>NW_024070185.1:102832151-103462581 GCF_014754425.2 Oryx dammah
GTTGAGGTCCAGGCACTGTGGTTTGTTTGGGGGAAGGACATGCAGCGAGATAAAGAATGCCTAGCTCAGGTTGGCATTGATTATGGTCTCCGGTGACTACTGCAACACTTGGCACGCAGTGACGCCCAACAAGTATTTGGGGGAATGAATAAAGGGAGGTTTTGACAATGAGGAGTCCTGGGAACATGTCTCCTTTGCTAATGCCACCTTTTTCTCATTTCATTGTTTGGCTATTCTCGCCGTGGCTAGAGAAACTTGATAACTTTTTCCCCTTCCCTTTTCAGTAGCTGGTAGGGGTGGGAGGAGTTGAAGAGGTCCAAGACAAACTGTGAATGGCCTTGATTTCATGTGGTCCTCACAGAGTGCTGACAGACATCTGACATGGGAGCTAGATTGGAGACGCTGCTAGCCGGGGCCAGGAGCCAGCCGTCTTTTCAGAGGAAGTCTCCATAGATGGTAGTGAATTGAGTGTCTCCGTATGCCGACTCTGTGCTTTTTCTTTCCTCCTCTTTATCCCTCATTTCTCCAGCTCACATCTCCTTCCATCCTCTACCTGATCATTTTCCTTTCCTTATGCTTCTTAAAAGAGCCCTTCACATCCTTTATTTGGTTAATTTCTTCTTGGACTTCCCTCCTGGCTCAGACAGTAAAGCCTCTGTTTGCAAAGCGGGAGACCCGGGTTCGATCCCTGGATCGAGAAAATTCCCTGGAGAAGGAAATGGCAACCCTTTGGACCAACACATCTCCTCATGGCCAGGAGGACTCACAAGAAACTAGGGGCATGGTTGAGGCAACATCACTTGATTACAAACTTCATGCTTTTGAAACTTCATTTTTTCCTATTAAAGTTCATGTTTTTCATATAATTTCTGTCTAGATTTAGTTTATCCTCACTTCTGAATTTTATTATAATTTTCCTTTAGCAGAATTATACTGTAAATTCACTATAAATTAAATGTGGAGAGGTATGAAAGAGAAAGAAGAGCTATAAACATCATCCAGGGATAATAGTCATTCTATGTAGTTTGGGGAGTTCTATTCTAGTCTCTCTCTGATTTTTACTATTCATTTCTCCTTTGGAAGTTAAGGGTACCACTCATTTAATATTCTTCCTTTCCAGGTTACAATGAAGATTGGGAAGAAGCTCAGGAAGTAAATGTGGAGCTAATAATAATAATAGAGACTTAATAGTGGTTAATATGTAGGGCTCCTTTATAAGGCAGGATTGGAGAATGGATCTTCTAGGTCCGAAGTAGCCTGCCCATGGGACATGTGCCTTCAAGGCTACTGTGGGCAAAATTACATCAACTATACTCACACAGTTAGCAGCACGGGAAATAGTATCTGCCTCACAAAGAATGGACAGCTGAGGAAATGGGTGAATAGTGGTACCTTCAGCTCATCTATAGGAGGCTGACCCTCAGCCCATCTCCAGGTCTGTGCGACCCCATAGATGGCAGCCCACCAGGCTCCTCCGTCCCTGGGATTCTCCAGGCAAGAACACTGGAGTGGGTTGCCATTTCCTTCTCCAATGCATGAAAGTGAAAAGTCAAAGTGAAGTCGCTCAGTCATATCCGACTCTTAGCGATCCCATGGACTGCAGCCCACCAGGCTCCTCAATCCATGGGAGTTTCCAGGCAAGAGTACTGGAGTGGGATGCCATTGCCTTCTCCAATTCTTAGATTAAAAGCAGGTAAACCAAAGAGGAACCCATATCTTCTTCCAAATATAAACAGAGAAATAATATTCCAGAGAAAGATGACTGCTTATTTCTAAAGTTTGGTACAAAACCATGTCCCCCACCGGTGTAGATTCCAATTTGTATCAGGAAGAATCAAATCAGGAAAGTAGGCAGGGACTTCCCTGGTTGGGCCAGTGGTTCAGAATCCACCTTGCAGTGCAAGGGACACAAGTTCAATCCCTGGTAAAGGAACTAAAATCCCATATGCCACAGAGCAATTAAGCCTGAGTGCTGCAACTACTGAGCCTCCGCACCACAACTAGAAAGTCTGTTGCCCCAACGAAAGATCCCATGAGACTCAAGGAAGACACTGCTGCTGCTAAGTCGCTTCAGTCGTGTCCAACTCTATGCAACCCCATAGACGGAGCCCACCAGGCTCCACTGTCCCTGGGATTCTCCAGGCAAGAACACTGGAGTGGGTTGCCATTGCCTTCTCCCAAGGAAGACCCAGTGAGCTGCAATTAAGACCCTAAGATGCAACACAGATAAATATTCTTTTTTAAATTAGGATAACAGAGAACATAATAGTCATTTTAACAGAGAGATTTAATAGAGGGAATTGGGGAAGTAAAAAGTAAAACTAACTAAATAAATAAGGTAATAAAAAAGTAACTGTAGGAAATAGGTACCAGAGTGAGAGACACAAAGAGAAAAGGCTGAACTTATCCCATCCTGTGGGCTCCGGCTAGCAGGTACTGGGATATCAGGAACTTGGAGAAGGAACTTAAAGATCTATGGCTTAGATCTCAAGAAGAGCAGGGCTGGCTGCAGCCAGTCTTTCTCAGGGTGCAGGATGAAACTGGCTCTGACTGTGTTGGGGGGGAAATACAGAAGCTAGATCCTTATCATTTCTCCGGCAAGGGGTCATTGCTAGAGCGAACCTAATGAGAAAAGTAAGTCATCCAGAAGGAATAAGTGCCTGCCCCTCCCAGACCAAGGCTGTTTCTAGAGCCTAATGGGAGGAGAAGTGGCTAAGAGGAGATGTGGCTTGGAAAATCCAGACCCCAGACTCACAGTTCAGGGTTTAGATGGACACCAGGGTTGGCATTGCAGCCATTCTGCAGAGACAGGGTAGACCTCCACCCAAAATCTGGTTTTGATGTAGAGACTGATGGTCCCATGCCCACCTAGAAGGTATCAACAGGTTTTTTTCAATGCACAGAATTAAGTTTTCTGGGGAGAGTAGAACATACTCCTAGGCTGATCTGGAAATAAACTTCAAGGTGCAGACAAAGGGGACTGGCTTGGGTTGTTAATGTGGTCACAGGGTGGGCTGGAGTGAGGGCCCCCCAGTGTGGACAGGGGCTCGCACAGTTCGAATCCTCCACGGGCCCCAAGACAGGGAGTGCCAGACGTTCTCATCAGTCTTCTCAGATGTGGAAGGGAAAAGCGCCCACCATGAACAAGCATCAACAAGTGGAGTCAGACTCTTTATTACATTCAGAAGACAGAGACTTTTCCTCCAGCAAAGGCTAAAAGTGCTCCTGCTGGCATTCTCCAAGGGGACAAGGTCCATGGGTAAAGGATGGAATGGGGGAAAGGGGAGATTCTTTCAGTTGCCACCCTGAGTTCTAGCTGTGAGCTCTATCTTGGAACTTCCACTTCTTAATCTATTTGGAACACCTTGCCAGATTATTCACTACTCATAAAATGGCTTTTAACAGCTGCATGTTATTCTCTCTTTGGATATTTGGATAAACTATGCTTTGCATTATACCAGTTCTTAATTGACAGGCATTTAACTTGTTTCTGGATGTCCTTATATTTTTGAAATATGTAGTCTATGCTAAGAAGTCACTGCTCCAGTCCCCAAGGATTCACTGAGCCCTTATTAGGTGCTAGGCATAGGATAAAAAACAACCTCTGCTCTCTAGACAGAGGTGACCGCTCACAAACAGGGCAGTGCTGTTAATACCCAGAGGCAGATGAAGACAACCAGGTGAGACATACGGTCACATTTTTCTCTTTGTATTTCATTTCAATTAAATGATAAAGCACAAATACATTCTCATTCAAAACATTTCAACTCTATCAAAATACATAGGTGAAAAAGCATAAATATCATCTCATTTTTGCAACCCCGAATACCTGTCCTTCTGAGCTTTTTAGTATATGTGACAAAAGTACATAGACACACAGAGACACAGAACGTCCAGGATGTAATTATGGGTTCACATAATTTAGAGATTCCGTGGATATAAAGAGGACCAGAAAACAGAAAAATGGAGAGATAGGTGCATAGATTATGCTTAGTCCTGGCATTCAAGCTCTTTTCAGTTAATCTTAGATCTTAGAAATGTTCTCTTCTCTGTGAAGGCTGCACTGTTCTCACAGGAAGAATCCTTGAGGATTAATGCAATGTAACCTTTTCTCCACTGTTAGAGTTAGTCTTTCCACTTTTAATAATTACAAAAATGCTACAATAGAAAAGAATATCTGTATGTGATTGTGAAAATAAATCTATGTAGTATCCTAAAAATAAAATTGTTGGATAAAAGGATTGATGCAAGTTTTAAAAAATATATTTTCCTCTTAAAAAGAGTACTGATTTAAATTCTCTGCAAGTGTTCCTCTTTCAACATTATCTTGCCATGATTTTTATTTTTTAATATTTTTAAATATTGCCATTCTAACGGGAAAAATCTCTTTGTAGTGTTATATTTTTAGCTCTTTAAACACATAGACTTATTGATGTTAAAGATCTTATTTATTTTTTCTGTTCATAAGAAGATTTGATGCTTAAGGTATAGGATAATGGTATTTTATTTCTTTGACCTTCATATTAAGTCAGGCAGAAACTCTTTATCACTTTTTAAAGTAACATTTTGTTTCTAGAAAGAAAAAGCCAGTGACGTTAACTTTTCAAAAAAATTATTTATAAAACTTTAGAGCAATTTTTTAACTTGTCAAGTATAACACTACACACCCTTGAAGACAGGTTTATTAAGGAATGTGATTGACTATTAAGTTATTGAATAGTTACCTAAGATGAATTCAATTCAGTTCAGTTCAGTCGCTCAGTCGTGTCTGACTCTTTGCGACCCCATGAATCGCAGCACACCAGGCCTCCCTGTCCATCACCAGCTCCCGGAGTTCACTCAGACTCACGTCCATTGAGTCCGTGATACCATCCAGCCATCTCATCCTCTGTCGTCCCCTTCTCCTCCTGCCCCCAATCCCTCCCAGCATCAGAGTCTTTTCCGATGAGTCAACTCTTTGCATGAGGTGGCCAAAGTACTGGAGTTTCAGCTTTAGCTTCATTCCTTCCAAGGAAATCCCAGGGCTGATCTCCGGAGGAACCAGATGAGATCTTACGTTGATGACAATTAGATTTATATAAATGTCTATCTACCTTTTCCTAACAGTTCTCTTTGGTCTTTAAGGCAACTTGATACACACACTGTCCGCCTTCTTGGTTTCTTCCTCAAGATGTGATTTTTATTTCCCAGATGAAGTTTTTGCTTCCTAGTACAGACTTTCACAGGATTTTTTTCCTTAACAGAACATGACACTTACATGGTAATATCTTTCATTTCCGTTGCTTCTGCTAGAACATAAGCCAGGGCCATGTCCGATTTGTTCATCGCTGTATCCCTAGTACCTCTTTTTTTTTTTTTTTTTGGAGAATTGTAAATTCTCCAATCTGTGATGAGTCATTTACTTTTGTGAAAGGGAGCAGAACTCTTCCTTCTACAGAAGTGCTGTGGACCCCTGTTGTTGTTCAGTTGCTAAGTCATGTCTGACTCTTTTGCCACCCCATGGACTGTAGCCTGCGAGGCTCCTCTGTCCATGGGATTTTCCAGGCAAGAGTACTGGAGTGGTTGCCATTTCCTTCTCCAGGGGATCTTCCTGACCCAGGGGTCAAACCTGGGTCTCCTGTGCTAGCAGGTGGATTCTTTACCACTGATCCACTTGGGAGCTGTTTGTATATTTAATTTACAATAAGTGAAGGTGAAAGAGATAGTCGCTCAGTTGTGTCAGATTCTTTGCGACCCCAAAACTCTACCCACAGTGTGGTGAGAAGCTTAATTTCTAGATAACTCACTTTCTCATTTATGTGGGGCTTCTCAGGTGGCACTAGTTGTTAAGAATCCACCTTTCAATGCAGGAGATGTAAGAGAGGTGGGTTCAATCCTTGGGTCAGGAAAATCCCCTGGTGGAGGGCATGGCAACCCACTCCAGTATTCTTGCCTGGAGAATCCCACGGACAGAGGAGACTGGCAGGCTATAGTCAATAGGGTCACAAAGAGTCACACACGACTGAAGTGACTTCACAAGCAGGCACGCATATTTATATAACTCATTTGTCACTTGATCTCCTGCTTGAACCCCCATCTTCCTCCCTTTCTGATTCCATGATTTTTGTATTTCCATGGAAGTCAAAGGCTTAACCAAATATTCAGTAGACACCCAGCTCATTTCTCAGGGTCTCCTCTACCTCCTGAACTCCTTGTTTTTCTGGTCTCTGATTCTCTGATAACATGAGGCCTATCTTGAGGTTCCATAAAACCATATTCACAGAAGTCAGCTATTAACCCAGTAGAGTTTAAAGTTAGGGTTCATATGAGATTAATTCAAGTAGTGAAATGAAATATAAGAGTATCTTCATTTAAAAAATATTCTTCCAATGAAATAAAATATTCTTTCATACCACCAAAGACTTTCTCTCATCTTTTCTGAGCTTTCACTCTTTCTCTTCCCTTTCTCTAAAGAACCACAAATCCACCGCTCTTCCATTCTTTCCACGGGCTACTTTGCCTTTTTTCTCTGAAGTCCTAGAATTAGCCAACGTCAAGGCCCTTGATACTTCAATTTCTATCATAGTCACATATTAAGGGACTTTTCCCTGATAAAAGAAAATTTACTCCCAAAGAGGAAAATGATGCTGGTTGCTACAACAATATGTTGCTTTACTAGTTACATATACATAATACACCTGGGAATGTCTTGCATAGGTGAATTTCAGTTTGCTTTCTGTAAATAAAGGAGCAGCACAGTAATTACTGCTCTCTCCTTCCATAAACAGGCAAGACTATGTTATCATTCAGAGAAAGCAGAACTGGCGCCTCTTGACCCTTTCAGAACACAGAGCATGGCTAAGACCCAGAAAAACATGCCTTTAATATCACGGTAATTTGTGAGAAGCGTGGATTCAGAAGCATTCCACTGAGAGATTGCAAGAAAGGAAGCATGGAAGAATGCAAGTGCAAAAGTTATTTATTTTCAAACCAGTAAGAACTAGTTCAGAATTTAAAAAAAAATGATATGTATTATATCACAGCACATTTATGGGAATAACTTAGCTATCTTTCCTGAGCAATTAATGTAGGCAATTCAGGGCAAGGTTTACTTAAAAAAAATAAATTGTTTTTAGATTCCATGGAAGTATAACATATGTATAGAAAAGTACACAAACCACAGATTAATAAATGTTCACAAATGGAACACACATTTGTAACCAGGAGAAAAACAGAATATTGCCATTTCCATTCTCCTACGCCCCTCCAAGATTCTACCAGGGTGATCACCCTCCTCACTGCTGATACCATAGGTTCCAATACATTCATTTTGTCTATTGTTGAACTTTACATTGATGGAATCATACATCAAGTAATTTGGGGGGTCTGAGTACCTTATCTCAACATTATATTTGTGGGATTCCTCCTACTAGTGTTGTTTACCATTATCATTATTTGATACTTTTAACTATGCCACAAATACCACTTATTGAATTGCAACATTGAATTCCTTCTGTCAGAATATTTTAGTTTAGCCTTTTTTTTCTGTTTGTATTTTTCAAAAAAATAATTTTAAAAAGCCACAGAAAACATAAACTATAATTCCAACACACACACATATAATAATCTGCGCTGTCCAGGAGTGTAACTGACTTCAGTTATGGTCGATTCTATAGGTTCTAAGTCTTAAATAATCTCCTCCTCTCCTCCCCTCTTTTCCTTCTCCTCCCCCACCTTACCTCCCCTCCTCCTCCTTTTTCTTCCCTTCTCTCTCTCTGTCTCCCTGTCTCTCTTTCTCATACATACACATCCCTCTTTGGTATGTTCTCTGATCAAGGAGATCAAATATTATTCCTGATGCAACCTAGATCTCCCTGTGACTGGGTAATTGGGAGCTAATATGTTCCTTCCTCCACCAGGGCCTTATAGATTGAGGAATGATTTTACTCTAGGAAGGAGATGTCATTATCAGACAGAGAGGGTTGATCAGTCACACTGGGTAGAAGGAAAATATGAATACCACGGTAGAGCATGCTTGGTGTACATTGTTTCTACTCTATTATCTTAGCTTGCGTCAGTACAACAATAACCCAGTGAGCTAAAAACAGAGACTTTTAGTCATTTTCACTCCTGATATCTACATCTAAGGGATATCTCTTGTCTGATGCAAAATAGACTTTTAGCAAGATTTACAGAAAACAGAGAAGGTGATGGCACCCCACTCTAGTACTCTTGCCTGGAAAATCCCATGGATGTAGGAGCCTGGTAGGCTGCAAACCATGGGGTCAGGAAGAGACGGACACAACTGAGTGACTTCCCTTTCACTTTTCACTTTCATGTATTGGAAAAGGAAATGGCAACCCACTCCAATGGAGAATCCCAGGGACAGGGGAGGCTGGTGCGTTGCCGTCTATGGGGTCACACAGAGCTGGACACGACTGAAGTGACTTAGCAGCAACTTAGCAGCACAGAAAACTTGAAATGACTCCCATTGAGTTGGCTAGGAAGTCAAATATGGCCCCATTTACATCTATAGAGAGAACGGGGATAAGTTGTGTGCTGCTGGACCAAAGTCCAAAATAAATAGCCAACCCAGGGTCACTCCCCCAGCCTTGGCCCAAGAGGAAGCTCAGTGCAGGTACGGTCTCCTTAGAATGGACCTTGTGTACCTTGGCGACAATGTGCCAGTATAGGGGGGACTGGGCTTGCCTGCTGGAGACATCAATCCAGGCTCTCCAGCTGGCAGTTGTAATGGCACATGTCTGACATCCGTATCTCACTACTGCCTACTCTCCCTAGATGAAGGCAGGGTGAGAAGAAAGAATAATCAGAGTTTCTCTGATGTCTCCGTTTCTGGAAGCTGAGAGCCTGTGATTGACACCATTATTGCATGGGCTGCTACTTGCCCACATTTCCAGAAAACCAGATGAAGCATTTCTTTTAATGGATGCTGATATGCATCTTTTGGAGGCAGAGAACTGGTAAGATGCTGTTGCTCTTCAGTTGCTAAGCTGTGCCCGACTCTTGTGACCCCATGGACTTCAGCACGCCAGGCTACAGGTAATGTATAGACTCCTTTAATACAATGAGTGCTTGGCACTGCCTTTGAGACTGAACTCACTGTTTCCTGAGCATTTACAGTGGAAGATTAAAATAGAATGAAGGCCCTTGATGCTGTGTTAATTTGTTTGTTGTTTTTTTTTTGTAGCATTCCCTCTGCAAACAGTAGATTCTCATTAGCTATTTATTTTATACACAGCAGTGTATACATGTCAGTCCCAATCTCACTGTTCACCCCACGCACCCACTTTTGCCCTTGGCATCCATACATTTGTTCTCTATATGTCTGTGCCTCTACTTCTGCTGTGTAAATAAGATCATCCATACCACTTTTCTAGATTCTGCATATATGTGTCAATATAGAATATTTGTTTTTCTCTTTCCGACTTACTTCACTTTGCATGGCAATCTCTAGGTTTATCTATGTCTCTGCAAGTGACCTGCTTCTGTTCTTTTTTGTGTCTTAATTTTAAGAATTGTGGGCTCATACCTGGTGGCTCAGACGGTAAAGTGCCTGCCTGCCGTGTGGGAGACCCAGGTTCGATCCCTGGGTTGGGAAGATCTGCTGGAGAAGGAAATGGCAACCCACTCCAGTAATCTTGCCTGGAAAACTCCATGGACTGAGGAGCCTGGTGGGCTACAGTCCATGGGGTCGCAAAGAGTCGGACAAGACTGAGCAACTTACTCTTACTCTTACTATATTTAAGGGATGTAGAATTCCCCATTCATTCATACATTTAATGTAATAAATAGATGATAGATAGTTGGATAGATAGATAGGGTCATGGTTAATTTTGTGTGTTGACTTGGCTAGGCCACAGTACCTAGATATTTGATCAAACATTATTCTAGACGTTTTTGTGAGGGTATTATTTAGATGAGATTGGTATTTAGATCAGTAGACTCTAAAGCAGATTACCCTCCATCATGTGGGTGGGCCTCATTTAACCAAGTGAAGACCTTCAGGAAAAAGACTGACCTTTCCCAAGAAAGAGAGAATTCTGCCAGGACACTGACTTTGGACCAGAGTTGCAGCAGCAGTTCTTCCCCTGGTCTCTAGGTAACCAGCCTGCCCTGCAGGTTTTGGACCTCTCAGGCTCCTCAAGCACACAAGTCAATTTCTTATAATCAATCTCTATCTCTGCCTCTGTCTCTTTCTCTTTGTGCCATTGGCTCTATTTCTCTGGAGAACCTGGACAGACAGACAGACAGATCAAGCTTACGGATTACTCAGCACTCACTGAAGCAGCCCATGGGAATCATTTAATCTCATCTTTCAAATATGCCTAAGAATTGGGGACTGAGATTAGTCTGACTTAACAGGTAAGAAACTGGAGTTCAGAAGATAAATCCTTTGTCCAAGATCATCCTGATGGTTAGTGCAGACCTGCCTTCTCACTCCAGGGAGGGTACCTCCATCCACACTCGAGGCTCACTGTTCTAGAGAGTCCCCTTGGGTTTGAGGGTCCCCCTGTCTTCGGCTCTCATCCATTGTCGTTTACACCTGCGGATCCTTCCTGCTCTCTCCGCATGCATTCAGAGCAGCCCCTGCACACCAGCGGCATTTTTCCCAGCTGCGGCTCTGGCCCAGAGTCTGTTCACACAGCCTGGTGCTAATAGAGATCCCAGACGCTTCTGGCTTCACCGACAACATCAGAGGCGCAAGAATGCAAAGTAGAAGCAGGGAACAGTTTTCAGAGGAAAATGGGCTTCTTTCTTGAGTAGACCTTGCTTGACCCCTTGAGCAAGGGCAGAATGTGGGAACGTGGCTGCAAGAGACAGAACAGAGGCACCCCAAGCTGCCATGGAAACACACGCACGGATTCCACTGGAACCTCAGTATGTTTCTCGTCACCTCTCCCTTTAAATTCTTGCAAATTGTCCACACTCATTTCTTCATTCATTTATCTACTCATCTAATAAATATATACTTTGAGAACATGCATGATTATCAAATGCCACACTTGGTGTTGGAGAGATGATGGAGAATAGGAGAGGTCTCCCTACAGTTGCTAGAGTCTATTTCTTTGATGAAAAGACAGGTAAATAGCCAGGCAATTCCAGTACATTGTGGTTAAGTGTGAGGGAAGAAGGAAGCACACAAGGAAAGCACAGGGAGGATGCAGAAACAAGTCTGTTCGTTGAGTTGGGGAAGGATTTCTGGAGGAGGTGATGTCTAACCCAAGACTGGAGCAAAGAATGGGAATTCTCCAGTAATGGTATGTGGAATGGAAAGGATTGTTTTCTGGATGAAGTAAAAATGTGCTAAGGTTGGAAGGCTGGATTTGCACCTGATGGTTCCAAAGACTTTAAAGGTATTCATGACTAAGACTTAGGTGGGCTACTAGGAGTGGGGTGGCAGGGTATGAGTATCAGGAGACAAAGCAGGAGGAGAAAGTGCTTGGAGTCAGATTCTGTAACCAAGTGGACTAAGTGAAAGAAAGTGAAATCGCTCAGTCATGCCTGACTCTTTGCCATCCCATGGACTGCAGCCCACCAGGCTCCTCCATCCATGGGATTTTGTAGGCAAGAGGACTGGAGTGAGGTGCCATTTCCTTCTCCAGGGCAGAAGTGGGCTAAAGAAAGCAATAAGGAGAACAGAGGGGAGATGACAGAAAGCACAATCCGAACACAGTCAGCTTTTATCACCTGCAGCTCCTGGTGTGAGTCCAGGTCCTGTCCTTCCCTCCCAGGCACAGTGTGTTCTGGAGTGCATGCTCCTCCCCCATCAAAGGGGAGTAGCCCTGCCCTGGGGACCTCCGGGATGGTGATGAGGAGCAAGTCAACAGTGGCTGGAAAGTGATGGTGCACTCCTCGAGCAGCTCTGTCCTTGCAGGTCTCCAGCACAGGATGGAGATACTGATCAGTGCCGCACGTTCTGGGGGTGGGCAGGCTATTCCAGAAGCCAAGAGGTTCTTCCACTTTGGTGTTTCCCACAGCCTGGAAGATAACCTCTGACTCTACCCCAGTGAGCAAGGCCAGTAGCCGCTGTTCTTTCTGCTCATGAACCCTATGCTTTGGCCATACAAAATTCCAAAGCTAGTGTGCCAGAAATAAAACAAAGCAAACAAGCAGAGTAGAATTAAACCCTCCACTAGTCTAAAAGTTTGATTCCCCCCAACAATACAAGGTTAATGCAAAAGACTTGAGACCTGGATCTGATTTTCAGATGGAAAACTACTCACCACCCAAACTCCTCCCTTTTGAAAAATTTCCTGAGTTCATCTGCACTCCTATTCAGGCCTCTCTCCTTGGGAAGGTTTTCCTGACATGTGGTACAGCCATTGCTGGGGTCCCTCCTTACATGTCCACAGCAAACAGCTCCTTCAGTATCATTTTAACCTCTGCTAATTGCGTCTCAGATGCAAAGTTAAGAAAAGGTCACATATGTGACCCTCAGTTCCCCGTTTGATTCATTGCTGCATACTACCCCATTATATTCCATTCGCCAAAACGTTCGCTTGGGTTTTTCCATAAGACGTTATAACAACACAGTATTATTTCATTATTACACAGAATTGATTTTTTAGAATACCCTTTCCCAAAGACTTATTTTCCCCCAAATAAGCAAACAATAACAGCAACAGGTAAGCCTGGCATGTTGTAATCCATGGGGTCACAAAGAGTCAGACATGATTTAACAACTGAACAACAGCAACAGCAAACAAACAAAATTTGGGCTTATAAAATCCAGACTGCAAGTCAGTTTAGCTTCTGAAATAAAGTACATGTACTTATTTGCAAAGCAGAAACGGAGACACATACACAGAGAACAAATGTATGGATACCAACGGGGAAATGGGCATGGGATGAATTGAGAGATTGGAATTGACATATATACACTATTGATACTGTGTATAAAATAGACAACTAATGAGAAAAATATGACATTGTAAATCAAGTATACTTCAATAAATTTTTTAAAAAAATAAGAGGAGTGGCATCAAATAGGAACATTTTTGTTTATAGAGCTGCTGAATCTTTCCTTTGGGAGATCCCTCATCTCTACTCTGACAGGCAATCCTGGGCTAATCTTCTCATGAGGCCTCACTTGTCCAAACTCTGTGCCACCTGCTATGATTCTTCCAAGAAGAACATGCTCTCATCCTCTGAACTAAGCCAGGCCAAGAGGCCCCAGTGGC
Organism: Oryx dammah; assembly: GCF_014754425.2. Taxonomy (NCBI): domain Eukaryota; kingdom Metazoa; phylum Chordata; class Mammalia; order Artiodactyla; family Bovidae; genus Oryx; species Oryx dammah. The sequence goes on from NW_024070185.1 coordinate 102,845,333, forward strand.
TGGCTCTCCGTTTGAAAACCCTCATGCTAAGTTCATGCAAGTACATGCTCAGCCCTTCTCAGGTTATCAGCTATGCGTAAAATTTCTCATCAAATTGAGTATGAAATCTGATATTTCAGCACTTTAGAATCCCCTTGCCCTTTTCCTGGGAATCAGCTTAAGAGGAAAGGGGGTTTTTTTCATGTACATAGGATCAGATTATCCTTCCCCATTTGTTGAAGCTCCACACTCATCCTTCCAAGACATGTGCTTTAGTTTCCAATTCTCTTTTGTGATGGCAAAAGAAGGGGGGGTGGCAGAGGATGAGATGGTTAGATGGCATCACAGACTCAATGGACATGAATCTGAACACGCTCCAGGAGATAGTGAGGGACAGGGAAGCCTGGCGTGCTGCAGTTCACGGAGTCGCAAAGAGTCAGACACAACTTAGTGACTAGAAAGCAGCAACAGCAACAGTCTCAGTAATTCAGGAGTGATTGCCCTTTCCAGTCAATTGACTCCAATCTATACGTGCACCCATACCTCCACAGTGCCTACTCTGCTCATGACTCCCTGTAAGAGAGACCACTCCTGGCAAGTTGAAATGGACTCCTGGGAGATATTTTGCTAGCGAAAAGAAGGGAAAACAGAAATGTAACCACTGGCACGTATCCTAACAAAACAAAACTTATGATTCTCTATTGCAGTTATCTAGTTTCTTGCCAGGGTGTGCCACTAGATTGCAGAACTATATCTCATGTTCAGCCACAAGGTATTACTTCTTATTTTTATTCATTTCCATAATTTCTAATATAGATCCTAAGGCAGAGTTGGACTCCAGTATTATTTAATGAAAGGAAAAAGAATAAATGAGTGCATTGATGCCCTGCTAGAATCCTTTATGGATACCGCATTCAAAATGAGGATGAGCCTTTATTTGTGGCCACAATAATTGTATTTCTGAAAAAGACATTTGTATTTTCCTTTAGTAGATCTGTTTTTATGTTGCCTGGATTTGTGACTGTCTTCTACTGAGATACCATAAACCCAGGCTTGCCTAACAACAATGCAGATGGAAGTGCTGTGTGCAAAGTCCTTTACAAAGTCCCAGGATGGAAAGACCTGCCAGGAAGAAAAGTTGCAGTCTCCTCTTTAATAATACCAGATGCAAGTGGTATCAGGATCTCTCACACATATGTACCTACTTGTCAACAAGTGAGTTTGTGTGTGAAAATGGGGTTCATGGGTTCTGGCTCCAGCTCTGCTGTCAACTCACTGGATAACCTTGAATAAACTTCTTTCTCTCTCTGAGCCTCAGTCTCCCCTTCTCTAACAAACAGGGGCTTGTATATATCATCTCCTTGCTCACTCAAAACATTGTATTTAATTCCCTGAAGCTCTTCTGGTTTCCATATCTATAGTTAGGAGTGACCTTGTTCTGGCTCACAGGTCTCTACCTTCATCATTTACCCTCAGGTGACAACTTGGCCAGGAGAGGGTTGCTCACGGGATCCCAGTGCATGGTCTCCCAAGAGAAGTGCAGTTAACCGATGCTGAGCAGCTGGAGCTTTCAAAATCCTCAATTGTGGCTGTTTACTGCTCCCTGGTGGTACAAGGAAGATTCTGCAGATGCCCAAAGGAAATGTTTCTCTGAAATGTAGATCTCACTCTTTATTTTATTGGAAGGCTTAATGAGCAAAGTATGTAACATGCCACACAATGCCTGCTACCAAATAGCTGTTGAATAAAGTCATGTTCACTTTTCCCTTCCAAAGCAAACTGGCTTCAGATTGTTGTGTTTAGAAGATCCTTTAAAATATTAGAGTTGTAGAACAGGAATTTACAGCATATAAGAACAACACCAAAACAGCATCAGTAAATGATGGGTATGTATTAAGCAAAATCAATATGTTAAAAGTGATCAAAGTAGAGAAGAAGCAAAGCAACTCTGAAAAAAATATTCATTTATTTATTTTTCATTCATAGTTCATGGAGGTGGCAGGAATAGGGAAAGTCTAACATTTATTAGCTCCTATATGTTCCATTATTGAAAAGCAGAGACATTACTTTGCCAACAAAGGTCTGTCTAGTCAAGGGTATGGTTTTTCCAGTGGTCATGTATGGACGTGAGAGTTGGACTGTAAAGAAAGCTGAGCGCTGAAGAATTGATGCTTTTGAACTGTGGTGTTGGAGAAGACTCTTGAGAGTCCCTTGGACTGCAAGGAGATCCAACCAGTCCATCCTAAAGGAAATCAGTCCCAAATATTCATTGGAAGGACTGATGTTGAAGCTGAAACTCCAATACTTTGGCCACCTGATGCGAAGAGCTGACTCATTGGAAAAGACCCTGATGATGGGAAAGATTGAGGGTAGGAAGAGAAGGGGACGACCGAAGATGAGATGGTTGGATGGCATCACCAACTCAATGGACATGGGTTTGGGTGAACTCCCATGTTCACCCAAAGAGTGAACTCCATGTTCACCCAAGGAGTTGGTGATGGACAGGGGGGCCTGGCCTGCTGCGGTCCATGGGGTCGCAGAGTCGGACACGACTGAGTGACTGAACTGAAAAACTGATAGGTCCCATGTTTTTATAAGTTTTGTTACATTTGATGCACAGGAAAACCGAATGATGTGGGAGTTAGCAGCCTGATTCTACACAGGAGGGGACTGAGCCTCAGAGAGGCAAGTGACTCTCTGAATGTCCATGGGTAACACAGGGCCATCATTTAGAACTTACCTAGTTCTGTGCTGTTTCAACCATGGTTTCTCCAAATAGATCACCCAGGCGTCTCAGGGTTTTAAACTTATTTCATTCTTCTACCCCTTTTACAAGTGGGGAAACTGAGATTTAAGAGAGATGCTACAGCAGCGGTGTGCTGGTGAGGGTTTAAAGCCAGCTCAGGGTGGTGGTAGTGGTGTCAGTTTAACTTTATAGTATTTGCTCTATAAATTATAGCATTTGCTGTACAAATTATAAATACTATAATATATTTGAAAGAAAGTGAAAGTCGCTCCATCGTGTCTGACTCTTTGTGACCCCATGGACTGTAGTCCACGGAATTCTCCAGGTCAGAATATTGAAGTGGGCAGCCTTTCCCTTCTCCAGGGGATCTTTCCAACCCGGGGATGGAATCCTTGTCTCCCGCATTGCAGGCAGATTCTTTACCAGCTGAGCCACATGGGCAGCCCATAATTTATATAGTTTTATATAACTTACATGGTCTATTTCATTGAACATGGATTGGGAGGAAATGTCCACAGTCTAGCTGACCACTGACCTCATGTCTCACAGTGACATCTCATAAGTTTACATTGAGCACCAACACGTCCAAGACTGATGTGAACGAGAGCTGAAGTGCCTGGGTCTAACTCCAGCCTTCTTCTTTCTTGTCTGGACAATATAACCTGAGAATTGAGCATGTCATTCTGCTAATGGTCTCACCAGTTAACCATGCTCAGTTCTGATTCCTCCTTTATCCTACTGGCTTCTTGACATGAGGAGATTAAGCATCAAGGTGAAATACCAAGACATTCATCAGTTTGAAATGAGTGGCCATCAATCTGAAGAAATAGGCCTCCATGCAGAGAGGAGGTGATAGCCTGATGGTGTGGCTCCAAACAGCAACAGTCAGATCTCGACCATATGTTTTATCCCAGTGAATGGTATGCTCCATGGAAGCAGAATGCTTGTCTTTTTTATATGCATCGCTTCCCCAGCTGATAGCACAATGGACTGCTCCACGACAGGTACTGAACCACTACTTGTACAATGCCTCTGCCTCTGGCCATTGTGTTAAGACTTCACTGTAAGGTGAAATCTCACAGAGGATATCAGTACTCTGTGGTTTTGCATAGGTCACTTGAACTCTCTGGACATCAGCTTTTCTACTTTTAAAAAGAAGAAAATATTAGCTACTGTGAGAGTTTGTTGTAGGATTAGAGTAACAAACTGTATATCCAGTGTTAGGTACACAGTAGACAATCAACAAAGAGTAATTCTTATTGTTGTTGTTTTTGTTAGACTTTTCAGTTTTTTAAGATATTCTTGAAGCAGGATTTCTGAGAAAAGTACAGACTGATCATAATACTTTATATATGTTGGGTGGACAATTTTACATCATATATCTCAGCTGATACTCATAACCTTTATTTATGATAGATATCAAATACCTTATTTTATAGATGAAAAAAAATGAAGCTTGTTCAATCAGTAGCTTCTGGGAGTTTTCCCACCAAATAGCTTCTCTATTTGGATAATTTTTCTGTGGTGTGCTTTAAAGCCATGCTTCATTGTCCTATTCTCCAGGAAGGATTATCCACTTCCTCTTTCCAAAGCAAACTTTGCCATTCCTCTCTCCATGCTCCCATTGCATGGGATAGCGGGATCTGCCATAGTAGCTTTCAGCAGTCATTCACTGTTCCATTTATTTAAAAACGTTTTCTTGACTGGCTGCTAACTATCCGGAATACTGCTCAGTTTAAAGTTTTGGTAGGCGAAACAGGTAAGTAAGTAAGAAAGTAAGTGTTAGTTGCTCAGTTGTGTCCGACTCTGCAACCCTAAGGACCATAGGTAGCCACCAGGCTCCTGTGTCTGTGGGAGTCTCCAGGCAAGAATACTGGAGTGGGTTGTCATTCCCTCCTCTGGGGGGTTTTCCCAACCCAAGGATCAAACCTGGGACTCCTGCATTGCAGGTGGATTCTTTACCATCTGAGCCATCAGGGAAACAGATAAGAGTTCTTGCCAAACAGAGCTCAGATCTAGTGAGAGAGACAGACATTAATAGAGAACCATAAACATGACATGTATGTATATATATATATATATATATCGGCTTCCTCAATGGTTCAGCAGGTAAAGAATCTGCCTGCAATGCAGGGGACACAGGAAACACAGGTTCAGTCCCTGAGAAGATCCCCTGGAGAAGGAAATGGTAACCTGCTCCAGCATTCTTGCCTGGAAAACCCCATGGACAGAGGAGCCTGGCAGGCTAGAGTCCAAAGGGTCAGAAAGAGTCAGACATGACTAAGAATGCAGGCACAGCATATATATATATAAAACCAAGATGTTGGGGTGAGATAGTAGAGGGTCACTTTAGAGTAGATTGATTTTAAGCAGGGGCAACATAGCATCATACATGGTCTTATGTGTCACTTTAAGCATCTCATGTTTTTATTCTAGTAACAATAGGAATCCCCAAAATAGCTTGAGAAGAATGAATTGATCAGAATTTTGTTTTAAAATACCAGTGTCTCATTTTTAGAGAATTCTCCATACTACTTGAAGTCAGAGCATCTAGCATTGTGGATGGCATAATAATAGGCATTCAGGGCTGTTGCTGAAATAATGAAGTAGGCATATATATATACATATACATATATATGTATCAGTTCAGTTCAGTTCAGTCACTCAGTCGTGTCTGACTCTTTGCGACCCCATGAATCGCAGCACGCCAGGCCTCCCTGTCCATCACCAACTCCCGGAGTTCACTCAGACTTGCGTTCATCGAGTCAGTGATGCCATCCAGCCATCTCATCCTCGGTCATCCCCTTCTTCTCCTGCTCCCAATCCCTGCCAGCATCAGAGTCTTTTCCAATGAGTCAACTCTTTGCATGAGGTGGCCAAAGTACTGGAGTTTCAGCTTTAGCATCATTCCTTCCAAAGAAATCCCAGGGTTGATCTCCTTCAGAATATGTATATACATGTTCAATATATACAAACCCACATATATATATATATATATACACATATATAATGCTTATACATATTCAAGAATCCTGTGAATGATACACTCAAATAGCCATTGCTATGTCAATTGAGAGGTTAGAAGACTAGAATACAGAGAGATGGTATCACTTGGTATTGTTGGTAGTTGAGAAAGCCAGGATGCAAACTTGTCTAGAATATTCTTTAGGGTCTACATTTTTCCCACAACTATATGCTCTGACTCTCACTATGCCACGTGGCCTCTCGTGGAAGTTGTTCAACAATGTAGACTCTGAGTCAATGAGAGTTTTCACCTAGTAGCCTGCCTCTCCTAACTTTTTAAGCTTGGGATGCTCTCTTGATAGCTCTCCTGACGACATAATCGTTCTCCCTGTTCAGGCACCCATCTGTCTTATTGCCGCATCTGCCTCTGGCCCCAGTGGACAGTCTTCTGCTCATCATCCATTCCAAAGCCAGACCCCAGAGCTTGACCATCACTCAGTGTCCCTGGCTCCTACTTAACTCACCTGTAAGCCAGCCTGGGTCAAACAGCATTGGACCGTCATTTCCCTTATCTAGAAATCAGAAACAACCTCCTTCAGGGTCTTAGAAGTGAGTCCCAATATTTATAGGGAAATCTATCCTATGGTGTTTTCCTTTCTTTTCAGGTTTATTGTGATATAATTGATTTGAAACACATGTTGCAAAATAATCAGCATTATAGTATTAACTAATACCTCAACATATCACATAATTACCTTTTTTTTTTTTTTGGTGAGACCAGCTAAGATGTACTCTACAAACAACTTTAAAATATATAATACAGTATTACTAAATGTAATCATCATGCAGGACATTACAGTCCCAGAACTTACTCACTATTTAACTGGGAGTTTGTACCCTGTGGCCAAAACCTTTCCATTTCTGCCACCTCCAGCCCACCATTCTATTCTCGGTTTCTATGAATTTGGCTTTTTTATATTCCACAGACAAGTGACAGCATACGGTATTAATCCTATAGTATTTTGAACTCCGTGTTTTCTATGACTTTGTGTAAGCTCATGTAATAAGACTTGCTTTGGTTTTTAGTAAGAGAAACTGAAAATCACATGTCACAGATAAGTCAGGAAGTGTGTTCTTCTATTATAATATAACGGGATATATGTAATATATAGGGCTTCCTTGGCGGTGCTAGTGGTAAAGAACCCAGTTGTCAAGTCAGAGACATAAGAGACTCGCATTTGATCCCTGGGTCTATAAGATCCCCTGGAGGAGGACATAGGAAACCCACCTCAGTACTGTTGCCTGGAGAATCTCATGGACACAGGAGCCTGGTGGGCTACAGTCCATACGGTTGCAAAGAGTCGGACATGACTGAAGCAACTTAGCATGCACACATGTACTATATTACAAGAACAACAACAACAACAACAAAAATCTGGAAATCAGCAATTGAAGGCTTCTATAGCTATTTTGAGATGTCAATAGGAATACAGGCTGCTTCTGTCTTTTTCCCCAGCCCTTCTTTATCACATTATGCCGCTGAAATGGCTGAACCACTTTCAGTAATACAATCGTGACCTAGACAAAGAGGGGAAAAGCATGAATAAAAGGTACATGCTGACTGAGTGGGCTCCTTTAAATCATGTGTCCGTGATCAGTTACTCAGTTGTGTCTGATTCTTCATGACCCCATGGACTATATAGCCTGCCAGGCTCCTCTGTCCACGGGTTTTTCCAGGCAAGAATACTGTAGTGGGTTGCCATGTCCTTCTTTAGGGGATCTTTTCAACCCAAGGATCGAACCCATGTCTCTTGCACTGGCAGGTGGATTCTTTACCACTGAGCCACCTGGGAAGAGCCTCCTTTTAAAGACTGTCCTCCAAAACCCTACCAAATATTCTGCTCATGTCTGGTTGGCTAGAATCTAGTCACATGGACACTCCCTGTTAATGGTTTTAGTTGAATTGTTGATATCTTCATACCAAAGCCATCATTTACTGAATGTCAGTGATATCAATGTCCTCCCTCTGTATTACTTCATTTACCCCTTGGAATAGACCTTTTAAAGGTATGGATTGTAGGTATAAAGTCACATTTTAAATGACTTTGGAGATCCCTGTGATCCCCCTCTGGGTGGAAATACTTTCTGCACTCCTAGCATTTACCAGGCACTTTCTGTTTGTTTTGTGAAGGCGCAGCCTCCTTGAAGCCTAATATTTGTATGAGCTAGAGATCACTTGTTATTCCCATTTTCCATATAATAACAACTGAGGCTTATGAAATCAAGTCACTTGATTAAGGGCACATGGCTAATATATGGCATTTCCAGCATTCCAACCTGAGTCATTCTGACTCTGAAGCTCATGGAGTTTTCCATTCTGATGTGTTGCCACATTTGAATCTGTCTAGCGAAGGAGGAAGGGCATCCTTGAAGCACGCCAGAATAATTTCCAGCATCCCCACAGGCCCCGTCCTGACTGAAAAATGCCTATACACATCTTGTATCACTGCTTCCCATCAATCCTGGCCCCCATGGTTTCCCCAGAGCTGTTCCCAAGGTCCCCAAAGGACTGAAAATGTCATCTCTGGAGACAAATTGGAAACAAGTTAAAGGACGGCAGAGGGATGGATGGGAAGATTGAGCCAAGGTAAAAAAAAAATAACATTCCAAACAATTTTCATTTGGCACACAGTGATTTTTCCTTGGGCATTTTTCCTTTTCCAGTTTTGTAATTCATGTTTATTTTCAGTGAAACTCACTCCATCTGTATCTGATTCATTCACACTTAATTCATCAGCAGACAGTTTTGTCAGAGAAAAAAGATTCCGATGTGCCTCTAGCATTTGACTATGGAATCGGGGTCTGTCGGGAATGCCAGGGCGAGGTGGCCTGTGGGAAGCTGCAGAGAAGCAGGTGAAGTGGCTTCACGCTTCTGCCACTGTGCACAGGCCTCTGCTGTTTTCTCTCTGTTTTAGGCAGCCCTGGTGGTCTTCCCAATGATTTTCTAATAGGGCTTAGGCACAGATCTTTCCCACTCTGCTGGCTCCATTTCAGTTGCCCATAAACACACTCACATTTCTCTCATTCTAAAACACAAAAGAACTAAGTCACCTCTCAACAAAAGGATCACAAACCACAATTTCCTTTCCCACCCCTATTCATGCTCAAACACATTTCCACACCAGCATCGCAGAAGTTTGCACTCTGCGTTCATCACCTCTGCTTTATTCCTCATGCCGCCATCATGGACCTCCTCCTCTGGTACCCGACCAAGACTTTGTAATGAAAGTCATCTCTCAGTTGCCAAGTCCAACGGTTAATGTTCTGTTACTACGTGATTAGTGTCTTGGATGCATTGGCAGCTGCTGACACTTCTCCCCTTTCTTACTTTGCTCCATTGGCTTCATTCCACCCCTTCTCTTCTTTATTCCCTTCTTTTTAGTCTCATATGTCTCCATTCTTCTTTATTCATTAAAAAAAGAATTATGCACCATGACCCCTAAGTTTTGACTGAAGGTTCTGGAACCAGAATGTCTGGGTCCAAAGCCCACTGTGCTATTTCCAAATGTGTGACCTTGGGCAAGTTTCTCAGCCCTCTCTGTGTCTCAACTGAAAACTAGGGAAAGTTATAAATTCTTGCTTTGTAGGGTTGGAAAGGGATTAAATTAGTTTATTACTTATGAATTTCTTTAAACAGCACCTAATATCGTATTGATAACTACTCAATAGATTTTAACTGAGAGGACCAGTACTAAACACAATCTAATAATCTGTAAAAGCGTATATAATAGGATTGATGATAGATAGGGATGTACTCTAATAAAATCATTGTGATTATTTTTAAATTATGTTGGGGACTTCCCTGGTGTTCCAGTGGTTAAGAAGCCACCTGCCAATGCAGGGTATGCAGGTTCGATCCCTGCTCGGGGAACTAAAATCCCACATGACATGGGGCAACTAAGCCCGTGTGCACCACAAGTACTGAAGCTCTGGAGCCCAGGCTCCGCAACAAGAGAAGCCGCTGCAGCAGGAAGGCTGCTCACCGTTACTAGAGAGCCCATGTGCTTCAGTCCAGAGCAGCCAGAAGTAGATACCATGATGCTGTGTGAACATTCTAGTCTACAGGATACTATGTCCAAACCTATGGATGGAAAACAAGTCCATATGGTCTTACTAATGTATATACACGTAAAGATAGAACGTGAGGTTAAATCATTGCCTAATTATACAACAAAAGGAAAAAGTAATGGGAAAAATGTATAACTTACCAACATTAATTACAAGAAAGCTGGAATGGTCATATAAATATTAAAAGGAACCTGAGGCAAAGAGTACTTCCAGAGGAATATAGAGATGCTTCGTAATGATAAAAGGGTCAGTTCATTGGAAAAACATAGACTCATCTATGAGTATGTACCAAAGTAGGGAGCAAGAACATCCACAACTAGATTTGAGAATTTTAACTCTTTCCCCTTAGCATTTTATTTTATTTTATTTTTTTAAGTTGTAAAAGTCAGTATTTTCTTTTTTTTTTAATTAATTAATTTATTTATTTTTAATTTTTACTTTATAATTCTGTATTGGTTTTGGCATAGATTGACATGAATCCACCACAGGTGTACATGCGTTCCCAAACATGAACCCCCCTCCCACCCCCCTCCCCACAACATCTCTCTGGGTCATCCCCACACATCAGCCCCAAGCGTGCCATTAAATACAAAGCCTGGGGCTTCCCTGGTGGTCCAGCTGCTAAGACTCCTCACTCCTGCAGGGGGCCTGGGTCCTATCCCTGATCAGGGAACTGGATCCCCACATGCTGCATCTCAAGAGTCCTCAACTGAAGAGTGAAGATTCCAGGGGCCCAAATTAAGGCCCAGCACAGTCAAATAAATAAAGTAAATATCAAAAAATAAAAAAGAACTAGACCAAAAAAATCACTAAAGCTATACAATATTCAAGCCCTGTCAATCACCACTGGCCTGGCATTATAGCAAGTTGCATCCAACAACTGTATAATACACATTTCCTTCAAATGTATTTGGGATGTTCACCCAGATAAACAATGTATTGGGTCATAGAAAATCTCTATGAAATAGAAAGAAATTGCTTTCTTACTGATTTTATTCACTGATCTCAGCGAATTTAAATAAGAATCTGAAAAATAAGATAACTAATGCTGTATTTTATATGTGGAAACTAAACAGCATGCTTCTACATAACTTATAGGTCAGTGAAAAATGAGAAAAACTAGAAATTATTATCAACTAAAGGACATAGAAGGAACACATGTTAATATTGTCAGGATGTATTTAAAGTACTAAATGCTTATGTCAGAATTAATTACTTAAATTTCCACCTTAAGAAGATAAACAACTAAGCTTCAAATTAGTAAATGAAAAAAAGTATATGAAATTAAGGTCATAAGCCAATAAAATAGAAAAACAATAGAGAAAATTAATAAAGCCAAATGTAGCTTTCTTGAAAATTATAAAACATTAATAAATCTCCTCAAGGATTCATTAAGAAAAATACAGGCACATAAATTCTCTTTATCATAAGAGAGAAGATGTCATTAAATATTCCCCACATGGAAAAAGCATAGTAAAATAATATTATTAAAATTTTACATAAATAAACTCAACCACTTATGTGAAATGGGAAAAAAGAATCTTTAAAAAAATACATAACTTAGTAAAACACTGATACAAGAAGAAATAGAAATCTAAAGAGCTCTGTATCTTTTTTTTTTTTCATGGAAAGGCATTTTATTTTAAATATAGCAGTGTGTACATGTCAGTTCCAAGCTCCCAGTCTATTGATCCCCTTTCCCCTTTGCCCCTGGTAACCATAAGTTTGTACTCTAAGTCTGTGAGTCTGTTCCTGTTTTGTAAATAAGTTCATTCATATCTATTTTGTCAGATTCTGCATATAAGTGATATCATATGATATGTGATTTTCTCTGAATACTTCACTTAAGATGATGATCTCCAGTTCCATCCATGTTGCTGCAGATGGCATTGGTTCATTCCTTTTTATGGCTGAGTAATAAGCAGAGTCATTGCGCTGCTGACAAAGGTCCGTCTAGTCAAAGCTATGGTTTTTCCAGTGGTCATGAATGGATGTGGGAGTTGGACCATAAAGAAAGCTGAGCACCAAAGAACTGATGCTTTTGAACTGTGGTGTTGGAGAAGACTCTTGCGAGTCCTTTGGACTGCAAGGAGATCCAACCAGTCAGTCCTAAAGGAGATCAGTCTTGGGTGTTCATTGGAAGGACTGATGTTGAAGCTGAATCTCCAATACTTTGGCCACCTGATGCGAAGAGTTGACTCATTTGAAAAGACCCTGATGCTGGGAAAGATTGAAGGCAGGGGGAGAATGGATGAAAGAGGATGAGATGGTTGGATGGCATCATCGACTCGATGGACATAAGTCTGAGCAAACTCTGGGAACTGATGATGGACAGGGAAGCCTGGCGTATTGCAGTCCATGGGGTCACAAAGAGTCAGACACGACTGAGAGACTGAACTGAACTGAATATTCCATTGTACTCCTTCTTCCATATCCATTCACTTTTTTGATATACATTTAGGTTGCTTCCATGCCTTCGCTGTTGTAAACAGTGCAGCAATGAGCACTGGGGTGCATGTATCTTTCTGAGCCATGTTTTTCTCTGGATATATGTCCAGGAGTCATATGGCACTAGTGGTAGAGAACACAGCTGCCAATGCAGGAGACGTAAGAGATGTGGGTTCAATCCCTGGGTCAAGAAGATCCCAGGGACAGGGCCATGGCAACCCATGCCAATATTCTTGCCTGGAGAATCCCAAGGACAGAGGAGACTGGCAGGCTACAGTCCATAGGGTAGCACAGAGTGGGACATAACTGAAGTAATTTAGCATTCATGGCAGATCTATTTTTAGTTTATTAAAGAACCTTCATCCGTTCCTATAAATTCTCCTCCACACAGGAGAATGCCTCTAGGCCATCTGAATGTCTTCTATGGAGAAATGTCTCTTTAGGTCTTCTGCCAAATTATGATTGGGTGTTTTATTTTGTTCTGATATTGAGTTGCATGAACTGTTTATAAATTTTGGAAATTAATCCCTTGTCAGTTGCATTATCTGCAACTAAATAGTTATCTTTTAAAACGTGGTTTTATAAGTGTGCCCCTCACCTAACCAGAGCTATCGATATCATACCTTACTGTATTAAAATGAAAATGTTTTATCCTCACCTCAAAACTAGTGAACCAGGAACTGTGAAAACAATGTTCAACAGTTTTTTTAAAAGCCCTCCAGGAATGAACCTAGGAGAAACATCCAAAACATTACCAAATTAAATCTAAAACACATAAAAAGGATTAAGAGAACTCTGTCCCAAGTAAAATAGGTCACTTTCATATTTAAAAAACCAAGCAATGAAATTAATTACATTGTTAATATACATTAATATGCATAAAATATATTAATATATAACATATATCAATTACACTGAGTAAAAGAGAAAACTAAGAATATCTTGTATGTCAAGTTCCTTCAGTCGTGTCTGACTCTTTGCAAACCTATGGCCTGTAGCTCGCCAGGCTCCTCTGTCCATGGGATTCTCCAGGCAAGAATACTGGAGTGGGTTGCCATGCCCTCCTCCAGGGAATCTTCCCAACCCAGGGAGAGAACCCACATCTCTTATGTCTCCTGAATCTGCAAATGGGTTCTTCACCACTAGTGCCATCTGGGAAACCCACTAATATCTTAGTAAGTTCAAAAACACTATTTTGAACAATTTAATGTCTATGCATGATAAAAACTTTTAACAAGCTAGGAATAGAACACACCTTTATCAACATGTTAAAGGCATCTCCAATAGCAGTAGTAACAAAGGACAGACTGTGAATAGCCTATAAGCACATGAAAGTCTTAGCACCACTAATCATCAGGGAAATAAATACACACGTGAACCACAATGAGATGCCACTAAGAGAACAGTAACATAAACACTGGTAAGGTTGGGAGAACCGTACTCTAAAATGTTTCTGGTGGGAGTGTAAAATTGCACAGCTACTTTGGGACAATGTTTTGATATTTTCTTATAACAAACCTCTGCTGTGTGACCTGGCAATTCTAAGTGTTTAGCCAAAGGAAATGAAGATCTGTTTTCACAAAATGACCTGCAAAAAAAAAAAAAATGTTCACAGTAACCTTATTCATAATAGCCTAAAACTGAAATGGATAAGCAAACAGTGGTATATTCACATAATGGAATAATATTAAGTAATAACACCAGCACCTTACTTGTGTATTCAGTAACATGGTTGGATTGTACAGACATTATGCTGAGCACAGAGGCCAGACACAACAGAGAAGGCACTGTTATACACGATTCCATTTATAGGAATTCCTACCATACACAAAACTAAGTTGAAGAAAAATTCAGAATAGCTGTGCCTCTGGGGGACAGTTAAACTGGGAAGAGACTGAAGGGAAAATTCTAGGTTGACAGTTAAACTCTATAGATAGATATGTAGGTTGCATGCTTGGATGCATTTGTCAAAACTAATGGAATTGTAACTTAAGATTGTGCATCTCCTAGAATTCAATTTTATCTTAAAAAATGTGTATTAAGAAAAAAAATCTGTATGCTTCTTGAATTGACAGCCAAACTGCTGGCTTGGTTAACCTTCAACAGCAAAATTATTGATTAAAGTCTAATTTAAATGGAAAGATACTGAATGCAATATTGTAAGGTTTTTCAAGTCTTCCATATGTCTATTGTATTTGATTTTGCATGTGATTATTGCTGCCTTAAAGCCAATATCAATATTTATCTGCAGCTTGGGAAGCCCTTTTCTTGCCAGAAATGTGTAAGCTCTCTTTTCCTCTTGCTATAAATGGGATAAGTCCTACCAAACACTTTTCAAAAATAAATGAGTGGAACATTAATTTCCTGATAGCTCAACACCCCAGCTTTTCAACGGCATTAACTGATTTCATATGTTTAGTCTTTCATTGGTGGAGTTATTCATTTCTGAATAGAGATCTCTTTTTTTCTGGGAAATTAGAGATAGAGTTAGTTTAGTTTATACTTTCCTTTTAATCATTTTCAAAACTTAATAACCTTCATTTTATTTTGACATTGCTTAGCAGGAACATACAGCTGAAATAATCTGTTGATGCCCACAATTGGATAGATATATAAACAGGGAAACTATTCTTTTTTTTGCACAATATTGGATATATTGGAGAATGAAACAAGATGAAGAGAGGTAAGTAAAGTGCTGGTGAAACTTTTGGTGTTGACACACATTACATTATCTTTATGTGTCAACATGATATAATACACAGATTTTTAAAAATTTGAAATTTCATTCAATGCCTGCTTACTCTACAGGTCTGCAAGTTATCATGTTTCATCACTTTGACAAAAATTTCTGAAAATTATTGAATCTCAAACTTTGAAAATACAGAAATGAAAATAAAATTCTATGCAGCCTAGGGTAGGGGGACAGACAACCATACTAGCAATAGTCATTTTAATAGGATATATTACATGCTAATACATGGAAACAATGGGTTATGAATATATCAATAGCTGTGCGTGGACACTAACCCAGTTCTGTGGGAGTATATTGGGCAAGATTCTAAAATTCTTCACTCTCCTTACATTTCCTTCCCATCACTTTCAACTTTACCTGGCTTATTTTAACTTCTTTCAGGTCTCAGATTAAATATCATGATTTTAGAGACTTCCTTTCTAAACTCTCAGACTATGAGGTATCCTTATTTTATACTTTTATGGTTCCACACAATTTTCTTCGTAACATCACAATTGTAATTAAAGAATTTTAGGATAATTATTTCTCTAACATTGAACTCATCTGCTGGAGTGCAGGTACCTTGTTTGTTCTAGTCTTTGCTTTATCGGGTTTCCCTGGTGGCTTAGTGGTAAAGAATCTGCCTGCGATGCAGGAGACCCGGGTTTGATCCCTGGGTCAGGAACATCACCTGGAGGAGGGAAGGTGACCCACTCCAGCATTCATGCCTGGAGAATCCCATAGAGAGAGGAGCCTCACAGGACACAGTCCATGGGATCACAAAGGGTTGGACACAACGGAGCAACCATCATCTTTCACTTTTGCTTTATCACCAGTGATTGCCATGTGATTCCTGGTGTGATCAATGGATGATCAACAGATTCTTATTTAACAGCCGCGACAGCAAAGAATGAGCTAAGTCTTGAGGGGCCAATGTTTTTCAATGCAGAACTTTCCAAAGTTCTTTTCTTCTGATACCTAAACTACAACATGCAGCTGATGTGGTTACTCTGCCAACCAAGGGACTGATCAGAAGAAGCCTGTAATGAACAGCCACGCAGTGTGAGCAAAATCAAACCTGTGTTGCTGTAAGCTACCAAGATCTGGGGGTTCTTTGTCATAGCAACATGACTTAACTCATCCTAACTAATACAATGATCACATCCAAAATTCACTTTCACTAACTAACCCAGTATCAAATATGCACTGAGTGCTATGGAAGTAGATACAGATTAATTAAATGTAGCTCCCAAATTACTACACCTCATAATTTCACAGTGCCTTTTTTGTAATGAAATGAGTCTTCCCTTAGTCCAGAAAAGATGCCATCTTCATATTTAATATGAATTCATATATGAGTAGGTATAAGTCATGAAGTCAGATCTCAGTTACAAAAGCTAAAGGTTAAGTTTTCTAATCTCTCTGAAGTTTACATTATTTTTGTCATTGTTAAGATAGGAATAATCCTCCTCATGAAGAAGTTAAATTTTGATATCATAAATGTGTTACCTCAGTCCAGGCAGTAATTAGCAATTGTTTATAATAAAATAAGAAGATGGGAAATGTGATATGTGGTTATTGTCAGAATTTTCTTTCAAGTCCTTTGATATGAAATCGACTCTTATTCATTATTAGAGAAGAATTGTGTCTTACTTGTCTTTATATATCTAGTGATTAGCACAGAGCTGGACACACAGCTGGCACATGATAAATGGTTGTTGACTTGAAATCTGTGAGGGTTGAGAGGAGAATAACAGGAATTTCCAGTCTGGAGATGTCAGGGGAAATTTCAAAATGTCAAGGAAGCAGAAACATTTCAATTTAAATCCTGAAGGTTAGACATAATTTTGACATGCTGGAGATAGAGCATGATTGTCAGAGAAAATAGAAAAAGCGAAGACATGAGTTAGCACCTTCTGGGATATGTGAGGCAGATAGTGAGTAGTTTAGTTTGGGTATATGTAGGACACATAAAATAAGAATTTTTTAAAAGATAGCCAAGGTCAAAATATAGAGAGCATATGAAGGCCACATAAAGAGCTGAGTTTTTAGTCTATAGCAAGAAAGAGTTACTGAAAACAGCAAAGGAAAAGTGAGAGGTGTAAAGAGCAGTGCTTTAGGAAACCTGTCTTAAGAGGCAATACTGTATCATGGGCTTTATAATCACAATTATTCTATGAAATGGAGAATGTTATTTTGTTTTCCATGAGAAAACTGAGGCTCAGATGTCAAATAACCTGCCTCATTTCTAGTCATCCATCAGAGGAAAAGATAATATTTAAATCCAACATTTTGTTTGATATCAATCTATATTTTTTCCATCTAAAATCAAACAGAACAAATTTTACTTCAGATTTTCCAGATGTACAGGAAAAAGTATTATTGTAGATAAAGCAACTCTATGATTTGTGAAGCAAGTCCAGGTGAGTTTCTTTAAAATATTTGTTTTTTCTTAAGATGTATTTCAAAGATGACTTGCAAAGTACAAAATGTTAAAAGAATACAAACTGCTAATATTAATGTTAATTAGATAGATTATGCTTATAACAGTGTTGTTTAGATCATATAGATCTTATGTTACTCTAGCAAAAAAAGAGATTAATTACTTTCTCATTTTTAATCTTATTTCCCTAAGCACAATATTTAGAAATCAAGAAGAAATTCATCCCGGAACCTATTTTTCATTTTAAGTTCTTTAGAAGGTTAAAAAGATGTCCAGACTATGAAAGCTGAAAAAATTCAAGTGCTTGTCCTACAATGGAGACCAAATCCAAGGAACATTTCAGTGGTGTGGGATATGACCTTTTTAGTCCAAGTGACACAGGACATCTGCATGGGATTCAGATGGTTTAAACAATTTTTTAAAGGATCCATGTGTGCTGAGCGCTTATTCCTAGTAATTCAACATTTACCCTCAGAAGATGAGTCCTGGAACAGAGTAAACAGAAGAGGTCAATATAAAAGTAATTGTCTTTTGCTAAATGTCCACCATGAACTGGATCCTTTATTCATTTTATTTGTGACCTTCACGACATCTTTTCAGAGCTTGTTTTGCGTTCCACTTTGTAGCTAGAGAAGATGACCTTCAGAATACTTTTAAAAACACTTATGTGCTTGGACTTCCCTAGTGATCCAGGGGCCAAGAATCTGCCTGTCAGTCAGTGCAGGAGACATGGGTTCCTGGTCCGGGAAAGTGATACAGGCTGCAGAGCAACTAAGCCTGTGTGCCACAGCTACTGAAGTCTGCACATGCTAGAGCCTGTGCTCTGCAACAAGTGAAGCCACCTCAATAAGAAGGGCACCCCACGAGAGAGGAGCCCCCCCACCCCCTTGCAGCAACTAAAGAAAGCCCACACGCAGCAAAGAAGACCCGGAACAGTCTCCCCAAAAACCAAGTAAAGAAAGAAACATCAATAAATAAATAATAAAATTTTATAAAACCTCAAACACATACACACACGCAAGCAGCATGTTTTTAAGTGGAGATCTTTCCCCTATATTTTTGGAGTCATCACCTCACATGCTTTCTGTTTAACCACCTTGACCAAGTTCCCTTCAAATGTGATGCTCTGTGATTCTACCTGTCACCTCTGGTTCTTTCTGTTAAAATGGAAAGAGAGGTTTATTGCAACTGAGTCCACATGAGTTGGCTTGTTTTATCCAAGAATGACCTCAATGGAACATTTTCTTCTTGTATTTTGTTTCCCAAGCATTGAGACGCAACTATAATCCCTCTGTTCTATGCTTTATGGCCGCTTTTCCCATTATACTCTTGATGAACAACAACTGTTGACAAAGAACTCTGTAACACAGTCAGTCCCACAAGACCTGAGGGGGCTTCCCTTGTGGCTCAGCTGGTAAAGAATCTGCCTACAATGTGGGAGACCTGGGTTCAATCCCTGGGCTGGGAAGATCCCCTGGAGAAGGGAAAGGTTACCCACTGCAGTATTCTGGCCTAGAGAATTCCATGGACTGTATAGGTCATGGGGTCGCAAAGAGTCAGACATGACTGACTGACTTTCACTCACTCACTCTTAAGACCTGAGGAAGTCCCTTTTCTCTTCATCCCATCTCACCCTTTCTCCTGCAGAGGCAATCGGTGCCCTGAAAACCATGGGAATTACAACACTTGTGAGGCTAGTGATGGATAGTGTAAGTCTTGGCATACAGAACATCTCAGAGTGAAGACAAAGACCATGGGACAATTAACTCTATCTTAAATGGCTTAAGTGCACATAGAAATTGATCCTTGAGCTAGGCAAGCTTTGTTTGATTCAATTTCATAGATATTCTATAATTGTTATGTATCAGAAACTGACTCTATCTGTCTAAAGGATTAGACTAAGGAACAAACTTCAAAAAATGTTTGTGCCTCCAGACCTACTGAGTAAGAATAACAAACAGAGGGGGGTGGAAAAAAAAGAATAACAAACAGAGAAAAACTCTTTAAAATACAGCCCTGGATGACTCTTCCATCCATCCTCCTTCTCATGTCTCCATACACACCAGAGAGACTCATTTATTTGTCTGTCACCCTCTCCTCACTTGTGAGGTTTTCTGCTTTTGCTCAAGCTGTTACCTCTGCCAGGCTGGTCTTTTTCCACTCTACCAGCTTAAGCAAACTCTTACGCATCTATTTAGATATTAGTAAAATGCTTTTACTCTCTGGAGCTCTCCCTAGATCATCACCATCACACAGAACACATATTTCCCTCATCTGTACATCCTCAGGATGAGCATCTTTTCTGTGCTGTATATCTTATATGGTATATCAGTGCTTACTGTGTTTTATTTCCCTCCTATTGAAACCCCAAGTACAGTGCCAGAGACCCAACATGAGCTCAGTAAATTGTTATTTAATGCACACAACCTAGATCAGCTGCCCTTTCCTCAGGGAGCCACTACTCTTATTTATACCTGCAGTCTTTAGCCCCATGCCAAACCAGACAGGAGCAGGGTTCCACCATGACTTCTCCAGCTGCAAAGTGATGTAGACTTTACTGAAGCTCTCAAGATAGACACAAACACTGCATATGACTAAAACTTCTCATTCTGCTTAGTCGCTTAGTTGTGTCCGATTCTTTACGACCCCATGGATTGTAGCCCTTAAGGCTCCTCTGTCCTTGGGACTCTCCAGACAAGAATACTAGAATGGGTTGCTATTTCCTACTCCAGGGGATCTTGCTGACAGGGATCAAACCTGCGTTTCTTGCATCTCCTGCATTGGTACGAAGATTCTTTATCACTGTGCCACCTGGGAAGCCCCCGAAATTTCTCATTATATAGGTCTATTTTCCCCAAAGTCCTTTTCCCTTTAGGTCACTACCAGGATGTTTTTCTTTTTATTCTGCTTTGCAAGCAGTAAATAACAATTTTCAGACACTCTCTTCACCTAAATTCTCCTTCAATAATAGTCCCAAGTGAACTTTAATTGCAAGAGGATCCAACCAGTCCACTCTTAAGGAGATCAGTCCTGAGTGTTCATTGGAGGGACAGATTTTGAAGCTGAAACTCCAACACTTTGGCCACCTGATGAGAAGAGCTGACTCATTTGAGAAGACCCTGATGCTGGGAAAGATTGAGGGCAGGAGGAAAAGGGACAACAGAGGATGAGATGGCTGAATGGCATCACCGACTCAATGGACATGAGTTTGAGTGAACTCCGGGAGTTGGTGATGGACAGGGAGGCCTGGCATGCTGCAGCTCATGGGGTCACAAAGAGTCGGACACGACTGAGTGACTGAACTGAACTGTAATTTTCATACCTTTGTATTATTTAAAAACAACTTCAAATAATCCTCTACTTTTTACCACTCTTCCAAACTACAGACCTATACCCATCAGGGTACTCACTAAATATGGGTAGTTGTGTTTATTTTATAGATGACACATTAACCACCTCACTCAGGGCTCTTCAGTATTTTTTTTTTCTCTAAGAAATATAATACTTTCTCCAAGGCAGGATTTGGTGAATGTGGCTGCCCACATTTGATTACATGAATATTTTCTCATTGGACTGTCTTATTTGTTGGCTGCTGAATCATCTTAAATTCTTCTAAATACACAAAGGTTAGGTAAAGAAAGTGAGTGAATGTCAGAAGTGAGACTAGAAAGCAGGTGGTCTGATACTCTTGTGTCTTGTTTCACATATTGAATAGTGGAGAAAGTAGAAACTAGATAAACAATGAAAAAAATAATTGTCTACCATTTATTTCTATTTTCTCACTGACTGTGTTAGGTATCTCATAAACATGCACGGTTTTATTTCTCACCACTGTTCTGAAATGCAAACATTATCTCCTTTCTACAGGTGGGGAAACTGAGGCTCAGAGTGATAGGGCCCCTTATCTACATAGGTCTTCCATGCTGTTTTCATTGTGTGCTCTGACACAGCACTTCTCAAATCCTAGTTTAAGTGTAATAGGGCACTAGCTATTTGAAGGATTTTTTTTTTGAAAATTAATTTTTATTTGAATTAGTTTTGAAAGAATATCATACTGCTCTGAACTTTCATACTGAGGTTTGTTTAAAGTGGAGGTGGTAGGAAGTGCTTGGATTGGACTTCTGGAGAGATAAATAGGGATAAAAAACAGAGGTAAAATGTCCAGAGTATATTTATATACCATGCAGTGGTGAAATGGGCCAGCTGAGAAAGTGATGCTTGAAAACAGAGCTTCTTTATGCATCAAAGCCTTGTTTATTATGTCATAGTGGATCCCCAAGATCCCAGGACTCCAAAATGTAATATTGGGTAGTGGCGGTTGGAGGACATCTCATTGTAGTTGTATGGTTCCCTAGAGTGACCTTTAAATGTTGCAGCTGGCCTACTGAGGTCACGATGAAGGGACTTTGACAAATGGTATGTGGCTTTTCTAAGAACAATCACCTCCTTAAATCTTTTCTGGAAAGACTACCGGTAGGAAAACTCAAAGAGAGCCCTGCTAACATTTTGCCAATGCTGTTCTGTTCCATGTGGGTGACAGGATTCAGCCACTAGACTGAGCAGCTCTGGGAGAAAGGTACTGGAACTTACTCATCTTGATACTTTCCACTCCTGGTGTATTGCTTATCAGTTGCCTTTAATTCAGTTCACCATGCCTGTCAGCCACCGGAGAGTCAGCCTAGGAAAACAACAGAGGAAGCAACAAGCATAGCCTTGCAGAAGAGACAATGGGGAAATTAACCTTTGAGAAAGGACAGGAGTTAATGGGCCAAGAGGAAGTGATGACCTTCATCTCAGGAAGAGAAAACAGCGCACGCCAGTGCACAGAGGGTTAGGCCACGAGCCTGCTGGCTTTGTACTTGTACCTGGGTGTGGATGCAGAGCTGGTGCAGAGGACCAAGAGATAAAACTGGGGGCTTTTAGAAACTGCAACATTTAAAGCCCTGTCAGTCAGCAAAGGGATTTAGACTTTATCCTGAAGGCAGGTAGCAGGTAGCAACCACTGTGAGACTTCACATAAAGGTCAGACTTACGCTGTGGCTCAGTTGGTAAAGAATCTGCCTGCAATGCAGGAGACCTGGGTTCCATTCCTGGGTTGGAAAATTCCCCTGGAGAAGGGAAAGGCGACTCACTTCAGTAATCTGGCCTGGAGAATTCCATGGACTGTATAGTCCAGGGGGTCACAAAAGAGTCGGACACAACTAAATCACTTTCACTTTCACTATGTTTTGGAAATCTGACTGTAAGCAAAACAAAAAGTACTCCAAACTAGAGTAAGGCGAAGGCTACATAAACAAAGAAGAAAGGCAAGTTGAATAAAGATTGGCAATTAAGGAAGCAAATATCCCTAATAGAAACCGGAAATTGACTGAGGTGATCCCATTGCATACTTATGAAATAATTTCTGATCTCATTAGTCACCTAGTGAATGCAGAATAAAACAGTAAGCAATAATTTGTGTCAACTGATCAACACATTTAAGGCATTAAAAGCATCTACTGCTAATAAAGGTGCATATACAGTGTTGTGAAGCTGCTACAGTTTGGGGAGGTAATTAGATAGCAACTGTAAACATTTAAGACTTCCAACACTCTCTGAGTTGACCATCCTACAAGTAATCATCTATCTAGCAGAACTAAAAGCCCAGTATGTGAAGATCCACATTATAGCATTTCTTGTAAGAAGTCAAATAGAACAAAAAATTGAGGAGGAATGACCTCTGTTGGGTGGGCTTCCCAGGTGGCACTAGTGGTAAAGAACCCACCTTCCAATGCTGGAGATGTAAGAGACATGGGTTTGATCCCTGGGTTGGGAAGATCCCCTGGAGGAGGGCCTGGAAACCCACTCCAGTATTCTTGCCTGGATAATCGCATGGGCAGAGGAGCCTGACATGCTGCATCCATAGGGTCATAGTCAGACGCGACTGCAGGGCCTTAGCACACGTGCACGCATGCAGCCTCTGTGGGTCAGTTTCCTTTTGCCTCTCTAGTTCCACGCTCAGTCGCTGTTGATGACATCTCATTGGGCTCCTGGCCCTCTGGTTTCCAGCAGGCACTGGAATATGGGAGAGAGAGGCTGGGGTATTTATCCCTTACCTTGTCCTTGCTCCACAGTGCTCGCCTTTACAGTGGTTGCATATCCTTGCTGTGCCCACTGCTTTATGAAGCTCATCTCTATTAAGAAACCACAGCTCTCATCAGATTCTAGTAACTATGTTCTGTTCCCCTTCCTCTGCAGGCTTGGGGTTTAGTGGTTTCTTTCCCTAAATGCTTGCTCTTTTAACTCTCTTTAAGTCACTTTTTATGGGGCTTCCCAGGTGGCTCAGATGGTAAAACAAACAAACAAACAAAAAAATCTGCCTGCGATGCAGGAAACCCAAGTTTGATCCCAGGGTTAGGAAGATGCCCTGGAGAAGGACATGGCAACCCACTCCACTATTCTTGCCTAAAAATCCCATGGATAGAGGAGCCTGGTGGGCTGCAGTCCTTGGACTTGCAAAGAGTTGGACATGACTGAGCAACTAACATTTTCACTTTCAAGTCATGTTTTGAGTATGTCAACTGTTCCCTGCTGGAACTCAAATGAAGATTCAGGGATGAGTTAGAGGGGGTAAAACTGAACATGAACAAGTAGGCTGGTCCTTACAGGATTCCCATGTGGCCTGAGAGAATGGTGGCAAATTCTAGTGATGATTCAGACAATAATGTGTCTAGTATACAAAGTCTGTCTCTCTCTCAGTTCAGTTCAGTTCAGTTCAGTCACTCAGTCGTATCCAACTCTTTGCGACCCCATGGACTGCAGCATGCCAGGCCTCTGTGTCCATCACCAACTCCCAGAGTTTACCCAAACTCATGTCCATCGAGTCAGTAATGCCATCCAAACATCTTATCCTCTGTCATTCCCTTCTCCTCCCACCTTCAATCTTTCCCAGCATCAGGGTCTTTCCAAATGAATCAGTTCTTCACATCAGTTACTTCCTTTCTCAGTTATTCTCAGTTACTCCCAATGAATTGTCAACTCATTGTTTAAAATTAAGGAAGAGGGGGCCAAAAGAAAGGATAGGTGCTGTCCCACCATAAGAAACTTTCAAGGAGACTTAACTTTCCTTAAACTTGCTTGCCTCTTCTGCTTTATTGACTATGCCAAAGCCTTTGACTGTGTGGATCACAATAAACTGGGGAAAATTCTGAAAGAGATGGGAATCCCAGACCACCTGACCTGCCTCTTGAGAAATCTGTATGCAGGTCAGGAAGCAGCAGTTAGAACTGGACATGGAACAACAGACTGGTTCCAAATAGGAAAAGGAGTACGTCAAGGCTGTATATTGTCACCCTGCTTATTCAACTTCTATGCAGAGTACATCATGAGAAACGCTGGACTGGAAGAAACACAAACTGGAATCAAGATTGCCGGGAGAAATATCAATCACCTCAGATATGCAGATGACACCACCCTTATGGCAGAAAGTGAAGAGGAACTAAAAAGCCTCTTGATGAAAGTGAAAGTGGAGAGTGAAAAAGTTGGCCTAAAGCTCAACATTCAGAAAACAAAGATCATGGCATCCGGTCCCATCATTTCATGGGAAATAGATGGGGAAACAGTGGAAACAATGTCAGACTTTATTTTGGGGGGCTCCAAAATCACAGCAGATGGTGACTGCAGCCATGAAATTAAAAGACGCTTACTCCTTGGAAGAAAAGTTATGACCAACCTAGACAGTATATTCAAAAGCAGAGACATTACTTTGCTGACTAAGGTCCGTCTAGTCAAGGCTATGGTTTTTCCTGTGGTCATGTATGGATGTGAGAGTTGGACTGTGAAGAAGGCTGAGCGCTGAAGAATTGATGCTTTTGAAGTGTGGTGTTGGAGAAGACTCTTGAGAGTCCCTTGGACTGCAAGGAGATCCAACCAGTCCATTCTGAAGGAGATCAACCCTGGGATTTCTTTGGAAGGAATGATGCTAAAGCTGAAACTCAAGTCCTTTGGCCACCTCATGCGAAGAGTTGACTCATTGGAAAAGACTCTGATGCTGGGAGGGATTGGGGGCAGGAGGAGAAGGGGATGACAGAGGATGAGATGGCTGGATGGCATCATTGACTCGATGGATGTGAGTCTGAGTGAACTCCGGGAGTTGGTGATGGACAGGGAGGCCTGACATGCTGCAATTCATGGGGTTGCAAAGAGTCGGACACGACTGAGCGACTGAACTGAATTGAACACTGGAAGGACTGATGCAGAAGCTGAAACTCCAATACTTTGGCCATCTGATGTGAAGAACTGACTCATTAGAAAAGACCCTGATGCTGGTAAAGATTGAAGGCAGAGGAGAAGGTGATGACAGAGGATGAGATGGTTGGATGGCATCCCTGACTCAATGGACATGAATTAGAGCAAACTCTGGGAGTTGGTGATGGACAGGGAGGCCTGGTGTGCTGCAGTCCATGGGGTTGCAAAGAGTCTGACACAACTGAGTGACTGAACTGACTGAACTGAACTTCACAAGCATTTGTTAATTCTCCTAAAGATTTGGGAGCTCACCGGAGGCAGTAGAAAGTGCTTAGGGTTACACACACAGGCTTTAGCAGCCAGCTCCCTGGATTCATACCCTGGTTCCTCACTGTATATCTGTATGATCTTAACAAGTTGCCTACCCTCCTCCAGACCTCATTTCCCTCATTGTGAAGTAGGGATACTACTAAGTACCTCTCTTATTTAGTAGTTATGAGGAATAAATGAGCTACTACACATGAATATCTTACAACTGTGCCCAGCACATGGGTAGAGGCTTAATAAATATGGACAGTTGTCACTGGCTACTCATGCTGGGCTGTTATATACAGAATGGACACAGAATCAAGCTGCAAAGATAAAAAGGAGCAAATGAAAATGATGACCTCATCCTACTTCTCTGCCTATGCCTGTGGTTTGGCACCTAGGATCATGTAAAAATAGAACATGTGGAAACCATTATCCAGACAGTCTCATTTCCGTTTTTGATAGAGTTGCTAGACTGATGGATGGAGGGATGGTTTTGGAAGCAGAGAGTCTTGATTTTTGAAAAGCACTTGATAGGGTTCTCCTCCTGGCCCATTTAAAATCCCTTCCTCTCCAGATAACTCCTGGAGCCCCTGCATGGGATTATCCCCTCACTGCTTTAAATGCCAGAAGTCCTATGGCCTTCTCCTCTTCAGGAGAGATGGCAGCTTGCCCTGTGACTGAGTCCTTTATGTGTTCATGACATCCTCCTGGACTGAGCTGCTGGAGGTCGGTGTTCTCAGTCTTAAGAGGCTGGCAGACAACAGAGGGTAGCGCAGACTACCTAGACTTTGGCATCAGACCAACATAAATACAAGCACTGTTTCTGCCTCTCAACAGGAGGGTGTGTTCAACACACCCTCTGAGTTGCTCCCTCTCAGTTTCACTTTCTTCATCTCTGAACCTGAGCTAGTGACATCATTCCTTGTATCATAGATAACCATTTATTACCATTCATTCTGTTTTCGGCTTCCCTGATAGCTCAGTTGGTAAAGAATTCACCTGCAATGCAGGAGACCCCGGTTCAATTCCTAGGCCAGGCTGATTCACTGGGGAAGGGATAGGCTACCCACTCCAGTATTGTTGGGCTTCCCTTGTGGCTTAGCTGGTAAAGAATTCTAACTGCAATTCAGGAGTCCTGGTTTGATCCCTGGGTTGGGAAGATACCCTGGAGAAGGGAAAGACTACCCACTCCACAATTCTGGCCTGGAGAATTCCATGGACTATGGACTATGCGATCCATGGGGTCGCAAAGGGTTGGACATGACTGAGTGACTTTCACTGTCACTTTCACTTTAGTTCTGTTTCAGGTAAAGCATCAGATCACTCCATGGTAAAGATACTATCAGGTATATAATACAAGAACACATGTACACCCATGGCTGATTCATGTGACTGTATGGCAAAAACCACCACAATATTGTAAAGTAATTAGCCTCCAATTAAAATGAATAAAAAATAATAATAATAAAAATACAAGTGGAAGTCTGTACTCTGACTAACATCTCTTTGCTTCTCCCACCTCCCAGCTCCTGATAACTACTATTCTGCTCTGTCTCTATGAGTTCACTTTTCTGGATTCCACACACAAGTGATATCATGCACTATTTGTCTTTCTCTGTCTCACTTATTTAACTTAGAATAATGCCTTCAAGGTTTATCCAAGTTGTTGCAAATGGTAGGATTTCCTTCTTTCTCATGGCTGAATAATACTCAATTGTATATATACGTATATTACTGTATCTTTGCCCAGTCATCTGCTGATGGACACTTTGGTTGTTTCCACGTCTTGGCTATTGTGAATAACGCTGTGACAAACATGGGGATGCAACTATCTCTTCCAGGTCCTGTCTTCATATCTTCTAGAGGTACACCCGGAAGTGAGATTTCTGGATCAGATGATAGCTCTGTTCCCAAGTTTTTGACATACCTCTGTACAGCTTTGCCTGTTGGCTAAACACATTTTTGTGCCTGCTAACAGTGCATAGCATGTTAGTCGCTCAGTCGTGTGCCCTGTTTACAACCACAAGGGTTAAAGCCCACCAGGCTCCTCTGTCCATGTAATTCTCCAGGCAAGAATACTGCAGTGGGTTGCCATTCCCTTCTCCAGAGAATCTTCCTGACCCAGGGATTGAACCCAGGTCTCCTGCATTGCAGGCAGATTCTTTACCACCTGAGCCACTAGGGAAGTGCATAGGGTTGCCTCATATCCACATGGTGTACTTGAAAGTTGCTAAATGAGTACATCTTAAACGTTCTCATCACACAAAAAAGAAATGTTATTCAGGTGACATGATGGATGTGTTAGCTCATGCTACAGTGGTCATCATTTTATATTATGTAAGTGGGTGAAATCAACATGATATACACCTTAAACTAACACAACATCACCTATATTAGTAGTATCTCAGTAAAACTTGGGAGAAAAAGAAAGTTAGTATTGTGATTACCAATTCACAGTGATGAATACATTGAAACACAGAAAGATATCCAACAGAAGATCATCCAAGCTACAGAACTGACAAGTAGTTCAGTTAAAACTGAGCCTCAGGCAGTTGAAGCTAACATGGCTAACCATTGCACTGCACAGTTTCACAGACATGCAGTGCCTGCCTTTTCACAGATGTTGCATGCCACTGTTTGTTGAACAAAGGTTTACTAAGTGCCTAAGGTATGCTTTGTATTAAATTCTAGGCATAAAGCAGTGATGCAGGCCTTATCTCAGCAATATTACCCTCTAATGTAGAATACAGACAATAATCTTAGAGAAAAATAAAGAACTCCCTACAGCTTGTAATTAGTGCTCTGAGTGAAATAAACAAGGTGATGAAATAGAGAAACTTGCGATAATAGAGAAGACCTCTTGTAATACCTCTGCCCTAGTGAGGATTCAAAATATTTATTAACTTTAAATAGGCCTGGAAAGGAACAAAGCGGGGGCTGCTATGAAATACAAGGTAGATTTACAACTGGCCAACTCGCTTTTGCAAAGGCTGCTCATCAGAACACTGCTGTCAGTTTGGAGACAGTGCTTACCCTGTCCAGGTCCTGAATCATTTAAAAAATGATATCCAGTTTAATACCTTCCAGAAATTATGAGATTGGATTTTGAAACATGAGTAGTTTCAGTCAGATAGTGTGGAAATGATAGACGCTGCTTTGTTTGCAAAATAGTATGATAGTCATTCATTTTAGACTTCCACAAATGCAGGATTTTAAATTGAGAAACCCCAGTATTTCCAAACTTTTACCTTCTGTGTTGTGTCTGCATATTTCAGGGATTAGCTAAGAACAAACAAAATCGTCCAAAATCAGCTGAGCATTCCTTATGGAGCCTCTATATTGGTTCCAAGGTAGGTAGGATGTTCCAAGTACTTTCAGCAAGTCATTTCTCATCCACACACACAGGAATTTATGAAGGAGAAAGACCCAGTGTTCTGTGTCATACAGCAGTCAGCTTAAACATCTCCCCACCTGTAGCATGTGCCATGGGCAGCTTTCAGTTTTCTATCTCCTGAACTTGGCCCTAGTTCCTCAGGCTCTGAATTCCCCTAGACAAGAATGTTATCTTGATAAGAAATCATCTCAGAAATCTGACACTAACTGATAACTTATACGGTCATCAAATACTGATTCTGATTAAAGTTAGTGGGTCTTTCTGGTTTCTAAACGTGCACCAGGATGAATGAATTTAGAACATTAATATCTATTGGCAGATAAACTCCCTACATATTTTTTAAATGACAGTATTTATTTTGGAATTGAATATTTGAAACACTACAGGATGGAGAATACCAAAAGAGAAGAAAAAGGGGGTTGGCCATGTAACAAGAATGTAAGGGAGAACTGAGGGATGCAGGGGATTTGGTGAGGCCTGTATATGAGAGCTGAATGGTTGTGCCATTTTGGACAAGTACTCATACGTTCTGGGCCTCTTACATACTCAAGGTCTCAAGTTCTTTTAAAATAAGAATGTACAACTACATAAGAGGTAGTATTCTGGGTACATAGAATAAAAACCTGCAGACTTTTGTGTTATGGTTTCTTTTGGGGGTGTGGTTTTTATTGCTTTCTTTTTATTCTTTTGAGTGTTTGATAACTTTTTCTTGGATAAAATTTTCATCTTGTAGAACTGTTGAAAGGGTAGCACAAGACACTCCCAAATATGAGACTCACAAATGGTTATTTTATCTCTGATCAATGAGAATAGGCTGGGACTGTTGTGGTCCTTTCTTCTAATTACTTTTCTGTATTTCTTCAAATCAAGGAAAGCATGTTTATAACAATAGTACCTTTATCAAAATCTTTTGCTCTATTTGTTGTTCAGTTGCTCAGTCATGTCCGACTCTTTGCAGTCCCATGGACTACAGCACAACAGGCTTCCCTGTCCTTCACTATCTCCTGGAGTTTGCGCAAACCCATGTCCGTTGAGTCAGTGATGCCATCCAATCATCTTATTTTCTGTGTTCCCTTCTCCTCTTGCCCTCAATCTTTCCCAGAAGCAGGGTCTTTTCCAATGATTGGTTCTTCACATCAAGTGGCCAAAGTACTGGAGCTTCAGCTTCAGCATCAGTACTTCCAAAGAAAAATCTATACATAACATCATACTTAATCACAAAAGAATGACTGTTTTCCTTCTAAGGTTAGGAATAAAGGAAGGCTAGATGATCTTAAGCATTCTTTTAACCCTCTACTGGTGTTGGTTGCAGATAACTTCAAGAAGACCTAAGCAAATGTAGATATAGTCCATATTTATTGATCAAATGATATCTATGAGTTAAGATACCAATGATCCCTAAATCTATAGATTCAAAGCAATTCTAATCAAAAATTTCATCATGCTTTTTCTCTTTTAGAAATGAACAAAGTAACTCTATATTTATAAGGAAAGGCAGAGGACCTAAAACACCCAGAATAGTCAAAACAACTTCAAAAGAGAATGAATTTGGACCATTTATGCTATCTTATCTCATGATTTATTATAAAGCTGCATTGTTTCAGGCAATGTTGTATTGCTAACATAGTAGACAGATAGATCAATGGAACAGAACAAAGAATTCAAAAATAGGTCTGTCAACTACATATTGGCATTTGCCATTCGCACTCACAATCTGCCTCTGCAAGGATAAAATGACATGCTAGTGCAGCTGCTGACTTTCAACAGCCCCTAAAAAGAGTTCAGGGTGGACCGCAGAGAACGAGGCAATCTGTGCTCAGGGAGCAACTGGCAGAACAGGTCTTCAGATAGTTGATAGTTTTAGGAGACGGTTTTATGAGGCCAATTCTTGTATCTCCTCCTATCTAGAAATGCTCTCAAATCATTCATGGTGATGACTGCTCCTCATGACTATCAGACTCTTCTGCAAAAAATATGTGCCTTACTGTGTGTACTCCCCCTTCACCAAAATCACATGCTCTACTGACTGCCCCCGACCTCTTTGGAGCAGTATCTAAGAGCTCTCTGAGATGCTGTCTCCTGGGCCTTTGTCCTCATTTTGCCCCAGATAATTTTTTAACCCACAAACTTCACACTATGCATTTTTAAGAGGGTGAGTTTAAGCATATGATAAATAGATTTTCAACAAAGTTTCAAAAGCAATTGAAAGGAGAAATAACAAATTTTTTCAACCAAGGCCCTATAAAAATTAGATATGGGTATGCCAAATTCAATTTTGATCCACATCCATATCATATACTAAAATTAACTCAAAATGATCATATATCTACATGTATATCCTAAAAGTATAAAGTTTCTGGTAGAAAATATAAAATAACATCTTTGAGGTCTCAGGTTATGCAAGGATTTCTTAGATACAGCAGAATAAAAAAAAATGAACAAATTGAATTTCATCAAGTTATTAAGGTCTATTTTTTGAAAGACATTGTTAAGAGAATGAAAAGGCAAGATATGACCTTCCAGAAAACAACTGTGAATCATATATATGATAAAAGATTTTTCCCATACTATATAACAATCTTTCAAATATGCAAATAATAGGAAAACATGTTATACAGTAAAAAAAAAAAAGAACAAAAAACTGTTTAAAGACATTATCAGAGAATGTACACATCTGATAAATAAGCACACCGTTGTTACTCCTGAAAGAAAGGGAAAGCAAAACCACGTTGAGATGTAGGTTTTCCCACTATCTAAAAGCAGCACATTCCTACAAAACCTTTTCTGAGTCAAAACAGCATAGAGCAAAGAGTATCCACGGCTTTCTGAAAATTTGAGTTCAGTCATTTTGCTTTTTGGAAAGATCCACATTAGTGTGGCGATTTTATAAAAGGGAAAATCCTATTTGAATTTCTTTCAGTTAGTGAAAACAAGTACTAATATACTTCTTTTATAAAAGGAAAGTAGCATAACTCTTAAAAAAGCAGGATAAACCTAACTATACTCATTTCATTGACTAACATTAAAACAACGGATTATCCACATGAAACTAAGTATTGACATGGGATGACTTTCATCTCTTCTGGTGAGAAGTAGAACAGCACACCTGCTTAAGAAAACAGTTGGTCAATTTCTTTAAAATGTAGACATGTATCATTTATCATATAACCTACCCATTCCACTCCCAGGTATTATCCAAGAGGAAGGAGAGCATATGCCCATACAAAGGCTTGTAACCAAATATTCTTAGTAGCTCTACTTGTAAGAGTCAAAATGTTGAAACAGCACAAATATTAATTAAAGGATAAATAGATAAATTATGGTATCACTATGATACAGCATATTACTTAGGAATATATAGGAGTAAACTATTGGCATACATTGAAATAAGGATACATCTTAAAATAATTATACTGAAATAAGGCCCAAATCCAGCATGCATTGCAGGAGTCCATTTGTAGAATTCTGAAAACACAGACTAGTGTCATGACAGAAAACAGCTCATTGGTATGTGGGTTAGGGACAGGAAGGGGATGGGCAAGAGGGAAGGATTACAAGGGGATTCTGGAAAACTTGCGGGAGACGAGATAGATGTTTATTATCTTGACTTTGGTGATAGTTTTACAGTTGCATACATATGTTAAAACTTGTGAAATAGTACAATTTAAATATGCAAAGTTTATTATAGTCTGATTACACCTCAACAAAGTTGTTAAAATACATATCAATATATTTGATTAAGTAAAAGCAACAGACTGCAAGAAATAAACATAACAGATTCCCAAGACATCAAAATGTAAATGACAGAACACATTTGAAAGTAAATTAATTAAACCTAAATCAATGAAAGTGTGTTAGTTGCTCAGTCGTGTCCAACTCACTTATGAACCTCATTTTAAAATAGCTCTATTAGTATATTTTTTGAGACATTAAGACAACACAGTCAGAAAGCATCTCCTTTTTGTATGTTCGTGCTTGTCTGACAGTAGATAGTAGGCAAGTGTGTGCTAAAATCCAGCTTGCTCTTCACTCACCAGGACAAGCACCCTTGGCTGCATTTCTCCTGAGAGATCTCCTATTTTCAATAAAGCTCTTTATGCTCTCTCCATATTCTTACAGCTAATAATAATAATCAGTAATCAGTGACGTGTATTCATGCAATTATCCTAATAGTCCCAATAGAGTCTGCATTGCTCTCTATATTTTCCAATGGAGGAAGATGAAGAAACTTAGAAACTTTCCCTAAAGCTACACATCATCAAATGGGAGATATTGGATTCAATCCAGATCAATATTGTTTTTAAAAGTGCCCCTACAAGAGAAACAAAAGGAGATACACCACTTTCTCTTGACTTTAGCTCCTCGAAAGCCCTGCAACCTCTCCACATCTCCTGTGCACTCAAAATGAAAGCAACAGCAACAGCAACATGAAGTCATCCCAACCTACACAGCATTTTAAAAAGTCTTGTTCTTTCAACGTTTCAGAGGGATAGTGAGAAAGTTATCAACACCCTGACATCTCCTCCTCCAATAGAGTTACAATTAATCCCTTTCTGTCAAAGTCTAATCCTAAATAAGCTAAGGGAATACAGTGAACTGCACACAGTACAATATTTGCTTATTTTTTAGTGGCTACAACTAAGGTCCGCCTAGTCAAGGCTATGGTTTTTCCTGTGGTCGTGTATGGATGTGAGAGTTGGACTGTGAAGAAGGCTGAGCGCTGAAGAATTGATGTGTTTGAACTGTGGTGTTGGAGAAGACTCTTGAGAGTCCCTTGGACTGCAAGGAGATCCAACCAGTCCATTCTGAAGGAGATCAACCCTGGGATTTCTTTGGAAGGAATGATGCTAAAGCTGAAGCTCCAGTACTTTGGACACCTCATGCGAAGAGTTTACTCATTGGAAAAGACTCTGATGCTGGGAGGGATTGGGGGCAGGAGGAGAAAGGGACGACTGAGGATGAGATGGCTGGATGGCATCACGGACTCGATGGACGTGAGTCTGAGTGAACTCCAGGAGATGGTGATGTACAGGGAGGCCTGGCGTGCTGTGATTCATGGGGTCGCAAAGAGTCGGACATGACTGAGCGACTGAACTGAACTGAACTGAATTTCTATTTTATTTTGAGATCATTTTAGATCTCCTTTTTAGATCCTTTTACAGAGGAGTTGTAAAAGCAGTATAGATTTCATAAATCCTTCATTCAGCTTCCCTTGTAATGTAATGTAATGCAAGGTCCTCTAATAATGTAATGTAGCTTACATTATTAGAGGACATTGCCCAAACTAAGAAATTAACTTTGATATAATACTATACATCTGAAATGTTGGGCTGGATGAAGCACAAGCTGGATTCAAGATTTCCAGGAGAAATATCAATAACCTCAGATATGCAGATGACAGCACCCTTATGGCAGAAAGCGAAGAGGAACTAAAGAACCTCTTGATGAAAGTGAAAGAGGAGAGGGAAAAAGCTGGCTTAAAGCTCAACGTTCAGAGAACAAGACGGTGGAGGAGTACGTGGACATGGAGTACATCTCTCTTCGGATACAGCAGGAATACAACTTCAGACACAGAAGTACATGCAGAGCACAGCTGAGAGCAGACAGCAGTACCCAACCAGAGGAAACGAATATATAGACCACACAACACTTGGTAGGAAGAAGGAAGTAGGGGGGAAAACAGGAGTTTAGTAGGACTGGACTTGCCCTCGGTGGGTGGGGAAACTGATCCTCACATCGGGTCAACTGTCTGAGTCAGAGGAGAAATCTTTAAGGCTGAGAGTGAAACAGCTAATCTATGGCAGCCTAAGTGGAATGAGAACCAGACAGCCTTTCCCACAGCCATACATACCCCGTACAGGGACACATACATACCCTGTACACCTTCCCCTGGTAGGTGTAGCAGCTGGGAGCTGGAGTTTAGGGACTGTGGAGCAATCCCAGGCCAAGGGCTGCTGTTGACTGTGGAGAGATGGATCAAGGGGATGTGAGGGAGGAGCTTGTGGTGGGACATGCCTGTGAAGGAAAGCCAGGTAGCCATGGAAGCAAGGCGATACTGCTGAGTCACACATAGTGGGTGGAGCCATCACCATAGCCTCTCTCTCCCGACATGCCAGCATTGGCAGCTGAACAGCAGAGAGGCTGGCCCATCAGGTGCCTGATGCGGTAGAGTAGGACCCCACCAAGCTGCCCCGTAGAGTGCCTGATGTGCCGATCTACAGAGTAGAACCCCAGCCAGGGCGGGCCCTCTATGTGCCTGATGCATGGAAGAACAGAGAAGGACCCCAAGCAAGGGAGCCCTCTAAGTGCCTGAACAGGCGGAGCTATGGAGAAAGACTGGCCAAAGAGGCCTTCTGATTGCCAGCCACAAGAGGCTTGAAAAAAGACTCTGACAGGGTCCTGGGGTGGAGGCAGTCTGTGTCCTTGCATACTTAGTGCTGCCAGGGTCCCTGCAAGCCAGGTGGCTGTGCCACCTTCACGCTCAATTCTCACGGAGGCAGAGCTGTCACAGGCAAAGGAAGTCTCGTGTCTGCGTGCACAGGGTTGTTTCAGCAGTGTCCAACTCTGCGACTCTGTAGACTGTGGCCTGCCAGGCTTCTCTGTCAGGAAGGCGGGTTCTCCCAGCAAGAATACTGGAGCGTATTGGCCAATACTGGTTGCCATACCCTTCTAGAGCACTATATTTTCTGCTGCCCTAGCCATCATCTCCCCTATGTGGTGCTGCCAGAACCCCTGTGACCCCAGAAGCTGCACCACCTCCACACCTGGGCCTCACCAAGGCAAACCCAAGTCCTCCAGGGACGCCTCAGGAGCAAACCCCAGTGGGCAACCCACTCACAGGGGTGGAAATAAAACCACAACTGAAATCCAGGGGAAGTATGGCTAAGGAAAATGACCCAAACCCTTCCCACCAGCTGTACAAGCTGCAGATTAAATCCACAGGATCAACTAGCCAGACTCTGTGTCTGTGGAATATACGAGAGGTCATTGAGAGCTCCCACAGAAGAAAACGCACTAGTTCTGATAGCTGTGGACATTGCAGTCAAGAACACACAGGAGTAGGGCCAGATTAGAATCTGAGCTGCCCCACAGCAGGTCCAGAGATCAGCACAGTGATAGCGTGCATCCTGGGGAGGTGAGGTGGACTGTGGCTCCCAGGGAGGAAAAGGACTCTGACAGCAGTGACTCAAGA
This sequence comes from Oryx dammah, assembly GCF_014754425.2. Classification (NCBI taxonomy): domain Eukaryota; kingdom Metazoa; phylum Chordata; class Mammalia; order Artiodactyla; family Bovidae; genus Oryx; species Oryx dammah. The sequence continues at coordinate 102,881,896 of NW_024070185.1, forward strand.
AAAATATTTATTATTCGTATGCTTTGACTTGTTCTATAGATTCTTTTGGAGTTTTTTCCTTTTTTTTTCTTCCTTTTTTTAACCCCCTCTGTTGTAGTTGTTGATTTTATTGGCATTATGAAATCTAAGCTTTTGAGCTTTTTAAAATTTTTTCCTCAGTCACATTTTTAATTGTTGTTATAAACCTCTGTCTCTATTTTGAGCTTTTGCAGTTCTGTGGAGTTTCCCTTTTTTTTCTTTTTCTTTTCTCTTTTTTTAACTTTAATTTTTTAAATCTATTATTATTTTTCTACATTTATTCCTTTGTTTTCTTTTCCTACTGTTCTTTTCCCCTTGCAGTTAATCGTTAATGCATATAAATCTTTTGCATCTACCTCTGTTTAATTTTGCATAATATCTATTCTTTCTTTCTTTTCTTTCTTTCCTTTCCTTTCAACATTTTGCTAGTCTTATTTTCATTGCTTTATTCCCCTTGGCACCTTGGTTTAGTTTTGTTTTCCAGTTTGTGCTTTAGTTAGTTTTGTTCTGGTAGATATAATTTTTGGTTTCTTTTGTTCGCTGGGTCAGTCTATTGTACTTTATTTTTGTTGGATTGTTTTGATTTTGCTTATGGCCATGTATACATATGTGTATATTCAATCACACTTTTTATTGTTGCTGTAAACCTCCACCTCTATGTTGGGCTTTTGCAGTTCTGTGGAGCTTTGCTTTTTTCCCCTTTTTTCTTTCTTCTTCCATTTTTTTCTTTTCTCTTTTTTATATTTTTTAATTTTAAAAATCTATTATATTTTCCCACATTTCTTCCTTTGTTTGCTTCCCTACTGTTCTTTTCCCCTTGCAATTAATCTTTAATGTATATAAATCTTCTTCATCTACCTCTACTTAAGTTTGCATATCTAGTCTTTCTTTCTTTTCTTTCTTTCCTTTCCTCTCAACATATTTGTTAGTTTTGTTTTCATTGCTTTATTCTCCACTTGGCACATTGCTTTAGTTTTGTTTTCAAGTTTTTGCTTTAGTTAGTTTTGTTCTTAACTGGTAAATATAATTTTTGATTTCCACTCTTCGCTGGGTCACTCTACTGTACTTTATTTTTGTTGGGTTGTTTTGACTTTGCTCATGGGTATATGTGTATATTCCATTATTTTAATTATTATTTGTTTGATTTTGTAACTGCTGTTTGTCTGGGGTTCATCTTTGGCTTCTCATTTTTGGATATTTGGTTTAATCTCACTTAATGCCATAACAAACCACTTGTGAAATCTTCGTTCCTAACCAGGGATCAAGCCCTGAGCCTTTGGAGTGGGAACACTGACTCCAAGACCCTAGACCACCAGAGAACTAACCCTGCTGCTGCTGCTGCTGCTGCTGCTGCTGCTGCTGTTAAGTCGCTTCAGTCATGTCCGACTCTGTGACCCCATAGACGGCAGCCCATCAGGCTCCCCTGTCCCTGGGATTCTTGGAGTATCAAATAGTGAGAACTCACACAAAGGAAATCACTTGAATAAGAAACCCCACATCACCCAACCACCAGTAGCACCCTGTGCAGGATGCCTCATCTAAACAACAACACAACAAAAATGCAAACCCAATCATCAGCAGACAGGATTACCACCTCACTCAGTCTTGCCCAGCAGAGGAAAAACAAATAAACAAAAACTCAGCACAAGTCTCACCCTACAGGAAGCTTACAAAAACCACTGGACCAATCTTAGGAGGGCAGAAACCAATAGGAAGAAAGAATTCAAAGTTGAAGCCTGGGAAAAGTAGACACCTCAAACACAATAAGTTAAAAAAAAATGAAAAAGCAGAGAAATACTACACAAATGAAGGAACAAACTAGAAACACAGAAGTCCAAATAAATGAAGAGGAAATAGGCTAACTACCTGAAAAAGAATTCAGAATAATGATAGTAAAGATGATCAAAAATCTTGGAAACAAAATGGAGAAAATGCAAAAATCAATGAGCAAAGACCTAGAAGAATTAAAAAATAAACAAAGGGAGGGAATATGTGTATATGTATGGCTGATTCATTTTGCTGTACAGTTGAAACTAACCCAACATTGTAAAGCAACTGTACTCCAATAAAAATTAATTGAAAAAAATATAAACCTACAGAGACAACACAATTACTGAAATTAAAAATACTCTAGAAGGAATCAATAGCAGAATATCTGAAGCAGAAGAACGAATCAGTGAGCTGGAAGATAAAATGGTAAAAATAACTTCTGAAGAGCAGAATAAAGTAAAAAGAATGAAAATAACTGAGGACAGTCTCAGAGACCTCAGGGACAATATCAAATGCACCAACATTTGAATTATAGGAATCCCTAAAGAAGAAGAGAAAAAGAAAAGGTATGAGAAAATTTTTGAAGAGATAGTAGTTGAAAATTTCCCCAACATGGAAAAGGAAATAATAATCAATGAAGTCTAAGAGTCCCATACAGGATAAACCCAAGAAGAAACACGCCAAGACATATACTGATCAAACTAACAAAGACTAAACATAAAGAAAAAATATTAAAAGCAGCAAGGGAGAAACAACAAGTAACATACAATGGAAAACCCATATGCTTAACAGCTGATCTTTCAGCATAAACTCTGTGGGCCAGAAGGGAATGGGAGGATATACATATAAAGCACTTACAGGGAAAAATCAACAACCAAGATTACTGTACTGGCAAGAATCTCATTCAAAATTGATGAGAAATAAAAAGCTTTTCAGACAAGTGAAAGTTAAGAGAATTCAGTACCACCAAACCAACTTTACAACAAATGTTAAAGTGACTTACATAGTCAAGAAATACAAGAGAAGAAAAAATATCTATAAAATCAACCCTAAACAATTAAGAAAATGACAACAGGAACAATTATATCAATAATTACTTTAAATGTAAATGGATTAAATATTTCAGCCAAAAGACACAGACTGGATACAAAAACAAGACCCATATATATTCTGTCTACAAGAAACACACTTCAGACATAAAGACACATATAGACTGAAAGTGAGAGGATAGAAAAATATATCCCAAGCAAATGGGAAGCAAAAGAAAGCTGGAGTAGTGATCCTCATATCAGGCAAAACAGACCTTAACATAAAGAAGATTACAAGAGATAAGGAAGGACACTACATAATGATCAAGGGATCAATCCAAGAGGAAGACATAACAACTGTATATATCTATGCAACCAACATAGGAGCACCTCAATGCATAAGACAAACAGTAACAGACATAAAAGGAGAAATTGACAGTAACACAATAGTAGGAGACTTTAATACCCCACTCACACCAATGGACAGACCATCAATACAGAAAATTAATAAGGAAACACAAGTCTTAAATGATCCACTAGATGAGATAAATTTCATTGATATCTTCAGGACATTCCATTCAAATGCAGAAGAATACACCTTAAGTGCACATGGAACATTCTCCAGGATGGACCATATCTTGGGTCACAAATCAATCCTCAGTAAATTTAAGAAAATTGAAATAGTATCAAGCACCTTCTCTGACCACAAGGCCATGAGACTAGATAACAATTACAAGAATACAACTGTAAGAAATATAAATACATGGAGATTAAACAACATGTTTCTAAATAACCAACAGGTTACTGAAGAAATCAAAAGGGAAATCAAAAAACAAATGACAAAACACAACAACTCAAAACTCATGGGATGCAGTGAAAGCAGTTCTAAGAGGGAACTCTTTATAGCTATGCAATCCTACCTCAAGAAAGAAGAAAAACATTGACTAGATAACCTAACTTTACACCTAAAACAACTGGAAAAAGAAAAACAAACAAACAAACAAAAAAACCTAATGTTAGTAGAAGGAAAGAAATCACAAAGATCTGAGCAGAAATAAGTGAAAAAGAAAGATACAATAGTAAAGATTAATAAAACTAAAAGTTGGTTCTTTGAGAAGATAAACATAATTGACAATCCTCTAACCAGACTCATCAAGGAAAAAAGAGAGAAGAATCAAGTCAACAAAATTAGAAATGAAGGAGAGATTATAATAGACAGTGCAGAAATATAAAGGATTATAAACTATTATGAACAACTATATGGCAATAAAATGGATAACCTGGAAGAAATGGACAGATTCTTATAAAAGTTCAATCTTCTAAGACTGAACCAAGAAGGGACAGAAATTATGAACAACCCAATTACAAGCACTGAAATTGAAGCTGTCATTAAAAAAAAAAAAAAATTTCCCAAATAACAAAAGCTAAGGATCAGATGGCTTCACAGGAGAATTCTATGAAACATTTAGAGAAGAGCTAATGCCTATCCTTCTAAAACTCTTTCAAATAATTCCAGAAGAAAGAACATTTCCAAACTCATTTTATGAGGCCACCATCACCCTGATACCAACCACAGACAAAGACAACACACAAAAATACCAAAACTACAGGCCAATATCACTGATGAACATAGGTGCAAAAATCCTGAACAAAATTTTAGCAAACAGAAGTCAGCAACACATCAGGAAGCTCATATACCATGATTAAGTAGGGTTTATTCCAGGAATGCAAGGATTTTTCAATATATGCAAATCAATCAATGTGATATACCATATTAACAAATTGAAAGATGAAAACCATATGATAATCTCAATAGATGCAGAAAAAAATCTTTGACAAAATTCGGCACCCATTTATGATTAAAACTCTTCAAAAAATGGGCATAGAAGGAACCTACCTCAACATAGTAAGGGCCATATATAATAAGCCTACAGCAAACACTTTTCTCAATGTTGAAAAACCAAAAGCATTCTCCCTAAGATCAGGAACAAGACAAGTGTGTCCATTTTCCCCACTCTTATTCAACATAGTTCAGGAAGTCCTAGCTATAGCAATCAGAGAAGACACAGAAATAAAAGGAATCCAGGTCAGAAAAGAAGAAGTAAAGCTCTCACCGTTTGAAGATGACATGATACTGTACATAGAAAACCCTAAAGATGGTATCAGAAAATTTCTAGAGCTAATCAGTGAATTTAGCAAAGTTGCAGGATAGAAAATCAATACACAGAAATCACTTGAATTTTATATACTAACAATGAAAAATTAGAAAGAGAATCAATCCCATTCACCATTGCAACAAAAAGAATTAAATATCTAGAATAAACTTACCTAAGGAGACAAAGGAGATGTACCCAGAAAATTATAAGACACTAATGAAAGACATCAAAGACAACATAAACAGATGGAGAGATATCCCATTTCTGGGTAGGAAGAATCAATATTGTGAAAATGGCTATACCACCAAGTGCAATCTACAGATTCAATGCAACCCCTATCAAATTACCAATGGTATTTTTCACAGAACTAGAACAAAAAATTTCACAGTTCATATGGAAACACAGAAGACCATGAAAGCCAAAGCAGTCTTGAGAAGGAAGAATGGAGCTGGAGGAATCAACCTTCCTGACTTCAGATTATACTACAAAGCTATGTCATCAAGACGGTATGTTACCAGTACAAAAACAGAAATATAGAATGGAACAAGATAGAAAGCCCAGAAATAAACCCACGCACCTATGGGTACCTTATTTTTTACAAAGAAGGCAAGAATATACAATGGAGCAAAGACAGCCTCTTCAATAAATGGTGTTGGGACAACTGGACAGTTACAAGTAAAAGGATGAAATTAGAACACTTCCTAACACCATACACAGAGATAAACTCAAAATGGATTCAGTTCAGTTGCTCAGTCGTGTCCAACTCTTTGCAACCCCAGGAATCGCAGCACGCCAGGCCTCCCTGTTCATCACCATCTCCTGGAGTTCACTCAGACTTACGTCCATCGAGTCCGTGATGCCATCCAGCCATCTCATCCTTGGTCGTCCCCTTCTCCTCCTGCCCCCAATCCCTCCCAGCATCAGAGTTTTTTCCAATGAGTCAACTCTTCGCATGAGGTGGCCAAAGCACTGGAGTTTCAGCTTTGCATCATTCCTTCCAAAGAAATCCCAGGGTTGATCTCCTTCAGAATGGATTGGTTGGATCTCCTTGCAGTCCAAGGGACTCTCAAGAGTCTTCTCCAACACCACAGTTCAAAAGCATCAATTCTTCGGTGCTCAGCTTTCTTCACAGTCCAACTCTCACATCCATACATGACCACAGGAAAAACCATAGCCTTGACTAGATGGACCTTCATCGGCAAAGTAATGTCTCTGCTTTTGAATATGCTATCTAGGTTGGTCATAACTTTCCTTCCAAGGAGTAAGCGTCTTTTAATTTCATGGCTGCAGTCACCATCTGCAGTGATTTTGGAGTCCCCCAAAATAAAGTCTGACACTGTTTTCCCATCTATTTCCCATGAAATGATGGGACCGGATGCCATGATCTTCGTTTTCTGAATGTTGAGCTTTAAGCCAAATTTTTCGCTCTCCTCTTTCACTTTCATCTAGAGGCTTTTTAGCTCCTCTTCACTTTCTGCCATAAAGGTGGTGTCAGACCTAAATATAAGACCAGAAATTATAAAGCTCTTTGAGGAAAACATAGGCAGAACACTCGATGACATAAATCAAAGCAAGATCCTCTATGACCCACCTTCTAGAGTAATGGAAATAAAAACAAAAGTAAACAAGCAGGACCTAATTAAACTTAAAAGCTTTTGCACAGCAAAGGAAACTATAAGCAAGATGGAAAGACAACCCTCAGAATGGGAGAGAATAATAGCAAATGAAACAACTGACAAAGGATTAACTTCCAAAATATACAAGAAGCTCATACAACTCAATACCAGAAAAAAATAAAAAAATAAAAAGCAGTAAAAAGTGGGGAAAAGACCTATACAGACATTTCTCAAAAGAAGACATACAGATGGCTAACAAACACATGAAAAGATGCTCAACATTGCTCATTATTAGAGAAATGCAAATCAAAACTATGAGATATCACCTCACACCAGTCAGAATGGCCATCATCAAAAAGTCTACAAACAATAAATGCTGGAGAGGGTCTGGAGAAAAGGGAATGCTCTTGCACTGTTGGTGGGAATGTAAATTGACACAGCCACTATGGAAGATGGTATGGAGATTTGTTAAAAAAAAAAAAAAAACAACTAGTAATAAAACCACCATATGACCCAGGAATCCCACTCCTAGGCATGTACCCTGAGGAAACCAAAATTGAAAAGGGCACATGTGTCCCATTGTTCACTGTGGCACTATTTACAATAGCTAGAACCTGGAACCAACCTAGATGTCCATTGACAGAGGAATGGATAAAGAATTTGTGGTACATATACACAATGGAATATTATTCAACCATAAAAAGGAACACATTTGAGTCAGTACAAATGAGGTGGATGAACCTAGAACCTATTATATAGAGTGAAGTGAGTCAGAAAGAGAAAGATAAATATCATAGTCTAACGCATATATATGGAACCTAGAAAAATGCTTCTGAAGGATTTATTTATAGGCAACAGTGGAGAAACAGAATAGACTTAGATTTATGGACATGGGGATGGGGAAGAGAGGGTGAGATATATGGGAAGAGTAACATGGAAACTTACATTACCATATGTAAAATAGATATTCAACAGGAATTTGCTGTATGGCTCAGGAAATTCAAACAGGGGCTCTGTATCAATCTAGAGGGGTGGGATGGGGTGGGAGATGGGACAGAGGTTCAAAAGGGGAGGGAATATATGTATACCTTTGGGTGATTCATGTTGAAGTTTGACAGAAAGCAACAAAATTCTATAAAGCAATTATGCTTCAATTAAAAAAATTAAAAAAGAAAAACTCAACATTCAAAAAACTAAGATGATGGCGTCCAGTACCATCACTTTGTGGCAAATAGATGGGGAAACAATGGAGACAGTGACAGACATTATTTTCTTGGACTCCAAAATCACTGCAGATGGTAACTGCAGCCATGAAATTAAAAGATATTTGCTTCTTGGAAGAAATGCTATAACAAACCTAGGCAGCATATTAAAAACAGAGACATTATTTTGTAGACAAAGGTCTGTCTAGTCATAGCTATGACTTTTCCAGTAGTCATGTATGGATGTGAGAGTTGGACTGTAAAGAAAGCTGAGTGCTGAAGAATTGATGCTTTTGAACTGTGGTGTTGGAGAAGATTCTTGAGAGTCCCTTGGACAGCAAAGGAGGTCAAACCAGTCAATCCTAAAGGAGATCAACCCTGAATATTCCCTGGAAGGACTGATGCTGAAGCTGAAACTCCAATCCTTTGGCCACTTGATGCGAAGAGCTTACTCATTAGGAAAGACCCTGGTGGTGGGAAAGATTGAAGGCAGGAGGAGAAGGGGATGACAGGGGATGAGATGGTTGCGTGGCATCTCCAACACTCAATGAACGTGAGTTTGAGCAAGCTCCACGAGTGGTGATGGACAGGGAAGTCCAACACGCTGCAGTCCATGGGGTCGCAAAGAATCAAACATGAAAGAGTGACTGAAGTTAACTGAACTGAATACTATTCACCTGGATTCTTTGATGCTCAGACAGTAAAAAATCCACCTGCAATGCAAGAGACCCAGGTTCAACCACTGGGTCAGGAAAATCCCCTGGAGAGGGAATGGCTACCCACTTTTGTATTCTTCCCTGGAGAATTCCATGGACAGGGAAGCCTGGCAGACTACACTCCATGGGTTTGCAAAGTTAGACACACTGAGCAACTAACACTTTCACTTCACTTTTCATAATATCATTCACTAGAGTTGACTGATTTCAATAGCTTTTACACTAAAGTTTCTTTTCTGCTCTAGGAGCCAATCCAGTTTTCCACATCACATTTAGTTGTCCTGTTTCAATAGACACCTCTAATCCTGACAATTTGTTAGATTTTGCTTGTTTTTCATGACCTTAATACTTTTGAAGAGTAATGGTCAGGTTAGTTATTTCATAGAAAATCCCTCTACCTGGATTTTCTATTTTCTTGTGATTATATTCAGGTTTTGTATTACTTTCCAATAAGAAAACCACAGAGGTGACTTACCCCTTTTCAGTGTATATTTTTAACTTTGTGTTTACGTTATTCCAACATACTTTACTTTTTTGGATGCTATTGTGAAAATTTCAAGGAAATTTTCTTTCTCTTTCCATGAAACAGAGGGGACAGAAACATTTTTGCTTTTAGTAAGTCTTCCAAACTTTGAGTGAGATTTATCTCTAACAATGCAAGCAGGATCTGATGAAATTTTCCATCTTGTCAGGCGTTCCTCAAACTTAAAGCAAAGGAATACACATGGTTCATACTCTATATAAGATTCTTATATCATGCATCAAGGGGTACAATGTCAATATGTATTATTGGCTAGAGTGATGCACATCATTTGGCTATGGTGAGTGATGACAGAATTATTTCTTGCAAACATAATAGTTTCGCTTTATAATCATGTAATATTTTGGTAGATTCTTTGACATTGTGCAAATATCCCATGTCTGCTTAACAGTCTATGACCCTTTTTTAGCAACTTTTGATGTATCTTGCCTGTTGCAATTATTTCTGTGATGTTCTAATGGTTATTTTCTATTTCTTGCTTTCCTCCTATAATACATTTATTATTTGGAATTCTTCAGTACAGAAATGTGTATTTTTCTATATCTATTTATTTGAAATCTGGAAAAGTTTTTTTTTTCCTATGATAGACTTTCAACAGGAAAAAAATGACCTTAAAAGATAGTTTTTAAAACTACTACTTGGCAATGTGAACTAATTTCAAGGAAAATATCCAGCCCTTTCTAGGTAAGAGAGGAGACAGAGATTTTTTTTGTTTTTAATAAGTGTTCCAAATCTTAAGTGAGATTTACCTCTAGCCATGTAGGCAGGACTTGATAATATCAACTTTCTATCTTCAAGGCTTACCTCTGTTGGTACCAGAGAGAAATACATAATTCACACCTGCAATGCCCCTATCACCATTCCCCTCCTCTTCCTACCTCCCTCATTCTTGGGAATTGAACCTTGCCCTGTTATACTGGTGAATCCAAGAATCATTAACTATGAGCCCAGAAATAAACCCATGTACCTAGGTCAACTAATCTTTGACAAAGAAGGCAAGGATATGCAATGGAGAAACAGTCTACCCAACAAAGCGGTGTTGAGAAAGCTGAACAGCTGCATGTAAATCAAAGAAATTAGGACACTCCCCTGCATCATATATAAAAATAAACTCAAAACGGTTTAAAAACTTAACTATACGTTGTGGCTCCATAAAATTCCTGGAAGTTTTACAGGCAAAACATTCTCTGACATAAATTGTTCGGTTCAGTTCAGTCGCTCAGTGGGGTCCAACACTTTGCGACCCCATGAATCACAGCACGCCAGGCCTCCCTGTTCATCACCAACTCCCAGAGTTCACTCAGACTTACGTCCATCGAGTCCATGATGCCATCCAGCCATCTCATCCTCGGTCGTCCCCTTCTCCTCCTGCCCCCAATCCCTCCCAGCATCAGAGTCTTTGCCAGAGTCAACTCTTCGCATGAGGTGGCCAAAGTACTGGAGCTTCAGCTTTAGCATCATTCCTTCCAAAGAAATACCAGGGCTGATATCCTTCAGAATGGACTGGTCGGATCTCCTTGCAGTCCAAGGGACTCTCAAGAGTCTTCTCCAACACCACAGTTCAAAAGCATCAGTTCTTCAGCGCTCAGCCTTCTTCACAGTCCAACTCTCACATCCATACATGACCACAGGAAAAACCACAGCCTTGACTAGACGGACCTTAGTCGGCAAAGTAATGTCTCTGCTTTTGAATATACTATCTAGGTTGGTCATAACTTTTCTTCCAAGGAGTAAGCGTCTTTTAATCTCATGGCTGCAGTCACCATCTGCAGTGATTTTGGAGCCCAGAAAAATAAAGTCTGACACTGTTTCCACTGTTTCCCCATCTATTTCCCATGAAGTGATGGGACCGGATGCCATGATCTTCGTTTTCTGAATGTTGAGCTTTAGGCCAACTTTTTCGCTCTCCTCTTTCACTTTCATCAAGAGGCTTTTTAGCTCCTCTTCACTTTCTGCCATAAGGGTGGTGTCATCTGCATATCTGAGGTTATTGATATTTCTCCTGGCAATCTTGATTCCACCTTGTGCTTCTTCCAGTCCAGCGTTTCTCATGATGTACTCTGCATTTAAGTTAAATAAGCAGGATGACAATATACAGCCTTGACGTACTCCTTTTCCTGTTTGGAACCAGTCTGTTGTTCCATTGTCCACTTCTAACTGCTGCTTCCTGACCTGCATACAGATTTCTCAAGAGGCAGGTTAGGTGGTCTGGTATTCCCATCTCTTTCAGAATTTTCCACAGTTTATTGTGATCCACACAGTCAAAGGCTTTGGCATGGTCAATAAAGCAGAAATAGATGTTTTTCTGGAACTCTCTTGCTTTTTCCATGATCCAGCAGATGTTGGCAATTTGATCTCTGGTTCCTCTGCCTTTTCTAAAACCAGTTTGAACATCAGGGAGTTCACAGTTCACGTATTGCTGAAGCCTGGCTTGGAGAATTTTGAGCATTACTTTACTAGCATGTGAGATGAGTGCAACTGTGTGGTAGTTTGAGCATTCTTTTGCATTGCCTTTCTTTGGGATTGGAATGAAAACGGACCTTTTCCAGTCCTGTGGCCACTGCTGAGTTTTCCAGATTTGCTGGCATATTGAGTGCAGCACGTTCATAGCATCATCTTTCAGGATTTGAAACAGCTCAACTGGAATTCCATCACCTCCATTAGCTTTGTTCGTAGTGATGCTTTCTATGGCCCACTTGACTTCACATTCCAGGATGTCTGGCTCTAGATGAGTGATCACATCATCGTGATTATCTGGGTCATGAATATCTTTTTTGTACAGTTCTTCCATGTATTCTTGCCACCTCTTCTTAATATCTTCTGCTTCTGTTAGGTCCATACCATTTCTGTCCTTTATCGAGCCCATCTTTGCATGAAATATTCCCTTGGTATCTCTCATTTTCTTGAAGAGATCTCTAGTCTTTCCCATTCTGTTGTTTTCTTCTATTTCTTTGCACTGATCACTGAAGAAGGCTTTCTTATCTCTTCTTACTATTCTTTGGAATTCTGCATTTGGATGCTTATATCTTTCTTTTTCTCCTTTGCTTTTCGCCTCTCTTCTTTTCACAGCTATTTGTAAGGCCTATCCAGACAGCCATTTTGCTTTTTTGCATTTCTTTTCCATGGGGATGGTCTTGATCCCTGTTTCCTGTACAATGTCATGAACCTCATTCCATAGTTCATCAGGCACTCTATCTATCAGATCTAGGCCCTTAAATCTATTTCTCACTTCCACTGTATAATCATAAGGGATTTGATTTAGGTCATATCTAAATGGTCTAGCAGTTTTCCCTACTTTCTTCAATTTGAGTCTTAATTTGGTAATAAAGAGTTCATGATCTGAGCCACAGTCAGCTCCTGGTCTTGTTTTTGTTGACTGTATAGAGATTCTCCATCTTTGGCTGCATAGAATATAATCAATCTGATTTCGGTGTTGACCATCTGGTGATGTCCATGTGTAGAGTCTTCTCTTGTGTTGTTGGAAGAGGGTGTTTGCTATGACCAGTGCATTTTCTTGGCAAAACTCTATTAGTCTTTGCCCTATTTCATTCCACATTCCAACGCCAAATTTGCCTGTTATTCCAGGTGTTTCTTGACTTTCTACTTTAGCATTCCAGTCTCCTGTAATGAAAAGGACATCTTTTTTGGCTGTTAGTTCTAAAAGGTCTTGTAGGTCTTCATAAAACCGGTCAACTTCAGCTTCTTCAGCATTACTGGTTGGGGCATAGACTTGGATAACTGTGATATTGAATGGTTTGCCTTGGAGACGAACAGAGATCATTCTATCATTTTTGAGATTGCATCCAAGTACTGCATTTTGGACTCTTTGTTGACCATGATGGCTACTCCATTTCTTCTGAGGGATTGCTGCCCGCAGTAGTAGATATAATGGTCATCTGAGTTAAATTCACCCATTCCAGTCCACTTTAGTTCACTGATTCCTAGAATGTCGACGTTCACCCTTGCCATCTCTTGTTTGACCACTTCCAATTTGCCTTGATTCATGGACCTGACATTCCAGGTTCCTATGCAATATTGCTCTTTGCAGCATCGGATCTTGCTTGTATCACCAGTCACATCCACAACTGGGTATTGTTTTTGCTTTGGCTCCATCCCTTCATTCTTTCTGGAGTACAACAACTTAATATCAATAAAACAAACAATCAAAAAAATGGGCAGAAGACCTAAATAGATATTTTCCCAAAGAAAACATACAGATGGCCAGAGGCACATGAAAAGATGCTCAGCATCACTAATTATTGTGCTCACTCAGTCCTGACCCACTCTTTGTATCCTCATGGACTGTAGCTCACCAGGCTTTTAGGCAAGAACATGGAATCAGTTGTCCGTTCCTCCTCCGTGGGATCTTCCCAACCCAGAGATCAAACTCATATCTGTGTATCTTACATTGGCAGGCAGATTCTTCACCACTGTGCCATCTAAGAAGCCCTAATTATTAGATAAATGTAAATCGAAACCACAAATCACATGCCTATCAGAATAACTATCATCAGAAAGTCTACATAATGAATGCTGAAGAGGGTGTGAAGAAAAGAGAACCCTTCTAAAGTGTTGGTGGGAATATAAATTGATGCAGCCACCATAAAAGCAGTATGGAGTTTCCTTAAAAAACTAATAGAGCTCCTACATGATCCAACCATCTCACTCCTGTTATATATCCAGAAAAAAATCAAACACTAATTCAAAAAGATACATGTACCCCAATGTTCAGAGCAGCATTATTTACAATAGGCAAGGCACTGAAACAGCACAAGTGCCTGATAGCAGATGACTGTCTTCAGAAGATTTGATGTAGACACATATACACACACAGTGGAATGTTACTCAGTCAATAAAAGAATAAAACTTTGCCATTTGCAGCAACAGGGATGGACCTAGTGAACGTTACACTTAGTGAAGTAAGTCAGAGAAAGACACAGGCTATGTGGTATCTTTTATATGTGAAATCTAACAAAATAATGCAAATGGATCTGTATACAAAACAGAAACAGTCTCATAGACATAGAAAACAGATTCATTGCTACCAAAGAAGAGAAGGAGGTAGGAAGGAACAAACTAAAAGTATGGGATTAACAGATACAAACTATTACACATAAAATAGATAAGCAACAAGGATTTATGTATAACACAGGGAATTATATTCAACATTTTATAATAACCTATAATGGAATATAATCAGAAAAAATAACTGAATCACTATGCTGTATAGCTGAAACTAACACATTGTGAATTAATTATTCTTCAATAAAAAAAAAGAAAAGAATAATTCGCTTTAATTGGACATGTTTTTCAAGGCCCCAGATCCTAAGCTTTTTCTAACCTTCTCTGCCACAGAAGTGTCCCTAATGACAAAATATGATCCTCAAGATTTTGGAAGACAGTATGACAGATGGATGAAAATCAGCTGTATTTCTATATACTAACAATGAACACCCCCAAAAGGAAATTATAAAAAGAATTATAAAAAGAATTTCATTTATGATAGCATTCAAAAGAACAAATTTAACCAAGGAATAAATTTAACCAAGGACATGGAAGACTTTTACAGTGAAATCAACAAGACTGCTGAAGGAAATTTTAAAAGACCAAACAAATGCGAAGATCCTGTGCTCATGGATTACAGGACAATGTTGTTAGGATGGCACTACTGTCCAAAGCTATCTACATATTCAATTCAATTCCCATTAAAATTGACAGTGTTTGTTGAAGAAATGGAAAAACTGATCCTCAGATTCATATAGAGTTACAAAAGTTTTTTCAAGTGGCGCTAGTGGTAAAGAACACCCCCCTCCCCACCGCCACCGCCCCCATCAACACAAGAGATTAAGAGATGCAAGTTTGATCCCTGGGTCAGGGAGATTCCCTGGAGAAGGGCTCGGCAACACACTCCAGTATTCTTGCCTGGAGAATCCCACGGACAGAGAAGCCTGGTGGGCTGCAGTCTATAGGGTCACAAAGAGTCGGACACACCTGAAGTGACTTCGCATGCAGAGTCGCCAAAACAATGTTGTAGAAGAAGAACCAAGCGAGAGGAAGCGCACTTTCCAATTTCAAAGCTTACCATAAAGCTACAGTGTGGCACTGATACAAAGGTAAACATATACAACAAAGGAATAGAATTGGTAACCAAGTAATAAACATCTAAGGGCAATTCAGTTTGTACAAGTGTGCCAAGATCTTTCAAAGGGGAAAGGATAGTCTCTTTAACAAATGGTGCTGAGACAACTGGCTATTTACATGGAAAGAATGAATTTAGACTTCTGCCTTACACCATGTAAAAGAAATTAACACAAAATAAAACAAACCATTAAAAATATTCAGTTGTTTACCCTCTCCTTCCCAAAATATATAGGAACAAAATGACCAAGAATACTTTAGTCTCATTTACTTCATTAAAACACTAAGAAACGAGAATTAAAGTCATTAAATTAAATCCTTAGTAGATGGATGAAACAGCACATTAGGCATAACTCATGAAAAAAATTATCCTAAGGTCATTCTGAAAATAGCATTAGAGTACAGCACAAAGAAACAGAGATGGGCTATGTCAGAACTGGTTAAAGAGACCTAGAGAATGGAATAGAATAAAAGAGTCTAATAATATACACTGTTCTGAGTGTGAAGAACAATCCCAGAACAATACAAAGAATATCTTTAAGGCATCTGTATAGAAAAGCCACCTAGCTGCAAAGGAATAGCAAGTGGACTAAGAGTAGATTTCTCAACAATCAAAATCAAATGACAGTAGCAAAATGACTTCAAAGTAGTGAGAAAAAGCAAATATGAACCAAATGCATACACATACATGGATAATTGTGTACCTCCCAAAATCCCTTTCAAGAAGAGTGAAGGTGGCAGAGTGGGAAGGTCCCTAGGTCTCACCTCTTCCCACAGACACTACGACTTCATACAGAACAACTCTCTCTGAGAATGGCCTGAAGACTAGTGGAACAGCTCTTCTACAGTTAAAGAGGTAACACACACACACACCCAGGTGGGGGACCCAAAAGAGGAAGTGTGTGTATTGAGTTGTGTCATAGACTCTTGCTGACCCCATAGACTGCAGCCTGCCAGGCTCCTCTGTCCATGGAGTTTTCCAGGCAAGAGTACTGGAGCAGGTTGCCATTTCACACTCCAGGGGGTCTTCCCAACCCAGGGACTGAATCTATATCTCTGCGTCTCCTTTGCTGTTTTTGTTGTTCAGTCACTAAGTCTTGTCTGACTTTTTGTGACCCTATGGACCCTATGGAAGCACACCAGGCTTTCCTGTCCTTCACCATCGCCCAGACTTTGCTCAAACTCATGTCCGTTGAGTTGGTGATGCCATCCAACCATCTCATCTTCTGTCACCCACCTCTTCTGCCCTCAATTTTTCCTAGCATCAGGGTCTTTTCCAATGAGTTGGCTCTTCTCATCAAGTGGCCAAAGGACTGGAGTTTCAGCTTTGGCATCAGTCCTTCCAATGAATATTCAGGGTTGTCTTCCTTTAGGATTGACTGGTTTGATCTCGTTGGTATCCAAGGGACTCTCAAGAGTCTTCTCCAGTACCACAGTTTGAAAGCACCAATTCAGCGCTCAGCCTTCGTTATGGCCTGGCTCTCACATTCATACATGACCACTGGAAAGACCACAGCTTTGACTAGATGGGCCTTTGCTTTTACCACTAGAACCACTCAAACACAGAGGTCCTCCCTAAGGAGCGAGGGGCTTGAGCCCCACATTCAGCATCACAGCCCTGGGGGCTGGCACCACGAAGACAGGTCCTCATTGCTGGTTTTGAAAACCAGCAGGGTTTTCCACTAGGATAACCAGAGGCTGTAGGAGACTGAGAGCCTGCTCCTAAAGGCTATGTGCACGAAGGGGCTTGCTTCGAGTCCCACACGGAGGCTGCTGAGTGAACAGCGTGTCCTTGGCTCTCTAGCTGGTCCACCAAGGCTGCTCCAGCATAGCCCCCAGCCTACATCGGACTCTACTTCTACCCTCACTCTCTGCCAAGGTAGTGGCTTTGGACATGCCTGCGGAGGCCATACCTTCAGCTCTAGCCCACCTGGCTTCAGCCCAGCCCTGACAAGGTGGCAGCTTCCAGTGTGCCCAGGGAGAAGCCCCAGCCCACAATTGCTCCAGCTTCAGCTCCACCTTTCCCCCTAAAGCCACCAGGCACACACTGTCTGCATAGGGATACTCCTACAGGCATTAGTGCAGTGAAATACCTGTCACAAGTGTGGGATGTGGTAAGAACAGTGTTTCAAGAGGTATGTTAGCCTCAATCGTATTAGAGAAGGGAAATGGCAATAGATCAGTCACACGAGCATTGAACAAGTTATAAAGTAACAAGCAAAACTAAAGAAAATAAAACTAATGAGTTATTAAATAATGATTGAATAAAAATTTAAATGCAGATTTTTAAAACGGTAACAAAATCAAGGAGGGCTTGTTTGAAAATGAGGCCTGGGAACTTCCCTGGGAGTACAGTAGCTAAGATTCTGTGCTGTAAGTGCAGGGAGACGGGTTCAATCCCTGGTCAAGGAACTAGATGCCACCTGCCAAAATTAAAAGATCCCGAATGCACAACTAAGACACAGCGGAGTCAAATAAGTAAATATTAAAAAGAAAAATGGTGCCTAGATTCAACCCAGTAAATGTGGAAGGGAAAAGAAGGGCTGACTCACTGCCTTGGGTCAGAGCCAGAGAAGCTGCTGCATTGTGGCTGCCCTGCAGTTGGGTTTGCCAAGGAGGGAACCTTTGTTTGTTTCCCCAGGAACACGTGTAGGCCAAGGGAGAAAGAGAGTTAAGTGAGGTCTTCTTGCTGGGCATTGTCCAATCGATCTATGTGGAGGATCAAGGAAAACTCAGCAAAAAGGGAACTGGGGGTGGAATTCTGAAGGCCTGTGGAATGAGGACAGAGCCCCAGAGACCTCCCAGAATAGAGCTGGAGAAGCCTGGGGTCAAGCAAACTGCAGGGAGAGGTGTTCGACATGGAAACTCTGACGAGTGGAGAAAATTACCCTCAAGAGACAAAAGGGCTGTAATTCTCTACTAGACGTGGAGAGTGAGGAAGTCCACCAGGCGTGAGAAATGGCCAGTCTCCTTGCCCCAAGCGTGCCCTAACCCAGAGAGGAGCACAGCAGATGTTGGCAAGTGCAAGATGTGGGATATTACTCTGGCTAGGCAAGGCACTGCTGCAGTAGCAAGTAACCCAGAGCTCTCAATGACGGTGCAGAGTTGACTTCCTGTTCTCACTGCAGCCCATCGTGGGTGGTGGGGGTCTCACCTGAGCACAGCTCATGCAAGCGCATAGCCTAGTGAAGGCCCTTTCTGGATACATACTTCCAGAAGACATTGTCTACACTGTCACTGTGTAAGCCTACACGGAACTGCTGCATGGTGACCGTCCTTCTATGGGTCTCAACAGTCTGATTTTACGATGGAAATTAATGTCTAGGTGCAGGAAAAAGAGCACTCGATCAGCACTTACTTTACAAATTGTGTTCCAAGGAGCACGTGTTGTCTGCGTATGTATGCATAACTCAGATTTGAAAACTTTAATTAAAAAATGGTCTCCTCAAATGTATATTTTAAACAGCACACTTTTATTTCATGTTGTGGCTGCTGGTGTCATCCCCTTCTTCTGAGGCCAGACAGTGACCACACCAGATAGTCTCCAGGGAAACAGCATCCAGCTTTTATGATGTGATTCGTAATTCTGAGATGCCATCAAAAGCATAAAAACTGGACAGCTTCATGTAAAAGAATGAAATTAGAACACTCCCTAACACCATACATAAAAATAATCTCAAAATGGATGAAAGACCTAAATGCAAGACCAGAAACTATAAAACTCTTAGAGGAAAACATAGGCAGAACACTTCAACGTAAATCACAATAAGATCCTCTATGTCCCCCTTCCCAGAGTGACAGAAATAAAAACAAAAATAAACCAGTGGGACTTAATTAAACTTAAAAGCTTTTGCACAGTGAAGGAAACTATAAACAAGGTGAAATGACAACTCTCAATGGGAGAAATGAAACAACTGACAAAGGATTAATCTCCAAAGTATACAAGCAGCTCATGCAGCTTAATACCAGAAAATAAAGAAATAAAAAACAGTCAAAAAGTGGGCAGAAGACCTAAACAGACACTGCTCCAAAGAAGACACACAGATGGCCAAAAAATACATGAAAATGTGCTCAACACTGCTCATTGTTAGAGAAATGCAAAACCAACCTACAATAAGGTTTCATCTCCATCCGTCAGAATGGCCATCCGCAAAAAATCTACGAAGCAGTGCTAGAGGGGTGGAGACGTGGAGGAAAGGGAACCCTCTGGCACCATTGCTAGGAATGCAAATTGCCACTGGGGAGAACAACATAGAGATTCCTTAAAAACCGAGGAATAAAACTACCATATGACCCAGAAATCCCACTACTGGGCATACACCCTGAGAAAACCATAAGTGAAAAGAGACATACATACGCCAAAGATCACAGTAGCACTTTTTACAATATCCAGGGCATGGAAGCAATTTAGATGAATGGATAAATAAGATGTGGTACATATACACAACGGGATATTGCTCAGCCATGAAAAGGAACACACTGGACTCAATTCTAATGAGGTGGATGAACCTAGAGTCTGTTATATAGAGTGAAGTAAGTCAGAAAGACCAATATCCTTATTTGTCTTATAACACATATATGTGAAGTCTAGAAAGATGTACTGATGCGCCTATCTGCAGGGCAGCCGTGGGGCTGCCGACAGAGAACAGAGCTGTGGACACGGTGTGGGAAGGAGCGGCCGGGACATGAGAGAGAGTAGACAGAGAGAGCAGCGTTGGACCATATGCGTTACCACGCGTCAGGTTAGAGCCAGCGGGAACTCGATGTGCGACACGGGAGCCCAAACCTGGCGCTCCGTGACAACCTAACGGGGTAGGATGCGGTGGGAGGTGGGAAGGAGGGCCACGAGGGAGGGGACATGCACACACCTATGGCTGTTTCATGTTGACAGATGGCAGAACCCAACACAATATTTTAATTATCCTCCAATTAAAAGTAAATAATTGTTTAAAAAAGAAAGCATCTCTTAGCTTGAAGGCAATATGACCACTAGAGGGAAGCAACCGCCAGACAGAGCAGTTTCTTTGCACCAGGCATGCATTTCATCTCTCTTGATCAGACTCTAACAGTTTGAGTAAATGTCTCATATCAGCATTTTGGAGGAATGAGAGCTGACTTTTGTCAAGCTCTTTCTCTGACTTTGAGTAAACTGGTTTGGGGCTCTCTCTGTCTCGAGGTCCTTCTAAACACATAGTGACTACAGGAAAGGAGTGGCCTCTGTGTTTCTTTTCCTGACCATCTTTAGTGGCTGTCCTGGTGAAGCCCTTCAGTCTCCATTTTTAAAGCTGACCATAGAGCAAGGGACTCCTCAATGGAATCAGAACTGATCTCTCCATCCAGCCAGGTGGCTCTCTGACCTCACAGTTCTCTGAGCTGTAGGGGGCTTTGTACATGAAAGTCAATGCTCACTTCCCTGAGGGCAGGAAAACAGGTCACAGTTAAATGAGCCAGGGACCTTAATAAATGCAGATGTCTTTAAATAAACAAGTAATTTGGGGGATATAAATATAAACAGAACCATACTTGACAATTAGAGATGAATGATAAGTGAATGAATCAGCTGAAGGGGGATTAAAGCAGTGAGTCTGTGATCAGGAAGTCTGAATCCCAGCTCTCTCCCTCACTGCTGATGGTTGCTCCATTGGTTAGTCTCTCTGAACTTCAGCTTCTCCATCTACACACAGAAATTGAGGATATCTACATGTCAGTTGAATTTAAAAAAAATGCGTGCACCAAGTCAAGTCCATGCCAGTGACTAAATATTCATTGTAAGAAAAAATGGTGTATATCAGAGGGCAGGGGAGGAAGAGCAAATTTTGTGTGTCTACTAACTGCTTCTGTGGGATCAACAGGAGTTTAGAACATATCAGGCTTGTTTACAAACCCCAGTTCTGCCACATATAGGCTGTGTGATCTTGGACGTGCCACTGACTCATATTGGACTTCAGTTTCTTATTTGGAAAGCTGAAGTTACCGATGGCTACTGTGTTGAGATTTAAGATGACAAGGAACGTGAAGTAGCATCAAATCGGCAGATACCAAATTGATTATTATTTTCTATATCAGACTCTTGTCCAAATGCCTATAGATTCATGCTATAACACCAGCTTATCATCAGCCTCCTGAATCAGATATTACTATTCCCATTTTGCAGACTAAGAAGTTGAGAGTTAGAGTTTCAGTGACCTGCTCAGAGGCACAGAATTTGAAAGCAAACAGTGTCTGGTTTCTGACCGGATCGAGTTCTTAGTCTAATGTCTCATGATGCCATTAGCCATGGTATGGACATGTTGCCCCACGCTGACTCCCAGAGCTACATACTAAGGCTCCTACCTTAGTCAGTAGAGGCTGTTACCACAGCAGAATCTCTGAACGGAGAGAGTACACTTTTCCTTCGCTCACCTTTTTCTCCCGTGGTGTGCGCACTGGCTACATATGCCCACTAGATGGCGCTGATATCCTAGCTTTGGTTTACTTGGGTTTCCATCTTGGGTGTGACTTAAACATTTACCTTCTGCAACAACAGATCTAAATCTCTACATAAATCCCAGCTTGTGAGACTCATACACTTGTAAAGATTTTTTAAAAAAATATTCAGAGTGAACTCTAGAGGCTTAGTTATCTTGCTTAAAAATGCGGACCAGCCCTCTATAAAATTCACTAGCGGAGGCCCCTCAATGGCCACGGGCCATCACAGTGCTACGTGGTATCTCTGCTCCAGGGCAAAGTGGGAATTATTAGCAGCTTTTTCTCGGAGTGTATAGATCGATGGGCCCACGAGAGTCCACCAGCACTTCGTGGCTTTTGCTCACTGTGCTATGGAATGAGACAGAGAATATAGGGAGGCTCACAGCTGGTAGGAGGATAGGGCAGGCTCTTCTAGAAGAACAGATGACTCCCTCACCCCAAATTCTTCCCCCTACTAGCCTGTTAGAAACGTCTATAACAACACAATCCACTTAAGGCAATGTACTGCTTTATTATGGTGGCTCGGTGGTAAAGAATCTGCCTGCCAATTCAAGAGATTCAGGTTGGATCCCTGGGCGGGGAAGATGCCCTGGAGAAGGAAATGGCAACCCACTCCAGTAGTCTTGCCTGGAGAATTCCACGAACAGGGGAGCCTGGTGGGCTACAGTCCACAGGGTCGCAGAGTCAGATTTGACTTAGCCATTGAGTTACTTCTTTATTATAATAATCATAACAATAACATAGCAACAAAAACCAACCTCTGTATTGTCTTGTATAGTTTACAAAGTACAGCTCTCTCAATTATTTTATTTAACACACCCGAATTAACATGGCTGAGGGCATTGACTGGGTTGGCCAAAAAGTTCATTTGGATTTTTCCCTAAGTTGGTACGGAAAAACCCAAAATAACTTTTTGGCCAACCCAATATTCCATTTTACAGAGTAGAAATTGAACTCAACAGGGTAAGTCAGTTCCTAAGAATCTCCAATCTATTCAACTAAGATGCTAGAACTCGAATCTGAGACTTCTGATTACAAGTATCATATTCATGTCACTGCATGAAATAAAAAAACTTGTAGGGCATCCTAAGAAATTCGTTTATAATGGACAGCTCCTCTATTGCTATTCCCCTACTCTTCTGATCATCTCTGAATTTCACCTCTCCCCAAAGGTCAGAGTCCTTGGAGGGAGATGCCCATTCTCCTTCCTTTTTCACTTTTCTTCCTCCTCCCAACCTCCATCTCAGTTCCCAGCCCAACAGAGAACACAGGTCTGTGTCCTACGTACAGAGCACCAGAGCTGGAGGAGATGGTTGGAATTATCTCCTCTAACGACCCTCTTTATATGTAAGGAAACCAAACCACGGAGGAGGAGAAATATTCTTATATGTGATGCCACGGGATTATCTCAAATGACCTGCTTTTCATGAAAGCCAGTCTACACCTTGATATCAACACATTCGCTTGGAAACTACGCCCATGCCAGCTGGTTATCCTTTAAAACAGGGTCTCATATAAGTTTTCCACAGATGCAATTGCTTCCCCACTCACATATGTACAGTCACCAAAGAAACTTCGTGCTGTGAAATCTTACCAGCGTTGAAATCTGTATGTCACAACTTCTGTGCTTTGGAATCGAAGATAAAGCCAGTTCACCAGAAATCTGAGCTGTAACTTGCCTTTTTGTGTTTCATTCACCTTATACCTAGTATCTGTTTTGTCCACACTGCTGCTGAACCCATCTCAGTGAATCATGGTTGCTGTTCTCCTTGCCTGATTCTACCATGGAGCAGAACATCCCCAAGCCAAGAACTAAATCTTAGAGATCTTTGTAACTCCATATGCTAGTATAGTTTTTGGCAAAGAGTAGTTGATCAATAATTAATGGCCAAATTGAATTACACTGCACTGAATTGAACCTACACATTACAAACTGCCTCCCTGCACATGTATCATCAGGGTTTTAAAATCCAGATACAGATGGGAAAGGCACCTGTTAATAGATATTTAAGCTTTAAGATCTTTTGAGACATTTAAGGTTTAATAAGCGCATGCTCTACCCTTAGCTCAAGGGCCTTACTGTGTCTCTGGTCAGATGAAGGCAGATAAACTAAAGATTAAGTTACACAGAATCTGGTAACCGAATACATATTTATTGAGCTCATTCTATGTGAAAAAGTAAGTAATCAAGAGTCTAAAGACAACAGAAGAATTGATGCTTTTGGACTGTGGTGCTGGAGAAGACTCTTGAGAGTCCCTTGGACTGCAAGGAGATCCAACCGGTCAATCCTAAAGGAGATCAGCCCTGGATATTCATTGGAAGGACTGATGCTGAGGCTAAAACCCCAATACTTTGGCCACCTGATGTGAAGAACTAACTCCTTGGAAAAGACCTTGCTGCTGGGAAAGACTGAAGGCAGGAGGAGAAGGGGGGTGACAGAGGATGGGATGGTTGGATGGCATCACCGACTCAGTGGACACGAGTTTGAGTAAACTGCAGGAGATCGTTAGTGAAGGACAGGGAAGCTTGGCATGCGCAGTCTATGGGGTGGCAAAGACTCGGACATAACTGAGCGACAGAAGATCAACAAAAGACAGCAGAATTCCTATGGGCAGCAACAGACCAAGGACCAGCGCCAGCAGGAGGATGGGTGGGGCCAGGTCTTGAACGCAGGATTGACTATGGAAGGAGGAGTCCTTCCAGAAGGAACGATTGTTGTGTGGTTTGGGCATCACCACAATAAGAAAGACTGCCTAGCGCTCTGGCTCCACGGATGCAGAGCTCCATCATACTCAGAGAAGGGGCTTTCAGGTAGGTGTTCTAGCTGAAACTTGCCTTAGTTGGGGAGACTGAGGCCCAGAACAGGGAGGTGACTTAGGCATGGCCCCCCTCCAGTGACGGCGTGTGTGACAGAGCTGGGATCAGAGCTCAGTGTCCTGACTCCCAGCCCATCGCTCTTTGCTTGGATAATCCGCTGTGCACCTGGTGATGCTTTTCTTTCGGAGTCTAGCCGCTACTCCGTTTTCTGTGCATGGCAGGCAGCCAAGAGCCGTGAACTTCTTCATGTTACCATTTTGCCCTCTGCAGAATTGGATATTCAAGTATTCACTTGGGTGGTGGGGATGGGTCATAGGGTTCCGTCAATAGATGTTTGTGAATTGCTCTGAGCTCTTTGGGCCAGAGGGACTCCAGAAATGGGAGATCCCAGTGGCAGTGGTGGTGGTATCCGAGCCCTTTTCGAGGGCTTGCCTTTACTCTGCAGAATGAAGAGAGATGGTTTAAGTGATAAACTATTCCTTATGAGCTGTATTTGTGTTGAAAGCCCAGCATGAGTTCCCTGAGTGCTTCCTCTCGCGCAACCACAGCTATGCACCAATCCTCCTGGGTTCAGAGATGGAACTTTGCTTAAATGCATGGAATTTATTCTTAGTCCTTTTCTTAATTACGACTTTATTTCTCTTGTGTTCTCTAGGGGAGGGGTTAGAGAGCAGAGGAAAAGGAAGGAAGGAGGCAGGGAAATGTGTTGTAGATCCAAGATTTCTTTGTTTTGTTTTGTTTGTTTCTGAGCTGCTTGCTGTCTGAAAAGTAGAGGGATGGAAAGGATCTTACAGAGACGCAAACTTCATTCCAAGGAAACCAGAGCCCAGAAGACATGTCCCAAACACAATGAAAACATGACTTGAAGTGAGGTTAATTAATATTTGATTAATCAATCCCCTAGGCTGATAGAAAAAAAAAAAGACTAAACCTTTTTTATTCATCATTTATTTCAGTAAACAAAGGGGGTAGACGTTTGGGGTAAGATGACCATGTAGTCATGCTGAGGGTATTTCAGCAAATGGCTATGTCATAAGCACCCCTGTTGCTATCCCGGTTTAGTCATGCCCTTTCCTCCTGTGTCCAATTTGGCATCTCACGACACCGAGAACTCTACCCACTCTTATGCAATGGTCCGTGTTCAAAATTCAAGTCAGAACAGGTCAACTGGAGGCCTACATCTGCGTCCTGTCTTAGGGAGATGTCCTTGACGTCTAGAAGTCCTGCAAAGTCAATGACACATACGTAGGCACGTTCCGATCACGTTTTCTCTTCCTCCTCCTCCTGCCCCATCTGCGTCTTCCTTTCCTTCCTCTTCCTCCCTGCCATTTTTATTTTCCCTTTTCACCAGGATCGTTATGCCACCTGCTCTAGGACATGTTATCATCCACAGGGGAAAGGAGTAAAAACAAACTGGACTTCGAAGGAAAAGAGGGAAATTTCTTACTGGTGCTTCTTGGCTCTGGTAGAGACTTGCTGCGGGAAAACAGAGCAAATCCTGATATTGCACAAGGCTTGCAAGCTCTCACTCACACATTGAAGGAAAGAGTCAGTGGTCCAAAGGCTTCTGGTCAGGATAACCTGAGACAGTGAAGTGAAACACCACAGAGCCACCTGGAATGAGCATTTGACAAATGTGAGTGTGTGCAGTCTCTTTTGATCTTGGGATCAGACGGTGGGGACTAGGAGCTCTCTCCTTATAAGCAGAGCTAGAGAGTAGATGCATGGCCTGGGGGAGACCCAAGGGGACCTCTCCCCAAGTGCTTCCAAAACTCCCTCCTCCCCACCTCCTCTCTGTCATGGAACAGCTAAGCTGTGTGCCCAAGGAGGTGGTGAGTGTGGTATGTAAGAAGGTGGGTTAAGGAGGAGAGGAGGACTGGGAAGGAGCCCAGCTGCTTCAGTGACTAACCCTGTGATACTGGACAGATGACTCATCCTTTCTATCAGCTCCAGTTTCCACATCCACGAAAATGAGGACCATACCTCCCACGTATGAGCAGCTAGTGAGGGTGCGGTACTTCAGATGATACCTGGCACACGGCAGGCTTGGTTACTATTATTTTCCCAAGAGTTGCCTGGGGAGGGCAGCTCCTTGGGGCCATGGGACTCTGGTGGGGGAAAGAAGGCCTGGGAAGCTGGTGGAGACCATGCTTTCCTTCTGCGTGAGTCATACTCCCACCTCCCTCCCTCATGTAGAACTGATTAGTGGTGTGTACACACTTCCAGTCCAGCTGGGTGTCTGCTCCATAAAGCCTTCTAGTTCGGTCTCTTTCCTTCCGTCCACCCCTAGACATGGCCACCCTTGCCCTTGCCTCTGAGCTTCCAGAACATGATGTGTCTACTTTGGTGGCAGTCAGGACTGTCTAACTGGTGCCACCGAAATGGATACTCCGGGCTCAGTTTTCATGCCAGGACATGAGTTCCTGGAGGGCACAGGTCATCGCTTTTACCTCTCACTCTCTCTCTTGAGTTAGGTTGCTGTAGCTGGTGCTCATAAAATAAACAGGGGGGTGAATGAATGCCTACCAGTCGCAACTCAACTATGTCAAGATAGTGATTTGGGGGGACTGTATGGGGTACTTTCTGAAGGAAGTGTCATGAGCCATGAGAGGTGATGAACCTTGGAAAGTGATTTGGCTTTTCAGAAGCAACCAGGAAGGTATTTTCAAGAGTGGATTTGAACTTCCTCAGTTCAGCTGTTCAGAATGAAGCACGATCACTGATTTGTAGCAGCAAATGGCAAAGGCAAAGACTAACGGAACAAAAGGAGAGGCTTGCTCCTACTCTGAATTGGTTGTTGAAGTTGTCAAAGTAACCCGACGTTGTTGAATGCTGTCAAAGAACAGACTGAAAGAAAAACAACTACATCTCAAATGCCCAGTGCCTGAATGGGTAGAGAGGTTTTATTGTGTTGGTCATAAATAGCTTTCATGAAGTTAGAGTGCTTACTTGAACCCTACTTGAACTAGCTGGCTGCTGGTGTATTCACGACTCAGAGAAGAATTTTTTTTTTTAAAGCTTTGGGGTTGCTCCCACTTCTTGTCATGGAGAGAGCCAATTTATAAAAATTGTTTATTACTCCATAGCCCAGCTGGACCCCAGAAGGACGGGGCTGCTGTGACCACGGAAGGCAACGCAAACGCACACAGACACCAGAATGAAGCCAGGGACCTGCTGGAGGCTTAGATAAACAGTTAGTCCCACAGATAAATACACTATCAGACCACACAAAGCACTTCCTACCCAGCCTCTTCCTCAGAAGTCACACTCCAAATAGCTCCTTTAATTTGTCCAGGTTCAGAGGATCAAGATGTGTTTATTGATTACCTACTGGATAACCAGTTTCAAGCCCTGCTCCCCGGGAAAAATGGTAGGAGAAGCCATGGCCCTTTGCTTCTTCTAAAGACTTGGAATTGCAGACAGAGAGGCAAAATGCACAAGCTTAAGTCAATTAGTAACAAACGCAAGCCAGGTTGAACACCATCCTGTGATGTCTTTGGAAATGAATTGCAAGGTATGAGATCTGAGGCCCAAAGCTACTATGAATTGGCTGGATGACTATCCATCCACTCTTTTGATAAGCAAACGAATCAGCACTTATCATGGATTAGGTATGTCAGTTACTGAAGACACCTTGAACAAATCATTTAATTTGTTGTTTTTTTTTGTTCGCTTATTCAACAGACAGTTAATGATTTTATAAAAGGAGAGGGGAACTGTCCTAGATGCTAGGGAAGGAGGGAAGATGAGCTCCTGCCCTCTGTAGTGCACACTCATCATGACAGTGCTGAGTGCTGGAGTGGGGAAGGGTGGTGGATTCATTGCTCTCTAATGTCCTTTCTGCCAAGAGTATGCTAAGCAGTCCATTGGCGGATTATGTGGTTCGTTTGCTTAGTGTCAGGTCAAGAAGATGAATGGTCATTTGTAAAATTTGGGATAAACCACCGGGCTTCAAATTGCAGACTTTTGGATGGGACTCCCTCGAGAGCCTCAAAGCACAGCACTCACATGCCTGTGTGTTCCTTTAAGAATGCAGCTTAGCCCTGCTCATCCCCTTGTACATATACATTTCTTTATAGTTTACAAGTCACTTCCATGTGGACAGTTTTATTTGCTCCGCATAACACTCTCATGAAGTCAGGGATTTAATACTCTCTTTTCAAAGATAAAGCAACTGAGGGCACAAGTGGCTGAGTTGACTTACTCATGTCTGTGAGGCATAGCACTGGGGTCAGAGCCCAGGGCGCCCACATCCCAGACTGGTGCTTCTGCAATGACAGCAGTATTTATCCATGAGGGATGTGTGTTCTGGGGGCCGCTTATGGCTCAGGCATTTGGAGAAGTCCCGGGGAAAGTCATGAAGAACCAGGCAGCCATCTCAGTGATGTTACAGCCAGTTCTCCTCTGACTCTTACTCAAAACTAACAAGAACTTACTGCTTTGTGGGGCTTCCCAGATGGTACTCGTGGTAGAGAACCTGCCTCCCAATGCAGGAGATGTAAGAGATGTGGGTTCAGTCCCTGGGTGGGGAAGATCCCCTGGAGGAGGGCATGGCAACCCACTCCAGTATTCTTGCCCGGAGAAGCCCATGGACAGAGCAGCCTGGTGGGCTACGATCCATAGGGTCGCAAAGAGTCAGACATGACAGAGCCACTTAGCAGGCACGCATGCACCGCTTTATAGCTTCTTGGGTAGTTTCACCTGCAATTTAGAGTATGAGCTCCTAGATCATAAGTTCCTGATGTCAGGTAGCAAGTAAACCACTCTTGATAAAGTACTTTCATACCTTCATATCAGTTTCATTGATACTGATGGGGTTGTATGTGTTGTGTGTACACATAAAACATTATTTCTATTCATTAATCATGAAGTGTATATTCTGTGAGACCCAAAATTATACACATGATTAGCAGAAGATCTAGAATTTAATCCTAATGTGTTCATCAGCCAGCACTTTATCAGGTCTGTTCCTTAACACTCCATCCCACTGTGCCATGCAGAAGACCTAGGAGAATGTTTTACCTACAGTAGCGACTCTAACAGCCATGGCAGAATGAGTAGCTTGCACATGGATCAGTTTAATCTGTGAATGGGCTCTACATTCACCCCCTAACACTTAACTGTCCCAAACGCTAAGAAATAAGTTTCCTCCTAGACACAAGAGTACTTTGAGATCTGGGGAGCAGAGAGAAGAAATCAAACAGTGAAAGATGAAGGAATGCTATAGTATGGGAGGCAGAAAGACTGAGAGCTTTGGTGTTAGACTTGGGTTGGATGTTAGCATCACCACTTACTTGTGTATACCTTCAAGCTGATATTTTAACTCTTGGGTCTTAAGGGATATTTAAGAGGATTAAGGACACAACCTGCAATCAAGATTGCTGGGAGAAATATCAATAACCTCAGATATGCAGATGACACCACCCTTATGGCGGAAAGTGAAGAGGAACTAAAAAGCCTCTTGATGAAAGTGAAAGAGGAGAGTCAAAAAGTTGGCTTAAAGCTCAATATTCAGAAAACGAAGATCATGGCATCCGGTCCCATCACTTCATGGGAAATAGATGGGGAAACAGTGGAAACAGTGTCAGACTTCATTTTTTGGGCTCCAAAATCACTGCAGATGGTGATTGTAGCCATGAAATTAAAAGATGCTTACTTCTTGGAAGAAAAGTTATGACCAACCTAGATAGCATATTCAAAAGCAGAGACATTACTTTGCCAACAAACGTCCATCTAGTCAAGGCTATGGTTCTTCCAGTAGTCATGTTTGGATGTGAGAGTTGGACTGTGAAGAAAGCTGAGTGCCAAAGAATTGATGCTTTTGAACTGTGGTGTTGGAGAAGACTCTTGAGAGTCTCTTGGACTGCAAGGAGATCCAACCAGTCCATTCTAAAGGAGATCAGCCCTGGGTGTTCTTTGGAAGGAATGACGCTAAAGCTGAAACTCCAGTACTTTGGCCACCTCATGCAAAGAGTTGACTCTTTGGAAAAGACTCATGCTGGGAGGGATTGGGGGCAGGAGGAGAAGGGGACGACCGAGGATGAGATGGCTGGATGGCATCACCGACTTGATGGACATGAGTCTGAGTGAACTCTGGGAGTTGGTGATGGACAGGGAGGCCTGGCATGCTGTGGTTCATGGGGTCGCAAAGAATGGGACATGACTGAGTGACTGAACTGAACTGAACTGAACTGAAGGGCAATAATATATGGTGAACATTTAGCCCAGTGCCTCATCTACAGTAAATACTCAGTAAACACTAATTCTTCATTCTAATACAAGCTGAGAGAACTGTAAGTGGAAACACAGAGTTGTAAGGAAATACAGCATATGCTTGGGGTGGAGGTAGCTCTGAGGAGGATAAAGTACATGCATAGGGACACAGGAAGAGAAGAATTTGAAAGAGTAATATAGGATCTTATTTTAAAGGGCTGTCAATGCCAGTCTAAAGGGTTAGACTCTATCCTGTTGCTCCAGGGGGTCTATAACCAGTTGGGTCTTTTATAAACAAATAGTGAAGTTAGGCAGGGAAGCATCAGTAAGTAGGGAGATGAGAAGCTGCACAAAACTGGAGTAACACCCACAAACATCCTTTCCCCCAATGTGCCTTTAATAATGGCTGAAGGAAAAAGTACCTGATGCCCCACGGTACAAACCTGAACCACACTGAGTTCCTCCAGGACACAAATCTTTATCCATGCCATGGCTGGAAAAGGATACATACATATATTTTATGATGGATTAGTTTTTTTGGATGGTGGCCACACCATAGAGGGTTTTCTAATCTATTTTGAGTTCTAATTGATTACAGCATTTGGAAAAATGTACAGCAAATTGCTCCGTTAATCAAGGTAAATCAAGCTGATGTCATAGAGGCTAAATATATGTTTTTGCAGTAATACTATTTACATGGCTGGAACCAAGGCTGCTGTCAGTGTTTCCACTTGACAGCCCTGCCTTCTCAAAAGGGGCTCATGGATTATCTCGGAGAACATTCAGCAGTTCATCTCCAAGGCTCGATTCCTGGGTCCCTCTCCCCACATGTAAGGAAGGGGTCTCAGGAAAAGATGAGGCCGCCTCCTTCTGAACAGACTCCAGAGCAGTGGGAATGATGTCACACCACAAAGGTTTAGGAACACAAGGAAGGCTATATCGAAGGCAGATGATTTTATGAAGCCAGAAGGACCCTGGATGTCCCATCCCTTGGCTGGTGAGAGAAGTGAAGGGTAAGCAGAGAACTTTGCTAAGATACAGAAGATCATAGTCTGAAAGAATGGTCAAAGACCATCTCCCTTCCTCAGATCTTTGAAGCATAGACAAAAAGAGGAGTTTATCAGCAATCACGTAGCAATTTGGTTTTCAGAGCTAAGATTAAAAATTAAGTGTTCTGACTCCTCATGCTCTCTCTGAATGATAGAAAATGTTGTGGTCCTTTTCTTTTTCTTTTCCCTTTTCCTTCTTTCTTCTCATCATCTCTAACATTCACAGTTATCTCAAATGCTCACTAGGTGCCAGGCTGTTGTAATAAGCACTAAATATTATAACCCTGTGAAGTTAACATTACTTACATCCTAATTTTTAAAATGAAGGAATGGAGACTTAAAGAAATAAATTAACTTGACTAAGGGAACTCTGCTAACCTGTAACAGTAACAGGGATTAAAACATGAAAGCATCTAATACATATGCAAGCGCACTTCATCATCATTATCCATTTTCCATCATGTTTTCATACTTTTAAATGACTCTTTATATATTGTGCTAGGTACTTCATGCACAGTATTTTAAAAAGTTACTAATGATATATTTTAAATGATGCAGAGAGTCATAGGTGATCACTGTCTTGCAAACGATCACTCTCTTTAGGTGAAGCAACTTGTTGAAAATCACACAGCTAGGAGGTTTTCAGACCAGCCATCAAACCCATGGATATTTTTGAGAGTCTGAGTATATTCATGAGTACATGATAATGAAGGAAGGCAGAAGATAAAAGAACTAAAAGTCAACTCTGTCCCCGAATGGCTATATTCTAATCCTAACCAATTTCCTTTTCCCCTTCTGGGTCTCAGCTAGCATATTGGTACCATGAAGACACTGAGGTTCCTGCCAAGTATTGTTATTCAAAGAGAAACACCAATAGCAGAAGAAAGAAGGAAGAAGAGGAGAGGAACAGGAAGGAAGGGACTGGAGGAGGAAAGGAGAAGGTGGAGGGAGAAAGATCCAAAAATACACATGCAGAGCTTCTAAAACCACTAAGGATTGAAAGGGTAGTGATGGAACGAGGGGATCAGAAAAGCCATGCTCAGGTCAGTTTTGGAGGATCATCCATGGCCTGGGAGGTGCCCCATCAGGACTAGATCAAAAGCAGACAATGACGCAATCAGCTGTTTGTGTACAGATGCTGGCCCTCGCATTCCCACATGGAAACATCTGCTGGGGACAACCGCTTGACAAATAAGCAGGCAATTAGGTAGCAGATCCATGTGGGCCAAGAACATGTGACCACCAGCAGTGGGGAGGCTGCAGCAGGGGAGAGGGCTCTGCCGGGAAGGAGGCTCACGTGAGTCAGATCGTCTAAGACAGAAGAAGGGAGATAGGGTCAGGAACAGAGTTCAGTGCAGAAGATGGTTTGCTGCGTGTTTTGTAGCATGGCTTTATGATTCTCAGGCTTGGCTATAAATGATAATAACCTGCATATCTTAAATATCCCAATGTCTAGGCTGTACCCCCAAACAACTCAATCAGAGTCTTTTGGAATGGAGTAAGGAGCAGTGTTTTTTAAAGCTACCTAGGTAATGTCCATGTGTTGATAAGGTGGAAAAACAATGGTCTGGAGGCCTCTAAACTTAACCAATCAAGTTGGTGACACAAAGATAATGGTCTATAAGAGCTACCATTTAATGCCCCTATGCTTCTCTTTGGAACAAATCTAAGCATACCTTTCGAGTTTATACAAGCCTCATTTCAGTGGTCTAGGATCAAGTAAAGTCCATCTATTCTATGAAACAAATACAAACTACTTCTACCTCTTCTATTAGCTAATCTTAAACAAGCTGGTTCTTTCTTCAAGGTTCCATTTTCTTATCTGTTGTCCCATAGAGTTATCTGTTGGGAAGTAACACTGATAATGTACACTTAAGGGTTTAAAACAGGCTGGAGATATAATAAGTGCTCAGTAAGTGTTGGTGGAACTTGACTCTGAGTCACATACATGAAAGGAAACGTTTTAGCAAGTCAGTGGGGTATTGTTATTGATGCTCTTTTCTCCACTAGACATGACAGCCAGTCTATCACCAATCTTGCGGATATTATGCCCTAAATACTCTCCAACCTATTTTTCTCCAGTCTCAATGCTGTAGTTTAGACGTTCACCATCTTTCATGTGAACCACTGCAATGGTCAAGAACCAAGAGCTTTATATCCACAATTGTGTACTGTTAAATGTGTTCCATACACCACAGACAGAAGAATTCAAAACAAACAAATATCAGCTCAGCTCAAAACCTGGAAGGGATACTCTATCATCCAAAAGACAAAGACCAAGCTCTTAATGTGGCACATAAGACTCGGACTTGCTTCTCCTGGCCTTCCCACACTCACTTGTATATATTAGCTCTTTCCACATGTTCACCTCTCTCCTACCATAACCACCTTCATATCCAAATGCTATCAATCTACTTGTATTTTTCTCTGTATTCACTTGGATGTTTACACAACAGACCCTTTTCTTGTGCTGCTTGCTCATCTCAGAATACCTTTCTGACCTAGCTAACACCTGTCTATTCCTTAAGCTCAGCTCAGGCACTACCTTTCTTTAGAAAGCCTTGCCTGGTTGCTTTGCCTTGTTTCTATTAAAGGCTATGCCTTGCATTTCCTTCTGCAATAATATTTTACATTTTGCTGGAATTTTCCAAACACAGTCATGAATCTCAGCCAGTTGGTTGTTAGCTCCTCCATGACAGAGGTCTTCTCTGGTCCTCCACTGTGTACAGTCAGCATACAGAGGACACAGATGTTGTTCCAACTCCAGCAGATGCTCCATTGCTTATGAAACTTTGGTCCAGTGAACCTGAGACATTGTACTGAACTTTGCTCCCAAGGAAGAGGTGGTTTTCTCTCCCACGTCTTCTTTTCCGCTTACTCATGGGGAAAGGCCAGGACTGTGAGATCTGTGTTCAAATCTTGCTGGTCAGTCAGCTCCTAACTAAGGCTTAGTTCCTGAAGGCAGCCCTCTGGGAATCTTTTGCAGACAGAAATGGAGCCATGCAGAAACAGATCTCAGTCCTTTTTCTTTCCTCTGAACCAAATTGGCTCTGAGTAATGCCTCTGCGATCCTGACCACATCCTCCTCCTCCACTGCCAAAAACAAGGGGCTAGAGATAAACCATAGCTCAAGCTCGAAGAATTTGGAGAAGGTGACTCGCTTGCTGGGTCAGGGCCATATTCCAGGAAGGCTCCTTCAACCCCCTTGGGTCTTAGATTAGACTGTGTCCTTCCAGTCTTGTAAAAAATGAGCTGTCAACAGCAAGTCAGAAAATATTAATGGGGTAGGCAAGAGATGCCCCCCAAAGGGGGAGGATTGCAGAAATTGCTTAGAAAACACTCAGTAAGATGACATTTTTAAAGAATTTGCTCTTTGTTTCTAGTGACTTTCATACAAAGTTACTGCTAACTCCCCCAACTGCATTGGAAATATTTAGATTCTATATTTGATTTCAAAAAATTAAGCATGAATTGAAAGTGATGTTAGAGACAATCTGGGCCAATCCCAGAGCTTTTGTTGTTGTTGTTTGTTTGTTTTTAAGGGAATGAAGGATTTTGTTTTCCTGGTTACCCAGCATTTAATCTCCTTTTTTAAACCAAACTCCCATTTTCCTTTGGTTGGACAGAATTCCAAGATGGCACAAAAATTTCTGCCCCTGTATACATTCTATGTGTAACAAAAACCAATGGAATACAATGGTAATTATAATAGATTGGCAATCAGTCAACTTTGAGTTGATCAAAAGGAGATTATCTGGGTTACCAGATCTAATCTGATGAGTCATTTACAAAAAGATGAAGCCGTTAAAAAAAGAGAGACACACTTGCTGACTTTAGGACAAAGAATACTGTCTTATTGTGAGGCTGGGGCCAAGTGTGAAGGACCTCAGGATGGCCTCTAAGAGCTGAGAGAGGTCCCTGCCAAAAGCCAGCAAAAAAACAGGGGCTTCCGTCACATGGCCAAAAGGATGTGAATTCTATCAACAACCATGTGAACTTGGAAGAGGACTCTGAGTCTCAGGTGAGACCACAGGCCTGGCGGACTCACACCTTGCTTTCAGCCTGGTGAGACTTTGAGCAGAGAACTAATTAATGTTTATGCAGTGCCTGGACTTCAGATATCCTAAAAGCATGAGATAATAAAAGTATGCTATCCATTTCTTGACCGTTGGTTATACAAACAGGACTATCTTCCCTCCATCTTCAGTCATGGCATAGGACCCAAGGTTAAATTAAGCATTGTGCTCCCTCCCTCTGTCCACAGGGATTGGGTCAAGATGGGTATGTGAGTTAATCTGTGCCTATGAGAATCAGGCCAAGCTATTTTGTTGGATCTGTTTAGGGAAAAGAAGTGATCTCTTTTCACTGAAATTGAAGCTGAAGGCATTTAGGTCTGGACCTGTTGTCAACTATATTGCCGCCATGTGGAATTTGGGAATGAAGTCAATGTTGAGAAGAACAGATTTCAGCAGTGTTGAGAAAAACACAGATTTCTTGATGTATTTTGAGCCCTGGATCAAGCTGAACTTAGAGAAGAGATTACCTATGAAGGTTTGAATGACCTAAACCTGTAATATCCACCCTTTGTTTAAGACTGGTTGGGAGCAGGTCTTCATCCCATGAAACAGAAAAGACTCTGTCTGAAATATGGGGCAACGAGGGCCAGACAGGAATATGTTGACCCAATCACACAATTAATAACAAAATGACATAAAAGGAGTAAGACTTCCTCGTGCCCAGTCAAAAGGATTCAACATCACTTTCTTTTTATGCTGAGTATCTCCCTGGGTACCCTGAATTATTGATTGAAAGAATACAATATAACAGCAATGGCAGCAACAACAATAACTACAGTTCAATGAGTTTATTATGAGCCAAGCTATTTGTGATGAAATACAAATGGCATTTAATATTATATTCCTATAAACCTTGTGAATTTTATATCTTAATCATTTCTATCCTAAAGATGGAAGTTCAGAAATGTAATAACACGATCAAAGTCACATAGCTGGTAAGTAGAAGAGCCAGGATTTAGTCCTTATCTGTCTGGATCCAGAGCCTATTCTCTTAACTAATGGGTTAATTGTTGCTAGGATAAAACAGAAACAAAACAAACCCAGGGGATGTTTATTACTTCAAACTGATTGCAAGAATATGTCATAAAGACATCTTTTTTTTATTGATACAGATTCTCAAAGACTGGTGTGTATTTCTCAATCAATCAGCACTACATGCTTGAATAAATCTTTCATCCCTAATGTTGAAATATTAACTTGTACATCTCTTGTCCCTCTTTATTTTGATGATTATACAGAAAGTATGGAAAGGAAAAAAAAGGAAAAAAAGTTTGAAAGGGAAAAAAAAATGCAACTTGCTATGAGGGGAATAAATTCAAACTAGCATTTGGGGCAGTTGTATTCAAATTGCTATCTTCCTGCAATTCCCTATGTGATCTTGTGCAAATCATGTCTCTATTGGCCTTTATTTTGCGATCTATAAAACAAAGGGATTTACATTAAAATTGATGTGCAGAAAACCTTGCTCCATTATGAAGACATTTTGATGGGACTCCAAATACCCCAGGAACATTTTTGGCTAAACCAACATTGCCTTCAATTGGATCCTTTGGTTCAGTCCTGGAATATCTCTGAGATGTTCAGCCACTGGAAAACCACTATGCCCAAATTATAAAAGTACAGTACATCACTTAAGCACTTGGATTTCCCTGGTGGCTCAGTGGTAAAGAACCCGCCTGCAATTCAGGAGACCCAGGTTTGGTCCCTGGGTCAGAAAGATTCCCTGGAGGAGGACACGGCATCCCACAAACCACTCCAGTATTCTTGCCGGAGAATCCCATGGACAGAGGAGCCTGGCAGGCTACAGTCACTCATAAGGTTGTACAGATCTGGACACAACTGAAGCAGCTTCAGTTCAGTTCAGTTTAGTTCAGTCACTCAGTCGTGTCCAACTCTTTGCAACCCCATGAATAGCAGCACGCCAGGCCTCCCTGTCCATCACCAACTCCCGGAGTTCACTCAGACTCACATCCATCGAGTCAGTGATGCCATCCAGCCATCTCATCCTCTGTCATCCCCTTCTCCTCCTGCCCCCAATCCCTCCCAGCATCAGAGTCTTTTCCAATGAGTCAACTCTTCACATGAGGTGGCCAAAGTACTGGAGTTTCAGCTTCAGCATCATTCCCTCCAAAGAACACCCAGGACTGATCTCCTTCAGAATGGACTGGTTGGATCTCCTTGCAGTCCAAGGGACTCTCAAGAGTCTTCTCCAACACCACAGTTTAAAAGTATCAATTCTTCGGCACTCAGCTTTCTTCACAGTCCAACTCTCACATCCATACATGACCACTGGAAAAACCATAGCCTTAACTAGATGGACCTTTGTTGGCAAAGTAATGTCTCTGCTTTTCAATATGCTATCTAGGTTGGTCATAACTTTTCTTCCAAGGAGTAACTTTTCTTCCAAGCAGCTTAGCATGCATACATTCAGAAATGAAGCATTAAAACACTGAATAATGTGTGCCAATATGGATACAGCAAATTAATGATTACAGTTCCCTCAAAAATAATAGCACAGATAATCTCACAAGGGAGAGGTTATTTATTATTAACACCATCATTTGACAGAGGAGGGTACTGAGGCTCAGATGTACTGAGGGTACTCAGGCTAAGATTCATGAGGGATGAGCCAGAACTGGAACTCAGTTCTGTCTGACTCTTGAACCTGTGCAGAAAAGCACTAGATTATAACTATGCACCCTTTCCTCTTCTGCAGAGACT
Organism: Oryx dammah; assembly: GCF_014754425.2. Lineage (NCBI taxonomy): Eukaryota > Metazoa > Chordata > Mammalia > Artiodactyla > Bovidae > Oryx > Oryx dammah. Next base: position 102,920,426 of record NW_024070185.1, read on the forward strand.
TTCTGTGTCTGGTAGAACTGTAGTGTTCTATTTGGGGATTGCTTTGGGTTGAAGCAGAGCCGTCACTTTTAACGACTCAATCAACTCATCTGAAGTATACCAGATCTTTTCTAGAAGAGCAGAGGGGAACTAAATATTCCCTAAAAAATGGAGATCACTTTGTTCCTCTAAGAAAAGCCTGCTTTATAGCCACACTGTGCAAATCGCCCTAGGGCTTGTTTCATTTTTTTTCTTTTTTCAGGCTTTGTTTCTCTCTTTGAGAGTCATAATTGCTAAGATTTATGCAGGAAACTTTTCTCTAGACGATTCCAAATAATTTTGCAGAATTTCTTAGCCTCTTTAGCTGCCCCTTGGGGTCCCTGCAAATTGCCGTCTCATGAAAGAAGGAGTGCCCTACCCAGGCTTTTGGGGAGAACATATTCGACCCTTTCTCAGATGTATCATATATAGGAGATGGGTGGGAGTTGGGGGATCCTCAGGCATTAGATCATCTGGTTTATCCCAATGCTGGAAGATTGTTCCCAGTTGGATATCTCAAGTGCTGTGAATGGCTGATAATCTGAAGGACTGCACATCTGTTATTTGAAGCCAGCCCCCAAGCAGCAAGAGCTCCTGACAGAACAGGTATAGCTTTTCTTTTTTTTTTTTTTTTTTTTGAGATTATCCATGGCAAGTTTGCAAGTGAGAAATGCCAGAGAACGTCGCTCTGTACACACTAGTAAGGCTGGATTATGCTGGTGTTATGACTTGATGCTAGAGAAGGCAGAGACACCATGTGCCCCGTCCTTGTGCCTCCTCCGGGAAGGAGGAGAAGTTGAGAAGGAAGAAAAAGTAACAGAAGAAATGTGAAAAGATGAAAGAGGATCGCCCTCTGTCCTTTCTGCCTTTGTAACCAGCATCATCCCCATCCATCTCCTAACACAGCTCTCATTTCTTCCCCTGCACTTCCAGTGTAACTGAGGGTCTAATCTACGCAACATCGGTTGTACTTTCTCTTTTACTGCATTTGCAGCGGGTATACAACATGTCTTCATTAACTCTCCATGACATTTAGAATAGCCTGGGATAAAAAAGACACTCAATCAAGTAGGAAAAATAGTCCCCCACCCTCCCATCTCCAACCCAAGCATCCCCCAGGGCATGTATTAATTACTGAAGATGAATGCGGGACCTTCATTCTCAGCAGGGGCTTTTAAATTGTATTGCTCTGTCAGGTCAGAAGATGGTATTTCATCTCACAAACCGGTAACAGAGTTTCAACTTTTAGTGGAAGTAGCAGCTAATAACAGCCTCCCTTACTGAGCGCCTACAGTGTGTCGATGTGCTCAGTTGCTCAGTCATGTCTGACTCTTTGCAACCCCATGGACTATAGCCAGCCAGGCTCCTCTGTCCATGGGATTGTCCAGGCAAGAATACTGGAGTGTGTTGTCAAGCCCTCCTCCAGGGGAGCTTCGTGACCCAGGGATCGAACCCACGTCTTTTACGTCTCCTGCATTGGCAGGTGGGTTCTTTACCACCAGTGCCATCTGTATTGCTAAATTCTTTTCATGAGTTAGCTCATGTAATTCTCACACCTACCCTATGAAACGCATTATTATCCCCATTTGTTGGGTGAGGAAACTGACTCCAAGCACCATGCTATTTCCAGACCATAGGTGGCTCCTGATGGTTCGAAGATAGAGGGAGGTCTAGAGTTCCTCAAAGTGATCTTGTGTCCATGAAGACACTGCTGCAATATCTCCACTGTTGAAGTCTCTCAATTCCACTGTGAATTGAGAAGATGGTTCTCATGTTCCAGTTCATGCATGAACCTTCCAAGGAAGATGTCCAGGCTGCAAATAGGATGAAACTTTTCTTCTGTTGTATATCAAGTGGGGCTGTTGCTGTTTCCATAGCGGAAACCACACTGAGGTGGATTTGACCTTCCTTTGCCTCACTGTTGTGTTGCCAAAGTACCTTTCAGGCATACTCCTTTTATCTCCTCCTGGCCCAGACTCATCCCAGTAGCTATCAACATTCCCTAGATGAAGCTAAAGGGATATTGAAAGTTCAGAAGGACAATGGGTATCAACCTGTTTTCTTAGAAACACTAGTCTCAGTGTTTGTTTTCAGAATTACAAATTTTTGAGAAATCCTAAGTAGTCTCCGCCCCACCCCCCTTACTCTACTCATTATTCCAAGAAGCATGTGCTCATTGAGTATTCTGAGGCATCTGACAGGGAAAGCAAACAAGCAAACAAAGAGAGAGGGAAAACAAGGCACACGCAAAAATTTCTGTCTCACCACTCTGCCTTTGCCTCTGCTTAAATGTGTTTTAAAAAGAAAAATTTCCCCTAGAAACACCTGCTCATAGATGGAACTATGACATAAATGAAAGTAGGAGTTCACTGATTTCCCGATAGATGGACACTCTCCCGCTTCTGAAATCCTGCGCTACTTTATCTTTATTGCTCTTTTGGCTTACAGACTAAAGATACTAAGCTGATGGTGAGAGACAGATGTATAAACAGATAAAGGTGAGCAATATATCCTATCTTGTTCTTTTTCTCCTGTTTACCTTGTTTTCCCTGATTACAAATGAATATACATCTGTTATAGAAAATTCAAGCTGTACCAGCATAGAATCCATAGGATCTACCCGGGATTATACCAAGGTTTCCCTCATGTGCTCCCTCACATACGGAAATGCTGTTAGAATGGGCACAGAGACTGATGCCTGGGATCTTGTTGATTCTCAGGAAAGGTGATTTGAGTGGGTGAATGAGTTCTGTTTTATTAAACTTGCTCACTCCACTGTGAGTCCTGCTCAAGTAGACGTACTCATCTCTGCTCACTATAATCATAAAATAGCTAACTTGAGTAACCCCTTGGTGTTTCCAAAGCACATTTACAAATATTTCCTCATGTGAGCCTAAGGGCACATCTATAGGACAGGTAGTGTTAGCCTTATTTCATAGATACAGAAACCAAGTTTTTAGTAAACTTACACGGCAACCACAGGACAGACGGCGTATCTGTCTGGTGCATAGTGCCCGGTGCGTCACGCACGCTTAGTCACTCAGCCATGTTCGAGTTTTCGACACCATGGTCTGCAGACCACCAGCTCCTCTGTCCATGGGATTCTCCAGGCAAGAATACTGGAGCGGGTTGCCGTTTCCTGATCCAAGGATCAAACTACATCTCTTAGCTCTCCTGCACTGGCAGGTGGATTCTTTACTGCTGAGCCACCAAGAAATACCCTAGTGCACAGTAGACACTGAAAAAAACAAGTTTTGCTACAATCGTTTGCCCTAAGGGAGTGCTTCTGTGCCTCCTGTGAAAGAAGGTCTCTGCAGTTAGAGTCAGATACACTGTCTGTCCTGTGGTTGCCATGTAAGTTTATTAAAAACTTGGTTTCTGTATCTATGAAATAAGGCTAACACTACCTGTCCTATAGAGGTGCCCTTATGCTCACGTGAGGAAATATTTGTAAACGCGCTTTGTAAACACTAAGGGGTTACTCAAGTTAGCTATTTTATGATTATAGGGAAAAATGTTCTGTTATTAAAATGAGCTAAGTTTATTCAAATAAACAAGCATTAACTGGGTTTTAGTGCCAAAGAGAGAAATGGATACAGAGGCTGTGGACAGCTGATGTGATCAATGGTGAAGGTCAAGATTAGGGTGGGCAGAGGATTCTATGAAACCACAGAGGAGGAAGACTTTCTGATGATATTGAGGCTGGAGGTGAAACAGGTGCTGTCACAGGTATGAAAGAGGAGGGAGAAATATTCTAGGCAAAGAGAAGAATTTGCATGACAGGATGCTCGGGGCTGGTGCACTGGGATGACCCAGAGGGATGGTATGGGGAGGGAGGTGGGAGGGGGGTTCAGGATGGGGAACACGTGTACACCCATGGCAGATTCATGTCGATGTATGGCAAAACCAATACAATATTATAAAGTAATTAGCCTCCAATTAAAATAAATAAATTTATATTAAAAAAGAGAAGAGTTTGAGCAAAACAATGAAAAGATGGATAATACATATATATATAGGGAACTACTATTGTTTCAACAGGAATGCCAGACAAAAGGTCTTGTGATAAGCTGTCACCTACTTTACGTGATGTCGTGCCCAGGTTTGCAGAAGAGAAAGTCAAGGGTACTTTGTCAAGCTGTCTCCCATCTATCATGTGATAGAGCATGGATCCCTTCCCATCATGTCTTGAGGGTTTCTAGAGCTCAGAGAAGGTAGATAACTTCTACCCGCATCATGCAGGCAGTGCCTGTATCCCATGGACTCTAGCCCATCAGTTTCCTCTGTCCATGGAATTCTCCAGGCAAGAATGCTGGAGTGGGTTGCCATGCTATTCTACGGGGGATCTTCCCGACCCCGGGATCAAACCTGCACTTCCTGCCTTACCGGCAGATTCTTTACCGACTGAGCCACCAGGGAAGCCCATCACACAGGCAGTTGGGGGTCTAAACTGGGATTACAATTATGGCCTGGACCAAATGGCCCTGTCCATCACACGTCCAGCCTTAATCCATCTCTCCTCATTTGTCCTGAGTTGAAGAGAGGAGGGGACGTGAATTCCTTTTCTATAATAAATCCTTCTTTTGTGGTGGGCTAGTGAAGGGCACTCAGGGTCTGAGCAGGGGCTTTTGTTCCAAATGGCCACGTTAAGCCAATTGTGGCTGCTGTGAAAGTAGGGTCCCGTGAAACCTGGCTGGCTGGTTGTAATTAATCACTAAAAGGCAGCAAAGAAGGAGCCTGGGCTGTCAGAACACCCAGGAGGCTATGGTTGAAGAGTTCCAACAATTCACATTTGCAGCTCGGTGTCTCTGTAGGAGCCTGGAGTTTTGGAAACTCTGGAGCTCAGCACAGATTCTGAGGCTTGGGAGCCTTGTCCTTTTGGACACCTTACCCCAAGGAGCTCTCCAAGCCCCTGACATTTGGGGGATTGTCAGAGCTCTGGGCCGCCAGCAAAAGACCCTGTCTCAGAAGCCAAAGTCATCAACAGAAATGGAATTGAATGAGCAGGTTTTTCAGAGGCTGGAAGAAAAACTGTTTCTGAAATCTGTTTTGACTTTTGCAAACACTGCCTTTCCCTCTGGCCCCATAATTGAGTGGGGCTGGCGATACTTATTCATCTCTTAGTCTGTGGCTGAGTCACCCCCTCCTTCTCATCAGAATGTCATGAGTATGCAGAGGAAAGGTGTTTATTGAGCAGTTTCACTCCATTCTAGGGTGGTAGTGATGCTGAGTCTTACGGCTGTTGTCCTCAAGAGAAATCCAGAAGGGTCCCACACCAAGTAATTGAATAGGAAAACAACGGACACAGATGACTTAAGTTTTCTTTCAGTGAGGATGAGAGAAGGAAATCTCTTTGGGCAACAGATCAGGGAGCAAAGTCCCTTGCATTCATTAGGACCTCATTGACAGTTAAGTCAATGCCTTTGAAGGTACTCGGCATGTTCTTGGGGTACTAACGGCTCTGTATTTCCTTATGTGCCTTCTGGTTTTGTCTTCCTTTTTGCCTGGAGAATTCCATGGACAGAGGAGCCTGGCGGGCTACAGTCCACAGGGTCACAAAGGGTCGGACACGACTGAGCGACTAACACAGTTTACTCCCTCCTTTTCTTCCTACCCAGTTCCTTCCCTCTGATTCTATTTGCAAACCAAGACTAAGTTCTAAAGAGCTTTTTTTAGCCAAGGGTCATATATGAAAATAGTACTGTTGGTAGAGATGATGTAAGTGAAGCTAATAAAGTTATTCTTTATGCCCCAGGGCTCTACAGTTAATAAGAAACACCTCACAGCTGCATAGCACCATACATACACCAAACATTAGATTCTCTACCTTATTCACTCTGCATTTCAATTTCATGAACAAACAGGTAAATAGTATTTTCCTCATTTTACTAAAGCTGAGATCTGAAAACAGCTACGAGCTGATGATTCCCTAAATATTTTTTTCTGACTGTTTTTCCTTTTGTGTTCCTTTCAAGATTAGTTTGAAATATATCCATCTACTTACTTGACATCACTACAGTAATAAACCACAGGCCCTTCAAACTCAGCATATCCATAACTGGCCTTGTTGTTGTTTAAATGTTAAGTCATGTCCAACTCTGAGACCTCATGAACTGTAGCCCACTAGGCTCCTCTATCCATGGTATTCTCCAGGCAAGAATACTGGAGTGGGTTGCCATTTCCTCCTCAAAGGGATCTTCCTGACCCAGGGGTTGAACCCAGGTCTCCTGCATTGGAGGCAGATTCTTTACCATTGAGCCACCATGGAAGCCCCCTAACTGGCCTTATCGCCTCTTCTCTCTCCCTCTTTTCCCCTCTTAGTTTTTCCTGGTACTGATTCAATGGAAAGCCCCTGCTGTTCATCCCGTTATCCAAGAGAGACCTTTTTTTCTTTCTCTCTCTCTGCAGTTGCACATTCAATCAGTTTCCATCTTTTATAGACTCTCCCTTCTTATAATCTCAAAAAGCCACCTTCAACTCAGTCTAAGCCACAATCCTTCCCAGGCTCCTAACCAACCTCTGTATAAGGAGTTTGGTCCCACACAGTCCACTTTATACAACAGACTGGGTGTTCCTTGTAATATGAAGGTCTGATCATAGCACATTTCCCCTCCTGCAAGCTGAAACTTTCTTTGGTTCCATGGACCTAGAGGGTAAATTCATATACTTGATTATTTGTGTTAGTCTATTTTAGTCTCATTTTTTTTATTGGATTCCAATATAAGCCCATTGAATGCCTCATCCCAAGCCACAAGACTCTGTGTTTCCACCACGTTGAAACTTTTCACTTCTACCCACGCCTCACTCATCTGTGTTTCCCCTTTCATGTTTGGCTAACATCTGTGTGTTTTCAGGGTCCCCACTGCTTCCTCCAGGAAGGCTCCTTGGGTCCATTTCTAAGTTGTCTCTATGAGGTTTTCATGGTACTTTTTGCTTCTCTCGACTATCCCACTTCTTTCTTTCACTACAGCGTTTTTTTGTTTTGTCTTTCTTCTATTTCCTTTCTGAGCGCAGAGCCTGCATCTCATTCAACCTCAGTGTCAAAGCCTCTAGCAGCAGCCATGCACACTGTACGTTCTAGAAGCAACCTTGCACACTGTACATTTAGCAGCAGGCTTGCATACTGTAGGTGCTCAGCAAATGCTAGAGAGGTCCGGTGACCTGTCTGAGGTCCTCCACGAAGAAAGAAGTGGCCACTATTGAAGCTTAAGTCTTGTTTCTCTGAATCAAATGCTTCATGGAGAAAAAAAAAATAACCACATTGCAGGAATGATCATAATTTCTTCTGGTCCAATCGACAGATAAGATACTACATACCATTTATGATATACTATAATGAAATGTAGTTCGACTGGCTACATGTCTTCTATGAAGAAGTTTTTCTGGTCTCATCTTTGCTCCATGGTTTCTCTACTGTCTTCTCTAGCTATTCCCTTGAGGACACTCTGGGTCGGCCCTTCACATTGCCTTTGACTCTCTCGGAAGAAGAGAGAAGGGTCCTGAGAAGTTTGATGGTTCTTACTTTTCTGTTTTTCCTGGGAAGGTGCAAGAATTATGGGTCTGACCAACCAGCCTCACCCTCACCTATCCCCCAGAAAGCCCCCTACCCCACAAAGGGAAATGCAAATAAACTAGCAGTCACTATGTCTGTAAAATCAGACACATAGAGCAGTACTTTTCTCCCTCATCAAATGCTTCCACCAGTGTTTACTTAGCTAGTCATATTAACATAACTAAAACAGCTTTCATCATCCCTGGAGAGGACTGCAGAGTCCCACGAAGAACATCTCTGCCAAAAAGCCTGGTATCACATGTGAAGATTATTATGAAGTTTCCCCTTTCCTTGAGAAGGAACAGGAAGCCAGGGGGTGGAAGATGTGCCCAGGACCACTCACTCAGTAACAAAACCACACAAACCCAGAACCCAGGTCTGTGGATTCCCTACCTTTCGCCCTTTCAGCTGATCTAACAACTTGAAGGTTGAAAAGCCAGGAAAAAATGACCTCTATTTACCCTGGATCCAGAGGCAGTTAGCATCTCATTATGTTCTTGAGGGAACTGGAAATCTGAGTGCATGTCAAGGGATGGAATGGTCCATTAATCATGGAAACCGATAATATACATTCATTTGACCAATTTTTTTTTCAGAGGCAATACTAAACATCCACTATTTTCTATTACATTGATAATCTCTGTTTCAGAGAAGAATAAAGAAAGGAAGGGAGGAGGGAAGAGAGAGTAAGAAAGAGAGAGAGAAAGAAGGAAGGAAGGAAGGAAGGAACAGAGAGGGTGAAAAAGAAAGAGAGAGAGGAAGAAAGGAAGGAAGGAAAAGAGAGAGAGAGAAGGAAAACAAGAAAGAGGAAAGGAAGCAGAATGACCCCATGGATGTGTTTGGCTGTGATGGAATGGACGGGCTGGTTTAAATTTGTCAGTTGCTGGCTCAGATTCCCAGTGCCCTGCCTCTGAAGTGTGTTCCTGTTGAGTTTTAAAAGGGAATGAAATTAGGTCTTCACATAGGACCTTTCATACTTTCATTTCCTTGGGTGTTCCTGAATGGCGCACCAGGATGGAAAGCAGCGCTGTGTGTGTTTGACCTTGTGAGAAGCCACTAGGCTCTGAAGAAGAAATTACTCACCGCCTCTGTGCTATTAGTTGAAACACATCTAAAGTCTGGCCACGCAGATGTTAATCATGACCATTGGGAGGCTTTAAAACACATTAGGAAGAAAATTTAGGTTATGAGGAACCTTACTGCTGATTTATCTGAATCTTTTTTTTTTTTTTCTTTTTAGTGAGAAAACCATTAGGCAGGGTTAGGAGGTGACATGTCCCAAGGTCACACACTGAGTCACGAACAGATCAGAGATGAGGTGACCACCCCTGTTTATTAGCTGAGTTCTGCTAATGATGGGAGCCTTTCGGCACTGCCACCATGGTTGATGGCAGGGGCCCTGTGGGCAGAGCAGCACTCGGTCCTTACTCTTTTACTGTTTCCGGTGTAAAAGGACAATCTGTACAGTCTTCTGTGTTAACTCTCATTTTTAAGGATGGTGACTCCTCCAGGGACCACTCTGATACTTTTCCAGGCTCTGCTCCTTCCCTCTCCTTTCATGATGGTTGCAATGTCTTCTATCTTCCTTAGACTTTTTTTAGAGTTACACTTACTGGGTCACTGAAAAGTCTCTTTCCTTTGAACACAAGAGACTGAAGAAATGCTTACATTCTCGTACTTTCTTGGGACTTTCACCCCGAAAGGATGGTGGGGGAAGGGAAGTGACGGAGGCAAAGCAAGCACAAGAGGATAAATTACCGAGCTATCTTCAGCTCATGGAAGGTGGCTTTGGAGAGGTGTGTAGGACCACTATGTGTCAGAACAATTCAGGGTTGAGTGAAGAGAAAAGGAAAGCTGCTTGTCTCTTTAGTCTTTACTTATGCTGTATGTCATTGGTCAGAATGTTCTCCAAAGAAGTTGATTCTCCAACATTTTCAATTAGCATCGTCTGGCCCCTCCAGAGATGACTACAGAAGCCAGAGTATCTATCACTTCATGGTACCTGAATGAGCTGGAGGCTGAAGCTGCTGGAACCTATGTTACAGTGGAGGGTGACCGAGGCCATGCAGAATCCTGTCCTTGCCCCTGGGGAAGGCTCAGACCAGTGCTGAGAGACGAGGTGACACAAAAATCCAAGAAACACTAGCTCAGATGATTGTCTCAAGCAGATTTAAGATGTGCAACTGTAATTAGATCACTCTGCATATCATGGATGGAGACTGTCAAAGCCCTTAACTTAAGGAGGGGCCTTGAGTTATAATTTCTCTATTTGAATCCAATGATTTGCTGAAATATATCAAGTGTTTATCAACCCTTCTTCCTTTCTATTTGGCTACCACCCTGCCCTCTGCTTCTCTATTCCTCCTTTCTCCCTCTTATATATTCCTGTCTCTTCAGATAAAAGCACTTAACCTTAGTTACTAAAGATGGATTGATACGCCCCACACTCCCATTGCCAAAACAAAGCAAATGTTTGAAGACAAAGATTGAGAGTAGGTTTTAGGGCGCCTTAAAAATGAAGTTTAGGAGCTTGGCCACTACCTCCTCTAGTGGAAAGGGAGAGCAACCCGCACCCCATTCCTCATACTATAGATCCTTTCTTTTCTTCCCTCTAACTCAAGTCTTACCCATTTTCAAGACAAACCTAACTTTATCACCTCTGTTTTTCACCCATGCTTCCACTTATGAGATGGTCTGCAGTTATGGATGTATGTCTCATTGCGTGCTCAGGCATGTCTAACTCTTTGTGACCCCGTGGACTGTAGCCTGCCAGGCTCCTCTGTCCATGGGATTTTCCAGGCAAGAGTACTGGAGTCTGTTGTTATTTCCTCCTGCAGAGGATCTGTGTGACCCAGAGACCAACCCATACCCGAAAGTCTAACAGTTCTGGCACTGGCAGGCAGATTCTTTACCCTTAGTGTTACCTGGGAAGCCCTTGTAGTTTGGGGGCATCTCTTCAGTTCTTGGTAGAGAGGAAGTTTCTGGGTGCTATTTAAGTCTGGCAAGAACTGTTAAAAAGGGAGCATGACAGTATCCTGTGAAAAGTTCAGGGACGTGGGGGGATACCAGGTGCCTGCAGGAGGGGCCCCAGAACTGTCTGGGAAATGATCTAGGCAAGGCTCCTCAGGAAAAATGGCATCAAGTGTACAGAATGAAGGGTAAGAAAGGGTTAAACTAGATCGCTATAGAGGAAGCTCTGTGTAATGGCTGGGAGGCAAGAGAGCACAGTGCTTCTGGGACTCCAGTATGAACAGACCGACTGAAATCCTCAGAGCGTGAGAGGTGTGGGAGCCAGGCTCCAAGGGGGCCTTTGGCGATTCTAGGCCCCTGGCATTTTTATACTCTTGTGTAGTTTCCTCCTGCATTAAGTAGGGTGAATCTGTGTCATCAAAAAGACATTTTGAAAATGATAGTGTGCGAAATTCAAGGCCAAGTCAAAAAGACGTTACAGTTTGTACTATTCCTTTTCTTGGATCACTCAGTCTCAGGAATGCTAAGTGCCATGTTGTGAGGACACTCAAGTGGTCCTGTGGAGAGGACCACATAGAGAAGAATCAAGAACTTCTGCCAGCAGCGAGCCTCCCCTTGCCAGTGTGAGTCAGCCCCATTGGAGAAGATCCTCCAGGTCCAGTCCAGCCTTAGATAACTGCAACCCCGGATGGCATCCTGACTACCAACCTTACAAGAATCCCAAGCCAGAGCTCCCCAGCTGAGTTCTGTGAGAAACTGTGTAAGATAATAAGCACTAACCATTTTAAGGCCCTAGACTTGGGGGCAATTTGTTGCATGGCAATAGAGAACGGATACAAGAGGAAAGGGGGTGTGCACTAAGACCAGGGAAGTGGGCCAGAGTCAAATCACACAGGGAATTGTAGGTCCCTTTAAGATGCTGGAACTTTAGAGCAGCAGAAAATCTTTAATGAGCTTTAAGCTGAGGAGTGAAGTCATCAGGTTTCTGATCCTATGGACTCCGAGATCAACTTCATGCTTAAATTTCTCTTTCTTATATGGCACTGAATACAATACTTTTGTATTAAGTATGACAGGTGAACATTTCAACTGGAGAATGATAGATTGAAGACAGTATAAGATGTCTTGGCTTCCCTTGTGGCTCAGATGGTGAAGAATCTGCCTGCAACGTGGGAGACCCAAGTTCGATCCCTGAGTCAGAAAAATCCCCTGGAAAAGGGCATGGCTAACCACTCCGGTATTCTTGCTTGGAGAATTCCATGGACAGAGGAGCCTGGCAGGCTACAGTCCGTGGGATCTCAAAGAGGCGGACACAACTGAGCAACTCACTCACACACACACACAGGATCTCTCTGTAGCATCAAGAAAGGGAGGAGGATCTCTGGTTTCCAGAACAAGTGAAATGGATGGAATGCAACCTCAACATGCCCCCACTCCCCATGAAACCCATACTTATGGATGAGTGAAGTGCAATGCCTGCTGCCAAGTGTGTTCAAGGCAGTCTCTTTACAATGTGGGTGTGGAAGAGGCAGAAAAAACATCTGCCTAACAGACATACCATAATATAACATGATTTTTTTCCAAATACACTTATATTCTTGGTGTGGGAGTTGGAGCAATGATTTGACCCCAAAATGTGTGAAATAAAACTATAGAATCATAAGGTCCTAGAGTAATAAAGAGACAGTAGAAGTAATTTAGTACAACTTCCAACTCAATGTTGGATTCGTCTATAGAGAGACTAAAAATAGCACTTGCAATTTATTGAGTATTAATGGTTTGGTACTCTGCTAAAACCTTCCGTGACACAATTTGATTTATTGTTGAAGCACACCTGAGAGGTAGCTGCTATTTTCACTTTTTAAATAAATAAATAACCAAGCCAAGGTTTGGAAAACCTAAGTCAGTGCTTCTCAAACTCTAGAGTGCCTATGAATGGCCTGAAGACCTTGTTAAAATATAGCTTCAGACTCTATGTCTAGCGTGGAGCAAAGTTTCTGCATTTTTTAAAATTGGAGGATAACTGCTTTACAGTAATGTGTTGATTTCTGCTGCACAACAATGTGAATCAGCTGTATGTTTACTTATATCCCTCCCGGTGGAGCCTCCTTTCTACCTCCTCCCATCTCACTTCTCCAGGGTATCACCTCACACTAGTCAGAATGGCCACCATCAAGAAACCTACAAACGATAAATGCTGGAGAGAATGTGGAGAAAAGAGAACTCCCCTGCACTGCTGGTAGGTAAGAGTACAAATTGGTACAGCCACTGTGGAAAACAGTATGGAGATTCCTTTAAAAACTAGGAATAAAACGACCATATGATCAAGTTTCTGCATTTCTAATAAGCTCCCATGTGACGCTAGCGCGAAGGTAAAAAATACAAAGTCTCAAGGCTGGGATGTGGCAGGTTGAAAACCTCTTCTGTCTGACTTCAAAGATTGACCCCTTAACACACTAACAACCCCTTCTCCTTCTCACTGAAGTGGTGGTTGTCCAGTCTCTATCTGAATGCTTCTACTTATTTGGAGTCCTCCCTGGCAGCTTTGGAGGAGGAAATGGCAACCCACTCCAGGATCCTTGACTGCAGAATTACATGGACAGAGGAGCCTGGGATTGCAAAGGATTGAACACGACTTAGCAACCAAGCCCCCTCACACTTCACAAGGTGGTTCTCCTTTGCAACTTTGAATACTAGCTGTAAAGCAAAAGATTTTTTCTTATGTTGAGGCAAATCCCGTGCCCAGTGGAACCTCAGTGGATCACTTGTTAAACCATTATTAAAGAAGCACTTTCTCTAGGATTGAATTATTCCTTTGAGTGCTCCATTCTTCAGGGGGCAATGGAGAGAAGGAGGGGAGAAGTTCGATACCAACACGCCTCCTGAACCCATAACATCAGTTAATGAATGATTGGGTAAGTGGTGGGAGACAGAGGTGCAGTGTTCTAGAACAAGTTAAAGCATTTACTAATCTGCATTTGAGTGTGTGTGTGCTTAGTCATGTCCTCCTCTTTGTGACCCCATGGACTATAGCCTGCCAGGATCCTCTGTCCATGGAATTCTCTGGGCAAGAATACTGGAATGGGTTGCCATTTCCTTCTCCAGGGGATCTTCCTTACCCAGGAATTGAACCCGTGTCTCTTGTGTCTCCTGCATTTGCAGGCAGATTCCTGACCACTGTGCCACCTGAGAAGCCCTTTCCAAAACTAAAGCAATGGTAATGTAGAAGAAGGAGCCGATTATAATCAGGATCCACTTCCCCTTTTCACACTATGTCCAGTCACTAATAGAGATATAACCATAGACATGTTGATAAATAAACTACATATTGAATCATATAATTAGATACTAACCATAAAAATGAACCCTATTGATTAATTTAGTCCACTCTCGTGCTCATTCGTATGGACCAAGGCATAACAAGTTGCCCATTAGGAGATGAGTCAGAGCTGTGGTGGACTGAATTCACAAGCTATGAGTAGTGAGAATAACTTTCCTATAAACTGGCTGTAGGCTCTCAAATACTAAGCTAAATCATTTAGTCTCCAAGAGAACACAGTAGTATGTAGAAAAGACACTGAGCCAGGAGTCAGAAAACCTGAGTTCTAAAATTAACTTTATAGCCAATTTACTTATGTCACCATCTAACTTGCAAAAAGAGAGCCTGGGAGGGGATCAGACCAAACATTCATTCCTCTTCTCAATCAGAAATTCTAGGCATTATCTTCAGAGAGTGCAAGTGAAACTTCAGGTTCCAAAGATGTGTGTTAAGTTGCTTCTGTTGTGTCTGACTCTTTGCGACCCCACGGACTGTAGGCTGCCAGGGTCCTCTGTTCATGGGAAGAACGGACAGCCTCTTCTCTCCAGGCAAGAATACTGGGTTGCCAGGCCCTCCTCCAGGGGATCTTCCAACCCAGGGATCAAACCCACTTCTCCTACGTCTCCTGCATCACCAGACAGGTTCTTTACCTCTAGAATCACCTGGGAAGTCCACAGGCCCTAAGTACCCCAAAACCAAGAACCAAACTGCCAATTACTTTTCTTCTCTTTCTAACAACAGCAGAAGGAAGAAGAAGAAGAAGAAAAATCAAGGATGTTAGAAAAAGAAACAGGGATGTAGAAAAGAATTCTAATGTGTTACTCTCTTTTTCGGGATAGGACATATTCTCAAAAGCCAACTGGGATAAAAGAACCACGGACGAACAGTGGCAATTCATACCACCTTGCCACTCAGCTCAGAATGTACTGAACTAATAGACACTTGGAAACCTCTCTCATGTCCATATCCTCGACTCACAAATAGGAATTACGAGGTCTTTGACATCCTGCTGATATTAGATTGTTTCTTGATGTTCTTTGGGGAAATTTCTTTAAGTGTTTCTACCCTCAGCTGAAATGATATCTTATAATTTTTTCCATCAATAATCCTTAGTGACTTGTAGAAGATGGGCCCTGAAAACATTGCCATCTACCATAGGGAGACCAAGTTTCCATTTAGATGATGAACCACAAGAATTTTAGAAACTATGGGCCAATTTTTATGGAGGTTTCTCGTTAATATTACTCATGATATATTTTCCCCCCATTACTCCAAAGCCATATCCTTTTCAATGACTGGAAAGAGTGTGTATTGTCTGAGTTCAGTGTCTGTAAAGGCCGAGGCTTGGGGAAAATGAGGCTTCTTGGGTGTGGAGTCAGCACCAAGAAAGTGTTCCAATTATAGAATTGCAGAATCAAAAATGTAATAGTGCCAATCATTTTAAAATCGGATTTGAGAGAGTGTAGGGAAAGAAGCAAGGAGGACCTAGTGTTTATCGACACCAGCTGTGTGCCAAATGCACGCTATTACCTTTACTCATATTTACCTAAGTCCTAAGAGGGAGCTATTCTCTGCTGTCCAAGTAAGGAAATTAAGTGAGTCTGCAAGAGTTTAAATAACATGTCCATGTTCACATAGCTAGTGAGTTGCAAAGAACCAGTGGCTCCAGCAGGCCTTTTGAGATTTGGAGTCTAAACCCTTTTCAACGTTCCTGGCTCTGTTGCTTGTTTGCTAAGTTATCCTGGATGAATGACTTAACCCATGGAGCCTCCACTTCTTCGTCTATAAAAGAAGGTGTGGAGGGTGCTTGGGACACTTTTCCCCAGAGGGAACAGAGTCCTTAGCAACAAATAAGCACACTAAAAACTAAACATTAAAGTTGTCAACATCGTCATTATCGTAGCCTGCTGCCTCTTTTAAACAAATAAATACATAAATAAAATATTAGAGTCGTGCAAAGGCAGAGGAGGTGGAAGGTGAGGGAGAAGAAGAAATACAAGGCTATTTCCTCCCTGAGTTGTATACTGACGTGTGTTTTGACTCTGTGGGCATGAAGGTGATGCTTTAAGTCTCCACCATGTGTTCCTGACCATAGTCAGGATGAATGGAGGCAACATTCATAAATGAAATCCCACGTTTTCTTCTTTTGCCTCCCTCCAGGTCTCTCCCCTCCTCATTTCTTACCCTGGCTTCTTGTCTATTTTTAGGTGAAAGTGAAAGTGTTAGTCGCTCAGTTGTGCCCAACTCTTTGCGTCTCTATGGACTGTAGCTCTCCAGGCTCCTCTGTCCATGGAATTCTCTAGGCAAGAATACTGGAGTGGGTAGCCATTGCTTTCTCCAGGGGACCTTCCCGACCCATATAAAGCCTCCTTATCCTCTCTTATCTCTGGATGCATCCTCATCTTGAGAGGTGGGCTGTGTTGCTGGGCTGCACTTAGTCTTTTTGTCATGTCCAACTCTTTGTGACCCCATGGACTGCAGCCCACCAGGCTCCTCTGTCCATGGGGATTCTCCAGGCAAGAATACTAGAGTGGGTTTCCATGCCCTCTTCCAGGAGATTTTCCCAAACCAGGGAACGAACCCAGGTCTCCCGCATTGCAGTTGGATTCTTTACCATCTGAACCACCAAGGTTCAGAAGCCCGAGGTGGGCTGCAGAGATAAGGAAGAAGTGGTCATAATATTGGATGTAACTGGTCAGATTTATGAGCAAGGGGAGCTGAGAGAAAATGTAAAGAAGTGCATGGGTTGTACAGTTATCCAGAATTACCCAAATTTAGCTTCCTAAACTGCCAGTGTTGAGTAGAACTGTGAGTTATTTTCTCAGATTGCCTAGGAAGTTCCTTAGGAATCACCTAGAATCCTTGGTCCAGTTTACACACAGGGAAACTGAAGCACAAGGGCAAGGGGTGGGGACGAAGATCATCCTAGCTGTCAGTCTCTCTGAGACACTCTGGCCCTCCATCATTTTCTTATCTCCTGTTTGGAAATATATCAGAGTGATCGAAAGTATTCTGACTTTTATTTTTGCTTTGTCCTCCTTAATCCCAGGTTCCTACTTGGAAGCTTCAAAAGATGTTTATCAATCTTACTTTCTTTATCCACTTCAAAACCATCTAACTTTCCCCAAAATGGATTACTCCCTTTTCAAATCCTGAATTTAAACCCTGGAACATTCTCCAGTAAGAACTCAACAGAAGGAAATCAATCAACAACAAATATGTCTCAGACTCATAAAACTAATATCTGTGTGTATGTATTTTAGGGACGTGTGTGTGTGTGTGTGTGTGTGTGTGTGTGTGTGGTTGGGGGGATTTGGCTAAATTACTCTAAGTTTTCATCTAACCCTGGAAGTACAGGGTGCCTCTGAGTTGTTTGTTATTGTATCAATATTTGAGAGTGCTCTCTTTTCTAACTGACCACCTTGGGTTATGAAATGGACAAACCAAGTCAATTACCCATAAGGAGGTATAACCAGGGAGTAGAGATGCATTTTAGAGAGAGCCAAACTAATTTTTGCAGAATTGTTATAATTCTTTTCTTTTTCTTTCCTTCTTCTTTTTTTTTTTTTTTTTTTGAAATTTGAAAGACTTAGGATTAAATGTCTTGGTGAAAATAAATAGATAGATAGGGCAAGCTACTGAATTGGTGTTGTCTTCCACTTGGAAATCTTTGTGTTTTCGTTTGTGGAATTCCTTACCCCACCCCCTTTTTAGGAGATCAAAAGGTCCTCTTTTGGATCAAGGGGAAAATCAGGTTTTAGAAACGGCCACACTTTCCCCACCCTCCCTCAGAGTGGGCGGCAGCTTCGGCTCCTTGGATCTTAGCAATTGCATTCCCTCTTTATCCCTGAGGTGGTCCATGGGAGGACCCAGGCCATTGTCCGAGGCTCCAACCTTTGTTGGATGCTTGAGAAAGGGCTGCTGAGGCAGACGCGAGGCCTGCTTTTAAGTTTTCCCGCCTCAAAAAGTCTATTGAGGCGTTTTGTGTGGTTACTTGTGGGGGTCAGGCTTCTGATCTGACCCCTGGCATCTCCGGGTAATTAGAGCATGCAGAACAGCACCTCCTCCCTGGCTAATTGGCTCTCTCAATGAACCTTTCAGGGAGGAAGTCTGTCTATGACTCACTTGCCCTCCACAGCAAACTTCAGGCCCCAGCACATTCATTTGTCGATGTGATGGGATAGCGACTTAGGAAGTGATTAGGAGTGGGATCAAACAGGTTCCTGATTGCCCCATTAGGAATGGGGCCCATTAACTCTTTGAGAGCTCTCTACCACCCTGGTGGGAAATTGATTGCAACTGAAGACACTTTCTCAGGCCTGGCAATGCTAACACGTTTATAGCTCATTATTGGAAGATGTGGTAGCTCCTGGGATCTACCTGGAAATCAACTGGCATGGAATACAGTCAGCAACATGTAGCTTGATATTAATAGATACCTTAGAAAAAGATAGGAAGCAGCCAAGGAACAGAGCTGAAGTTAAAAAAAAAGAAAAACATTTTAATAAATTACGCTATGCTTTTAGCAGAAATTGGGGTATAGGAGGCAGTAAAGAGTCTGTCCTACAGCTATCATTATGGTTACCAGTTGTATGGAGATTTGTGCAGTTTGATTCAAGGAAGCAAGTGTGAATGCTCTTAAAATATCCTAGGCATAAGACCTCCTTGTACACAATCTTTGTAGACTGCCCTCAAGCCAGGCCACTCCATCTGGGGATGGCCACATTACATTTCCTGCTGGAAAGAATAAGAAGGATTCTTAGCAGCCTCCAGTGCAGACAAATTAGGCCCTGGTTTTGTAGGTCATCTCTTGTGTTTCATGAATGATTTACCTCTTACTTTCCTGACTGATGCCCAGTTCATTCACAAACGGTAACTTGACTCTTCCCTGACAGTTTGTGACTTTTAGCAGTTCTTCAGTGATGATTTACAGGAGCAAGAAATGTTAAATGTTAAAAATAAAGACAAACGGCGGGCTACTAAGACTGATTACTTCAAGGGTGGTGAGGAAGAAAAGGGGAGTGAGGGAGTCGGAAAAGAGAACTTTTTTTTTCTTTTTACAGCTTTGTGAATATGCTTCTTATGATGATGCGAAATATTTTACTTTTAACAATGTTTAAAAACTTAAACTTTTTAAAAATGTATTTTTCACAAAGAAATATACAAATCAGTGTTTATTGATCTTGGCTTTTTCACTCAATCCATCTCGTGTCCCATCAGTTATTAAGCATGAGATTTTGCTGATGGTAGATATTCATACTGAAGAATTCATACAGAGACTTCCCTGGTGGTCCAGTGACTAAGACTGTGCTTTCAAGGCAGGGGGCCCAGGTTTGACACCTGGTTAAGGAACTAGATCCCACATGCTATAGCTAAGAGTTTGCATGCCACAACTAAAGATCCTGATTGCTTCAACTAAGACCTGGTGCAGTCAAATAAATACATTTTTTTTATAAAGAGTTCATATAGGTCAACCTATATATTTGTATGTTGAATCTCAGTTCTACCTCTTACTTGCTGGATAGTTTGGGACAGGTAATTTATTCCTCAAAAATCCAAGATCTTTGCCTACTAAATGGAGCTATTTCATAAATGTCTTAGGGGGTTGCCATGGGACTTTAAAAGAAAAACAAAAAACAGCTCAGGGACATCCCTGATGGTCCAGTGGTTAAGACTTGGCCTTCCAATGGAGGGGTGCAGATTTGATCCCTAGTAGGGGAGCTAAGATCCCACATGCCTCATGGCCAAAGAAACCAAAACACAAAACAGAAGCAGTGTTGTGACAAATTCAATAAAGACTAAAAATGGCCCACATCAAAATAAAAAAAAAGGCACATACAATGTCCAGCAAAACACTGAATTCCAGGGCGTGGTTTGTCAATGGAGTGAATGGTGGTGCTTCTATTATAATTTGGAGAGCTATGATCTAGGGGAGCCAAGTCAAGATTACCTGGAGGAGAGACAGTATACACTCCAGACCCTCTAATTCCAAGTTTGCTTCCCTCTCAGGATCCCGGGGTGGAGTTGGCGGGGTGGAGGGTCCATCCTCTCTGGATCCCACCGTCATCTTGGGAGTTAAACAGAGCATGCTTGCTTTACTATCTACACTTTATACAAGAAGAAATAAAATGAAATGTCTAATCATGGCTCAAAGAGTCTGGAACTCTCTT
Source organism: Oryx dammah (assembly GCF_014754425.2). Lineage (NCBI taxonomy): Eukaryota > Metazoa > Chordata > Mammalia > Artiodactyla > Bovidae > Oryx > Oryx dammah. The sequence goes on from NW_024070185.1 coordinate 102,940,455, forward strand.
TACAGCCTAACCAATGCCACATTTTCTTGGGACTCCTCCTGAGATTGCTGGGGTACTCCAGATGATTTCCTCAACTGTGGGAGAGCACCATTCCTGTGATTTTTCTCACCATGGGGTTTTAACAACCTGAACTCACTGGTCGAGATGGTTTGATTCCTTTCTCCTGCATTGTAAGCTCCTTAAAAACATGTATCAGTTATCTATTTACAGTGCCTATAACCTGTCTTCACCTTTGAATGGGCAGTAATCCATATTTAAACAGTGAAAACAAATGAAAAAAAAAATCCGTGAACACAGCATAGAGAATTTTCCCAACTAGATTTTCAATGTTAAATGGAGAGACAGCCTTTTTCATTTTGGCACCCCAAGCAAAATGTGCTGCACCTATAAATGCTGGTTGAATGAATTTAGCTAGTATTCAAAGTCTATGAAAAAATGAAGGCATCAAGGAACCACCACTTCACTTGTTGCTTGCAAGGCATGTCCTTAGATAATCACTCAGAGAGAAAGTTAAGGCCAGACTTTGAATCTCTTTGCACCAAAAGAAAGAAAAGGAGGGGCGGAGGAGGTGACAGGGAGAGGAGGAACAGGAGGAGTTATGTGGAGAGGGTGGAGAAAGAAAGAGGAAGGAAGAGGAGGAGAAGAAAGAAGTCAGGTTGGTGCCCCTAAATCCTATCTTACGGAAAATGCACACAAGGGGCTGGGATGCAAATGAGTCTTGGCATGTGAAAGCAACAAGACAAAGGGTCAGAACTTTCTGAATTAACAATGGAGGTGTTTGTAACATGCTCAGTGGAGTATGTGACAAAGACTTCTATTTTCAGGCCTTACTATGAATTCATGCCTATTTTACCGAGATGCACATCAACTTCCTTCTCTCGTTTTCTCTCTACATACATACACACAAACATACATACATTTTTTTTAAATCTTTCTATGTACATACTTTAGAGGCAGCAGTATATGCTGGAAACTTAAGTTTCACACTCAAGTTCATGGTTCAGAGAAAAGACTGGGCCTGGAAGCTGATATTTTTCTGCCAGCCCACTTTGGACTACACAGTCTAGGAGCACTTAGATACAGAATGCTCTCCTAGAAAGCTCCTGGGTCTGGGATCAGAAGACCAGGTTTCTAGGCCTTTGAGTTCTGCCACCATTTACCTAGTCACTTCAGTCATGTCCGACTCTGTGACCCTATGGTCTGTAGCCCACCCTATGAATCTGTCCACGGGATTCTCCAGGCAAGGATACTGGAGTGGGTTGCCATGTCCTCCTCCAGGGGATCTTCCCGACCCAAGGACTGAACCCGTGTCCCTTACGTCTCCTGCTTTGGCAAGCAGGCTCTTTACCACTAGCGCCACCTCGGAAGGTACCTGTGGACCTAGACCCATCCTTTTCCTCTTACAGCCTAAGTTTGCTCTTGGGAGAGGAAGAATTCAGCACAAAGAAATCTTTAGGATTTCTTTGGTTTTTGGAATTTTCTATTATGTCTTTTTTTCATGACTACTGAGGCCTAGGCCTTGGAAAGAAGGTGCCCTGTGGGCTGGTAGCTACTTTTATTGAATATGTTGTTGTCTGGCTCCATGCTTAGGGCTTTATGTATCTCGTTGAATCCTCATAGCATCCTGAAGGGGGTCATCACTCTTCTGTTTGGTAGGAGAGGACTGGAAGCCTTGGGAAATGAACTTGGTTCATGTTCTTTTACTGTAACTCTGGAGATGATCCCTTTTACAGGAATGCCTTCATAGGGTCTTCACATCATAAACTCTGCCCAGACATCAGCTGACTGCCTTTTTTCCTTCCAAGTTCTCTGCTGCATGGGGCCCCTAGTCACACATAGCACAGTGATATGAAGGCATTTGTTGACATCACCTCCTCCAAGAAACTATCTAGTGAAAAGCCTATACATAGGCTGGGAAGTGGGAGGTATAGAGTTTACCCTTTCTCTGCATAAACTCACTTTTTGTCTCTGAGAAAAACATTCCCTCTTCTTGGATTCAGTTGCTTCAACCATAAATTATGGGGTCAATATGGCACTGATCAAAGTCATTATAGCGTGTTGGCAAATAGCATACGAACAATCTGTTACTTAGTTTCAGTCTTAAGGTCCTTTCTTCTAGATGTGTGTTCCTCTGCAAGTTACTTAACCTCATGCAGATTCAGTTATTCAGCTATAAAATGGGGCCAATATGACTCCGTTCCCTGCAGGACTGGTGTGAGTACCGAGTGGGCTAATGCATGTGAACTGACTAGCATGGCGCCCAGCACATGCTGAGGTCCTAATGAACTATTATTAGCCATCTCCTGATGAACGTTCTTATGAATAGCATGTTGTAGACCGGTTGGTTTCTGAGAATGCTCCCTGATATCTTTTAAGAATGAACACTGTAGAGATATTGAGCGTGGGGCCATGAGTATAGTCATAAACTGGGGAAGGGCATTCTAGGAGGATGGCTCAGCATATACACAGGATGGAAGCAAGGGAGCAAGCTACATTGAGAAATAAAATCATTCCATACTGTTGGGGCACTGGGCATGTGTTTATGGAGTGGGGTGGGCTTCCGTGGGAGAAGAGATAAGGAAGACAGGCAGGGGGCAATCCTGTAGCACTTTAGACTGTATCCTGAAGGCACTGGGACTGGAGTGTTAGATTACGTTTGCAGGGCAAAGTGAAGAACGGGGATGATGTACATATTTCTATGGAGCACACGCTCAGCTAATGAGCTGGTTTTATTTAGACTGTGTGTTGATTTGGAAATGATTTGGGAGGCTGGGCTTGAATGAGTGATGAGGTGTCCTGGGGGCTCTCCCAAAACCGCTTCTTGGCACTACCCCTGGTGGGATTCAGAGGGAAGACAGAGAAACTGGATGCCTGGAGGCCTGCAAAGAGGAGCGATGCTGTGAGCTGGCCTCTGGCAGTGGCCCTGGGCACGGGGAGTAGCAAGTCCCAATCCACTTGGAGGTTGGAAGGGCAGCCGTCTCTAGCCTTACTGCCGGTCTGGCCTTCATGCTTCGGTTTAGAAACCTGACCGCTGAGCCGTTTGTCCATCCCGGGACTGCTCTGCGGACCCGAGGCCTAGCACCCATGAAGGATGGTGAGCTCAGCTCCCGGGCCCCTGGGAACCATCGCTGCCAGGAGGAGCACAGGTATGCCAGGTAGGAATTTCTCAATGTTCGTCCTCCACCCCTCAATTTCGGGAATGCATAGAGAACGACTGTGGCTTGGATGTGAGACTTGAAGCTCAGCGGCCAAATGAAGTCAGGCTGTCCGTCTGTTCTAAATTTAAATCCTTAACCACGTTTGGGCACAGTACCTTGTCTGAGGTTGTTTTCTATCCCAAATGTATAATGTCAGGGCGTGCCAGGGAGGGATGCGGGCGATGACGGCAGAGGGCCTCGGAGAAGAAAACACGAGCAGTTCCTGCAGCCAATCTGATTAGCGCATAAACTCCAGCTCTCCCCTAACCCCGAAACCTCACTCAGTCAACAGTGACTGCCTACAGGAAAGCTGCTGCCTTCCAGTGGAATTTCACAGAAGGACCATTTCAGAGTCTCTCGGCATAAGTGCGATTCACTACTCCTTTCCTCTAACTTCTTTTAGGGGCATACCATTTGGAAAATATTAATAACTGCTATTTTAAGTGTTCTCCATGTACAAAACACTGGGCTAAGCATTCCCTATTTGTTATCTCATTTAATCCTCATGGCAACTCTATGAATTAAGTACTATTATTAGCTTCCTTCTGAAGATTGGGAAAAATTAATTGTTCAGGGATTAAATAACTTGCCCAAGTCTTCAGAGCTAGGCAGGAAAAGGGTCTAGCTTTGAATTCAATATTATCTCAAATTGAACAGTACTGCATAGGTTCCTAAATACAGGGAAGTACCTCCGTGGACCACCTGAGCCAGCCTGCTACTCGGGCACAGGTAAAATACTGTCATCCCCTTATAAAGACAAGGAAAAGGAGGACCAGAGAAGTTAGTGACTTGCCCTAAATCATACAGGAAGACAACGGAAGAGCATGTACTATGTCCTGGAACCAGGATGCTTGTCCTCAAGAAAACAATTGAGAATAAGCAGCCAGTTTGCTGTCAGATATTTTTGCAAAAAAAAATTTTTTTTTAATTTGAACTACTTCTAAACTTACTAAAAACAGCAAAAATAGAGCACAGAGTTTCCATGTACCCTTTACCCAAACTCCCCCGATAGTAACATCTTCTACAACTAGAGTGTAACCATCAGAACCAGAAAATGAACACTGGTACAATACCACTCACTACAGGCTTTTCTGAAGCTTCACAAGTCTTTCCATTTAGGTTCTTTTTCTGCTCCAGAATCCCATCAGGATCCTTATTTAGTCAGTACTCTTCTTAGTCTGCTACAGTCTATAACAGTTCTTTAGCCTTTGTCTTTCATGACTTTGGCACTTTTGGGAGGAATCAGTTATTTCATGGAATGTCCCCCAGTGTGTGTTTGTCTAGAGTTTTCACGTGACTGAACTGAGGCTCTGCATCTGGGGCAAGAGTATCAGAGAAGGGATGCTGTGGCTTTCTTAGGTTCCGTTTCACCAGGCATATGCTCTCTATGTGCCTTATTGGTGATGCAACCTTGATTACTTGGAGAAAGTGGTTTCTGCAGGGGTGCTCTGCTCTAAAATTGTTATCCCTCCCACCCCTGCTCCTGTACTTAGCAGATATCTTAGAGAAGATACTTTGAGGCTATGTCCCTCTTTCTGCTCATACTTTCTCTCACTGGTTCACATCCATTAGTAACACTTGTGTGCAGCAAGTGCTGTCTGCTTGCTACTGACTTCCATTCTGCTTATATTAATATGAATTCTGTCATAAGGGAGGACTGTCCATTCACTCCCGTCTTTCTATTTAATCTCAGATATTTTTATATCCTCATAAACTCATGGATGTGTATTTTAGTCTATGGATTATAGTCCAATTCTATCATTTTCTATTTTGTTGCTCAAATTGTTCACTTCTGGCCACTCAGAGCTCCTGAGGGCTTGTTTCCAGATCTCTTGCATCACAGGGCTCCTCAACTTTCTTTTCATTAATTGCAGCAGCTGCCTAAAATAGAACTAGCCATGATCCCTTTAATTCCTCTTTTTCTCTTATTTCCTATACCCTCTTCCAACTTCATCCCTTGTTTCCAAAGGCTGTTAGTTTCAGCTCCAAAATGTCTCTCAAATCATCCCTCATGGTCTCGTCCCAGTTTGGAATGTATTACTTGTCATTTTAACCACTATGACATTTTGGTCTTTCTCTTTCTAGTCCCTACCCACACCCCCAGTGTATCCCTTTTCCACACTGCTGATTAAACAGTGTTCTGAAGATGTGAAGATTATATTACCTCTCCCCTACAAAGGCTCCTGCTTGCTCTTAGAGAACTGGAGTTTCTGGCCTGTCTGTAAGACCATCCATGATTTGGCCACAATCAGCTTCTTTAATTCCATCTACTGCTTCTCCATCTGTTTTGCTCTCTGTCCCTTGAGTCCCTCACCTTTCCCATCATGTGCTACGGCATTTCATCTTTTTGTGTTTCTGCATATGCTGTTGATATTGCTTAGAATGCCCTTACTCTTGAAGATGTATTATTACCCCAATTCAGAGCTACTTGTAATCTATGGAATTGGTGAAGTGCCTCAGTCAATAGATACCTATTGATTTAAAGGACTCTCAGTTGTTTTCACAACTCCTTGAACACCTAATTTACACTTTTTTCCCCCTGGAATAAAGAGAAGGAGGTCATATGGAATAGCCTTAGTTATTCTATTTGAGTTGTAATCTTGTGGCAGAGCCAGCAGAATTGTGGAGGGTGATGGAGGGTTAAACCCATCTTTGCTGAATTGATTGCCTCTCTTTTTGTGGGATAACACCGCCACCACTCTCATGATTACTTCATCATCACCTCCATTGCCTAGCCACTACTACCACCTACTTTAACACTACTGCAATCACCATCACTGCCACCAACGAATTTGTACCTACCACTATGACTGCTACCACCACCATCAGACCAACACCAGGACTAAATGACCATTAACTTGACACCACCATCACCGTCAGTACCAGGACCGCCACACCACTAACCCACCAAATCTATCCTTTACTGAGTGTCAAAAGGATGCTAAGCAATTCACATATGTTAACTCATTTATCCCTCTTTATACTTTTGTGAAGAAAGAAAGTGAAGTCTCTCAGTCGTGTCCGATTCTTGGCGACCCCATTGCCTATAGCCTGCCAGGCTCCTCCATCCGTGGGATTTTCCAGGCAAGAATACTGGAGTGGGTTGCCATTTCCTTCCCGTGACCCAGGGATTGAACCTGAGTCTCCTGCACTTCAGGCAGACTCTTTACTGTCTGAGCCACCAGGAAAGCCCATGCTTATACCTTTGTGCTGAGACAAAGAACTAAGCAATTTATTTAAGATTACTCAATTGGTAAATACTAGAAAAAAATAGAGATATTGAATGTAAATACTAAATGAACTTAGATGTCTGTTAATTCAACTTTTTCATTGTCTCATAATTAATTTTCTTATTTTACAGGTAGGAAAAAAACTGAAGACAAGTAGAGAATGGCTCATATCTTGCTCTGACTCTTAAACCAGGACTATGTTCATTGTGCTACAGTCTGTGCTACACAGACCACTTTCCTCTCTGTGCTCTGAGATTATCTTTGGATTTTTCCCATTGCAAAATTATTTAAGCATCTCATACATGCATGTAATGGATCGAATAACAGACAGAAAATTAATACAAAATCCAGGAAGAAGACTTAAAAGAGTCATTTTCCTTCTTCCCCAAATCCCAAAACTAAACTTAACAATAACTAGCTTTTTATTCACTTGAATTTACCCCATTAACACCGCATGAATTAAACGTGCCGTTTCAGAAGGAACGTGGTGGCATCATTTAGCGTCCCAGACCACAACTTGGCAGCCAAAAAGAGAATCCGGAGTCCGTGACAAGGGAGAGAAGATGAAGTCTTCCAATGTGATTTCCAGAGATGGAGAGGCAGTGATGCAGAGAAATAAAGGATGGCAGTGCCAAAGGGCAGGAATGGATTTGGACAGTCCTCTTTAATCTCAGTGGTGGGAAAAGACTTGGCCTTGAGTGACATGGATTAGTCGCATATTTGAGGGATGAAAGGGTTTGTAGCTTCTGAATGGTTTTCTTCCTCAGGTGAGGCCCAGCCAGGTCTGCAGGAAGAAAGAGCAAAGCTGCCACAAGTTAAAAAGAGTTTAGAACTGGGTCTTCTGGGAACTGGCTTGGCCATAGAGCCTCTGGGTAGGTCTGAGATATGCTCCTCCGGGCACATTATGAAACACTGTCAACATCCTATACCTCCTCCTTTTATACATTCAGGCCTATTCCATAGCCCCCTCTGCACTCAGCCTTTCTAATGTTCTCATTTCTGTGGACACTGAAGTCCCAACTGAAACAAAGTCAAGACTTAATTGCCAACTTTAGATTCTCTGTGGATATCTGGTCTACCCTGTAGTGAGCCCTCAATTCTATATCCCTATTAGAATATTCATGGATGTAGGGGTAATAGAAAGAGCACTGGACAGAGAGACAGGAGGCTAGGACTTGGTTCCAGAACATACATGGAATAAAGGAAGCAGGAATCTTACACACAAGGCTGCATATTGATTTTGAATCTAGTTAAATGTTGCAATTATCAGGAGTACTAGCTTGATCACTATGCTCATTGCTTTCTGGCCCATTTCTCCAACAAACTTCAACATATTTTCCAGGAGACTTTACTAGTTTCCCAGCTTGCTACCACCCAGCAAACTGTGCCTCAGTATTTGGGCTTAGTCACATTTTGTGCTGGGTATATTCTGCATGTGTCATTCAGATAGTCAATAAGTATTTTTGTGACTCTACTATACATACCATATATGTATATATATGGGGAGAAAGAAGAAAAGGAAGAAGGAGGAGGAGAAGGGAAAGGAAGAGCAAGAGGAATAAGAGAGGATGGTAAGGGTTGGTTTTCTGCTTTTAATGAGATTAGAGTCAAAAGAGGAAGTCACATAACAAAGCAGAATTACAAAGATTTGAGTGTCCCAAGCATTGTGTAAGAGAAGCACAGAGAAAATTTTACGTGGGGACCTAAAATGTGTAGGGAAATTGTTGCTGTTAGTTGCTCAGTCGTGTTTGACTTTATAACCGCGTTCACTGTAGCCTGTCAGGCTGAGGAGTCCATGGGATTTTCTAGATGAGAATATTGGAATGGGTTGCCATTTTCTTCTCCAGGAGATCTTTCCAATCCAGGGATCAAACTCGTATCTCCTTCATTAGCAGGCATTGGTGTGTAGATTTTTACAGGTAAGCCAAGAAGAGCCATCCTAAATCTGTGTAGGAGAGCCAGGATGAGTTCTTTTGTGTAGCTACCATTTTGAAGGATGACTAGATTTCAGCCAGATGAAAAGAGCAAAATTGGTTCTAGAAAGAGCAAAAAATCAATGAGCAAATCTTACAAATGAGAGAGAACGTTGGAGGAACTTCAGCTGTGGTTGTAGAGAATCAGGGTGAGGTGAGGGGAGTGATGAGAGTTGAGGCAGGACACCTAGGCAGTGTTCAGATCCCGCAGTGCCTTAGAAGTGAGGTAAAGGATGCTAGACTTCTGGTGCTGTGTTTGTGTTTATGGGGCCACTGCTGAGTAGAGCCTTGCCTACAGTACCGTCTTAGTAAATGCAAAGTTCAATGTGTAGTTGACCCAGAAGAATCCCCTAAAGTGTTTCTCTTTGTTCACTTTTCAGACTCCTCTACTAAAGTAGAGGTATTATGGGAAGTGGGATCTTCGTGTACCTGGGCCTCAGTTTTCTCATCTGTTTGATGGGGCATTAAGATAACTATATGCAGCAGTATATGAAATGGCTTCCCAGGTGGGGCTGTTGGTAAAGAACCTGCCTGCCAATGCAGCAGACGAAGGAGACATGGGTTCAATCCCTGGGTCGGGAAGATCCCCTGGAGGAGGGCATGACAACCCACTCCAGTATTCTTGCCTGGACAATCCCATGGACAGAGGCACCATAGAGTTGCAAAGAGTCAGACGTGACTAAAGAGAGTTAGCACACACACACACACACACACACACACACACACACACACAGAGACACACACAGTATGTGAAAAGGTCCTAGGTTATTGAGTAAAAGTTCTTAACCTTTGCTCCATTCCGTGCTTTTAAGTTTAGATAATATTGATAGTATCATATAAAGGAAAATTATCCTACATTGTTAGGCTATACCCACCTGGTGATCCCAGGAAGAATGTCAAAATTAAAAATATATATATATATATATTCCAAAGTCTCTTTTACAAAGCATACTGATATCAGAAAGCTGATACTCAGAAAGTTGAAGCAATTCAACTGTCACTTAGCTACTTGATGCTAATACCTGAAAAGGAACCCAGTCTTACTTGTCCAGGCTTCCTCTTCTCTGCAACTCCTCATCTTCAGTTCCTTTCCATCCTCACCGCTCACACAGTGCTTAGTCCTCATTCTGCCTCTAAATATGTGCCCCAAGGGCAGCCACTCAGGGGTTTATTGTGCAACACTGCTGTCTCCTGTAAAGTAAGGACAAGAAGACCTTATCCACACATTCTTTTCTCAGATCAGCTAATGTAGTCACATGAAACAAAGCAAGTGCGAGAGTGCACCGTCCGTTCCCCGTGAATCCTTGCTGAGCTATCATCACGACATCTGCGCTGCCCAGTTTTGTGGGAAATGAGACCAGAAGGAGGCGAAAGGACATTCATTAAAATCCCAGAGGAAGACTAGGTCTTGTTATTTATATGAAGAAAAATAATAACTCAGACCCCCAATAGCACTTTGGCATGAATTCAAATGCTAAATGTTCTAATCCTAAATCTTTCTCAATTGAAACCTTTTGTCTCTATTTGGTCTATAAAACCTAGCTTTCCTCTGATACAATCTCTCAGCAAATCATTTCAAGTTTACCCTTCAAATACCTTGCCCATCAATTTTTCTCTCCATTTACTTGCTATTGTCATGATTCAAGGTCTCAGAACCTTCCCTAGGTCTCTTCACTGGTTTTTTTTTTTTTTTTTCCTATCTCAATAGATGGTTATATTTTCCCAGATGAATCTTTTTAAATCCTAGTGTTGGTCAAGTCTTTACCAAAATTAGGTTATGCTTCCCAGTCAACTACAGAAGACGTTCTAAGCTCAACTCCCAAGCCTGAAATCCCAGGCCCTTCACAGCTGTTCGAGTTTTGCCCTCGTCAGCCTTGCCAGGTACTGGTCTCCTTTGCATGCTGAATCACTGCACTCATGTCTGACTCTGTGTGATGCAATGGACTGTAGCCTGCCAGGCTCTTCTGTCCATGGGATTCTCTGGGCAAGAATACTGGAGTGGGTTGCCATGCTCTCATCCAGAGGATCTTCTGGACCCAGGGATTGAGCTCACATCTCTTATGTCTCCTGCACTAGTAGGCAGGTTCTTTACCACTAGCGCCACCTAGGAAGCCCCTGGTCTCCTTTATTTTCCCTAAAGTTGAACTAAAGGATTGACTTTGTTTGCTGGTACTGTTCTTTTGATCAAAAAGCTCCCTCTGAGGGATGGTACAGGAAGGGAGGGGGGTTCAGGATGGGGGACACATATATACCTGTGGCAGATACATGTTGATGTATATAGCAAAACCAATACAATATTGTAAAGTAATTAACCTCCAATTAAAATAAATAAATTTATATTAAAAAAAAGCTCCCTCTGGTTGTATTCTTCCCTTCCCTCAACCCCAAACTATGCTTACTTTTACATCTTCAGCATAACTGTCTCTTCTTCCATGAAGGCACCAATGGTCATCCAACCTTATCCCTAAACACCAACATTTCCAGCTGGAAATGTCCTCCAAAGTCTTTGTAATTTTTTCCCCCGTTTTCATGCAAAACATTGGTTTATTCACTTACCAAAAAGCTCATTTATTACAATGTTTTGGTCTCTGATTCTATACTATAATCCTTTTGAAGCTGGGGGCTATATCTAATTCTTCACATCAACCTTAGTACCCACCATAATGCTTGACAAGTAAGAGCTCAGCATATCTTTTGGAAATTAATTGACTGTTCTGAGTACTTTCTATAAATTACAGCAAAGAAGTCTGAAGAGAGCCAAAGGTAGCTCTGATAGAAGCAAGAATAACCCCTGAACAATGGTAATTCATAACGTAATTCAGACTGAGAAACAGCAAACCCAGAGAGGGTTTTCTCCCTTCATGTTTATCTTTGGAGGCCTCATGTGAAATATGGCTATGAGAGTCTTGGTCTTGCTCAAAATTGTTTTGTTTTTCTTCTCTTTCCTGGCCCTCCCCCACCTCACTTTCTTTTTATAATGTTCTTAAAAGTTGAGAATGGTTTATCTTAGCATTTGTAAGTTTATTTGTGGATGCAATTGTGAAGCTCATCATGTCAGTTTTATGAGAAGTCTGAGTCCATTGTCCATAGAAAACGAAAATGATTAACATTGATTTGTTTTGTTACCCAATTGTTTAAATTATAATAACTCTCCATCAGGGTTTTTTAAGTACAGCTGTGTTTATGGATTAAGATCTACTGACTCAAATATTTACAGTGTTCCAAAAATTACGAGAACATACAGTGTCAGGAATTTTCCAAAGGCTGTTCCTTTGAGCCGAAGTGAGTTTCTGTTCAACTTGAAGAGAAGGCTTTAGACAATTTTCAGAGGACACGGACAGGTCTATGTAATTCATCCCCAGACAGGCACCAAGTGGAGTAGCTCCACAGAAGGGAAACATTGGTTAAACGGTCATATTAACAGTCATCCCAGGCTGGATTAACAGAGCAGAGATAAAAGGGTAGAGGCCCAAACATTATGAAGGACAGACCCTACTAGCTTATCAAATCTAACCTGTTGCTTTCCCTTCACTTCTATATTGCTTAAAGATGCCTCTGCCTTTAAACATTTGAAACACAGCTGGCCTGGAGTGGGGACAGAGATATGCCATTTTCTAGTTCTATGATCTGGGACAAAGCATTTTTCTAGATCTTTTGCTCCAATATATGAAATAGCGGTATGTAGGGGAACATGAAAAGACGTCATGATTCTCTGCACATATACACGTTCAGTGGACTCTCGGGATTCTTCTTCCTTTAAGCCAGATTCTGCTCTTGGAAACACTGGCTTCGAAGTGGTAATTTTCCCCGACGAATCTTGTAAATAGATGGAGAGGGCACTATCTTGGAATTTGAAGCTGAGGGCTCCAGCTTGTCTCTTCAGCTGCGCCACTTCTCCCCGCTTGGTCCCATCACATATCTGCCTACTCTTCGTGCCTAGCTTGAGGCTGCTCGGTGACAGGGCTGTAAATGCCTTAACTGACCGTGTGCGCTGCATCACAGCGCCAAGTGCATGGTAAGACCTAAAAAAGGGGTTTGTTGAAGAAACAGAGAAAAGGAAGGAGGTAGAGAGGGAAGAAAATGCGAAGGAAGGAAAGGAAGGAAGGAAGGATGAAATCGACAAATAAAATAAGCATATTTCTGTTCAGTTCAGTCACTCAGTCATGTCCAGCTCTTTGTGACCCCAGGAACTGCAGCACACCAGTCTTCCCTGTCCAACACCAACTCCTGGAGCTTGCTCAAACCCATGTCCATCACGTCGGTGATGCCATCCGACCATCTCATCCTCTGTGGTCCCCTTCTCCCCCTGCCTTCAATCTCCTCCTGCCTTCAGTAAGGTGAGCATACTTGTCCTACCTAATTCATAGGATAGGTGGGAGATGGAGAGAGAACACACACATAAATAACTCACACCATCTTTATAGAACTTTATAGTTTACAAACTACTTTCATATCCATTACCTAATTTGCTTTCCCAAAGTCCCTTGAACTAGGTTGGACAGGGATCATAACCCCCTGTCTGATAGGTGACTGAGCTGATACTCAGATCATTGAAATTATTCACCCAAGGTTACATAGGTAAATTGTGGGTTGGGACTTGGCCTCCATTTTTTAACTTAAAATACCCTGGATAATACACCATGCTAGTTAGATGCACTTTTGGAATTCAGAGAAAGAAAATACAGATTTGAATTTAAAGAATGATAAAGAAGACAGTTAGGAAATATGTTTTAGATAAGCTGGTCATCAAAGCTTTATTTGTTCAGAAAGAGAATTAAGTTCTATAAGAATCACCAAAGTAATTGATAGAACATAATGTTTAAACCATCTCTTTCAGAATTTTCCATAGTTTATTGTGATCCACACAGTCAAAGGCTTTGGCATAGTCAAGAAAGCAGAAATAGATGTTTTTCTAGAACTTTCTTCCTTTTTCAATGATCCAGTGGATGTTGGCAATTTGATCACTGGTTCCTCTGCCTTTTCTAAAACCAGCTTGAACATCAGGAAGTTCGTGGTTCATGTACTGCTGAAACCTGGCTTGGAGAATTTTGAGCATTTCTTTACTAGCATGTGAGATGAGTGCAATTGTGAAGTAGTTTGAGCATTCTTTGGCACTGACTTTCTTTGGGATTGGAATGAAAACTGACCTTTTCCAGTCCTGTGGCCACTGCTGAGTTTTCCAAATTTGCTGGCATATTGAGTGCAGCACTTTCACAGCATCATCATTCAGGATTTGAAATAGCTCCCCTGGAATTCCATCATCTCCACTAGCTTTGTTCGTAGTGATGCTTTCTAAGGCCCACTTGACTTTGCATTCCAGGATGTCTGGCTCTAGGTGAGTGATCACACCATCGTGATTATCTTGGTTGTGAAGATCTTTTTTGTACAGTTCTTCTGTGTATTCAGAAAACTAAGATCATGGCATCTGGTCCGTTCACTTCATGGGAAATAGATGGGGAAACAGTGGAAACAGTGTCAGACTTTATTTGGGGGGGCTCCAAAATCACTGCAGATGGTGATTGCAGCCATGAAATTAAAAGACGCTTACTCCTTGGAAGAAAAGTTATGACCAACCTAGATAGCACATTGAGAAGCAGAGACATTACTTTGCCAACAAAGGTCCATCTAGTCAAGGCTATGGTTTTTCCATTGGTCATGTATGGATGTGAGAGTTGGACTGTGAAGAAAGCTGAGTGCCGAAGAATAGATGCTTTTGAACTGTGGTGTTGGAGAAGACTCTTGAGAGTCCCTTGGATGCAAGGAGATCTACCCAGTCCATCCTAGAAGAGATCAGTGTGTTCACTGGAAGGACTGATGCTAAAGCTGAAACTCCAGTACTTTGGCCGCCTCATGCAAAGAGTCAACTCATTGGAAAAGACTGATGCTGGGAGGGATTGGGGGCAGGAGGAGAAGGGGACGACCGAGGATGAGGTGGCTGGATGGCATCACTGACTCAATGGACATGAGTTTGGGTGAACTCCAGGAGTTGGTGATGAACAGGGAGGCCTGGCATGCTGCGCTTCATGGGGTCACAAAGAGTCAGACACGACTGAGCAACTGAACTGAACTGAACTGAACTGAATGCTTAAACCAAAACACTAATAAATCCAACCAATTGTTATGGTGTTTTGAGGGTAAAGATGAAAGCATTTGAAGTCAGACCTATCTGCTTTTCAGTACCAATTCAGCTACTTATCCATTCTCTGACCCTGGATCATGTGGACTTTGAGTCTGTTTTTCAATCTGTACGTGGGTTTAGTAATACTTGCTTCATACAGCAGTAATGAAGCATAAATACAATAATCTATAGAAAACATTGTACGTGTTAATAAATGGCCATTACTCAGAAAGGGAGAATGGTTCCCTTTGAGAACTTCCTTGCATTTCTGGGATGCTATCATTCGAGGTGAGAACTGTGTCTTGTCCTGGCATTCTCTTCATAACCATAGAACAACAAGTCTAATCCTTGTCAATCCACCTGACAACAGATGTAATCCTGAAGAATGCTGAAACATGGGCAGTTCTCTCCATGGGAACATTCCTTGCCAGGCAGTAGGAAGGAGCTGAAAGGGCAGCAGTGGAGGCCTGCTGAACTCTGCTTGCATCAAGTACCTCATCTTCCTGGAGACACTCCCTCCCAAGATTTCCAGCCAATATCCTAGCCTGGCTTTGTTCACCTTTTATACCAATCTATGACTGTGTCTGACTTCTTTGACTTCTTTACAAAAGTGAAACTAATCTTGCAAAATTTGCTTGATTCATTCACCCATTGCTTCAATCATTCATTCATTTATCCAAACCATCGTGACTGCATCTGAGTGCCAGGTCCCTTTTTGATTTTGCATAAAAATAATGATTTTAAGGCAAGGGTCACTGAATCCCCATTCTAATAGCTGAGGACTTAAAGACAGCCTAGTTAAAAGAAATGATGCAGGACTGAGAAAAGAGATCTGAACTTGAATTCTCAGTAGCATCACACATTTGGAATAAGTTATTTTATCTCTTTGAGCCTCAGTTTCCTCATTTGATAAAAGGATGTGATCCCTTCTGTTAAGGATTCCTGGAAGGACTGTTGAAAAGATGTGTTTAAATCACTCAACAGATAATAAATATTCATTGTATGCCTCCTCTTCCTTGACATAATATTTCAGAGAAAAAGGGAATTGATTGTTTTAAAGGAGGTGATAAGAAGACATAAGAAGGCTAAGACATTCATCTCTCCTTGACATGTTCACAATTAAATATTTTTGAATGAATCATTGAAAAAGTGAGACTCTCAAACTTGATGTGTGTTTACTTGACATTCTTCAACATTTCTACCAAAACTAACCACTCAATAAAATTTGAATTGTGAAGAGTTCATGCATCCTGAGAACCAAGGAATTACAACATTCTAAATAGATACGAGTCTACAGAAATGGTCCAGTACATTTCCAATTTTTTCTCTCCTCACTCTACAGGGATCTTTGCCACTTTATGTTAAATATTGCTGGACCCATCAGAATAGCTCAAATTAAAAAAAAAAAAATGACAACACCACATGGACGAATATGTAGAGTAACTTGGTACAATAAGAAGGATAATTCAGGAGAGGTTAATGAAGAGATGATTTATGAAGGTGTAATCGTGGTCAGGGAAATCAACAAGAGAATGTGCAGCACACAAAATGAGCAATAGTGGAAGCTCCTATCATCCTTAGCCTGATGGGAAGTGTAAATGGAACAGTGTTATTAGAGTCTAGAGAGAGCAGCCTATGGTTGTGGTTCATGAGCTTGAAAGTGGTGGTGGGCGATGAATGAGCAGTCACTGCTCGTATGTGACCTAACAAGGAGCAGAAGAATAAAATGCCAGTCTCAGTCATCTCTCTCCCTTTAGTCCCTCGCCTGTTCCTCCCGGAGGCCAAATCCAGCTGAACATCAGTGGGCAGGGGACCTCACTGATCTATCATGGAGAGGTCTGCCTTTCGGGTCAGAGAGCAGATAGGAAAGCAAAGACTTACAAGCAACATAATCAAGAGAAAATAGAGGCTTGAGGAGGAACGGTGATGTGGCTGGCCCACGTGCAGTTTCCTTAGCAGTTACTTTGTGGCAAGCACTATTTCACATGCGCTTCCTTGCATTAATTAGCTGTGGGGACCTACATGGAAAGGAAATCCAAAAAAGAGGGGATATATGTATATGTATAGCTGCTTCACCTTGCTGTATAGGAGAAGCTAACACAGCATTGTAAAGCAACTATACCCTAACAAAAACTGAAATTAAAAAAAGACATTCTCTCTTATTCATTTTAAATAACGACTATTTCATGGAAAAAAATCCAACAAGGCACTGTGAGTCTTGAGGGTATTGCTTAAATAGCTCAAAAAACAATTATTTATAGAAACTGACTACCAGCACAAGCATTTCATATCCTTTCTGGCTATATGAACAAGATTGTTTTAGGGGTTAAACAACATGTTTCATAGGGTGCTCACGAAAAACATTGCCAACAATAAGATGCCATAAAAACATGTATATATGCTGCTTAGCAATCTGCACTAAAACCTTCCTTCTCTTTTTCTCTCTATTGCTGACTTGGAAGTTCAGAGTCTTTGAAAAATGTTCTTAATGATACTTAATATGTTATTTTTGCTCCTTATATAAAAATAAACTAAAATAAATTCCTTTGGGAACCAAAAAAAAAATTATCTCATTGAATTCTTACACCAATGCTATGAACACTCTTAAAACTACCAAGTGAAACTGAAATAGTCCATATTAAGCTGTTCTTGATTGGGTTATATAAAATACCAGAAGCATTTAATCAGAGTTGACAAAATGTTGACAGAGGGGGGAAAAACTGTAACAGTGTGGAAGGTGACACCTCAGACTCCAAAGCTTGTCATCTACCAGAGGTCTGGGCATTTGTCACTTAAGGGAGCTGTGGCTGAAGAATAATTGCTCCGCATAGATGTCTGTGTCCTGATCCCTGAGTCATGTGAACATGTTAGATTACGTGTCAAAAGAGGCTTTGTAGATGTGATCGAGGTTACATATATTAAGATAGGAAGATTATCCTGATTTATCCAGGCTGGTCTTAATGACATGAGCTCTTAAAAGCAGAGAACATTTTCCAGGTAGAAGCAGAGGAGTTGTGGTAGAAGGGGAAGTGAGGGTGATTGCAAGTGCAAGTATAATCCCCAACAGCTGGCTTCTGTGATGGAGGGGCCAGGTATGAGGGCTAAAAAGAGGTCCTGAAGAACTCATAGTGGTCTCCAGCTAACAGCCACGAAGGAAATAGGGACTTTAGTTCTACAACCTTATGGATCATGGACTCTGCCAACAACCTAAATAAATTCTTCCTTGGAGCCTCCTGTTGAGAGCCCAAGACAGCTGGCAGGTTGATTTCAGCATTGTGAAACTGAAGACAGAGAAACAGCTGAGTGAACGCAGGTTTCTGGCCTAGAAAACAGTGAGATAATAAATATGTGTTGTTTTACTTCACTGTGTGTGGTAGTTTTTTATTTTGTTTTGTTTTTCTTTTTTAATGGCAGCAATATAAAGCTAACACAAGTATGCATATAACTTGGTTTGGAACCCCAGAAGCTCTGAGCTCTGTGGAGATAGTCCTGTCCAAGCTCCTCATACTAAAGGAATCTTAACTTCTACCTGCCTCTTAAATATTGTTGTACCCACCAGAATAGCCCAAATTAAAAAAAAAAAAAAAGAAAGAATTGACAACACCAGATGGCTGAGCATGTAGAGCAACTGGAATTGTCATACAATGTTCATGGAAATGTAAAATGGTATGACTGCTTTGGAAATACTTGTTGCTAGAGAACTAAACATATAACAATACTATCCACCAGTAATCCTAATTGTAGGCATTGGCCTAAGAAAATAAAATCATATGCCAAAAAATAACTTTTACATGAATATTCAAAGAAGATGTAGTCAAAATAGCCCCAAACTAGGAATAGCCCAAGTTTATATCAATAGGAGGATGGAGAAAAAAAAACAAAAAACACTGTGATAACTTCATAATAGAGAATATGAGAATATGATATGAAATGTCCAGAACAGGCAAATCCATAGACATATAAAGTAGAATAATGATTGCCAGAGGCTGGGAAGAAAAGATTAAAAGACACTTACTCTTTGGAAGGAAAGTTATGATCAACCTAGACAGCATATTGAAAAGCAGAGACATTACTTTGTCAACAAAGGTCTGTCTAGTCAAGGCTATGGTTTTTCCAGTGGTCATGTATGGATGTGAGAGTTGGATTATAAAGAAAGCTGAGCACTGAAGAATTGATGGTTTTGAACTGTGGTGTTGGAGAAGACTCTTGAGAGTCCCTTGGGCTGCAAAGAGATCCAACCAGTCCATCCTAAAGCAGATCAGTCCTGGGTGTTCATTGGAAGGACTGATGCTGAAGCTGAAACTCCAATACTTTGGCCACCTCATGAGAAGAGCTAACTCATTTGAAAAGACTCTGATGCTGGGAAAGATTGAAGGCAGGAGGAGAAAGGGATGACAGAGGATGAGATGGCTGGATGGCATCACCGACTCAATAGACATGGGTTTGGGTGAACTCTGGGAGTTGGTGATGGACAGGGAAGCCTGCTGTGCTGCGGCTCATGGTGTTGCAAAGAGTCAGATACGACTGAGCAACTGAACTGGAACTGGAACTGGGATGAAAAGAAGGATTGAGGAGTAACTGCCAATGTGTATGGGATTTCTCTTGGTGGTGATGAAATTTTCTGGAATTAGATAGTGGTAATGGTTACACAACCTTGTCAATATACTAACAACCACTAATTTGTATACTTTAAAGGGGTAAATTTATCTCAGATTCTTTTTAAAAAAAACATAAAAGAGAAAGAACAAATTACAGACTCATACTATAGGAATTTTTTTTTAATTTACTTTTTTATTGAAGGATAATTGCTTTACAGAACTTTGTTGTTTTCTGTCAAACCTCAACATGAATCAGCCATAGGTATACACACAAATATGGAATGGTTCACAAATTTGCATGTCATTCCTGTGTAGGGACACGCTAATCTTCTCTGTGTCATTCCAGTTTCGGTATATGTGCTGCTGAAGTGAGCTCTACAGGAATCTTCATTACTGGATGCCTCTTAACTGTGTGATGACAAAGATGAATCTCAAAAACTTAGTGCAAAAGAAGCTTCACACAAAAGAGTAAATGATTTCTAATCTCACTGATGTGAAAGTCTAGAAGAAGCAAAATTAAACTATGGCAAAACCAATTAGGAAAAGCAGTTGCATCTAGGATGATAGGAGTGAAGATTGTGGAGTGGGGTGAAAAATTTAGGTGTGATGGTGTGATGGTACTGTTTCATATCTTGATAGATGTTTGGGTCACAAAGGTATATGCATTCGTCAAACCTCATCAAATAGTAACTTAGGATTTGTGCATCCACTGCATGTAAATTTAATCCCACAAAAAATAAACAAACACCGAACTTCAGTAAAGGCTATGTAGGCATAAAAAACAATATTGTATTGTCAGGTAAACAGAGGGATAGATAAAGCAAGCATATGAAAGTGAAAGTAAAAGTGAAAGTGAAGTCGTGTCCAACTCTTTGCGACCCCATGGACTGTAGCCTATCAGGCTCTTCAGTTCATGGAATTTTCCAGGCAAGAGTACTGGAGTGGGTTGCCATTTCCTTCTCCATGGGTTAGGAAGATGCTAATTATAGAATCAAGAATTATGTTTGAAATGTGCATAGTAATAAGCTGGCCAAAAAGTTTGTTTGGGTTTTCCATACCATCTTACAGAAAACTCAAGTGAACATTTTGGCCAATCCAATAAAATGACAGAAAAATACTGCTTTCTCTTTCCTTGCATATTTATAATGAAAGGTGCTGTTTAGTCACTAAGTCATGTCTGACTCTTTGCCACCCCATGGACTGTAGCCCACAAGGCTCCTCTTTCCATGGGGTTTCCCAGGCAAGAATACTGGAGTGGGTTACTATTTCCTTCTCCAGGGGATCTTCCTGACCCAGGGGTCAAACCTGCATCTGCTGCACTGGCAGGAGATTTCTTCATGGCTGAGCCACCAGGAGAGCCCCATAATGAAGGATACTCATCTCATAATACCATCCAAATGATTGCTCAACAGCTCTTGATGTGAGAATCATCTTCCAGACAGTAAGATTTTGCTTTAATTCCATCCAGCAGCCCTTGTTTCATCTTCTGGGATCCTCTAGATAAAGTCTACTCCCTAAACCCTTTAGAAGGCTGCCTGGGGTAGTGTAAGAACATGAATTATGGAGGGTTCATGACCTGCTGCTGTCCCTACTACATCACTGCTCTAAGTGTAGCTCTCTAACCAGCCACCAAGGCATCACTTGATAGTTTGTTAGAAATGCAGAATCCTGGGCCTTGTCTCAGCACTACTGAATCAGAATCTGCAATTTAACAAGATCCTTGAATCCTCTGAGTGCAAGTCAAAATTTAAAGAATAAGCTGGAGCAATAAAGCAAAAATATAAATGTGCTTGTACCAGGGTAGTAGCATTAGGGAGAGTGAATTCAACAGAATAAAGACACATTGAGGAGCAATAACTTAAAGAAATAGTAGAGTGAGAGTGAGGGGATGGGTTAGAGAGAACCTGGACCTGAGTATTCTTAGGGTCTGCTGTTTGGCTGACATGGACACAACGCCAGGCTTACAGGAATATGTCTATCCGTAGCTGCTTCACCTCTCAAGCTTTACTTTGATATGCTCTCCAAAGAGTTTTGCTTTGATATCCTCTCCAAAGCTTCCCTGGGGGCTCAGATGGTAAAGAATCCACCTACAATGCAGGATACCTGGGTTCAATCCCTGAGGGGGGAAGATCCCCTGGAGGAGGACATGGCAACCCACTCCAGTATTCTTGCCTGGAGAATCCCCATGGACAGAGGAGCCTGGTGAGCTACAATCCATGGGGTCACAAAGAGTCAGACAGGACTGAGCGACTACGCACACACCAAATATAAAACCTCCTTCTTCCAGTCTGGTGCTTCTGTGAACAAAACTCTTGAAAGCCTTCTTTGCAAGGTTTTGCCCTCATTTTGCTCATCCAAAAGCACTTTCGAAGTGAGTAATATGGCTTTCCTTCCATCTCCTGCCTCCTCCTTCCAATTATGTAAACACACCACCAGTGTTTTAAGCATTAAAAAAGAAAACATGATATAGATCAATTCATCAATATTTCTAAATGAGGCTTTTTCATGATAGAATGTCTACCCAGGGACTAGGGCTCTGCCTTCTTAATACTGATAACCTTGGTTACTGGGACTTCCTGGAGGGTCTTTTGTTTTGATGCTGTTTTAATGAACACACAAACACTGTTTTCCAGCTCAGAACAAATGTCCAGAAACACCACCCCTCCTCACTCTTCAGGAGTCCTTTCCTGATTTTGCAACTTGTTTTAACTCTAATGGTCCTTGCTGGTGGTGAATGTTCCCTCTGAGCACGCTGGGAGCTCACCTAATTGGGTATGTCTCATTGTGACCTGAAATAGCATTGACCTAGGGCTGACTCCCTGGCTATCTCATCCTTCAAGATTCAGCTCCAATAGCACAAATGACACATGGTTAGTGAAGCCTGCTCTAACTTTCCTACCTGCCTCTCAATGTGGCTCAGGCAGTTAGAAACCTCTTGGATTATGTACATCCTTCTGTTCTAATTACAGGGGGAAGAAATAGATATATTAACCTAACAGCTGCCATAAAATCCTCCTGGGGTGGGAAATGTTTGTCTATCAAAGTGCCTTGATTAACTCCTTGTAGTGGAAGGTGAGACCCTGAGGACACGGTTAGAAAAAGTCAGGAAGTAAAAGAGATTCGTAACTTGCTCAGTATTGGGAAATCAGTGAGGCTGAGGAGTAGAAGAGAGCAGAGAAGTGAGGGGAAACAGCAATATGGCAAAAGATTAGAGGCTGAATGCTGAGCACCTGTGAAGCTGGAAGGCTGCACTCTGGTCATCCGATTACCATAACTGATAGCACAATGGTTATCTCCACCTCTCCCTGGAGGAGAAAGAGCACAGGAAATAAAGAACAGAAAGTCTTTATGGAAAAGGTGCTATGGATGTGGAGATACATTGATAAGCACAATATCTCATTTATTCAAAAATAACGAATTCTAACACAGTCCATGACCTCGGGAATAGACCATGAAAGGCATGTAACTGACATAAAAGTGTAAATAGCAATCCTCAATGATAAGGCATAGCTGTCACTGACAGAGCTTGCACAAGGCATCAGACACTTTACTGAACATCTCTCCTCAAACACCATAGTGTGCAATACATGAAAATATCACATGCACAGTTCCCGTATTTCTGATAAGGAAGCTAAATCTTGGAAGGATAAGTGAATGCCAAAGTGCTCTGCATTTGACTGTGATGGACCTTGCTCTCATTCCCCAAAGCTCATTCTTCACCAGACACATCTTCTGCAAGATAACCCAAAGTGCCTATTAAACCATATCTCCATCTTTTAGCCATAAAATAGTCCCTTGGGTTACAGAAGAGTTTATTTACACTATATATAACAATTTAAGGATTTCCCAGGTGGCACTAGTGGTAAAGAACTGCCTGCCGATACAGAAGATACAAGAGATGTGGGTTCGATCCCTGGGTCAGGAAGGTCCCCTGGAGAAGGGAATGGCGACCCACTCCAGTATTCTTGCCTGAAGAATCACGTGGACATAGAAGCCTGGCGGGCTACAGTCCATGAGGTTGTTCAAAGTCAGACACAACTGAAGCAACTTAGCGTGCACACACACACACACACACACAACAACAACAATTTAATGTTATGCAACTATTTGGGTGATTTATTTAAACATCCAAAACTAAACATTTAATGAGAAATGGTGGTAAGGAAATCTGAGAAGTAGATGCATTGATAATGCCAACAAATGTTGTGAAACTGAATACCACTGGCTGAAGATAAAAGGAACAACAACAAACACACAATCCAAACATGGAAAAACGTGGGTCTAGGTCAAGCAGCCAAAGTGGTCACAGTACGTGGGTACAGAACGTGGCTATGAAGAGCGTTAAAACGAAATCTTGTTTTCTGTTTCCCATTTCAACGTAGCACAAAAGGACAAAATCCAACAAAAATTCAACGCAAATGGCTAAAATGAACAGTGGAGCAATGGAACAGCTCTCGCTACGGAAAGAGGTTTATGTCAGCCTTGCTCATGTCGGGGCTGTGACCAGAGGACCCCACCGTTCTGAGTCATCCTTTGCTCTTCTCCATAGCTGGAATATTAATTGTACCTATTTCTGAGGATCTTTGTGAAGAGGAATGATGACATCTGTAACAGGCTTGGCGTGTATTATGCTCAGTACAGCTCTGTTAAGTCACATTTAAGGACAGCCTCATTGCCCAAATGGAAAAGTTCTGGCATTCGGAAGGGATTTCCAACATGGAGCAGGTCTTTTCTGAAAAAGCGTACGGTATTCACTCATCATTAGGAGGAGAAACAGGAGGCGGCTTTCCCACCCCTGGGTTATCTGTCTCCACTCTGTGAGGAGAGCCACAGTGTGTCAGATCCACTTGCTCTCACTCTTCCCATCCCAAGCAGCATCGCCCAGGAGACAGAAATAGCATTCATCGAAAGCCGCAATTACCTCATTTCACTGGCCTGTTTATATGAGATGTGCCTTGCCTCACAGTGACTGCACGGGGCCAAAAGTCCAGCAAACAGAGCCGCTGCTTGTCCAAGAAATGGCCCTGCAAACAGGAGGGGACAGCATGTTCCCTGAGTAGATTGGGACCCTTGGCTGTTTTGTGGGTGTTTTTGTTTTTCAAGCCAGAAACAGTGTCTGCAAACTCCTGGGGATTTCCCAAGCCCTATTCGTCAGGCGGCCAGGCTTCCTCTGACATCATCTCTGAGTGATGCGGGGCAGAGAGAGGGTCACACACAAGGCAATCCTGGGGCAACACTAGCATGATTGCGGGAAGTGAGAGGGCTGGTGCCAGTGTGGTCAGAAAAACAAGGCGAACTTTCTGAAACAGTGCCTGGCATTTGGTGGGCATTCAAGCAATCAGTCTTGAACAAAACTGACTTCCAGATTGTGCATCCAGTATATGACAGAGATGAGATTTCAACTTGGGTGACCAGTTGTCATGGTTTACCTGGAGCTAATGGGCTTCTCTGGAGATGTGACTTTGGGTGCTAAAATCAGGAAGTGTGCACAAGCTAAGTTACTTCAGTCATGTCCAGTTCTTTGTGACCCCATGGACGGTAGCCCACCAGGTTCCCCTGTTCTCAAGGTTCGCCAGGCAAGGATACTGGAGTGGGTTGCCCTTCTCCAGGGGATCTTCCCGACCCAGGGATCAAACCCACATCTCTTATATTTCTTGCATTAGCAGGTCAGTTCTTTACCACTGGCACCACCTGGGAAGCCCCCCAAATCAGGAAAGTCTTGTGCAAATTGGATTGAGTTTATCACATTAGTTTCAACCCAGATTTGTCTGACTCTAGAACTCATGCCATTAAACATAAAACAAAAACCTGTCCTCAAGGAGACTTAGGTTTAATAGGGGAATTAAACATGGGAGCAGATAGTCATCATGTATATTGAAAGGACCTATTGCTTTAGAGAAGGATTAACAGCTAAGCCAAGCACCATTCGGCAGCATCCATCATTCCTCCTTTCTAAGAGTGATCCAGTTTTGCTCAGGAAATCTTTTGACTAAACGTGTTTCAATGATCTGGGCCCTGAAACTGCATTGCCCTTGTCAGTGACTGGTTTAGGAATCAGCATGTGACATTATGCTGGCCAATGAAACATGAGAAGAAGTCTTAGGGCCAGATTCTTGGAAATGTTTCCTTGTTCTTAAAAAGAAACCAAGGTCAACAAAAGCTCTTTCCACACACTGGCTGTATTTATGTCTGTAAGTGACATTTAGAACCATGGTGGCTGTTTTCGATTTATCAAGGGACTAGAGCTAGGCTGGATGATGGGGAAGGTAGACAGGACCTGCATCTTTTATGACATCACTGAGCTATTAAATGAACTGACCTACAGCCATCATACCTCAGGACTAAAGTGCATTGCCTTTATGACTGAAATTATTTGAGACAAGGTGTTTTGCTCTATAGTCTACAACATTAAAAAAGATATACTATCCAAATATGACATGCCATCAGAGGGAGTAGAGATGCTCACCAGTTAATGACACAGGGAAGGCTTTAGGAAGGATAAAACACTTAAATTGTGCTGTGGGGGAAGGATATAATTTCAGTCGAAAAAACAGGCATAGGAAATAGCACTAGTAAAACTACAGAGGAAGTATAACCTAGGAATAGCTGGAGAAAAGCAAGTAGTTTAATGTGGCTAACGCAGAGGCTTATGAAAGTGATCAATGAAACACGAAGCAGGAAGTGTACTCAGGAAGTAAATCATAGAAGACTAGAATTCCAGGCTAAGTAAACTAGACTTTCCCCATAAATGATGAGAGAGTCACTAAAGACAGGTGGCTAGAACCTCACCATACACCACCCCCAAACAATTGTTGATCACTGAGATTTCTCCTTCATTTAGATTTGCTGACTATATAGAGCTATAATTCTCAACTTTGGAAGCATGCTAGAATCATCTGAAGGTGATCATAGTCACCTCTTTCCTGTCTCTATATGCCACAAACATGGGATGTGAACAGAGTATATTGCTCTGGGACTGTGTGATTTTTACTTTGTGATAAGCACCTCATTTCAAATCATGTTTGAGAATAATGGACTTGGCTGTCTATAACTGTGTATCTTCAGTTTCACTTTCAGTTCAGTCAGTTCAGTTCAGTCGCTCAGTCGTGTCCGACTCTTTGCAACCCCATGAATCGCAGCACGCCAGGCCTCCCTGTCCATCACCAACTCCCGGAGTTCACTCAGACTCACGTCCATCGAGTCCGTGATGCCATCCAGCCATCTCATCCTCTGTCGTCCCCTTCTCTTCCTGCCCCCAATCCCTCCCAGCATCAGGGTCTTTTCCAGTGAGTCAACACTTCCCATGAGGTGGCCAAAGTACTGGAGTTTCAGCTTCAGCATCATTTCTTCCAAAGAAATCCCAGGGCTAAACTCCTTCAGAGTGGACTGGTTGGACCTCCTTGCAGTCCAAGGGACTCTCAAGAGTCTTCTCCAACACCACAGTTCAAAACCATCAATTCTTCGGCACTCAGCTTTCTTCACAGTCCAACTCTCACATCCATACATGACCAATGGAAAAACCATAGCCTTGACTAGATGGACCTTTGTTGGCAAAGTAATATCTCTGCTTTTTAATATGCTGTCTAAGTTGGTCATAACTTTTCTTCCGAGGAGTAAGCGTCTTTTAATTTCATGGCTGCAATCACCATCTGCAGTGATTTTGGAGCCCCAAAAAATAAAGTCTGACACTGTTTCCACTGTTTCCCCGTCTATTTCCCAAAAAGTGATGGGACCGGATGCCATGATCTTCGTTTGCTGAATGTTGAACATTAAGACAAATTTTCACTCTCTTCTTTCACTTTCATCAAGAGGCTTTTTAGTTCTTCTTCACTTTCTGCCATAAGGGTGGTGTCATCTGCATATCTGAGGTTATTGATATTTCTCCCACTAATCTTGATTCCAGCTTGTGATTCTTCCAGCCCAGTGTTTCTCATGATGTACTCTGCATATAAGTTAAATAATCAGGGTGACAATATACAGCCTTGATGCACTTCTTTTCCTATTTGGAACTAGTCTGTTGTTCCATGTCCAGTTTTAACTGTTGCTTCCTGACTTGCATATAGGTTTCTCAAGAGGCAGGTCAGGTGGTCTGGTATTCCCATCTCTTTCAGAATTTTCCACAGTTTATTGTGATCCACATAGTCAAAGGCTTTGGCATGGTCAATAAAGCAGAAATAGATGTTTTTCTGGAACTCTCTGGTTTTTCCCATGATCCAGCAGATGTTGGCAATTTGGCCTCTGGTTCCTCTGCCTTTTCTAAAACCAACTTGAATATCAGGAAGTTTATGGTTCATGTATTACTGAAGCCTGACTTGTAGAATTTTGAGCATTACTTTACTAGCATGTGAGATGAGTGCAATTGTGAAGTAGTTTGAGCATTCTTTGGCATTGCCTTTCTTTGGGACTGGAATGAAAACTGACCTTTTCCAGTCCTGTACCCAGCGCTGAGTTTTCCAGATTTGCTGGCATATTGAGTGCAGCACTTTCACAGCATCACCTTTCAGGATTTGAAACAGCTGAACTGGAATTCCATCACCTCCACCAGCTTTGTTCATAGTGAAGCTTCCTAAGGCCCACTTGACTTTGCATTCCAGGATGTCTGGCTCTAGGTGACTGATCACACCATCGTGATTATCTGGGTCATGAAGCTCTTTTTTGTACAGTTCTGTGTATTCTTGCCACCTCTTCTTAATATCTTCTCCTTCTGTTAGGTTCATACCATTTCTGTCCTTTATAGAGCCTATCTTTGCATGAAATGTTCCCTTGGTATCTCTAATTTTCTTGAAGAGATCTCTAGTCTTTCCCATTCCATTGTTTTCCTCTATTTCTTTGCCTTGATCTCTGAGGAAGGCTTTCTTATCTCTCCTTACTATTCTTTGGAACTCTGCATTCAGATGCTTATATCTTTCCTTTTCTCCTTTGCTTTTCACTTCTCTTCTTTTCACAGCTATTTGTAAGACCTCCTCAGACAGCCATTTTGCTTTTTTGCATTTCTTTTCCATGGGGATGGTCTTGATCCCTGTCTCCTGTACAATGTCATGAACCTCCGTCCACAGTTCATCAGGCACTCTATCTATCAGATCTAGTCCTTTAAATCTATTTCTCACTTCCACTGTATAATCATAAGGGATTTGATTTAGGTCATACCTGAATGGTCTAGTGGTTTTCCCTACTTTCTTCAATTTCAGTCTGAATTTGGCAATAAGGAGTTCATGAGAGTCGGACATGACTAAGCGACTGAACTGAACTGATCTGAGCCACAGTCAGCTCCTAGTCTTGTTTTTGCTGACTGTATAGAGCTTCTCCTTCTTTGGCTGCAAAGAATATAATCAATCTGATTTTGGCATTGACCATCTGGTGATGTCCATGTGTAGAGTGTTCTCTTGTGTTGTTGGAAGAGGGTGTTTGCTATGACCAGTGCATTCTCTTCGCTAAACTCTATTAGCCTTTGCCCTGCTTCATTCTGTACTCCAGGGCCAAATTTGCCTGTTACCCCAGGTGTTTCTTGACTTCCTACTTTTGCATTTCAGTCCCCTATAATGAAAAGGACATCTTTTTGGGGTGTTAGTTCTAAAAGGTCTTGTAGGTCTTCATAAAACCGGTCAACTTCAGCTTCTTCAGCTTTACTGGTTGGGGCATAGGCTTGGATTACCGTGATATTGAATGGTTCGCCTGGGAAATGAACAGAGATCATTCTGTCATTTTTGAGATTGCATCCAAGTACTTCATTTTGGAGTCTTTTGTTGACCATGATGGCTACTCCATTTCTTCTGAGGGATTCCTGCCCACAGTAGTAGATATCATGGTCATCTGAGTTAAATTCACCCATTCCAGTCCATTTTAGTTCACTGATTCCTAGAATGTCGACGTTCACTCTTGCCATCTCCTGTTTGACCACTTCCAATTTGCCTTGATTCATGGACCTGACATTCCAGGTTCCTCTGCAATATTGCTCTTTACAGCATCGGACCTTGCTTCTATCACCAGTCACATCCATAACTGGGTATTGTTTTTGCTTTGGCTCCATCCCTTCATTCTTTCTGGAGTTATTTCTCCAGTGATCTCCAGTATCATATTGGGCACCTACCGACCCAGGGAGTTCCTCTTTCAGTATCCTATCATTTTGCCTTCTCAGTATACTAGAATGTCAATCTGTAAGGAATACTTCAGGCTTTCTAACACTTCTCATTTTTGGCTAGTCACTGTCCTATCTACCTCTAAAATAATGTAACAGCATTGGCCTTATAAATAAACTATTACCACCATGACTGGTATGATTTTAATTGGGATTAAAAGGAAATACATAGAAGTTAAACGACCTGTTCAAACCCATCCTGAATATTAGTATCAGATCTGGGACTAGAAACAAAGCTTCCAAATTATTTATCTAGCTAGCATTCCTTCCACTAAACTGAGTTGTTGTTCCCGTTATATCTATTTTCCCCTAAAGTTTGCTATTCTTTGTGTAGAAAACATGTGTTCTATTTCTCTATCTCCTCTCATCTACATCCTCCCACTGTAGCATTCCTGAGTAACTTCTTTTTATACGATTGATTAAATTGTACTTATCTGGCAATTCCAAAACAGTAGCCTGCGTCAGAATTACCTGGAGAGCTTGTTAAAACAAACGTCTGAGCTTCACCTCCAGAATCCTTAATTTTGTGTGTACAAAGTGATTCGTATTCATAGAATATTCTCCGGTGAGGTCTAAGCTACTAGTACAAAGACCACACTGAGAATCACTGTCTGTGTGTGCTAAGTTGCTTCAGTTGTGTCTGACTCTTTGTAACCCAATGACCTCGGCCCGCCAGGCTCCTCTCTCCAAGGGATTCCCCAGGCGAGAATACTGGAGTGGGTTGCCATTCCCTTCTCCACATGATGGGGGCTTTCCAGGTGAGAATCACTGCACTTGTCCAAATCCAGAGGTGGATTTTTTTGTCTGAAGTTTATTTTTTAGCCAAGAAAATCTGGTCTGGATCCTGGATCTGGTGCTGTGTGACTTTGAGCAAATTGCCTCCTCTGTTTAAGTCTCAGTTTTCCAATCTATAGAATGGAGATATTTATAAATACCTAGAACGCTGTATCATACAGTTGGTAGCATATAGAAAAGCTTCACTAATTGTCCATTTCCTAGCTCCCCGTCCCTTTATTGACTTTCTGCTGATGCTCTACCTTTCCCAAGAAGGTGAAATACAGTCTGGCTCTAGTCTTAGATTCATGACTCCTCTTGTGACTGGCTCTCCTTCAATGAGCTTGAGTTTGCACTTCCTCTACCAATTGCTAACAGACATATGGAGTCTATTTCTAGGAAATGTTATGCAAATCATCTCAAAGAGGGGGAAATATGATAGGCAAATTATGTCAATATTATCCTCAAAGCAGTGTTTTGGAGATAAAACCTACCCCATATGTTCTGCTTCACTTACTTTCAAATTTTTAACAGTTTAACCATAGCAGCTGCTCCTGATCACTAATTGCCTGCAACATTAAACAATGGATGTGTATCAGTTCCTAGACTTTTCCTTCTGTGTCACCCTTAGCTTCCAGATATTTACAGATTTCTCCGGGTCGCTTCATTGTTCTCATGCTAAACTCTGTCAGCCTATGACTGAGCAAAGGATGGGATGGGATGGATCCAGGTGACCTTTGGCACAAACCTTGGTGAAACCAGAGCAGTAACAGATGGGGTTCCAGACCCAGAGACAACATGACTCCACACACAGTCTTTTCATGACTCAAGGACCTTGTCTAAGTTTCCCACACCACTTCTGGCTGACGGGGGCTTTTCCATGTGGATTTCCTGGGAGCTTCTTCATCAGAAACTATGTATAGCTGTGCATCTCATTGTCCACGCAAGGAACTTGGCATTCCCTGCTGATTTTTTTTTTTTAATCTACTATTTCAAGTCAGTTTCCAAGGACTGTTGGTGTTTCCATTTAAGCTCTTGATTTTCTCTGTTCTCTCAGTCTCCACTGCTCCTGGATAAGCTATCATTTTCTTAAGTTAGGGTCAATATAATATCACCCTAACTAATATCTCCTGACTTCTGTTGAACCCCACTCCACCCACGCTTACCACACCTGGAATGATCTATGATACAAATTGTATCATGTTATTCCTTTGAATCCCTTTCCAATGGCAAGACTCAGTCAAAACTAAGCTAAGTCCAATCTCATCATCCTGGTTGACCCTAAAGCTGCACTGTCCAATATGGTAAACACTAACCACATATGGCTATTTAACTTACGTTTACATTAACTACAATTTCATAAAGTTGGAAATGACATTCCTCAATCACACAAGCTACATTTCAAGTGCTCAGTAACCATGTATCCCTAGAAGTTACCATTTTGGGTAATGAAGATACAGGCTATTTCCAAGATCACAAAACTTTTTATTAGAAAGCACTGCTCTACTCAGCCATTAAAAAGAATACATTTGAATCAGTTCGAACGAGATGGATGAAACTAGAGCTGATTATACAGAGTGAAGTAAGCCAGAAAGAAAAACACCAATACAGTATACTGACACAGATATACGGAATTTAGAAAGAGGATAATGATGACCCTGTATGCAGGACAGCAAAAGAGACACAAATGTATAGAATGGACTTTTGGACTCGGAGGGAGAGGGAGAAGGTGGGATGATTTGGGAGAATGGCTTTGAAACATGTATACTATCATGTAAGAAACGAAGTGCCAGTCTATGTTCGATACAGGATACAGGATGCTTGGGACTGGTGCATGGGGATGATCCAGAGAGATGATATGGGGTGGGAGGCGGGAGGGGGATTCAGGATTGGGAGCTTGTATACACCTGTGGTGGATTCATGTCAATGTATGGCAAAACCAATACAGTACTGTAAAGTAAAATAAAGTAAAAATAAAATACAATTTAAAAATATATATATATAAAATAATAAAATAAAAAAAAAAAGAAAGCACTGCTCTAAATGTTGAAAACTGGTTAACACTGTTTACTGTAATGCTACGAATGGCCATCACATCAGGGGACAGTGCCTTCAAACACTGCTGAAGGGAAGTAAACTGATGTGAGCATTCCGTAGTGCAACCATTCTTAATGGAATTAAGGATGCTTATCAGCTCGAGAACTATCACACAACTCACAAAGATACACTCAAGGATGTTTGTCACAGCAGGATTTGGGCTAGCAGATTATGGAAGACAACCAAAGTGTTCATGAAAAGGGGACTGATGAGTAAAACATACGAGATGCATATAGCAGAAGTGAAGCAGCCAGAAGCAAGTGACTAGATGCACACGTATCTGTCTTAAAAACATATTATATTCTTACTGTGGAATATGAGTTGCAATAAAATAATAACCTTAAAAGTTCTAATACATGCCCAAACTTGGATGGATCTCACAGATATTAAGTTGAGTACAAAAAGTTAAACATAAAAGAGTACATACTTTATGATTCCATGTTTATGAAGTTCATTGAACATGCAAAATAATTTTGCGTAATTGAAATCAGAAGAGAGGTTGCCTCTAATTGTAGATTTACTGTAAAGGGACTGAAGGAAACTTTCTGGGGAGATGGAAATGTTCAATGTTTTGATCAGGGTGTCCATTACATGGAAATATACATCTGTCAAACTTCCTTAACTATATGCTTAAGATCTGTGTGTTTTACCATATGTAAATAGACCCCAATAAAATTAGCTATTTTTTAAAAAAATATGTAGTTTTAAAGGCAAAAAGATTAGTTTCAGATGAGATACCCATGTATATATGCATTCAAAAACCACAATACATATTTTACAAAGTTACTTATAAACAAAAGGATATATAACAAAAACTTTGAATCAGTATTTTTGGTGAGGATCGGGGGACATAAATGCTAATGGGGATTAGGGATGAAAGAGATATAAATTAGGATAAAGTAAATTAGTAAGGGTCCTTAAATGTACCAGAGGTGATTAGCCATGTGTGATCAAGTATTCCAGCTTTCTGTGCATGTGAGCTAAGTCGCTTCAGACAAGACCAGCTCTTTGCTACCCTGTCAACTGTAGCCTGCCAGGCTCCCCTGTCCATGGGATTCTCCAGACAAGAATACTGGAGTGGGTTTTCACGTCCTCCTCTGGGGGATCTTCCCTACCCAGAGACTGAACCCACGACTCTCACGTCTCCTGCATAGGCAGGCAGGTTCTTTCCCACTAGGAACACCTGCGAAACCCCAGCTTTCTGTACTTGAACCCAATAAGACCTTCACTGGAAGAGGGTCTCTTTCTTTTCCTCCAAGGGTGGCTGATCTAGGATTGTGTAATTCTTGTGTGAAGTGGAGCCTGGAGCCTTGGGGAAAGACAGGGGGTGAGGTAGAGAGGAGGGAAGGAGATAACAGCAGGAGAGGAGGAAGAAGACAGGAGGGAGCAGGGGAAGAAATGGGACATCTAGACATTCGAATCTTCAGAGTTTCTGAGCCAGCTCCATCTCTGGAACTTTCAGGAATGTGAACACGTACATTTTCTTTTTTCTCCCCTTTAATTAGTTTGAGTGGATTTCTCTCATTTGCTCTCAAAAATGTACTAGTACCCTAAAGTAATTTAGTGTTTTAAAGAATCTGTGTTAAGCCCTATTTTAGCATTTTAAAAACTTTTAAACAAGGAAATATTCGAATATATACACACATTGAAACATTAACATAAAGAATTCTCAGCTTGAACAAGTTTTGGGAGATTGCTATACACTATATATTTCACACATTAATACTTACCTGTTTCCATATAACCACATTACTGAGATCATACCAATTTTTTTTCCCCTCAAACATTACCAAATATACAATATTCACATTTCCCTGATTGCTTAATAAATGTCATTTACCATGTTTTTTTTCAAAGAAGGATTTAAATAATATCTAAAACAATTTGAGTAACACACCTTTTAAATTTATTTTAATTTACAACTTCCCCTCCCACTGTGTGTTTGTATATGTGTGTACATACACAGGAGCCTGCATTTATTTGATGAAGAAACTTGGCATCTTCTGTAGAATTATCTTTTTCTGGATTTTTAGATTGTATTCTTGCTTAATATCTTGCTCTGGCTCTATTTTTTTTTTTTTTTTAGCCACACCTTAGTTCCCCAACCAAGTATGGACCTCAGGCCCTCTCAGTAAAAGTGTAGAGTTCTAACCACTGGACAGCCAGGGAATTCTCAGTCCTGTATTTTCTATGAGCTGATAAATTTTATTTTAATTTAGAGACAAGAATATTTTATCAGAGGCAGTCTATAGTTTCCATTGTATATTAGAGGAAAATTAATGAAGAAAATTAATGTCTGATTATATCTCTCCCTGTGATGCTGAGAGTGATCAGTACAGCCTGGTGTTTCAATTGGATCCAAAAACACGATACAGATGAATTTATTTACAAAACATAGACATCCTTATCAGCTTTTAATCTAAGGTTTGAGAAGCCGCTGATGACCATCGTTTCATTAAAGGTGCCAAAATGTTCATATTCTGTTATTCCTGTGTACAACAGTTGCAATTTCTCCATAAAGAAAGATTTTTTTTCCAATTATTTAGATACATGAGGTACAGTTCTTATGGGAAATATAAGTTAATGCTTGATTCTTTCCCCAGGTTTAACAGTTTTCAGAGTAAGTTGAAGCCTATAAAGGTAAAAAAATGAGAGTCTGGGATTTTTGCTTAAAAGTATCTTTATGAGCTCATGGATTATAAAATATTTTATATGTTTAAATCTATTTCACTTGTTATTCCCTTTGTGGACCAAATGTCCTCTTTTTGGCCAATGGGAGCTCTTGAATCCTTTTGACAGAGTCTCACTCATTGATAGAATTACCTTCAAGGGGATAAGTTCACTTGTCCTGTGCTTCTCTCCTGTTTCTGACTCCAGATCTGGAAGTAATCAATTATTTCTCTGAGGTGCCCTTTTTTCTTTTTGGTGGGAAATGGCATTTTGAAACAACAACTGTCTGGGGACTAGGGGTGATCATCACTACCAGTCATTACCAATCAAACATTTTTTTTTCAGAAATTTCAGTGATCAGAGCTAGGAAATAGACACACTTTAAAGAGGAAACGACATGGGACAATTTTTGATTTGGCTTAACCCCTTGATTTTAAATTTTTATCTCACCTGCTGACAAAATTTTGATTTTTAATACTTATTTTCTTTCTCTAATACTAATAGATAATATATTAGTATTAGACTAAGGAGGCTAATATTATTACTAACTATCATTGTTGAAAGCAGGGTTATTTTGGCAGTTTGTCTTTGGTATATGCTACCACATTATCCTATTTATAGTCAATTAAAATGAGTCTTCCATGTGTGGCTAAGTCACCAATTTTGTTACATTTCACTTTTTGATGGCTTGGCATTTGATTTTTGTGAATTGTCATTTTTATATCTGAGTTTTTAAAAAATTATTTAAAATATTTTCATGGCTTCAAAGCCATGTTTACAAAATGAGGTGTTTTCACACAAAGTTAGATTTTATTTTAACCTTTACCTGCCTCCCTCTTCCTCCCTATAGATAATGGCTTTAATTTGCTTATGTTTGTTTATTATTCTGTTTTGATATATATGTGTATATGAATCTCAGATAA
This sequence comes from Oryx dammah, assembly GCF_014754425.2. NCBI lineage: Eukaryota > Metazoa > Chordata > Mammalia > Artiodactyla > Bovidae > Oryx > Oryx dammah. Next base: position 102,976,170 of record NW_024070185.1, read on the forward strand.
GACTAGGCTATACATGCTGTTCTAGACCTTGTCAAGCCTTATTTCAGAAATGAAGAATCCTTCCTTTGAAATATTCTATTTTCCTGCACCTACCCCAATTATTTAAGTAAAAACAGGGGTTTACTTAGACCAAGTTTTATTAACAAAAGGCACACATAATTTGTAACCAACGGGAAAAGGACTTGAAAAGTTAAGAAGTTCCTTTGAAGGCTAATGTCTATGACTATTAAGACTCAGAGCAGAGTTTCTTTCCTCTTTGGAGGTGAACAGATTTTTAATGAAGAAAGTATAGGTTTTGCTAATGGAAATCGCCTTGTGTATATACTGAACTGGGTTTGTGGACATTAAAAGCTATTTGACATGCACCGATCTTCTACTAGTAAGAATTTGGGAACAGCAATTTCTTTCCTGTCCCTTTGATCTGCTCCCAAATCCCATGGTGGTATATTATGGCTGCAGAGAGCTGTAAATGTTAGCAAGTAGCAATTTGAAAGCCCTAAAAAAATGTAGTTGCAAAGGCAATTCAAACATCAGGTATTCTTATCATCATCCAGACTCCAGTTTTAGAGCTATTGAGGGAATTCTGTCAAATCTCAAACTGCAGTGGATCACTGATCTGGTATGAATACTCAAGTTACTCTGAATAGCTGTATTTTCAGTGCAAGAAAGCAGCTACTCTTATTTTTTTTTCTTTTTCCTTAAAACTAAAAAACAAAAAATACACACACACACACACACACACACACACACAAACATATTTCACTGAAAAAGCATTTCCTTTTGAGGACAAATACAGTGGTTTTGAATAAGGAGGTTACCAGTCTAGATGAATTTTGATCCCTACTCTTTTTCTCATTGAGGCTTCCCCGGTGGCTCAGATGGTCGAGAATCTGCTGGCAATGCAGGAGACTGGGATCGATCCCTGGGTCAGGAAGATCCACTAGAGAATGGAATGGCTGCCCACTCTAGTATTCTTGCCTGGAGAATCCCATGAACAGAGGAGACCAGCAGGCTACACTCCACGGGTTGCAAAGAGTCAGACACAACTGAACATCTAAGTAGGCATGCACGTTCTCTCCCTGAGGGCCTAATACATCCATTTGCAATTTGGGAATCATATTCAGTAAGTGTGTTGCTGTGGCCAATGACAGAGACATTGTATGCCTCCCCCAAGAATAACTGTGAGGAATCTGAAGGATAATAAAAAAGACAAAGATACATATGGAAAATCCTGTGCTCTCTTTCTCCTTCTTATAGTTTGCAGTATAAAAGATCAATGCATAGTTTATTTTTAGCTGTACAAAATAAATTGTCTTTTACTAATATTGTTCACATTCAAACACACACACTGTATGTTAAGTATTTAACTGTTGATGCTATTTATTGGGGCTTCCCATCTTCCACCATTCTGAATTATGAAAAAACAATCTCTGTCCACAAAAATGGAAGGTATTAACACTTGCCTCAGGGAGACTGGAGAAGGGGGAAGAGGGTGGTGGGAAGGATACACCTTTCCTTAAAAATCTTTGTCACTAACACTTAAGGACTTTTGTGACCTCAAAACCTCTGAGTATCTGTCTGCATCCTTCTGAGTAGATAAAACAGAAATTGATGTCAAAACAATTGGCCGTCTCCATGCATTCTAACCAAGTCAGTAATAACTCCAGAAGAGATGAGCTGCCTTTTACTGTGTCCTTTGGGATTCTCAAACTGTCTGGCAAAGTATTTAAGCCCCTTTTCTAAACTGACCTGCCCACACTCGACTCCCACTGCCTCCCTGCCTGCCCTCCCCAAACCATCCTTACATCTCCAGAATCAGTGGAGATGCGTTCAGGAGAGACGGCTGAACTAGGTGCTGAATGGGATTCTCGTCCAACAAACAGCATGCTGTGTGGCCCGAGGCCAGCCATTTTCCTCTCTGCACATCAGCTCCTCTCACCAAAAAATGAGAGCCTTGGAGTAGTGATCTCCATGGCTTCTTTCAACTCTGACATTTGGGGGGAATCTACAAAAATGCTCCAAGATATTAGAAGAGTTCCATTTAAACACCTGGCCACTTTAGAAGGGCTTTGCATATATATTGTATTTCACTCACTAAATCGCCAAATAAATCTGATGTGAGTGATCCCCAAGAGGGCCCAAGACCAAATTGCAAATGTCTGTTTGTGATGATGGAGGTCTTGTAATCTGAGCATTGATCCTAGAAAGCCTTTGGGTGCTTCTCAGAGTAACGTAAGATTATAAAGTGATGTATTACCCACGAGAAATCCTTTTCCATTTGCATTTCATTTTCCTCTGTGGTATTTAACTTATTTTTTTATTATATGCAGCCATCATAAATATTTATACGGCAATGTATGATTGGTCGATAAAGAAAAACCAATACTGGGTTTTCGCTGCCCAGAAAAGAGATTGTGCTTTACCTGATTCTAATTAAGAATGAATCTAAAAAAGAAAAAAAAAAATCAAAGGTGAGAAGGTAAAATAGGGAGCTAAGTGGAAAAAGGAAAAAGAAAAAATATATTATTTATTTTATATTTTAAAATATTATATATATTTTACACTTACATTCACATTGATACACAAAAAATTGTCATTTAAAATTGTCTTTGCTAGTAACGCTCAGTTCAGTCTAACTGCCTTCCTATAGTGCCTATAAACTACAGAAAATGATGAACTTAAACACAGAAAGCCATCACAGTTACTTCATCGTGGTTTTATCTGTCATTATACATAAAGGAGATGAACTTGGAAGTAAGAAAAAAAGTTTGCTTCTCGCTTTCATAAACCATATTTCAGTTCAGTTCAGTTCAGTCACTCAGTTGTGTCTCTTTGTGACCCCATGAAGCTCAGCACGCCAGGCCTCCCTGTCCATCACCAACTCCTGGAGTTCACCCAAACGCATGTCCATTGAGTCAGTGATGCCATCCAACTGTCTCATCCTCTGTCATCCCCTTCTCCTCCTGCCCTCAATCTTTCCCAGCATCAGGGTCTTTTCAAATGAGTCAATTCTTTGCATGAGGTGGCCAAAGTATTGGAATTTCAGCTTCAACATCAGTCCTTCCAATGAACACCCAGGACTGATCTGCTTTAGGATGGACTGGTTGGATCTCCTTGCAGTCCAAGGGACTCTCAAGAGTCTTCTCCAACACCACAGTTCAAAACCATCAATTCTTCAGCACTCATCTTTCTTTATAGTCCAAGTCTCACATCCATACATGACCACTGGAAAAACCATAGCCTTGACTAGATGGACCTTTGTTGACAAAGTAATGTCTCTGCTTTTTATGCTGTCTAGGTTGGTCATAAATTTCCTTCCAAGGAGTAAGCATCTTTTAATTTCATGGCTGCAATCACAATCTGCAGTGATTTTGGAGCCCAGAAAAATAAAGTCAGCCACTGTTTCCACTGTTTCCCCATCTACTTGCCATGAAGTGATGGGACAGGATGCCATGATCTTAGTTTTCTGAATGTTGAGGTTTAAGCCAACTTTTCACTCTCCTCTTTCACTTTCATCACGAGGCTCTTTAGTTCTTCTTCACTTTCTGCCATAAGGGTGGATTTACCAAGTATCAACTGTATGCCAGGTAGTATTTTGATGTTTGTGTTCCAGCTGAAAAGAGCATGTTCTTTTTTTATAATAGAAAGGGTAGACAAACAAAGAGGATGTCTATTTAGATTGGCCAGAGACATTTTTGAGACCTAATTTTAAGACTTACAATCAGATCATCAAGAAAATTGCTGCAATCCAATTGAGCAAGTCAAACACACAAACAAGTGGTTGTAATATAAGACAAGAAGTGACCAGTGCTCAAAATAAACTCTTGCTATATTCAGTGGGTGGTTTTTAAGCATGTAGCATCAGCTTTACCTGGGAACTTAATAGCGTGGGAGGACAGAAGATCCTACCCTAGATCTGCTTCATTCTAACACATTTTCCAGGTAATTCATATATTAGAACAATACTGCTCATTAAACAAACAAACAGGGAATTTGGAGCAAAAAGAAATCATATCCAGCTTGCAGTTGGAAGGGTTCCTTGAGGAATAATTATAAAAGCAACCCAAGAAAATGAATAAGATGCCTGTCATGCTCTATTTATGATTTCTTCTCAACATTATTTAGAGGGATTCATAGCTAGACCATACAACAAGAGCCATCAGGCTAGAATTAACTGTAGCATCAAAAAGAATAAAAATACTTAGGAGTAAATTTAATCAAGGAGGTGGAAGGTATGTACACCGAAAACTGTAAACACTGAGGAAGGAAAGCAAAGAATTCACAAATAAATAGAAAGCTATCCCACATTCATGTATTGGAAGGATTAATACCATTTAAAATTTTCATACTACCCAAAGAGATGGATTCAATGCAGTTCCTACCATGACTCTTAACTGCATCTTTCAGGGAAAAAAAAAAATTCTAAAATTTCCATAGAACTGTAGCAGTCTCCACATAGCCAAATTAATCTTGCAAAATAAGAATACAGTTGAAAGCATTACCCTTCTTGATTTCAAATGGCATTACTAAGCTATAGTAATCAAAATAGTATAGGACCATCTTAAAAACAGACACATAGACTAATGGAACAGAATCAAGACCCCAGAAGCAAACCTATGCATGTCAGTTCAGTTCAGTTTAGTCGCTCAGTCGTGTCCGACTCTTTGCAACCCCATGAATCGCAGCACGCCAGGCCTCCCTGTCCATCACCAACTCCCGCAGTTCACTCAGACTCACGTCCATCGAGTCCGTGATGCCATCTAGCCATCTCATCCTCAGTCGTCCTCTTCTCCTCCTGCCCCCAATCCCTCCCAGCATCAGAGTCTTTTCTAATGAGTCAACTCTTTGCATGAAGTGTCCAAAGTACTGGAGCTTCAGCTTTAGCATCATTCCTTCCAAAGAAATCCCAGGGTTGATCTCCTTCAGAATGGACTGGTTGGATCTCCTTGCAGTCCAAGGGACTCTCAAGAGTCTTCTCCAACACCACAGTTCAAAAGCATCAGTTCTTCGGCGCTCAGCCTTCTTCACAGTCCAACTCTCACATCCATACATGACCACAGGAAAAACCATAGCCTTGACTAGACATATATAGTCAATTAATTTTCAACAGAAGTACCAGAAATGTGAACGCCAAAAGGATAGCCTTCAGTAAACAGTCCTGGGCAAAGTGTATGAACGTGTTGGTCATTCAGTCGTGTGTGACTCTTTGCAACCCTGTGAACTGGAGCCTGCTTCTGTCCAGGGAATTCTCCAGGTAGGAGTACTGGAGTGAGTTGCCATTCCCTTCTCCAAGAGGTCTTTCCAACAAAGAGAATGAACCCAGATCTCTTGCATTGCAGGCAGATTCTTTACTCTCTGAACCACCAGGGAAGCCTCTAGGCAAAGTGTATATCCACACCCAAAAGAATGAAATTTAACCCTTATCTTATACTATGAGCAAAAATCAACTCAAAATGGCTTAATGACTTAAATGTAAGACTTCCAGAAGAAAACATAGGGTAAAATTTCCTTGATATTGGCCTTCACAGTGATTTTTGGATGTGGCATAAAATGCTTGGATAACAAAAGGAAAAATAAACAAATGGAATTATATAAAACTAAAAAGCTTCTGCAAAAAAAAAAAGCAAAAAATCATTGAAAAGAAAAGGTAACTATGATTGGGAGAAAATATTTGCAAACCATACATCTGAAAAGAGATTAATATTCAAAATCTATAAGAAGCTCATACAATTCAATAGCAAAAACCCATCCAGTTACAAATGGGGAGAGTCTTGAAATAGATAATTTCCCAAAGAATACATACATATGGCCAATAGTATATGAAAAGATGCTTACTAATCATAATTGGGGAAATGCAAATCAAAATGACTATGAAATATCTGTTAGGTTGACTATCATCTAAGAGACAAAGGATAAAAAGTATTGGCGGGGATGTAGAGAAAATGGAACTCTTGTACCCTTTTGGTAGAAATGTAAATTGTTACAACCACTATGGAGAAAGCATGAAGGTTCCTGAAAAACGTAAAAAACAGAACTACTATATGATCCAGCAACCCCACTTCTGAGTATACATCCAAAGGAAATAAAATCACTATATTGAAGAGAAATCTGTACTCCCATTTTAATCACAGCTCTATTCGCCATAACCAAGATATGGAAACAACCTAAGTCTGCCTTCACAGATGAGTGGATAAAGAAAATGAACTGCATGCATTGATCTGGCCAGCTAGTTAGCTAGAACAGGATATTGTTCAGCCATTAAAGAGAAGGAAATCCCACCATTTGTGACAACATAGATGAAGCTGGGCTTCCCACGTGGCGTAGTGGTAAAGGATCTGCCTGCCAACACAGGAGACGCAAGACGTGCAGATTTGATCCCTGGGTCGGGAAGATTCCCCTGGAGTGGGAAATGGCAACCCATGCCAGTATTCTTGCATGGAAAATTCCACTGACGGGTCTGGCAAGCTACAGTCAATGGTGGTGGCAAAGAGTCAGACGCAAGTAAGCAATAGAACAAGCTGAAGGAGATGAATCTGCAGGGCATTATGCTAACTGAAATAAGCCAGACAAAGAAAAAAGTGCATGATCTCATTCTTATGTAGAGCCTCAAAAGTCAAATATATAGAAACAGAGAGTAAAATGGTGGTTACCAAGAGCAGAGAGGTGGGGGAAATGGGGAGATATTGGTCAAATGGTACAAATTTGCAGTTGTGTGGGATGAATAAATCCGAAGTTTTACTATACAGCACGATGACTATAGATAATAATATACTGATTACTGGAGATTTTCTAAGAGGGTGGGTTTCAAACGCTCTCTGGTGGCTCAAATGGTAAAAAATCTGCCTATTTTGTGGGTGACGTGGATTCAACCTCTGGGCTGGGAAGATCCCCTGGAGAAGGGAATGGCAACCCACTCCAGTATTTTTGTCTGCAGAATCCCGATGAACAGAGGAGCCTGGTGGGCTACAGTCCGTGGAGTCGCAAAGAGTCAGACATGACTGAGCAACTAGCACTTATGTATTAAAAAAGGGGGGAAAAAAGGTAACTAAGTGGGGAGATATGTTAACCAACTGAACTGGAGTAGGAATTTCGCCTGCAATGCAGGAGGTGCAGGAAATGCAGGTTTGATCCCTGGGTCAAGAAGATCCTCTGGAGGATAAAACGGCAACCCACTCCAGCATTCTCACCTGGGAAATCCCAAAGATGAGGAGCCTGGCAGGCTACAGTCCATGGGGTCACAAAAGAGTTGGACACGACTCAGCGGCTAAAGAACAAGTAGGCATTTCACTATCCATATGCATATCCAATCATTACATACACCTTAAATATATACAATTTTTACTTGTCAACTCCCTCAAGAGGAAACTATATCTTGGGAATGTTTGGCCTTCCCATTCCTGGGATGGAAATTTAAATTCCAAGTATAAAAGTTTTGTTGTGTGACCAGAATTTAGTGGTATCTTCAACTCTGGCAGTACATCATCTGTATTAAGAATGGTCTCCAAAATCTGTCTCTTTAGGGCAAAGCCATCTTGAGACATGCTTCATTAATTCCTGCACTATGGACTGCCTTTGTAAACTTGGCTAAATAAACTTGATATTTTATTAGGAAAAAGACACCTTATGTGTCTCACCAACATAGTTAGGCATTTTGGAAGGGTCACCAATTAAAATGGTGTAGTCTGTTATGTGCTGACTTCCGAATATGTGACCCTGGAGGACTCTGCTGAACAGACCGTTTGTCATGGTGCACCTGTGTCAAATCAGAAGAAGTTCAGTGCAAACAAAAATGGACACATTTGTATACTTGTGTGTATGTGTGCATGCACGTAGTGATGTAGAGGAAAGAGCACAGCCTTGAAAATGAGATCAATCTGATTCGAGTCATTTGATTTCTCTAAGCCTCAGAGTTCTCCACAAAATGGGATTAATAAAAATTACTTCATAAATATGTCAGAAGAATTACATGAGATAAATGGAAGTCACCTAGTCCCATGCCTGGCACAGTGTATGTGCTCGATGCTAGTTACTTTCTGTTTAATAAAAACAATACATTATCTATACCACCTGTCCTAAGGGGAAAAAAATCCAGACATTATTATCTCTACAACTAGGAGACATTACTTAGAATCTTCACACCATAGATAATGAAAAATAAGATTTTTTGATACTGATGTTATTACCACTGGAGTGGCAGGTAGATTTTTTTTGGACAAATGTATGGCATAAATAATAAATAAATTAATATACACTGAACAAATCAACATCTCTTGGGCTTTCCTTGTCATTATGACACAATTCCATTTGGGAAAGGAACAGAATAAATAATGCTCTGTCAGTTCCTTGGTTAATTACTGGTGATCATGTCAGCTGTTTTAGGAAAAGATGTAATGGTCACATGTTCAGATCTAACTTTGCTAATAACCTTTTAAGAAAACTTGTTAATTATCTAATTTGTCTGGCAAATTAGGTTAAGACCCCCAATATACCTGCTACATTCTCCTTATAGTTTAGAATGTTCAAAACTTATGAGAAAATATGATTGGCTTGATTTTTCCATTATGGAAATATAATTCTTTATTAGATTCTACCCCATCCCCCACTCCAATTCCTAAATTATCTTTGATGAGGCATCAAGAAAGACAGGACTTTGGAGAGGGCCACTAGGGGTTACACTGGTTGAATACTGCTATCAAAACTAAGGAATCAGGAATCTTGAAGGTATTCAATTCTGGCACAGAAAAAGAGACAATGCATAGCAAAAAAGAGAAAAAATGAAAAGGAACTGAAGACACATTCAAGTCAGGGTGAACATAAGCACATCATTCTGGCTAATTTGCCCTCATCCAGCCAGCACTGGACAAGACCCAAAGGAGTCAAAGTCTTTATGAAAGAAATTAAGATGACCGATAAAATGTCTCGAAGGTAAGAAGTGGTTAAAAGGGAAAGAGTGGTGGAGTTTTGCAGCTAATGTGGATTAAAAGACATTCTAGGCTCTCTTTTCTTTCTTTTTCTTTTCTTTTAGTCTCCTCCCACCCTATGCTCCTGCATCACAAGACAAAAACATCTTGAAGTGGTTTCTTCTGTGTTATGTTCTTAGAGGGAAGGGAGGAGAAGTCTTGGCATTTCAGCCTTGCTTGGAATATGACAGCAGTGTATAACCCATGACACCCCTATTGCCTCACCTGCGCACTGAAGTATTTAAAATGAAGGTGTTAGTCGCTCAGTCGTGTCCGACTCTTTGCAAGCCCATGTACCATAGCCCAACAACTTCTCTGTTCATGGAATTCTCCAGGCAAGAATACTGGAGGGTTGTCATTCCCTTCTCCGGGGAATCGAACCTGGGTCTCCTGCATCACAGGCAGATTCTTTACTGTCTGAGCCACCAGGGAAACTGGGAAACATTTAAAGCATATGCTCATTGTAGACCTGTCCTTCTCTAGACAGAAATAGAATAAAGTTGAGGAAGGATAAGGAGGGACAGGAGACCTGAGCTGGCATCTAGGGAGGTGTGAACTCAGAGGACTCCCTGTCTCCTTTGCTGCAGGATCCTCGTCTGTTAATAGGTATAAAGTAGTGTGAAGTGCCATGTCATAGGGCCACACACACCTGACTCTTGCCTGGATTTCATTGTGGAGGGATTCTGGCTTTCAGCAAAGTGGTCTTGTCGCACTCCAGTAGTGAAAGTCTTACTCTTTGGAATATTTTAGACCTGATTTTAATTCAGGGCCCATATCTTATGAAAAATGAATAATCCTTCAATCGCCTTATCTCTAAGGTGTAGACAATAAGTTTTTCAGTGTTACTCATGTGTGTGCGTGTGTGTATGTGTGTGTGTATGAAAACTAAATGAGATAAACACAATGCCTAATGAAGAGTAAGTCTCTGATGAAAAGACAGAGTCTTTTACAGAACGTGGTTTTTTTGTCTTAGGATCCACTAGTGTGAGTATTGGGATCTGGTGCTTCAGAAGCCTTTGTAAAACCATGAGATAACAAGTACACAGATGAAATCCTGGGTCCCTGATGGCATCACTGACCCACAGAACCAGCCCTGGGATTGTCAAATACCAGATTTCGTGATCAATCAGTTAATACGTATGTGCATGCTCAGTCACTGAGTTGCGTCTGACTCTCTACGACCCCATGGACTGAAGCTCACAAGGCTCCTCTGTCTCTGGGATTCTCCAAGCAAGGGTACTGGAGTGGGTTGCCACTTCTAAGGGATCTTCCCGACACCTCTCCCATGTCTCCTGCTTTGGCAGGCTGATTCTTTACCACTGAGCCACAGTGGATACATATCTGCATTATTTTAATGACTATTACTCAGAATTTGCTTAGTTATAATTGACATTCTAGATGGTACATGATAAGTGCCTAATTGTGGAGAGGTCGTGGTAAAAACTCAAGTATGGCCTTTTGAAATGATAAGTATTCAGAATGGTAGTTGTAATTTAGGTGCCACCTAAAGGCTTCATTTTTCTCCCTTTTCCCAACTTGACTCTGAGCTCCTTGGGAGCATTAATTTCTGTCACCAGTGTCCAACAACTGAAGATGACACACTGTAAAGCTTCTGGTCTATTGGCAGGAATCAGATTCACTTTTACAATGCAATTTTATTATAAAGTCTGACGGAAGAGAGGTAGGTAAATTTGGGTTAGAATTCCAGTCTCACTCAGACTTTCTTGCTGTGTCACTTTGGGTAAGTCACCAAAACTCTCTAAATCTTATATTCCCCCTGTAAAAAAAATGGTGACAATACTTTCTATATCTTAGGGCTATAGGCATTCCAAGATATAAAGCAGAAGATGCTAAAAATATTATAAAACTTTAAAGTGTGTCCCCACTCTGATTTGAGTTATTACCCAGAATTTGGTCATTGGAACAAACTAGAAAAATGAGGATCCTCTTTAAATCTACATCTCAAATGTGGTTGAGCTTGGTCATCCCTGTACATTCTCTAGCATGTTTGGAGGCTTTGCTCCAACACATCTGGCTGTTTTATGACTTTAATCCCAATTTAAAATTCCACAATGCCTCACACAAACATTTTTCTTCATCCAGAAAATGTTTTGCATCAGACCAGATAAGGAAAGCAAAAGCCTAATGTGTAATCCTTCCAGTTGTCTTTTGATCTCTATTCTGCTTCTACCAAGAGTTCAATACATAAGTCATTTCTCCACCACTAAAGTAAGGGGTTGTACCATAAAGGCCAGTGATTCTTTTATTTCATAATGGTAAAAGCATTTTAGCAAGTCAGCTAGGTTTAGGTCTCTGTTCTGACACATAGCAACTATGGGATCCTGGGAAGACAGCTCGCTGAACTACTATCTTCTCATGAATAAAATAACATGGAAAATACAGGCTTGATGTGGGAACAAAATGAGATCATGCATGTGAAAGAAAGGTCCTGGTAAACAAAGAAGTTCTGCACGCCATTATCTGTATTAAAAATCACATGATTTGTGAGTCATTTCAGTGGCCTGTTTCTTTTTCTACAAAAAAGCAACTGGAACGATGGTTTGCAATGCACTGTAGGTGCTTCCCCTGATTTTCCCAAGGAAATTTATTTTAAGAACTCTTTCTTGTGTAATGAAATCAGCGGATCCAGATAGGGCTTGCAAAAGAACAATCAGATATCAGCTATTTTCTTTTTGCTCTTTTTCTAACCAGTGCCTATAGAATCTTCCTGCAGAGGTACTCCTTGAGGCTAAAGAAGGAAACGTATATAGAAGAAGATATAGGATGTGAAAAAAACACACCCACATGTATATTCCTTTCCTAGGACTGCTGAAACAAACTATGAAAAACTTGGTGATCTAAAGCAACAGAAATTTATTCTCTACAGATCTGGAGCCCAGGAGTGTGAGGCTTGGCAGTGATGGATCTCTTTGGAGGGCCTGAGGGACACTCTCTTCCATGCTTTTCTCCTCACTTCAAGTGGCTGCCAGCACCCTTGCCTTATAGCCACATCACTCCAGTCTCTACCTCTGTTTTCACACCACCTTTGAAAAATAGTCTCCCTGCCTTCTTGTGCAGAGAAAGGCTAGGAGCTGGAACACAGAGATTATCCGGACAGTCACAAAATGATGCATGCAACCAGGCCTGGCTGTGTAATCCATGAGGCTTCTTGTTCAAAATCAGGACAAAAATGCCATTAGGTACTGAAATATAATAGCTTCCTTCCGTCCACAGTCTCTCTCAAGCTATCAGAATGCTGTATGTCTGCTAATGAATGCTGTACTCCCTCTGGCAGGAGGATGCTCATCGCATGAGGGCAGACCTTCCTGGGTGCCCTGGGCCCCATCACACGCTTGTGTGCACTCACCTGGCTCTTGGTGGGATGCTCCAGACTGATGCAGTGTGCCCTGACTGGAAGCTGAGATGCAATCTTCCTACCCAGGGGCCTCTGCTCCAACCACCAGCGGTGCACAACCATCAGAGAATTGCGGCCTTCACACTGAGTGACATTTGGTAGCTGGATCATGGGTGGGTGAAAAGTTCACCCCCACCTCTGACTTCCCTGGAGGCTGAGACAGTAGAGAATCTGCCTACAATGCAGGAGACCCAGGTTTGACCCCTGGGTAGGGAAGATTCCCTGGGGAAGGGAATGGCAACCCACTCCAGTATTCTTGCCTGGAAAATTCCATTGACAGAGGAGCCTGGTGGGCTACAGTCCATGTGGTTGCAAAGAGTCAGACACAACTGGGTGACTAGCACTACCACCACTGACTCACCTGTAGAATGGGCTGAGTCCCTGCCTACCTGGGGCACGGAATGTTGCTGCCACACCCCTCGCAGATTCACCACAGAGCATGTGTGTTCAACCGCGTGGCATCCTGCACTCGGGACCCACAGGAGGTAGAGAGCAACAGTGGATGAAAGGGCCTTACCCTGTCCACCATGATCTGGTCATCATTCTGGATGAAGGAGGCAGAGGGTGAGGCTAGGATGGGGAGGTCTGTTTGGAGCTCTGACTCCAAACCTCTGCTGTATCGTCCATTTTCCCATCAGACTTCACTTAGACCATACAAGTCTGAACAAAACATTAGGGATTTCAAGGCAGTGGCTGGGGTGCATTAAACCTAGATTGTGGGACCCTTCTGAGTGTAAGGTCTTTGTGACTGCACTGGTCCCACATCCATGGAGCTGGCCCTACTAGCAACATAAGTATGAATTCCAGGAACTGATCTCCTTTGGATGTGACTTATTCGATCTTCCCCTCTCAATTAAAGAAGAAGACGTTTCCCTGGAATTTGGGAATGTTTCGAGAAGCCCCTTTCCACTCATCCTCCCACGTAAAGTTCTGTGAGGCTCTAAGAAGGACTCAGCTATCTTCCAAATTGAGATTTGATAGAAAAAAAGAAAAAAGACAATATTTAGCTTCTGGATGGACATAGGAAAGATTGTGAGGGTCCTGGCTTCTTTAGTAGCTCAGCTGGTAAAGAATCCACTCTCAATGGAGGGACCCCAGTTCGATTCCTGGGTCAGGAAGATGCCCTGGCGAAGGCAATAGCAACCCCCTCCAGTATTCCTGGGCTTCCCTGGTGGCTCTGACAGTAAAGAGTCTGTCTGCAATGCAGTAGACTTGGGTTTGATCCCTGGGTTGGGAAGATCCCCTGGAGAAGGGAATGGGTTACCCACTCCAGTACTCTGGCCTGGAGAATTCCATGGACTGTATATATAGTCCATGGGGTTGCAAAGAGTCGGACATGACTGAGTGACTTCATTTTTTTTCACTTTGAGAGACTTTGAAACTACTTAACCAACTGTGAGCTCCCTGAAGGTCACTGTGTGGCCTCATGTTTCTATGTGAGCTGTTTGACATGGGACAAAGAACTCATGAATCCAAAAGAAGCCATACTTTCTTTTATACCAAAATTACTGTAGCATGTACTGTTCAGTTCAGTTCAGTCACTCAGTCATGTCCCATTCTTTGTGACCCATGAACCGCAGCATGCCAGGCCTACCTGTCTATCACCAACTCTGGAGTCCATACAAACCCATGTCCATTGAGTCGGTGATGCCATTCAATCATATCATCCTCTGTCATCCCCTTCTCTTCCTGTCCTCAATCTTTCCCAGCATCAGTCTTTTCAAATGAGACAGCTCTTCGCATGAGGTGGCCAAAGTGTTGGAGTTTCAGCTTAAACATTAGTCTTATCAATGAACACCCAGGATTGATCTGCTTTAGAATGGACTGGTTGGATCTCCTTGCAGTCCAAGGGACTCTCAAGAGTCTTCTTCAACACCACAGTTCAAAAGCATCAATTCTTCAGCACTCAGCTTTCTTCATAGTCCAACTCTCACATCCACACATGACCACTGGAAAAACCATAGCCTTGACTAGACAGACCTTTGTTGGCAAAGTAATGTCTCTGCTTTTTAATATGCTGTCTAGGTTGGTCATAACTTTCCTTCCAAGGAGTAAGCGTCTTTTAATTTCATGGCTGCAATCACCATCTGCAGTGATTTTGGAGCCCCCAAAACTAAAGTCTGACACTGTTTCCACTGTTTCCTCATCTATTTCCCATGAAGTGATGGGACCAGATGCCATGATCTTAGTTTTCTGAATGTTGAGCTTTAAGCCAACTTTTTCACTCTCCTCTTTCACTTTCATCAGGAGGCTTTTAGTTCTTCTTCACTTTCTGCCAAAGGGTGGTGTCATCTGCATATCTGAGGTTATTGATATTTCTCCAGGCAATCTTGATTCCAGCTTGTGCTTCTTCCAGCCCAGTGTTTCTCATGATGTACTCTGCATAGAAGTTAAATAAGCAGGGTAACAATATACAGCCTTGATGTACTCCTTACCCTATTTGGAACCAGTCTGTTGTTCCATGTCCAGTTCTAACTGTTGCTTCCTGATCTGCATATAGGTTTCTCAGAAGGCAGGTCGGGTGGTCTGGTATTCCCATCTCTTTCAGAATTTTCCACAGTTTATTGTGATCCACACAAAGACTTTGGCATAGTCAATAAAGCAGAAATAGATTTTTTCTGGAACTCTCTTGCTTTTTCGATGATCCAGTGGATGTTGGCAATTTGATCTCTGGTTCCTCTGCCTTTTCTAAAACCAGCTTGAACATCTGGAAGTTCATGGTTCACGTATTGCTGAAGTCTGGCTTGGAGACTTTTGAGCACTACTTTACTAGCGTGTGAAATGAGCACAATTGTGCAGTAGTTTGAGCATTCTTTGGCATTGCCTTTCTTTTGGATTGGAATGAAAACTGACCTTTTCCAGTCCTATGGCCACTGCTGAGTTTTCTAAATTTGCTGGAATATTGAGTGCAGCACTTTAACAGCATCATCTTTCAGGATTTGAAATAGTTCAACTGAAATTCCATCACCTTCATTAGCTTTGTTCGTAGTGATGCTTTCCAAGGCCCACTTGACTTCACATTCCAGGATGTCTGGCTCTAGGTGAGTGATCACACCATCATGATTATCTGGATCATGAAGCTTTTTTTGGTACAGTTCTTCTGTGTATTCTTGCCACCTCTTCTTAATATCTTCTGCTTCTGTTAGGTCCAGACCATTTCTGTCCTTCATCGAGCCCATCTTTGCATGAAATGTTCCCTTGGTATCTCTAATTTTCTTGAAGAGATCTCTAGTCTTTCCCATTCTGTTGTTTTCCTCTATTTATTTGAATTTATCACTGAAGGAGGCTTTCTTATCTCTTCTTGCTATTCTTTGGAACTCTGCATTCAGATGCTTATATCTTTCCCTTTCTCCTTTGCTATTCACTTCTCTTCTTTTCACAGCTATTTGTAAGGCCTCCCCAGACAGCCATTTTGCTTTTTTGGATTTCTTTTCCATGGGGATGGTCTTGATCCCTGTCTCCTGTACAATGTCATGAACCTCCATCCACAGTTCATCAGGCACTCTATCTATCAGATCTAGGCCCTTAAATCTATTTCTCACTTCCACTGTATAATCATAAGGGATTTGATTTAGGTCATACCTGAATGGTCTAGCGGTTTTCCCTACTTTCTTCAATTTCAGTCTGAATTTAGTAATAAGGAGTTCATGATCTGAGCCACAGTCAGCTCCTGGTCTTGTTTTTGTTGACTGTATAGAGCTTCTCCATCTTTGGCTGCAAAGAATATAATCAGTCTGATTTTGGTGTTGACCATCTGCTGATGTCCACATGTAGAGTCTTCTCTTGTGTTGTTGGAAGAGAGTGTTTGCTATGACCAGTGTGTTCTCTTTACAAAACTCTATTAGCCTTTGCCCTGCTTCATTCTGTACTCCAAGGCCAAATTTGCCTGTTACTCCTGGTGTTTCTTGACTTCCTACTTTTGCATTGGAGAAGGAAATGGCAACCCACTGCAGTACTCTTGCCTGGAGAATCCCATGGACAGAGAAGCTTGTTGGGCTACAGTCCATACGACTGAGCGACTTAACTTTCCCCTATAATGAAAAGGACATCTTTTGGGGGTGTTAGTTTTAAAAGGTCTTGTAGGTCTTCATAGAACCGTTCAACTCAGCTTCTTCAGCATTACTGGTTGGGGCATAGGCTTGGATTACAGTGATATTGAATGGTTTGCCTTGGAAACGAACAGAGATCATTCTGTCGTTTTTGAGATTGCATCCAAGTACTGCATTTCAGACTCTTTTTTGTTGACCATGATGGCTACTCCATTTCTTCTAAAGGATTCCTGCCCACTGTAGTAGATATCATGGTCATCTGAGTTAAATCCACCCATTCCAGTCCATTTTAGTTTCCTGATTCCTAAAATGTTGACATTCACTCTTGCCATCTCCTGTTTGACCACTTCCAATTTGCCTTGATTCATGGACCTGACATTCCAGGTTCCTATGCAATATTGCTCTTTACAGCATCAGACCTTGCTTCTTTCACCAGTCACATCCACAACTGTGTATTGTTTTTGCTTTGGCTCCATTCCTTCATTCTTTCCAGAGTTATTTTTCCACTGATCTCCAGTGCATATTGGGCACCTACTTACCTGGGGAGTTCCTCTTTTGGTATCCTATCATTTCGCCTTTTCATACTGTTCATGGGGTTCTCAAGGCAAGAATACTGAAGTGGTTTGCCATTCCCTTCTCCAATGGGCCACATTCTGTCAGACCTCTCCACCATGACCCTCCCGTCTTGGGTTGCCCCGCAGGCATGGCTTGGTTTCATTGAGTTAGACAAGGCTGTGGTCTGTGTGATCAAATTGTCTAGTTTTTTTGTGATTATGGTTCCGGTGTGTCTGCCCTCTGATGCCCTCTTGCAACACCTACCATCTTACTTGGGTTTCTCTTACCTTGGACATGGGATATCTCTTCACGGTGGCCCCAGCAAAGCACAGCTGCTGCTCCTTACCTTGGACGAGGGGTATTTCCTCACGGCCACCCCTCCTGACCTTGGACATGGAATAGCTCCTCTCGGCCCTCCTGCACCCACGCAGCCACGGCTCCTTAATGGGGGAGCATTGCAACCCACTTCAGTATTCTTACCTGGAGAATCTCTGTGGACAGAGGAGCCTGATGGGCTATTATCCATGGGGACATTCCTGTCTGACTCTCATATTAACCCTACAGAGGTACTAATATTGCTACCTCTACTTTACAGAAGAGAAAACTGAAGTCAAAGGAATAAAGTGATTATCTCAGGCTTACATAACTCCTCTGCATCCTGAAATGCAGGTATCCTGAGCCTCTGGTAGTTTGCTGATAAGACAAAGAGTCCTGGAAAAATCTCCCTGTGTATAAACCTCCAGGAGGCTTTCTCTCCATCACTCTACATCAGCCAGACTCTGACTCACAGCTGGAGAATTAGCCTCCTTATTATCTAGTGAGTTCCATGAGTACACACCAAGTGCTGTTTTCTATAACAGACTGAAGTCTCTCCCCATCTCTTTCTTCCATTGTAGTTGCTGTTCAGTAGCTAAGTCATGTCGAACTCTTTGTGACCCCATGGACTGCAGCACACCAGGCTTCCTTGTCCTTCAGTATCTCCCAGGGTTTGTTCAGATTCATGTCCACTGAGTCACTGTTGCTATCTCACCATCTTATCCTCTACTGCCCTCTTCTCCTTTTGCCTTCAATCTTTAAGCTTCAACTAGTTTTCCTTGGAAAACTATGCCCAGGTTAATGGGACTTCTGCCTAGTTTTGCATAGATGCTTTGATATGCTCCAAACTCAATGACCTTCCTTCAATCCCTGGGGCTTTGGGAACAGCCAGCCCACATGTGGTGGGAAGCAGGGCAAGAGGGAAGGAGGAATGGGATGGAGACACAATCACAGCACAATGTTTTCTTTCTGAGAAACTTCATCAAGGCTCTGATTCCAGTGACCTCACCTTCAAGCAATGCCAGCTCCTTTGCTCCAAATCAAAGTTCACTTGTGGTGGTTCACATGTTTGGAGTCGAATGAGCCTACAGCTTCTGAGGTTGCAAAAGAAATCCTGAAGTTAGTCTGCATCTGTTCTTTGAAATCAGGACAATCCATGATCCTGACATGCTTGACATGCTTGTTGACATGTTTCAGTGCAGAAACCTGAAGGATGTTGTACATGGGATGCTAGTCTGTCCACATGGTAAGCCTCCTTCAAACAGGGAGACTTACTGAAACCTAGCAGGGCTTATTCTGTACTCTCCTTTCAAGTCCATGAAACTAATTATATAAACAGGCTCTCAAGGTAGCTCCATGCTTTCATTCTCGTCCCTTCATGTAACTTCTCTGTACATATTCTTCTAGTGCTGACTTTTCAGAATTAGAATATAATCTATGTGTTTTTGGTGTCTACAAGGCAATTCATAACCTGATCCCTGGCTGTACCTCTGACTCCTTTTATAGCAATTTCCAATACTCATTCCCATACAAGTTGCTCTAGTTTTCTTGCTATTCCTAAAACATATTTAGGATTCTCTGAAAACACTGTTGCCTTTCCAAATGAACGGAAACTCTTTCCATGAGTCTCATGGCTCATTTCTTCAGCACATTCAGGTTTTTGCTCAGATATGACATCTTAAGAGAACCCTGATATTATTATAGTGGTCTCCGATAGTCCTATAATGACTAATATGGTCAACTTGATTGGGCCAGGGGGTGCCCAGATATTTTCTTAAACATTATTTTGAGGGCATTTTTGGATAATATTAACATTTAAATCTGAGCAAAGCAGATTGCAGAACCAGAGATGGAATTGGCAACCTCTTTGGATCATAGAAAAAGCAAGGGAATTCAAAAAATTTATATATACTTCTGTTTCATTGACTATGCTGAAGTCTATCACTGTGTGAATCACAGAAAACTGTGGAAAATTCTTATAGATGGGAACACCAGACCACCTTACCTGTCTCCTGAGAAACCTGTATGCAGGTCAAGAAGCAACAGAACCAGACATGAAACAATGGATTGGTTCAAAATTGGGAAAGGAGGGCATCAAGGGTGTATACTGTCAACTTGCTTATTTAACTTATATGTAGAGTACATCATGGGGTTGCCCTCATAGCTCAGTTGGTAAAGAATCTGCCTGTAATGCAGGAGACCCTAGTTTGATTCCTGGGTTGAGAAGATCTGCTGAAGAAGGGATAGGCTACTCCTTCCAGTGCAAAATGCTAGGATGGATGAATAACAAGCTGGAATCAAGACTGCTGGGAGAAATATCAACAACCTCAGATATGCAGATGATACCACTCTAATGGCATAAAGTGAAGAGGAACTAAAGAGCCTTTTGATGAAGGTGAAAGAGGAGACTGGAAAAGCTAGCTTAAAACTCAACATTCAAAAAACTAAGATCATTGCATCCAGTCCCATCACTTCATGGCAAATAGATGGTGAAAAAATGCAAACAGTGGCAGATTTTATCTTCTTAGACTCCCAAATCACTGCAGATGGTAACTGCAGCCACAAAATTCAGACACTTGCTCCTTGAAAGAAAAGCTATGACAAACATATATAACATATTAAAAAGTAGAAAAATCATTTTGCCAACAAAGGTCTGTGTAGTCAAAGCTATGTTTTTTGTTTTTTTTTTTTTTCCAGTAGTCATGTACAAATGTGAGAGTTGAACCATAGAAAAGGCTGAGCACTGAAGAACTGATGTTTTGAAATTGTAGTGCTGGAGAAGATCAAACCAGTCAATCCTAAAGGAAATCAACCCTGAATATTCATTGGATGGACTTATGCTGAAGCTGAAGCTCCAGTACTTTGGCCACCTGATGTGAAGAGCCAACTCATGGGAAAATACCTTGATACTGGGAAAGATTGAGGGCAAGAGAAGGGAGTAACAGAGGATGAGATGGTTGGATGGCATCACTGACTCAGTGGACATGAGTTTGAGAAAACTCTGGGCAATGTGAAGGATAGGGAAGCCTGGTGTGCTGCTGTGTGGGGGGTTACAAACATTCAGACATGACTTAGCAATTGACCAATAGCTAATCAAATTGCTCTCCCTAATTTGGGTGGGTCTCAACAATCAGTTGAAAGCCTGAATAAAACAAAAAGGCTGACCCTCCTTGATAAGAGAGGATACTTCTTTTCTAATAGTTTTTAAACTGGGATATCAGCTGTTTTTCTGCTGGATATTCTTTGAACTAGGACATCTGATTTGTCTTTAGATTCAAACTGAAACATTGTCTCCTCCTGAGTCTCAAGCCTGCTGGCCTACTGATTAAAACTACACTACTGGCTTACCTGATTTCAAGCCTTGAGACCAGATTGGAACTAAACCATTGACCGTTCTGGGTCTCAAACTTGCTGACTCATTCTGCCCATCTTAGGACCTCGTTGGCCTCCATGACTGCATGAGCCAATTCCTTATCATCATCCATCCTAATTGTTCTGTTTTTCTAGATAAGCCTAATACAAATACCAAGTTAAGAGTAAAGTAAGATAAAACGTAGCAAATGTAAAGGGTTTTTAGTTAAATACCAATGTACCATCAGATGTCTAGATTGCATTGTTAATATTTTAATTACTTGTCTCCTCTGATATGAACTTGAACACCTCAAAGGAGTCTAAGAGATCATCAACAACTGTGACAGTCTAAATTTATGCCTTTTAATGAATCTAAATCTGCCTTTAGTGTCAGCTTATTGCTTATAATGTTTGTCATTTAAATACTAAATTACTAAGAAAGCATCTTTTAAATGCCAAACCATAAGCTGAATATTTATGACAAAGTAAATTAATTCCTCTTTGCCAATTTTATATAAACTTAAATACATTTTTATAAAATATTTTTGCATTAATATGTTTTATTAGGATTTCATTGAGTCTACTGGTCAGTTTGGCAGTATTGACATTTTAATAACATTGAGTGTTTGACCCACAACACAATATACTTCTATATTTATTTAGTCCTTATTTAATTTTCTCAGCAATGCTGTGGAATTGGCAGCATACAGGTCTTTGTCAGATTCATTCCTAAGTACATCATATTTAGTCTGTTAATATGAAGAATTGTATTAGTTTACTTTCAAATGTTAAACTAACCTTGCATTCCTGGGATAAATCTTACCTGAATATTGTGCGTTATCTATGTCACATATTATTTTTTTGATTTACTAAAAGTTTATTTAGAATTTTGCATTTATATTCAGAAAAGATACTGGACTATGTACTTTTATTTTGTTATTTTTGGATAAGAATACTGTTTGGCTCATAGAATGAGTTGGGCAATAGTCCCTCCTCTACAGTTTTCTGGAAGAGGTCAAGTAGAATGGAATATTGTTCCCATAAATGTTTGGTAGCATTATCAGTGAAGGCATTGAAAACTGGGATTTTCCCTGTGGGATATTTAAATACAAAGTCAATTTATTTAGTAGATAGAGATTATTTACTTTAGCTGTTTCTTCTTGAATGAACTTTGGAATTTTCTGTCTTTCAGGGATTTTTTTCCATTTCATTTAATTGTTGACGTTTTTAGCATTAAGTGGTTATAATATTTCCTGATTAACCTTTTAACATTTGTAGAATGTATAATGATGTCAATTCTCTGATTCACAAATGATAATGTGTGTCCTCTCTCTCTCTCAGTAGCTCATAGTCTCTCTGTCTCCATCTGTCTCTCAATCGCTCTCAATTAGTCTTAAAAGTTTGGAAGTGAAAATCGCTCAGCCATGTCTGACTCTGTGACCACGTGGACTGCACAGCCCATGGAATTCTCCAGGTCAGAATGCGGGAGTGGGCAGCCTTTCCCTTCTACAGGGGATCTTCCCAACCCAAGGATCAAACCCAGGCCTCCCGCATTGCAGGCAGATTCTTTACCAGGCTTTCCTAAAGGCTTTCAATTAGCCATACTAGTTATTAATTTTATTGATATTGTAAAAGAATCAGATATTGGGTTCAATGATTTTATCTCTATTATTTTTCTATTTTCTACTTTATTGATTGTTGCACTAATTTTTAATGTGTCCCTTCTCTAGCTTACTTTAGATTTAGTTTATTCTTCTTTTTCTAGTTTTTAAAAGTGGACATGATATCATTGTATTGGGATCTTTCTTCTTTCCTAATAAAGATATTAATGCTATGTTTCCCATAAAGAACTGCATTAGCAGTAACTCACATATTTTGATATGTTGTTTTTATTTTTATTAGTTCATTTTTTTCCAATTTAATTTTTAATTTTCTCTTTGTCCTATGGTCACTGAGAAGTGAGTTATTTATTTCCCAAAGTTTTTGGGTTTTCTGGAGATAATTCTAATTTAATTCTACCTTGATCAAGGCAATGCTTTGTATGAATTGAATCTTTCAAAATTTATTGATACTTGTCTCATGGCCTAAAATATATAAGTCAAGTTGGTTAATAGTTTTGTTCAAATCTTTTGCATCTCCTCTTATTTTTTGTCGACTACTTCCATTAATTACAGAGGTGAGTATTAATATCTTTAAGTATCATGATTGATTTGTCTACTTTCTAAAAGAAATATGGGAGTATAATTTAGTTACAATGTGTTACATTCCAGTGTACGGCACAGTGAACCTGGTTTACACGTATCCGCTCTTGCCTAGACTGTTTCCCCATATAGGCGAGAAGTGTCTTGGGTAGAGTTACCTGTACCATACAGTATGTCCTTCTTAGTTCAGTCATTTCAGTCACTCAGTCGTGTCTGACTCTTTGCGACCCCATGGACTGCAAGCACGCCAGGCTTCCCTGTCCATCACCAACTCCCAGAGCTTACTCAAACTCGTGTACACCAAGTCAGTGATGCCATCCAACCATTTCATCCTCTGTCGTCCCCTTTCCTTCTGCCTTCAATCTTTCCCAGCATCAGGGACTTTTCCAATGAGTCAACTTTTCACCAAAGATGGCCAAGTATTGGAGTTTCTGCTTCAGCACCAGTCCTTCCAATGAATATTCACGGTTGATTTCCTTTAGCATTGACTGGTTGAATCTCCTTGCAGTCCAAGGGACTCTCAAGAGTTTTCTCCAACACCACAGTTTAAAAGAATAAATTCCTTGGCCCTCAGCTTTCTTTATAGTCCAACTCTCACATCCGTGCATGACTACTGGAAAAATCATAGCTTTGACCAGGTGGACCTTTGTCAGCAAAGTAATGTCTCTGCTTTTGAATATGCTATCTAGATTAGTCATAGCTTTGCTTCCAAGGAGCAAGTGTCTTTTCATTTCATGGCTACAATCAGCATCTATATTGATTTTGGAGCCCAAGAAAATAAAGTCTCTCACTATTTCCATTGTTTCCCCATCTATTTGCCATGAAGTTATGGGACCAAATGCCATGTTCTTAGTTTTTTGAATGTTGAGTTTTAAGCCAACTTTTTCACTCTCCTCTTTCACTTTCATCAACTGACTCTTTAGTTCCTTTTTGCTTTCTGCCATTAGGGCGGTGTTATCTGCATATCTGAGATTATTGATATTTCTCCCAGCAATCTTGATTCCAGATTATGCTTCATACAGTCTGGCATTTTGCATGATGTACTCTGTATATAAGTTAACTAAGCAAGGTGACAGTACACAGCCTTGATGTACTTCTTTCCCAATTTGGAACCAGTCTGTTGTTCCATGTCCTGTTCGAACTGTTGCTTCTTGACCTGCATACAGATTTCTCTGGAGAAAGGTAAGGCGATCTGGAAAATTTAAGAATTTTCCACAGTTTTCTGTGACCCACACAGTCACAGGCTTTAGTGTAGTCAGTGAAGCAGAATTTTTCTGGAATTCTCTTGCTTTTTTCTATGATCCGCTGAATGTTGACAATTTGATCTCTTGTTCCTCTGTCTTTTCTAAATCCAGCTTGAACATCTGGAAGTCCTCACATCATGTACTGTTGAAGCCTGGCTTGGAGACTTTTGAGCATTACTTTATTAGCATGTGAGATGAATGCAATCATGTGGTAGTTTTAACATTCTTTGGCATTGCCTTTCTTTGGGATTGGAATGAAAATTGATCTTTTCCAGCCCTGTGGCCACTGCTGAGTTTTCCAAATTTGCTGGAATATTGAGTGCAGCACTTTCATAGCATCATCTTTCAGGATTTGAGATAGCTCAACTGGAATTCCATCACCTCCACTAGCTTTGTTCATAGTGATGCTTCCTAAGGCCCACTTGACTTTGCATTCCAGGATGTCTGGCTCTAGGTGAATGATCACACCATTATGATTATCTGGGTCATGAAGATCTTTTCTGTAGAGTTCTTCTGTGTGTTCTTGCCACTTCTTCTTAATATCTTCTGCTGCTGTTAGGTCCATACCATTTGTGTCCTTTATTGAGCCCATCTTTGCATGAAATGTTCCCTTGGCATCTCTAATTTTCTTGAAGAGATCTCTAGTCTCTCCCATTCTGTTCTTTTCCTCTATTTCTTTACATTGATCACTGAGGAAGGCTTTCTTATCTCTCCTAGCTATTCTTTGGAATTCTGCATTCAGATGGATATATCTTTCTTTTTCTCCTTTGCCTTTTGCTTCTCTTCCTCTCTCAGCTATTTGTAAGGCCTCCTCAGACAACCATTTTGCCTTTTTGCATTTCTTCTTCTTGGTGACGGTTTTGATCACCACCTCCTATACAATGTCACTAACTTCCATCCATAGTTCTTCAGGCACTCTGTCAGATCTAATCCCTTGAATCTATTTGTCACTTCCGCTGTATAATCATAAGGGATTTAATTAGGTCATACCTGAATGATCTAGTGGTTTTCCCTACTTTCTTCAATTCAACTCTGAATTTTGCAAGAAGGAGTTCATGATCTGAATCACAGTCAGTTCCTGGTCTTGTTTTGCTGACTGTAGAGAGCGTCTCCTTATTGGTTACTTACTTTACATATAGTATGCGTTTGTGTTGATCCCAATCTTCCAGTTTATCCTTCCCCCTCGTATCCCCTGGTAACTATAAGTTTGTGTTCTATATCTATAACTTTGCTTCTATTTTGTATACAGATTCTTTTCTACTTTTTTTTTTTTTTTTTTTTTAGATTTCACAATTCCAGGTAATCTTAAGGTATAGTCAGGTTTGGGAACACTGAATTAAAGATTAGGAGGAGGGTAGTGAGCAGAGTAAAAGTGATTTGAAAACTTCATCAGGGTTCATCGTTGAAAAAGTCATCAGGGTTCTGACTTCATTGAGACCTGAAAGCCATGTAAATGAGTTGGATTTAATCTAGAGGGCAATTGGAACCACTGAAGTTTTAAACAGAGAAGCAACAAAATGCCATTCCCATTTGAAGCTGCCATGTGGAAAACTCATTGATCAACAAAGAATGGCACTATTAAGAAGTCAGTTGCAAAGATAATAGTGGTAACATATACAACCAGAGATGGAAGAAAAATAAAAGTATTTGAGAATGTTGGGTGTTAGGAGTATAAAGACTTGGAAAATGATTCTTTGTGAAAGGTACATCAGAAAGAGGAGTCAAGAATAATTCCCCACATTTTTGTCTTGCATTTGTCACTCATTGAGATAAGTCAACATGGATAATGGAGGAGATTTGAATAAAAATTATTAAATATTGAGCATTTTGGTTAGGAGTACTTGTGGGATATTCAGGTAGAAATATTTGAGAGGCACCAAGCACACAAGTTGGGAAGATCCCTTGGAGAAGGACCTGGCTACCCACTCCAGTATTCTTGCCTGGAGAATCCCATGGACAAAGGAGCCTGGTGGGCTACAGTCCATAGGTTTGCAAGAATTGGACATGACTCAAGGAACTTAGCACAAGCACATAAGAGTGAAGCCCCTGAGGAGAGCAACCTGCCCCGGGTCTGTGGAGTTAGACGTCCTTTGCAGTAGGTGGGGATCGAAACCGTGTGTTTTCTGGTGGTGTTGCTGGTGGTTGGTTGGGTGTTTGATTGGTTTTAAGAATTTGCTTTTGGAATAAAAGTATGTGTAAGTAAAACTGAATCATTCCACTGTATACCTGAAAGAAACACAACATTGTAAATCAACTGTACTGCAATAAAAATAAAAATTAAAACAAAATGAATTTGCTTTGTTTGATCAGATTTTATAATTATTATTATTTTGGTATTTGCTTGTTTGGTTATTACAGCTGTTGGAGAAAAATATTCTAAAAAGGAGAGAGCAGATAGGGTTTATAAAATGCACCTGCTTGTAACTTGTTGCTCTTTTGTCAGTTTCTGTTATTTTTGTTTTCCTTGGAGAGAGAAATAATTCAAGCTTATTTATAGGTTTATTCATGCTTTAAAGTCATCTCCTATATAATACAGGTGAAATGGTAAATGTTAAAAAAATAAATTTTTGTGGCAGGAGAAACATGTGCGTCATGAATATATACATTCAGTCTGGTCATAGTGGAAGGTAAGAATAAATTTCAAAAATTAATTTTTGTTCTCCTGGCAAATGCTTCGAAGTAGAAGAGCTTATTCTGCTTTTGGCCACAAAACCGATGTTCACTTTCTATACTGTGGATACCATTAGATATTTTGCAAAAGAATACCATAAATTGGGTTCTGTGCCTGTGGCCAAGAGTTTAGCAGATAACCACCTCTCCTGATGCTTTCTAAAGTGCTCTGAGAAATGCCTGAACAATATTTGAGTAGCTGTGATGATGTGGGCAATTAAAGACTACTACTCAGACAAAAATTTAGTGAGGTGGAAGTAAAACATGTTGAATATTTTATGAAATATTTGTTGAATATTTTGTGTAATCCTAATCACATTAAATACTCTCATTTTACATGTGGGGAAATTGAATCTAATGAGGGGAAGTCACATGCCTGAGGGTGCAAAGCAGGGATCAAAGCGTGATCTGTCTGGATCCAATGTTCTCATTACAAATTTCCTAAACTGGGAAGAGTGGGTCTAACTTCCAAGCACAAATGAGAATAAAGAACAGTATACAAATGGGATTTAGTTGGCCTCAACTGGGCCAGATGATGGACTGTGGGACACAATAAACTTTTGTTATTTTAGTTAAACTATGTAGGACAGCACTCCCACTGAGAATTTTTCCTCTCCACATACGGTTGTAGAAAAGAGAAGACTTTGCACACAATTACATTAGTACTTGATGTTGTCTAATGTGAATTTGGAAATGGAAAAATTAGATTAAATCAGTAAGTGAGGCCTAGTCACCTACTGGGTGAGACAAAGAAAGTCAGGAGGTAAAAGAAAGGAAGTCAGAGGGTGGGACGGGCTGTCCCTTTCAAGCAGAAACACTGAATTTCTTTAAACCAGTGGATCTCTTGAATTCCCCAAGAGAGGAAACAGTGCTAAAAGGGAAATATAACCCTTCAGATGGAAAGAAAACATATGATTCCAGCACATTTGTTTAGTCTTTCTGCAACTCAGATAAAGCAAAAAGCTCATTAATTTAGAATTGGTGATAATTTGTACAGGGCCTATTCTGAAGTTTACCTTTGCTTTATCTGGCTAAAAGGATTTGGAAAGCAAATTAACAGTGTAAACAGGATGGCAGGCAGCAATATTTAACCTCTTTAAGAGAGCAAACTTTCTCCCAATATCTTTAAGACACAATTTATACATACAGATATGACATGCTAGTTATAGATTATTTTTATCTATTGTGTGTAGCAGGACCCTGATGATTTCTACCTAGGACACTTCACTTAGTTTGACCCAATGTGTGGGTTTCTAAAAGAAGTCAATTTGCATTGACTTTATAATCATCATACTTTTAAAATATTGATACTAACTTGGACAGGCTTTGAGTATCATAATTAGTTCCATTTAATAACCTCTGACTTTGTTTCTATCAAGCAAGAAACACCAGGTTTTAACCAGCATGTGGTATAAAACAAAGAGTCAGTATAGAAACCAAAGTTCTTGAGTTCAAGTCAATGTTCTTGTGTTTATTTGAGCAATGTCTCCTTGAATACACTTTAGATGGGGCTTAATCTTCTTTGTAGAACCATCTTAAATAGGAATAAAGAGAGTTCTGCTGTTAGACTCACGGTTAACTCAAAGATGAATTTTGCTAACAGATATGAAAGTTCATGATGAGGCAGTATCAGAATGCAAAATAATTCTATTAGTACATTTAGCATTATTAAAGACTGAATGCTGAAGCAAAAAGAAAGACTCTCATAAACCAACTTGTTGCTTTCTTCAGGAATTCCATTGTTTGGCCATTTCTTGCTAGCATAAACTCTTAGCTAAAAGTTCACATCTTTGGAGTAGTTAGCTTCACTAAGCTATTATTAATCATTGCAACCTCCGTTAAGAGTTCCTAAGGAATTCCCTGTCAGTCCAGTGGGGCTCCACATTCTCACTGCAGAGGCCTCGGGTTTGATCCCTGGTCTGGGAACTAAGATCCCACAAGCTGTGTGTTGTGGGCACAAAAAAGAAGACTTCTTTCAATTAGGGAGTCTAGGTGCCTTTGCCTTCCTCCTGCTCCTCTCTCAGGCTCCTTTTCTATATAAAATTGGCCCTCTTTAATTTTGTATGTGTGCTTTGACATACTTCCATGCTTGCACCCTAAGGTGCCTTTATTAATCTCCCTGTATATTTCTGTATCCACACCAATACCATGGATTCCTTTCTTCCTATCTTATGTCTAATTCATTCCTGTGTCCAAAGTGCTTGGCACACAGTAGGCAGTCAACAGAGGCTTAATAAATGAACAACTGAATAAGTGAGAGAGATGACATATAGAAGGTGAATGGGTAAGAAAGGCACAGGATCATGGTTCTAACAACTCCTTAAACCCCATCTGAAGATAAACGCTCCATTTACAGTTGCTGCCACAGAGAAATGTACATTTTCTACCAAGTGGTCTCTTGACCACAATTTACTGGATTTATAGTGGGTACCAGATTTAAGAGTAGACACATCCATAGGTTAGCTAGACAGCGAGGATGTGCCCACATAGCATCCTACTTGGCCTTGGTCATGGACAAAAGGATAGGAAGTGGCCACTCAATCCAAAGTCAGCTGAATCAAATACCATTACCACCAGTATCTAAATCCATCTTCTTCTTGATAACATAATCTGATGTTTGTACAAGTATCAGTCATTTAGGAGAGTTGACTTTATCTCCTGCTCAGAAGGGAAACCTAAAGCCATCTTAGTAATCTGGTTCCCTTTGATAGCATTTGTTTTAGACATGGCATGTGTCATAGTTCCAGTAAACGAAATGTGAAGCTGATGTGGGAAATTCTCCTGATGAACTTCTGGGAAAAGTTTCCTCATTCTTAAGAAGCAAAACTTAGTGTTGTCCTGTACAGGATGTTGCGATGTTTGGTTGAGATGCTTAGACTCAGCTACTACAAAGATCATGAGGGGAGAGTCAGCCTTAGAACAGATCTAGCATCCAAAGAGAGCAAAGAAGACTGAAATAAAGAACCCAGATCCTTGGGTCATCAAAGAGATGCTGAATTAAAGGACCTAGGAGAAGTCCTACTGTAGGACCTCATAACTAGAAGGCAGACTTACCTTGCTGTTTAAGCTAATTGAATTAGGGTTTTCTGTTACGGGTAACCAAAGGCACAGTAATGAATAAAAACCTCAGTCCATATGCAGAGCGATTATCTATGTGGCTATCTAGTGTAAAATGAGGAACTGACCTTTTAGATTCCTTTTTTATTTTTTCAGAAACTAGAACTTGGGATTACTGAAAGAAGAAAAATGTAAGTTTGGAACTAAATCCCTAACATTGCTAATTAGAGAAAGAATTTAGAATTGCCTTAATGAGTCATGAACAAACTCAACTCTTAAGGAAGTAATAATTGTGAGTAAGAAAAAGGTAGCCAGATGGTGGAAAGAAGACAACAGCACAAAAGGTCAGACAGACATCAAAAGGCTGACTGTGAGCCCCAGAAGGACAGAGTGATGGTGGGAGTATTCAGTTCAGTTCAGTCAGTTCAGTTGTGTCCGACACTTTGCGACCCCATGAATCGCAGCACGCCAGGCCTCCCTGTCCATCACCAACTCCCGGAGTTCACTCAGAGTCACGTCCATCGAGTCGGTGATGCCATGCAGCCATCTCATCCTCTGTCGTCCCCTTCTCCTCCTGCCCCCAGTCCCTCCCAGCATCAGGGTCTTTTCCAATGAGTCAGCTCTTTGCATGAGGTGGCCAAAGTACTGGAGTTTCAGCTTTAGCATCAGTCCTTCCAATGAACACCCAGGGCTGGTCTCCTTTAGAATGGGCTGGTTGGATCTCCTTGCAGTCCAAGGGACTCTCAAGAGCCTTCTCCAACACCACAGTTCAAAAGGATCAACTCTTCAGCACTCAGCTTTCTTCACAGTCCAACTCTCACATCCATACATGACCACTGGAAAAACCATAGCCTTCACTAGACAGACCTTTGTTGGCAAAGTAATGTCTCTGCTTTTGAATATGCTATCTAAGTTGATCATAACTTTTCTTCCAAGGAGTAAGCGTCTTTTAATTTCATGGCTGCAGTCACCATCTGCAGTGATTTTGGAGCCCCCCAAAATAAAGTCTGACACTGTTTCCACTGTTTCCCCATCTATTTCCCATGAAGTGATGGGACCAGATGCCATGATCTTAGTTTTCTGAATGTTGAACTTTAGGCCAACTTTTTCACTCTCCTCTTTCACTTTCATCAAGAGGCCTTTTAGTTCACCTTCTGCCATAAGGGTGGTGTCATCTGCATATCTGAGGTTATTGATATTTCTCCCAGCAATCTTGATTCCAGCTTGTGTTTCTTCCGGCCCAGCATTTCTCATGATGTACTCTGCATATAAGTTAAATAAGCAGGGTGACAATATTCAGCCTTGACATACTCCTTTTCCTATTTGGAACCGGTCTGTTGTTCCATGTCCTGTTCGAACTGTTGCTTCCTGACCTGCATATAGGTTTCTCAAGAGGTAGGTCAAGTGGTCTGGTATTCCCATCTCTTTCAGAATTTTCCACAGTTTATTGTGATCCCCATAGTCAAAGGTTTTGGCATAGTCAATAAAGCAGAAATAGACGTTTTTCTGGAACTCTATTGCTTTTTCCATGATCCAGCAGATGTTGGCAATTTGATCTTTGGTTCCTCTGCCTTTTCTAAAACCAGCTTGAACATCTGGAAGTTCACAGGTCACATATTGCTGAAGCCTGGCTTGGAGAATTTTGAGCATTACTTTACTAGCATGTGAGATGAGCGCAATTGTATTGTAGTTTGAGCATTCTTTGGCATTGCGTTTCTTTGGGATTGGAATGAAAACTGACCTTTTCCAGTCCTGTGGCCACTGCTGAGTTTTCCAAATTTGCTGGCATATTGAGTGCAGCATTTTCACAGCATCATCTTTTAGGATTTGTAATAGCTCAACTGGAATTCCATCACCTCCACTAGCTTTGTTCATAGTGATGCTTTCTAAGGCCTCTTGACTTTGCATTCCAGGATGTCTGGCTCTAGGTGAGTGATCACACCATTGTGATTATCTGTGTAGTGAAGATCTTTTTTGTATAGTTCTATGTATTCTTGTCACATCTTCTTAATATCTTCTGCTTCTGTTAGGTCCACACTATTTCTGTCCTTTATTGAGCCCCTCTTTGCATGAAATGTTCATGGTGGGAGTATTAAGTCCTATAAAATACCTTTATATTTAATGTCATCCCCCCCCATTTCCTGTACATATGAATTCCTTACCTAGAGTTAAACTGGGCCTCATTGGCTTTTTATAATCAAAATAACTGAACAGAAACACATATCTACTGAGTAAACAGAGTCAAATAGTCTAATGAACGATTCTGAAATTTTTCATTTAATGAATAAAATGGAACCAAACATACAAACAAACAAAAAAAAACACCTACCTGACATCCCTTTCTCCGTATTGCATCTCTAAGTAGTATTATTCACTATCTGCCTAATATCCCTAGACATGGAGTGAATTCTCTCCTTTCAAGGACACATTCTACCATTATTGAGTGGTATTGACTGATAAAATGTTCCCTCTCAGGTAGAAATTAAATTGATTCTGTGAATCCCTGTGATCATCTCCAAACATATAGATCAGTAGTTATCGAATAAAACTAATCTCTCTCCCACCTCAAAAAACATCCTGCCAGTGGAAAATTTGTAAAAAAAAAAAAAAAATAGAGACATTTTTAGCTGTCAGGACTGAGGAGTTGCTGCTGGCATCTGGCAGGTGGGAGAGGGGGATGCAGCTCGATTGCCAGCAATGGACAGAACAGCCTTTAAAAATAATTATAAATAATTAACCAGCCCCAAATGTCAACAGTGCCAAAGCACAGAAGCCCTGATCTAAATGGGATCTTATGTTGTTGATTTAGTTACTAAGTCATGTCCAACTCTTGAGACTCCACGGACTGTAGTTCACCAGGCTCCTCTGTCTGTGGGATTTTCCCAGGCAAGGATACTGGAGAAGGTTGCCATTTCCTTCTCCAGGGGATCTTCCCAACCCAGGGATCAAACTCATGTCTTTTGCATTGGAAGGCAGATATTTTTTTACCACTGAGCCACCAGGGAAGTCCATAAAGGGCTCTCATATATACCAAATAAATCCCTTCTTTGGAAGAGAAGACAAAAATGAATACTGTGATTTTGAAGCATTTCTATTAAGCCTTTCATATTTTCCATTAGTACCGAGGCCTGGGTATTAATTAAATGGTCTTGTATACAATACCTGGTCCCCAGGTCCTAAAATACAGTTGACCATTGAACAACATGGATTTGAATTGTGTACATCTACATATATAATAAATATGTACTATAGTACTACACGATCAGTGGTTGCTTGAATCCAAAGATGAGAGGACTATGGATACAGAAGGCAAAATGTATAGTTACAAGCAGCTTTTCAACTGGGCAGTGAGTTGGTTCTCATTCCCCTCTGAGTTGTTCAAGCATCAACCATAGTTGGAGGTGAAATAGTCCTTGTTTGGAGAGCAGTGGAGCAAACAATACTGAGGAAGAGGTGCGTCAGAGACTTAGAGGTACCCAGGCTTTCCTTGCTTTGGAGCTAAGGCATCAGCAATGCACAGGGAACTCACCCAATGAGAATTCATGCTGTGGTCTCTGAGTAGATGCTTCATGGCTCTCCTTTGGAAATGCCTGAGTCATATCCTTGGCTTTGTTCCTGCAGTGGACATCTGTTGTTTTTGTCTCCCTTCTCCTTTCTTTTTTGGAATAGCATGCAATTTTCCTTTGGGAAAATACTTCTCCCTATAGAGGTATTTCCTAAAATGTCTTGAAGGAGCCATCCATCAGGGGCTCATATTTTCTTGTCATGTGTTGGCAAGTGTATCAAGCTAGGCCGATCAGTCTTGATCTCCTTGGGATTTAATCTTGAGTGAAGTAATATAAGAATGGGAAATATTTGAAACTGATTTATAATGAGCTGTGATGGTGTCCTAAAGAGACAGCCTGCAATTCCTTCTAGATTCCCAGTTGTTCCTTGTTTCTGATCCAATTGTTCCATTGTTCTCTAAGTCTTACAAATTGCCCCTGCATTCTACCCCCACTTCAGGACTAGTTTTAGTTTCCTATAGTTAATAATCCCTTTACAGCAAGAGAATTGGGTACTAGTAGGAAGTCAATACATGCGGATTCTCTGTCTATGGCTGCTCTTGACTGACTGTAACATTCATGAGAAGGGTACTGTTGCTCTCCGAGTCTGTCTCCTCATGCATAAAATAGAAATAACAGACTAGGTCATTGCTAAAGGTTCTTCTAGTTCTAAGGTCCCAAATTGCTAGTGTTAAATATTGGATCTTCTTTGACTGGTAAAGGCAAATAAGACCTCAAATACAGCCAGGAGGTGGTGCTCCAGGACCACAATGATCCAACCACTAACAATGTCAAAGTAGTACTGCCCTTGCTGGGGAAAAGGGCTTCCAAGAATCCTGCAAGGTCATTTCCACACTGTCTGGTTGATCAGACACATTTTCCTTCTCTATTGCTAAACACAACTCTGTGTGTGGCAAGCGTGAGAAGTCTTTGCTTCATCTCTGTTGGGATAGATAAACGTTCTTCCCCAAATATTTCCCTATTGGACAGTGGAAATATTCTTTCTCGATATTTGGTGAGTCACAGTGATGGTTGATAGAGATGGGTGGTAGAATTATGCATGTATCAGAAATATCAGCAGACAAGCAGTTCCAAATGCCATGGGAGATAAAAACAAATATGGACCTTGCATGCTGGTATCAGCTCTGCCATGTATTTGCTGTGTAATATTGGGGAAATGACCTTGTATTTTCCTTCAGTTACCTCCTCTGTAAGCAATTACATTGGATGAGATCAGCAGTTCCCAAATTTATGTTTTGTCAGAGAAAAACAGTGGAAAAAATCTTTCCTTAAATAAAGTCATACATGAAATACCCATATATAAATACATCTCAAAACTTTTTACATTACAAGTGGCAGAAATGGAATTCAAACAAGTTTAAAAGTAAAACAAGAGGGAAAAAAATCAAAGCATGCCAGACATGACTGGGTCGGGGATCAAAAGCTGTCATCAGAGATCCATTTCTCTACCCGAAATATACCTATAACTACTTGGCTTCATTCTCAGCCAGAACTTCAACGTGTGGTAGCAAGATGGTCCTAGAAGAGAGACGGAGGGAGAACATATCTGCTTCCCCCACCCCTACTCCCTGTCTCTTATGTTCTGAGAAATTCCAGTGAAATGGCACATCTCTGCTGCTAAAGAAGCAAGACTGCATGCTTGCCAGTTCTTTCAGAATAATACAGAGTTAGAAAGGGAATATTCCACATGGCAGACAAGAAGAAGGAAGGAAAGATATTCAGTATGAAAAATATACGTAAAACTGGGGTTTCTCTCATTGGAGAGGAAGAATGAACTATAGTTTTACCAGCTTATGGTGGAACAGAAACTGAAAACCATAGGAATAGGAATCTATAACATTTCTTAAGGCTCTGAGGGTCCAGACCGCTAAACTGAGCAAAAGGAGACACAGTTCCTTTCTCACTCTTTGTCATGTTAACTCTGAGGCTTCCTCATTTTCTATGGGCTAGCTATTTATTTAGAAAACAAACTGATAACTTACCATCTTGGCTTTTTCTCATTTTTCAAAATTATTTGTGACCTTGTTTACATGATAATCTTCCTTTGCACATGGTTGAAAATCCAGAAATGATTCTATTATTCAAATAATGTAATTGAAGAACAGATAATTATACAAGCCAGTTACAAAAGTATTGGTATAAAATGTTAATAACATACCTGTAAAAACCCAATGAAATCACCTTGTCCAGCTCAATCATTTTCTACTGGAGGAGAATGAGATCCCAATGTCATGCAAGATTTTGTCCCCAGATAAGAATTAGAAATTCAGATTGCTATTTCCAAACCCATTGCTGTTGCTGTTGTTCAGTCGCTAAGTCATGTCTGACTCTTTGCAACCTCATGGGCTGCAGCACACCAGGCTTCCCTGTCCTTTACTACCTCCCAGAGTTTGCTCAAGCTCCTGTTCATTGAGTCACTGATGCTATCTACCCATCTCATCCTCTCCCACCTGCTTCTTCTTTGCCTTCTATCTTTCCTAGCATCAGGGTCTTTTCCAATGAGTCAGTTCTTAGCATCAGGTGGCCAAGAAGCTTCAACCAAACCCATTAGTCCCTCTAATTGTTGCCTTGGTGTGTGTTGTTACCAATGATATCTTTTTCCTAACACAGTTCTGATCATGTCACTTCTTTCCTTAATTATTTACATGATTTCCATCTTTATTGAATAGTGTAAACACTTTAGCATCAAGACCCTTTTTGATACAGGCCCTTGCTTACTTACAGCTTTATTTCTATCGCTCCTTGTTTTCCCTTTAAATCCACTGCTTTTCCCTGGCATCTCTCATACATTGTGGTATCTCTGGCTTCTGGTTTCACCCAGACAATCTCTCCGTCTAGAACACTATGCTCTCCTGCCTCTCATCTCGTGAAACTCTCCTCCTTCTCCAAGGCTCGGTTCATTTGTTAGTCCCTTCGAAGCATGCTGGGACACATTCTCCCAGAGTTTGCTCAAGCTCCTGTCCATTGAGTCACTAGTTGTGATGCCCCTCTGTTTCCCTTACGGCAATTCTGTTTATGGTTTCTCTTGCTAAATTGAATAGAATTGTCAGTTTATTGACTCAGCACTGTGCATGTCATTTTGAATAAATGAATCATATGATGTTAGGCTTTGTGAGAGAGGAAGCTGGGGGCAAAAATGCTTTCCCAGGACCTCTGAAAATACACTAGAACAGGCTAATGATTCTCTTTCTTAAAAGCCTGAGCAAAACCAGAATCCTCCTCTACAACACAGTGTGGCCACTACCACTGAATTGGAGTTGGTTACTAAATGGAAATATAACTTACCATCCCTATCTTTATCTAAAATAAAAGGCTTTAAAAAGGTATATTTCTTCTAAGATGTCACATTCATTTGATACTGGTTATTGAAGGCTACATCTGAGCTCAAAAACAATCTCTGTGATTTGATAGTCCTGTCTGTCAATGAAGAGGAAGATATAATAGTGATGTACATTAGTTCACTTGCTGCTCCACCTCAATTCAATGGCTCTCAATCTTTTAGTCCCTTTTTCACATTTGAGGTTTCGTTTTCACTGCTTTACACACCTTAATCGCATCATAGTGATGGCTCACTGTCGGCCATGCTTCCATAAGCATTCTTTACCAACTGAGCCACAAGGGAAGCCCCATAGGTACAAGCAGGTTGCAATTTACATGCACCCCCTACCTCTTACTATAATAGCACCCATTTCTCTTTCTCTGAAAAAAGTGAAATTAGCCTTTCTGCAACCCAGACCTTTCAATGATTTGACTCTCCACAAAGCATCATCACCGACTCAAAGAACATGAGTTTGGGTAAACTCCAGGAGGTGGTGATGGACAGGGAGGCCTGGCATGCTGCAGTCCATGGGGGTTACAAAGAGTCAGACATGACTGAGTGACTGAACTGAACTGAACAAAGCATCATAGTGACTGGGGTTCTCACCTACCCCAGGTATATATGGTACTCAAAGTAAGAGAAGCTATTTTCCCATCTTTGCATCCAAAGTTCCTCCTTAGGTAAGATAAGCTCAAACTATTTAACTTGTTTCTGTCTTTGCACCAGTGCCTTACAAATATGATCCCATTTCATCTTTATGGCAATTCTATACAGTAAGTATAATTATTCTCATTTTCAGGAAAATGATGTTGGAATCAGATAAAAATAACTGATTTACTCAAAACCAAACTGTTTATAAATCCAAAAGTTGGAGTTTGAACCAAGCCATTCTAAATACAATACGGAAACTTCCCTGGTGGTCCAGGGGCTAAGATTCCATGCTCCCAATAGAGGGGTGGGGCCAGGTTCTATCCCTGGCCTGGGCACTAGATCTCACATGTTGCAACTAAGAATTTGCATGCTGTAACTAAAGATTTCATAACTAAGACCAGGTGCAGCAAAATATTTTTTAAAAATACATTTAAGTACAAATGTATTTATTTTAATTCTGTTAATAAGTATTCTCCAAAAGAATAAATGGACAAACGGATGGATGTTCAGGGTGTAAGACATTTTTCAAATAGTCCACCGTGCCCGCCTCTGGTGCAATTTATGTATTTGCCAAGAAATTTACATATTTTGAGATCACAGCCTTGTCAGGGCAAATGGGCTTGTGTAACTCAGTAAAGCTATGAACCTCGCCTTGCAGGGCTACCCAAGATGGACCAGTCTTAGTGAAGAGTTTTGACAAAATGTGACCCACTGGAGGAGGGATGGCAAATCACTCCAGTATTCTTGCCTTGAGAACCCCATGACAAGGCTGTATATTGTCACCCTGCTTATTATCATGCAAAATGCTGGGTTGAATGAGTCACAAACTGAAATCAAGATTGCAGGGAGAAATATCAACGACTTTAGATATGCAGATGATACCACCATGCTAATGGCAGAAAGTGAAGAGGAACTAAAGAGCCTCTTGATGAGGGTGAAAGAGGTAAGTGAAAAAGCTGGCTTAAAACTCAACATTCAAAAAATTAAGATCATGGCATCCAGTCCCATTACTTCATGGCAAGTAGAAGAGAAAAAAGTAGATACAGTGACAGATTTATTTTTCTGGGCTCCAAAATCAGTGCAGATGGTGACTATAGCCATGAAATTAAAACACACTTGCTCCTTGGAACAAAAGGTATGACAAACCTAGACATTATATTAAAAAGCAGAGACATCACTTGGCTGACAAAGGTCCATACAGTCAAAGCTATAGTCTCCCCAGTAGTCATGTATGGATGTGAGAGTTGGACCATAAAGAAGGCTGAGTGCCGAGGAATTGATGTTTTTGAATTGTGGTGCTGGAGAAGACTCTTGAGAGTCTCTTGGACAGCCAGGAGATCAAACCAGTCAATCTTAAAGGAAATCAGTCCTGAATATTCTTTGGAAGCACTGATGGTGAAGCTGAAACTCCAATACTTTGGCCACCTGATGTGAAGAACCAGCTCACTGGAAAGTCTCTGATGTTCAGAAAGATTGAAAGCAAAATGAGAAGAGGGTCAGCAGAGGATGAGATGGTTAGACAGTATCACCAACTCAATGGACATGAATTTGAGCAAACTCTGGGAGATAGTGAAGGACAGGGGAGCTGTCAAGCTGCAGTCCATGGGATCCTAAAGAGTCAGACACAATTTGGTGACTGAACAACAACAAATTACATATTTTTCTACCTTTGTGTTATTGTCAAAGAAATGGGAGATTATAATTTCACTTGAAAATTTTAAATAGTTTTAATTAGGTTTCTGTAACTAGAAACTAAAAGGATTTTGACTAATACATGTAAAGGAAGTGAATATATGGTACAGTTGGCTGAGTCTGAGTCGAAAGTCATGTCACCAAAGAAAAACTTCTGGAAAAGTGTCATTGCTGATAATCAGTTGATTATCTGGAACCTCAAGTCACAGAGCATGTGTACTCTTCATGGTGTCACAGATTAAATCCCAAAGAAATATTTGAAAATACTTCATCCAGCCTTTCCCAAAGAATTCTGCAAGACTTTGCTTCTGTAGGAAGCTTTTAAGTGGTTCCATGGAAAAATGAGTTTCACTACTAAAGGATTTATTGGGATTTTGATTGTTAATACACATCATGAATCATATAGTGTTATGTATGTCAAAGTATCTACTGAACTCATTTTACCACAGATTCTGTAGTTAATCTTGAAAAGTGATGTCCTGAGGGATGTACTCTGTGGAATTCTGGCATATTTTGAGCTCCCTGTTTTAAAAGTGGGGGATCAGAGGCTCAGAAAATTTGAGTCACTTGCTTGAGGTATATGGGAGCAGAACTTGAGGGTTATTTCTCAGTTTCTATTCCAAAGTTCTATTATTCTCCATTGGGCTGAAATGTGGTCACTATTAAATCAATTAAACAAGGAGGTCGTTACATAGGCTAAAGTGGCTTTCATGCTGTGAGAGTCCATATAAGCAAACCAAAATCTAAGGTTATAAATGCCTCAAGTTTAGGAAATAAAATGCTAAGGACAACAGCCACAAATAGTGAACTAGATTCTAAGCTATAGCCAATTAATAATTGCTTTACTTCACTTCTGCCTCTTCTCTATAAATGTCTCTCCCCTACACTTCTTGGTGGTGCATTCCTGGTTACTTCTGATTTAGATCTGCCCAATTTCATTTATTCAGAATTCAGTTCAGTTCAGTTCAGTCACTCAGTCATGTCTGACTCTTTGCGACCCCATGAATCGCGGCACGCCAGGCCTCCCTGTCCATCAACAACTCCCGGAGTTCACTCAAACTCATGTCCATTGAGTCAGTGATGCCATCCAGCCATCTCATCCTCTGTCGTCCCCTTTTCCTCCTGCCCCCAATCCCTTCCAGCATCAGAGTCTTTTCCAATGAGTCAACTCTTCACGTGAGGTGGCCAAAGTACTGGAGTTTCAGCTTCAGCATCATTCCTTCCAAAGAAATCCCAGGGTTGATCTCCTTCAGAATGGACTGGTTGGATCTCTTTGCAGTCCAAGGGACTCTCAAGGGTCTTTTCCAACACCACAGTTCAACAGCATCAATTCCTCGGCGCTCAGCTTTCTTCACAGTCCAACTCTCACATCCATACATGACCACAGGAAAAACCATAGCCTTGACTAGACGGACCTTTGTTGGCAAAGTATGTCTCTACTTTTGAATATGCTATCTAGGTTGGTCATGACTTTCCTTCCAAGGAGTAAGCGTCTTTTAATTTCATGGCTGTAGTCTGACATTCTTTCCACTGTTTCCCCATCTATTTCCC
This sequence comes from Oryx dammah, assembly GCF_014754425.2. Taxonomy (NCBI): domain Eukaryota; kingdom Metazoa; phylum Chordata; class Mammalia; order Artiodactyla; family Bovidae; genus Oryx; species Oryx dammah. Next base: position 103,016,766 of record NW_024070185.1, read on the forward strand.
ATGAAGTGATGGGACCAGATGCCATGATCTTCATTTTCTGAATGTTGAGCTTTAAGCCAACTTTTTTACTTTCCTCTTTCACTTTCATCAAGAGGCTTTTTAGTTCCTCTTTACTTTCTGCCATAAAGGTGGTGTCATCTGCATATCTGAGGTTATTGATATTTCTCCTGGCAATCTTGATTCCAGCTTGACTTTTGCTCAAATAAACTCTTAAAAATTGTAAAAATTGTAATAGGCACCAGTTTATCTTTTAACAGCCTAGGGAATCTATGACAAACCTAGACAGTGTATTAAAAAGCAGAGATACCACTTTGTCAACAAAGGTCCATATAGTCAAAGCTATGGTTTGTCCAGTAGTCATGTACAGATGTGAGTGTTGGACCATAAAGAAGGCTGAACACCAAAGAACTGATGCTTTCGAACTGTGGTGTTGGAGAAGCTCTTGAGAGTCCCTTGGACTGCAAGGAGATCCAACCAGTCCATCCTAAAGGAAATCAACCCTGAATATTCATTGGAAGGACTGATGCTGAAGCCAAAGCTCCAATACTTTGGCCACATAATGCAAAGAGCTGACTCATTGGAAAAGACCCTGAAACTGGGAAAGATAGTAGGCAGGAGGAGAAGGGGACCACAGAGGATGAGATGGTTGGATGGCATCACCAACTCAATGGGCATGAGTTTGAGCAAGCTCCAGGATATGGTGAAGGACAGGGATGACTGGCGTGCTGCAGTCCATGGGGTTTCAAAGAGTGAGACAAGACTGAGTGACTGAACAACAAAAGCAAGGGACAGAAAAGGGATCAGGAGCCCCGAGGAGCAACAAGCAACAAGGTGTAGGTACCTGTTGAGCTTCTTGAACTCACTGTTTCCTCGGTGCCTCTGGAGGAGGTGGGTAAGTTTTTCTTAGATCCTGGATGCTAGACCCATGGCTTTTTTGTCATAAGGTTTCAGATTTTATTTGTGAACTTTTTATTTTTTGGGAACTGGATCCACAAAGCACTGGAGTTGAACTGGGTGAACCTTAAAAACCAGACCGGGTCTAGGTTTTCCTTTAGAATGGACTGGTTGGATCTCCTGCAGTCCAAGGGACTCTCAAGAGCTTCTCCAACACCACAGTTCGAAAGCATCAGTTCTTTGGTGTTCAGCCTTCTTTATGGTCCAACACTCACATCTGTACATGACTACTGGACAAACCATAGCTTTGACTATATGGACCTTTGTTGGTTAAACTTAGGAACTGGACTGGATCTGACTTAAATTTGACCGGGTTCAGTGTAGAGGCTTAGGTGAATAAAATTTTGTCTTACAGGTAACCTTACATGGGTTATACTTACCAAAGATACTCAAATTACAGTGGCCATAGTAAAGAACTTTTAATCATCTTAGATAAGCTTATTCATTTACAAGTTGCCCTAGAGAAAGAAGTGTCTCAGCAAGGCACTCACTATAAAGAGTAGAGAAAAAAAAAAGTTTCCTCCCCTACAGTTTCTGGTGACCAGAGTGGGAGCCTCTGGAATACCCTACTTGCTCTGGAGTCTGCAGAAGGCATCCTAGAAAACTTGCCAGAAGCTGGAAAAAAATTAATATCAAGTCCATGGCTGGTGGAGAGAGGAAGGAAGAATTTCACATTGGCAGAAGAAAAAGTCATACATCTTTTTTCTTTCAGGGACAGCTACTGCTTTCTTGTTTGTGACCTGAGAATTTGGCAACTGTCATTGGTGGCCCCTGAAGTATTACCAAACCAGAAATATGGTTGTACCTCATGCTTGCTTGCTTGCTAAGTTGCTTCAGTCTTGTTAGATTCTGTGTGACCCTATGGACTGCAGCTTCCCAGGCTCCTCTGTCCATAGGGATTCTCCAGACAAGAATACGGTAGTGGGTTGCCACGCCTGCCTCCAGGGGATCTTTCAGACCCAGGGATCCAACCTGTGTCTCTCACATCTGACATGCATTGGCAGGAAGGTTCTTTACCACTAGCGCCATCTACGGCTAAACATGGCTGGCTTGTACGTGTGGTTTGGTATGTCCTTAAGGTGTGCCTACTTAAAAATATTTTCCAAAGCATCTTTGTTAACCTAAAACTTTAAAGTTATACTGAGATAAGGTAAACAGTGAGCATTTATTGACACTCTAGATTATTTCCAAATAAGATAAACTGACACATTAACTACTGAGCATAGGTTTATCCACTTTCAGCTTCCTCTTATCTAGAAACTTAAGATATCTGGATATATTTGTAAACATATTTTGTGCCACATTAAAAATTTTATTATGAGGAAGAATGTATCTCTGAAAATCATGAAATATATTTATAATATGCTGGTCCACAGAATACTAGTGTAGCAGACAGTCCACAATTGCTTACTTTCAGTTTTTACTAGGAATAAAGGGTTCTAGTGGTTAAGAATTCTCATCAATATACGTAATTAAAGTGATTTAGGAATAACAAAGGTGAAAAGAAACAAGTGTGTATGAAAAGTAAGTGAGGAAAGTACAATGACTGGCTGTTCCAAAATGAGAGAGAGAAAACACAGAACAAAACCAGAATGGAAAACAAAGTTGTAGATTTGTGAAGAAATTTTGCGTCTGTGGGGGGAGAGGGGTGGAGGGGGGGGTCAAGCTGACTAGAGCAGCAATAGATTTATTCAAGTTTTCAAAGAGTGAATTTTAATACCAGAAGTACACTGGTGCAAAATCAAAATTAGATTTTCCCTGTTAAAATGATACAGTGTTTTTAAACTATTGGTTTCCTCCTGACAGGAGATTATGAAAGGTTTTGGATAATCAACACTGAATATTCATTGGAAGGACCGATGCTGAAGCTGAAGCTCCAATACTTTGGCTGCCTGATGCAAAGAACTGAGTCACTGAAAAAGACCCTGATGCTGGGAAAGATTGAGAGCAAGAGGAAAGGGGGGAGACGGAGGATGAGATGGTTGGATGGCATCACTGACTAAATGGATATGAGTTTGAGCAAACTCTGGATGATCAAGAAGGACAGGGAAGCCTGGTGTGCAGCAGTTCAAGGGGACTCAAAGAGTTGGACACAACTTAGCTATTAAACAACAGCAATAACCTATAAAGTCAAGATTTTGTGTCTTATCAAAATGATGTATTATACTTCATGTTGCCTTTATCAGGTCTTTGGTTACCTAAGAAAGCCCAGTCTTCTCAATATTAAAAGGTAAGCTTTATCACAACTATGCAATCTTACGTATTAGCTTTAACATCTTCTATTTTCATAGCTTTGTATGTAGCTAAATATTGTTTCCACAATGGCTGCATGGGCTCAGGAGGGCATAAAGGAGCTATTTCATATTCAAGGTCAGGAGGGGTGGTGGTGAGGAGATACCCCTCGTCCAAGGTAAGGAGCAGCAGCTGTGCTTTGCTGGAGCAGCTGTGAAGAGATACCCCACGTCCAAGGTAAGAGAAACCAAAGTAAGATGGTAGGTATTGCAAGAGGGCATCAGAGAGCAGACATACTGAAACCATACTCACAGAAAACTAGTCAATCTAATCACACTAGGACCACAGCCTTGTCTAACTCAGTGAAACTAAGCCATGCCCGTGAGGCCACCCAAGACAGGTGGGTCATGGTGGAGAGGTCTGACAAAATGTGGTCCACTGGAGAAGGGAATGGCAAGCCACTTCAGTATTCTTGCCTTGAGAACCCCATGAACACTATGAAAAGGCAAAATGATAGGATACTGAAAGAGGAACTTCCCAGGTCAGTAGGTGCCCTATATGCTACTGGGGATCAGTGGAGAAATAACTCTAGAAAGAATGAAGGGATGGAGCCAAAGCAAAAACAATACCCAGCTGTGGATGTGACTGGTGATAGAAGCAAGGTCCAATGCTGTAAAGAGCAATATTGCATAGGAACCTGGAATGTCAGGTCCATGAATCAAGGCAAATTGGAAGTGGTCAAACAGGAGATGGCAAGAGTGAACGTCGACATTCTAGGAATCAGCGAACTAAAATGGACTGGAATGGGTGAATTTAACTCAGATGACCATTATATCTACTACTACGGGCAGGAATCCCTCAGAAGAAATGGAGTAGCCATCATGGTAAACAAAAGAGTCTGAAATGCAGTACTTGGATGCAATCTCAAAAACGACAGAATGATCTCTGTTCATCTCCAAGGCAAACCATTCAATATCACAGTAATCCAAGCCTATGCCCCAACCAGTAACACTGAAGAAGCTGAAGGTGAATGGTTCTATGAAGACCTACAAGACCTTTTAGAACTAACACCCCCAAAAGATGTCCTTTTCATTATAGGGGACTGGAATGCAAAAGTAGGAAGTCAAGAAACACCTGGAGTAACAGGCAAATTTGGCCTTGGAATGTGGAATAAAGCAGGGCAAAAACTAATAGAGTTTTGCCAAGAAAATGCACTGGTCATAGCAAATACCCTCTTCCAACAACACAAGAGAAGACTCTACACATAGACATCACCAGATGGTCAACACTGAAATCAAATTGATTATATTCTTTGCAGCCAAAGATGGAGAAGCTCTATACAGTCAACAAAAACAAGACCAGGAGCTGACTGTGGCCCAGATCATGAACTCCTTATTGCCAAATTCAGACTTAAATGGAAGAAACTAGGGAAAACCGCTAGACCATTCAGATATGACCTAAATCAAATCCCTTATGATTATACAGTGGAAGTGAGAAATAGATTTAAGGGCCTAGATCTGATAGATACAGTGCCTGATGAACTATGGATGGAGGTTCGTGACACTGTACAGGAGATAGGGATCAAGACCATCCCCATGGAAAAGAAATCCAAAAAAGCAAAATGGCTGTCTGGGGAGGCCTTACAAATAGCTGTGAAAAGAAGAGAAGTGAAAAGCAAAGGAGAAAAGGAAAGATATAAGTATCTGAATGCAGAGTTCCAAAGAATAGCAAGAAGAGATAAGAAAGCCTTCCTCAGAGATCAATGCAAAGAAATAGAGGAAAACAACAGAATGGGAAAGGCTAGAGATCTCTTCAAGAAAATTAGAGACACCAAGGGAACATTTCATGCAAAGAAGGGCTCAAAAAAGGACAGAAATGGTCTAGACCTAACAGAAGCAGAAGATATTAAGAAGAGGTGCCAAGAATACACAGAAGAACTGTACAAAAGAGATCTTCACGACCCATATAATCACGATGGTGTAATCACTCACCTAGAGCCAGACATTCTGGAATGTGAAGTCAAGTGGGCCTTAGAAAGCATCACTACAAACAAAGCTAGTGGAAGTGATGGAATTCCAGTTGAGTTATTTCAGATCCTGAAAGATGATGCTGTTAAAGTGCTGCACTCAATATGCCAGCAAATCTGGAAAACCAGCAGTGGCCACAGGACTGGAAAAGGCCCGTTTTCATTCCAATCCGAAAGAAAGGCAATACCAAATGCTCAAACTATCGCACAATTGTGCTCATCTCACATGCTAGTAAAGTAATGCTCAAAATTCTACAAGCCAGACTTCAGCAATACGTGAACCGTGAAATTCCGGATGTTCAAGCTGATTTTAGAAAAAGCAGAGCAACCAGAGATCAAATTGCCAACATCCGCTGGATCATGGAAAAAGCAGGAGAGTTCCAGAAAAACATCTTTTTCTGCTTTCTTGACTATGCCAAAGCCTTTGACTGTGTGGATCACAATAAACTGTGGAAAATTCTGAAAGAGATGGGCATACCAGACCACCTGACCTGCCTCTTGAGAAATTTATATGCAGGTCAGGAAGCAACAGTTAGAACTGGACATGGAACAACAGACTGGTTCCAAATAGGAAAAGGAGTACGTCAAGGCTGTATATTGTCACCCTGCTTATTTAACTTCTATGCAGAGTACATCATGAGAAACGCTGGACTGGAAGAAGCACAAGCTGGAATCAAGATTGCTGGGAGAAATATCAATAACCTCAGATATGCAGATGACTGAAGAGGAACTAAAAAGCCTCTTGATGAAAGTGAAAGAGGAGAGTAAAAAAGTTGGCTTAAAGTTCAACATTCAGAAAACGAAGATCATGGCATCTGGTCCCATCACTTCATGGGAAATAGATGGGAAACAGTGGAAACAGTGTCAGATTTTATTTTTGGGGGCTCCAAAATCACTGCAAATGGTGACTGCAGCCATGAAATTAAAAGATGCTTACTCCTTGGAAGGAAAGTTATGACCAACCTAGATAGCATATTGAAAAGCAGAGACATTACTTTGCCAACAAAGGTCCGTCTAGTGAAGGCTATGGTTTTTCCTGTGGTCATGTATGGATGTGAGAGTTGGATTGTGAAGAAAGCTGAGCACTGAAGAATTGATGCTTTTGAACTGTGGTGTTGGAGAAGACTCTTGAGAGTCCCTTGGACTGCAAGGAGATCCAACCAGTCCATTCTGAAGGAGATCAGCCCTGGGATTTCTTTGGAAGGAATGATGCTGAAGCTGAAACTCCAGTACTTTGGCCACCTCATGCGAAGAGTTGCCTCATTAGAAAAGACTCTGATGCTGGGAGCAATTGAGGGCAGGAGGAGAAGGGGATGACTGAGGATGAGATGGCTGGATGGCATCACTGACTCAATGGACATGAGTCTGAGTGAACTCCGGGTATTGGTGATTGACAGGGAGGCCTGGCGTGCTGCAATTCATGGGGTTGCAAAGAGTCGGACATGACTGAGTGACTGAACTGAATTCAAATATTGTTTTATAATTATCTGAGATTTTACTTATCCAAATGTTCAAAGCTTTTAACATTTGACAACTTCCCCAAATCAAATTCTAAACAGAGATTTCTTTTTAATATCAAAATAGCTGAGATTTCCCAGAGAGCTCCAGAAAAATCTCAAGTGTTTTGTCTCTCACTTTATAGAAGAGAGATACTAAAATAATTAGGTTTATTAGGAATGCTAAAATTACAAGGGAAACACTGTTAAATAGGAAATGATCATTAATTTTCTTGAGTTATGTGTTCATAGATGTATGTTACTAATATAGGTATTCTAGAAATTGTTTCAAGCTTCTAGAAATTTGTCAATACTATCATTGTCGAATTATTACCCTAAATTTTCATATGTCATGAAAATAAGTACATTTTCTTATCAAATGAACTCTCATCAGATCTTTAACCATGACCTTTTAAAAGTCTTGTTGTCATTTATAGACAGTTACTATTTCACTCTGATACTTTTTCCAAGGTGCTTCATCTTCAGATAGATTCTTGGAAAGGACTCTGGCAAGTAACCTAAAATATAGATTTCTCACAACTTTAAGATCATATTCTGAACTGCCTAGTAATTACCAGAAGTAATGAAAAAACTGGATTGAAGCAGAAAAAGAATTAAAAATGAATTAAATTTAAAAATTTGGGGATTGGATAAATTTATGAGGATGATTCTAATTTTTTTACAACTTTTTTTTTGAAATGTTGCTGGTTCCTTAAGGTTTTATTTTTCCAGATTTAAGGAAAGCTTTTTCTCTTCAGCTATCTATGATTTACAATAATTTTGTAAAGTATATATAGCTCCATAAATATAATTGAAATATTTACTTATTCTCCCTACCTGATCCTTCTAGAATTCAGAAATTTATCAAGTATTCTTATTTCATGGCAATATAGTTATTCACATAAGTTCGATAGGAATATATAACAAGACACAACTGGAAACACTGGTTATATTGGACTGGGATATTGGAGAAGGCAATGGCAACCCACTCCATGTTCTTGCCTGGAGGATCCCAGGGACAGGGGAGCCTGGTGGGCTGCCGTCTATGGGGTCGCACAGAGTCGGACACGACTGAAGCGACTCAGCAGCAGCAGCAGGACTGGGATATCATACTTGAGAATATGTATAAGATCATATAAGACCAGTCTTATGGAACTAAGATCGACTTTATAAAGCCAATAAAAGTCCCTTGGAAAAACTGGCCTGGTATCTTATTTACATCCTTCTCAGTAGTCTTACCAGGTGAGTAAGGAAGGTCACTTTCTGGCATGCCTGGAACCTCAGGAAATCCTGGCAACCTCAAGAAGAGAGGATTTTACCCAACTCTATAGGGATTTCAGGCAAACTCTGATGGTACACTCTTGGCTTGGTTTCTAGTCTGCAGAGGCTTTTAAAATCTAATTTAAGATTATGATAAATTCATAATCTTTAACTTATAAAAAGTTCCAGCAAAACACATTTTAAAAGAGCCTGTATTGTTAACCACTATTCTTGTTTCACTTATGTAAAAAATCAGGCCAAGTTTAATGAAACTAGATTTTTTTTCTTGCTAAAAAATTACTCACTGTGATTATTTTTGATAGAAATGAGAGTGATTGTAGAGAAAAAAATACGTTTCAGTAGAAAATTATGATACAATCTCGTGGATATCAGATTATAATTCTGATCATTGCCTTTGAGGCTTTGTACATATCTGTAAACCAAATTGAATCCTGAATTCTAGTTTCCTCAAACATCTAGCTACAACTCTCCAAACTAATGTTTCCAACTTCCCCCAAACCTTCTGATTTGGAACTACTAAAAGCAAACTTCTTTTGAACCTACTTGGAAGAGATTATACCAGATCCTTCTCACTACCGAGATGGGATCCAAACTCCAGAAATTTTATAACTGAGTACACATCCCCCAATTAAAAAGGGCTCCTCTAGACTCTTAGAACAGCCCACAAGCTGGACATTAAAATTAAAGTTGACTAAGGAGGTTCTTTCCCCAAAGTTTTTATCATCTTGTAGTGGACAGCTCTCCCAGGATTGTGGGTCAATATCTTTATCTCAAACATGAAAACTTGATTTCTTTTGCCTCTTTGCCACTTGCTTTTTCTGTCAATGCACAAGAAGATGATGCTTTTTAACTTTGGCAATTACAGCTGAATCTATTGCTAAGGTCGTTGCTGTACAATAAAAGTCTCTAAATTTTCTGGCTGAGGCAGTTTTAGATAATAGAATTGCTTTAGTTTATTTTTATTGGCTGAACAAGGAAGAGTATGAGGCATAGCAAATACTTTCTGCTGCACCTAGATCAGAATCTGTGGTATCCTAGCGAGTACAAGAAATTAATAATCTACTCAGGTAATACAGGATGACGCGACTTCAGGTATATCTTTTGTTTGACACCAACCGGTTTGATTACCGTAGTCCCTGGCTAAGGAGTATACCTCCATCTCGAGGTATTACCCTGCTAAGTCACCACTGCAGTCTCCCTGGTGTGCTACATTATCTGAAGTGTATTAAATTTATGATCACAGCCACACAAGTACACAGTGACCTCACTGTGCACGGAGAAACCGAAACAAAATGATTCATAACAGCAGAAGCTCTTCCAGTGATCTGACATTATAACCTATGAAGTTCACCTTGAGATACTAGCAGCTCGACTCTGATAGGGACATAGTGTCACTAACACCAAATTTTGGGTCAATCTCTAATGTATAAGAGGATGACCCAAAGAGGGGAATGGTTAGCTTAAGTAAACAAGGGGGCCATTTGAATGATGTGGCTTAGTGCTGTGATGACATATGTAACCAAACTAAAACCTAAGCATGTAAATAGGTCAATAAGAAGTCAAAACACTAGAGACAACCATTCACAGCCAACTGGGTTCGAGCTATAGCCAACTGGGTTCGAGCTATAGCCAACTGCTATTTGCTTTACTTTGCTTAAGCGTCTGCCTGGAATGCGGGAGACCTGGGTTCAATCCCTGGGTTGGGAAGATCCACTGGAGAAGGAAATGGCAACCTACTCCAGTACTCTTGTCTGGAGAATCCCATGGAGGGAGGAGCCTGGTAGGCTACAGCCCATGGGGTCGCAAAGAGTCGGACATGACTGAGCAACTTCACTTCACTTCATTTTTCTCTGTAAAAGTGTTCCTAACCACTTCTGGTTTGATTTGAATTGCTTTTTGCTCAAATAGACTCTTAAAAATTGTAATATAGCTCAACTTACCATTCAACAACACATAGCGCAGGATTATATATACATTTTTTCCCTGCTACTTTAAGTTCCTTGAGTCCTCTTTATTTATTCTCTCTATCCCTAATCCATTCTGAAAGACTCTGCAACTATGGAACAACAGAAAGGTAGGCTCAGATTGAGTTGACATACATCAGGCATTGGGGAGCATCCTGTCAGAACTTCAGTAACAGATTTCCCCATGGTTGGAAATGTCATTGTGCCATTATTAAGAAATACACAAAATCAGCACTCTTTTATTATCAAAGGTCTTCTAAGACAAATTCCTCTCTGGAGCTTATTCTGATACTTCATAGATTATCATCTTCCACATACTTTTGGGGAAAACTTCCACTGTACTAAATCAACTTCCAAAACCTCCATCCTTCTCCATGGAAACACACGCTTTTGAGTACCTACGTTTGTTTTCCAGACAACCTAAGTGCTTTGGATACATTCTCCTTGACCAACTTGGAGTTCTGGTCTTATGTGAAAACATTCCACTCTTTCATGTTTTCCAGACAGTGTCTAATTGGAATGGAAACTAGCACAGAATTGGGTGTTTGGTGAAGGAAATGACATGTGGCCCTCTGAGAACTAAGGGGTGATGTCACTCACTAAGGTGAAGACTCTGTGGCATGATGCCTTTATGACCAGGGATTAGTGAGGTGTGGTGGACAGAGCACTGGACTGGGAGTCAGCGGGCCCTCCTGGTGTAGCTGCTAGCTTTCTGTCTGACCCTGCATACATCCCTTTCCACCAACTTGGTGCGACTCCTTATCCATACTGTAAGCACTCCCCACCCGAGTCTTGTTTTCACTAAGTTAGATCTATCAACGTAGAAAGTCTTGGTGGAGGGGCTAAGGGATATACAATTGGCGAGGGAATGGCAAAGAGTCAGCTCTCTACCCAACTGCTAGATGAACAGTAAAGTTCTGTAGGATAAACAGAGGAGGAACCACTGAACTCTGCTTGGTTGGTTCATTCATTCAGGAAAACACTTTATGGGGAAGATGAACTAACCTGATTAAATGTTATGAGATTCTTCTGATTTCTGTGTAGACAATGGATCATAGGGGACATTAGAGGAAGTGGAAGGGCCACTTAGGACACTAATCAAATATAGGGATACCTTGTTTTATTGTACTTCACTCCATTGTGCTTTGTAAAAATAAATTAAGAAACCGTGCTTTTTACAAATTGAAAGTCTGTGTAACCCTGCATCAAACAAATCTATGGCTGCCATTTTCCTGTTTACCCACTTCGTGTCTTTGGGTCACATTTCTGGCAATTCTTGCAATATTTCTAACTTTTTCATTATTATTATATTCATTATAGTCATTTATGATCAGTGATGTGATCAATCATTTGTGATCTTTTATGCTACTATTGCAAAAAAAAAAAGCCATAAAAAATGAAGTAATGCCATTTGCAGCAACATGGTTGGATGTACAGATTATCACACTAAATGAAATGTTAAAAAGAAATAAATACCATATGATGTTACTTATATGCGGAATCTAAAATATGACAGTGAACTTATCTATGAAACGGAAACAGACTCACAGACAGAGAAAACAGACCTGTGGTTGCCTAGGGGACGGGGGAGAAGGAGAGGGATGAACTGGGAGTTTGGGATTAACAGATACAAACTATTATATAGAATGGATAAACAACAAGGTCCTACGGTATAGCACATGGAACTATATTCAACATCCTGTGATAAACCACACTGGAAAAGACTATGAAAAAGAATATATATGTATACAGAACCACTTTTCTACACACCAGAAACTAGTAAACTTTGTAAACCAACTATATTTCAACTAAAAATAAACAAAAGATTGCAGCTAAGAGCAGTTTGCTTAAGGATAATGAGAGAGCCTATGGTTTATTTCATTTTTCCTCAAATTAAATAAAAAGTCTCTCTCTTTCTCTTTCTTTCTTTTTTTTTTTTTAATACCATTGAATTCATTAGTATTTGTCTTCTCCCAAGTCTAGCAGCCTCATCCAGCATAATTCAGTTCAGACTTCAGTGTCACTACCTGAGAGAGCAGGATAGATTAAAAGCAATTTAGAGAGTTTGAGTTTATTTCTGAACTTTTCCCTTTCAAATCAGTTCCAAAAATAAGCTGTGATGTCCATCTTTTAGACTCTGCCCAGTGGAAAATGTTCTTACAACATAAACATCCAGGAACCCTCTAGCCCCATGTTGCTTTAGGTTTTATTATTTCAGGGTTCCCGCAAGCCTCTTCTTCTATAAGCAGAGTTGTCACTCTTTGTTCTCTCTGGCTGTGCCACTCTCTCCTGAGTTCATCGGCTCTCTTTCTTAATCCTACTCTCATGATTGTCCTAGCAGTCTAGAAGACTCTGACATGGTCTAGCTTGACATTTTCACTTTAGGGGTGATGCATCATTTTTCCATTGCTGTTGTAACATGTTACTATAACCTTAGTGTCTTAAAACAACCAAAATGTATCATCTCACAGTCTACAGTTTAGGCATTTGGTTTGATTCTCCCAGGACTCAAATGGAGATGTTGAAAGCCTTTGTTCCTTTGTGGATAGCGTAGGGGAGAATCAATTGTCTAACGTGGTAACAGAACTTAGATCACTATCTCCTTGCTGGAGATCTCTCTTAGGCTCAGAAAAAGCACCAAGGACTCAAATCTTACTCAGCTTGTATCACTCTTGCCCACTCTTCTGCCTTCCTCCTTTATTCCCAATGACTTATCTAGAGTAATCTCCCCAGTTTAAGGTCTTTTAACTTTAATCACATTAGTAAAGTCTCTTTTGCCATGTCACCTTGCAGCATATTCAGATGTTCTGAGTAGGGGCTGGACGTCTCTGGGAGACACTAATCCGCCTACCACAGTTGAAAAAACTGAGGCCCCAAAGATCAGCATGCCTTGCTCATAATCAGTAACTTACAGTTTAAATTTGAATCCAGGCGTGAGATTTCTAGGGGCTTCCCAGGTAAGCGGTAAAGAGTCCATCTGCCAGTGCATGAGCAGCAGGAGATGTGAGGAAGATCCCCTGGAGGAGGAGACGGCAAACATCTTCAGTGTTCTTGCTGGGGAAATCCCATGGACAGAGGAGCCTGGTGGGCTGCTGCCCATGAGGGTTGCAAAGAGTCGGACACAACTGAAGTTGACTGAGCACATGAGGTTTCTAACTTAGAATTCTTTCCAATATATAAAAATATACGCAGTTCAAGTGTGAATTCAGGTCTCTCCTAAGAGCTGAATGATGTTTCGGGACTAATACAACCTCTAAGATAAGACACACATGTGTTTAGAAGCTTATTCCTCCCCTCACTAGCCGTTTGTGTGAAAGTGAAAGTGTTAGTCCCTCAGTCACATCCGACTCTTTGCATCCCCATGGACTGTAGCCCACCAGGCTCCTTTGTCGATGGAATTCTCCAGACAAGGATACTGGAGTGGGTTGTCATTCGCTTCTCCAGGAGATCTTCCTGATCCAGGGGTCGAACCCCGGGCTCCTGCATCGTCGGCAGGTTCTTTGCTATCTGAGCCACCAGGGGAGACCTGCACTCGCCACTTGACATCGAGCAATTCAGGTTGCATATCTGAGCCACCATTTTCTCATCTATAAAATGAAAGGAGTGGACCCATGTAGCAGGGATTTAGGGAGCATTTAATAAGCTATTTCTTGAGCACTTAGCACAGGGTTTATATTTTTTAAAAAATCACTGAAAGAGCCAATTTGAGTTCCTATGCTTTGTCAATAAGAAAACAGACCCAGAGAGGAGAAGCAATGGCACGAGGTCATACAGCGGGTTAGTGGCAAACCCCAAGCCAGATTACACAATGGCATGAGAATTCGGAGGGAGAGTAATTACAAGAACGAAATTCCACACCTGCTTTCGACAACATTCCTCAACCAGCCCAGAGGCTGAGCCTCAATTTCCTTCCACCAGGGTATCCCACAGGAATTAGAGGTTGAAAGGCAGGCATGCTGGATTCATCTGATGTGACAACTTTGGTCTTCCCCGGCATTTTCAGTTTCCACATTCCTCTATGAACCTCTGCCCTACAGCCCAATCGATGTCAGCTCACTTAGCGCTAAATGCTTCCTGTGCACCGAGCCATTTTGCATTAGCTTAGTAAAAATGGAGCCATCCAGCATCAATTCACATGAAATAATTTTCCACTTCATGTCAACCGAAAATCACCCATTTCCCGCTACAAGTGACACTTAGTACTGGGAAGCGCTTGGAGTCGTTAGGAGCTATCGTCGCCTGGACTGCCCGCCTTTGTGTGATCAGGTCCTGCATCTAGAGAGAATATGGGTCAAGACTCTATTTTCATGTGATTAAATATAAGGGTTAAAATCTAGCCCATCTTCTTATCAAGCTGAAATATGTTCACCACCCAAAGACGGAAAATAGTCTTTGCATCTGTAACTCCAAAAATGGGGCAGGTCAGAGCAGATTGCTCAATCATTCAGTGAGTGTATAGAGACCTCCTATGTTCTAGACATTCTTGCAAATACAAAGATAACAAAATAAAATCTCTACTCTTAAAAGATTCTTACTGTCCAGACAGGACGGTTAAATGTGTATACAGTCAGCTACAATAAAAGGCATGTTTAATCATATGCAGCTGTTAAAATATTAGGTCTTAAGCCAATGATGTTCAAATACTTTCAACTGTGAAACTTCATTTAAATGAAATTCAATAAATAAAACTGATAATAGGGGATCTGCAGTGGCTGAAGTGGGAACCACTGACCTGGAGACCTACCCATTAACACATTATAGTTTCTGATAGCTCTTCATAATATATTTAAAAGGATCTGTTTTGCAATATTTGTAACTGCTTTACTGAATGTACTGATCTGTAAATACAAGTAGGAAGTCATTCCTTTCATCATTACCTCTTTGAACTTACAGATTGATATTTCTCATACTCCTGGCTTGTATCTCAGGGGGATTCTATAGTTTCTCTGGTCCTTCTCAGGTGTTAATAAATAATCCTGTCTCCCAGCTCACTGTAGAACTAAAACTAATCTCAGGGAAAGGGGAAGATTTTTCCTTTCCTAAGCACTGCTCCACACAGTTGGAAAATGCACAGAGAAGAGACTGGTTGTCCACCTCTTCCCCATTTCCCCACCGTGCTCTTCTCTGCCACTCCCCTCACTTATCATGACTCCTGTGAATTCTCCCGATTAGAGAGGGTATTAGGGTGATGGCTTCCCTGGTGGTTCAGAGGTTAAAGCGTCTGCCTGCAATGCGGGAGACCTGGGTTCAATCCCCGGGTCGGAAGATCCCCTGGAGAAGGAAACGGCAATCCACTCCAGTCTTCTTGCCTGGAGAATCCCATGGATGGAGGAGGCTGGTGGGCTACAGTCCACGGGGTCACAAAGAGTCGAACACGACTGAGCGACTTCACTTTCACTTTCACTTTCTTTAGGGTGATGGCGACAGCAGAAAGAGGCACTGAATGTCTTATTTGCCCAACAGGGTTGCCACATACAGTTGTGGAGGTTGCATACTGCACAACCATACCCAGGCAAGAGAACATGGAATTCTAGTTCACTTTGCTTGTGAAGTTAAACTTACCAAGTTACTCTGGTGTGGAGCTGCATCCATTTGAGGGAAGGAAACATTTTTGTAAATTGTCACCTTGTTTTAAAACCTAACTCTGCACTGCCTCCAAAAGGAGGGTATGTCTTTTATAAAATTTTCACATGGTACATAGGGACAGAGGCAGTCCTGTTGACCAGTACAATTTAAAGCTGATGCTTGACTAAAGGTGGCAGGTGTTCAAAGACTGGTTTTTTCCTTTGCTCTGGAAATTACTAGGCTTTCTCCTGGTGGCTCAGATGGTAAAGAATCTGCCTGCAATGCAGGGGACCCGGGTTCAACCTGGGCTCGATCTGGGGGGAAAGATCCTCTAGAGGAGGGAGTGGCCACCCACTCCAGATTCTTGCCTGGACAATTCCATGGACAGAGGAGCCTGGTGGGCTAATAGTCCATGGGGTTGTGAAGAGTCAGACATGACTGAACGACTAACAATTTCACCTCCACTCCCATTCTAGGACTCTCCCATTTGACGATCTCTGATTCCAATGGCTGAATATTTCTGATCGCACTTCAGTCCTGCAACCCTTACCTCCACCCCACACAGACCATCTCTGTTGGATCTCCTCTACTTGTGGGTGGTCTCTGAACAGAGTCCATTTCAAGACATCTGGAGGCTTACTGCCTCATCTGCACCCGAGAACACATGTACTCTTCCCCCACCCTACTAGGAAGTGGAGCTCCCCAGCCACCTGCTCACCCTAGCTGTCCAAGACTCCTTCAGAAAGCATCTCCCTGTTAGGCCTTTTCAAGAATTAATCAAATTCCTGTCTCCATATTCACCAAAGTCAGGGGTATTTACATAATTTTCAGGAGTCTCCTCCATCTGAATAAATCTCCTGGCATCTCCTCTGTTCCCACACCTGGAGGATAAACCAAGTGGCAAAACCAGTTCCACAGCTGTCCTGTATCAACAGGTGGCAACTGAGAATCTGGGCCTTTGGAGCATCTGCTGAGACTCAAAGAGATAAGGGAATATCTTGATACATAATGTTTAGTGACATGAGTAAATTCTCAAGAAATAATAAATGGAAGGATGGATAAACATACAAATTTGAATGTGTGTGTGTATATATATACGTGCACATA
Organism: Oryx dammah; assembly: GCF_014754425.2. Lineage (NCBI taxonomy): Eukaryota > Metazoa > Chordata > Mammalia > Artiodactyla > Bovidae > Oryx > Oryx dammah. The sequence continues at coordinate 103,033,391 of NW_024070185.1, forward strand.
TTGTGTGTGTATGTGTCTATCTATCGCTATAGAATTGGATGAGGTAGAGAAGATATTTAAGATTTTTTTCATTTAAAGTATACTTTATTTAGCACTTGTGAAAGTCACTTAGAGTCCCTGCCTCACCACAAAGACATAGGATATAAATTCTAGGTACCACCTGTATTAGTTTCCTATAGCTGCTTTAAAAATCACCTCCAACATTGTGACTTAAAAACACAGATTTATTATACTAACATTCTGGCGGTCAAGAATCTGAAAAGGGGGTTTTATAAGGCTAAACTCAAGGTATCAAGAGAGGCATGAGTCCTTCTGGAGGCTCCAGGAGAGAATCTATTTTCTTGGCTTTTGAGTTCCTAGAGGCTGTCTACATGACCTGGCTCCTGATACCACATCACTACACACTCTGCTTCTGTTTCCTCTATCTTAGTCTAGCCTCCTTGTTATAAGGACTACTATGATCTCATGGGACTTAGATAAGCCAGGGTGAATTTCCTATCTCAAGATCCTCATTAATTACATCTCGTCTGTTTTGCCATGTACGGTAATGTTTTTGTAGGTACTGGGGTAAGAACACGGACCTCTTTGATAGGGTTCTATTATTCTACCTGCCCCATCATCCTTAACAGGAGGTCATGGATAGAGAAAATGAAAAACGGCAACAAATATGAGTGCTTTAAAGTGTGAACCTCAACAAGTGACTTAACCCCACTCAGCCCACAGTTTCTTCATCTATCAAATAATAATATCTGTTTCGTGCAGTTGTTTATTAGTGGTAAATAAGTCAATATTTTTAAAATGCTAAGAACAGGGCTGGCTCATAGTGAGTGCCACATAATTATTTTTTAGAAGCCCCAAGGGAGGGAATTTCCAGGTGGTCCAGTGGTTAGGACTCCATGATTTCACTCCAGAGGGTGAGCGTTCACTCCCTGGTCAGGGAATTGAGATCTCATAAATCAGTCGCGTGGCCAAAGGGGGAAAAACAAAACAAAGAGTAGTTAAAAAAAAGTCACAAGGGAGGATGCTCTATGTTACAAAGTAGACTCAGGATACAGCTGCTTCTTATTTGGTCAACACTGTGTTACATATTCCAGGATTAATAGCATCAGGGGCTTATTAACTTAATGAATGTTAATAAATCTCTGGAGTAAGTCTGATACAACAGTATATGCAAATACTATTTTTTTAAGAACATATTCTAACATGTTAACAGTTCTCCTGTGAGATTATGGGTGATTTTTATACTCTTCTTTACACTTGATCAATGTTCTATATTTTGTTCAATTACCCTAGATGCCAGTTATAGCAGAGAGAAAAGATAAATAAGCCATGCTATTTAAATATATATATATACACACATATAAAGAGATCAGAGTGTTTTTGTTGTGGTGGTCTTTTATTTGTGGGGTTGGGGTGGGTTTCCTAGACTTGATATCTAATGTATATAGGCTGGCTTCCCTAAACATTCAATGCTCCAACACTAGCTGAAAGAAAAGAAAGAAAGTTGCTCAGTCATGTCCAACTCTTTGCGGTCCCATGGACTATAGCCTACCAAGCTCTTCCATCCATGGGATTTTCCAGGCAAGAGTACTGGAGTGGATTGCCATTTCCTTTTCCAGGGTATCTTCCCAACCCAGGGATCGAACCCAGGTCTTCTGCATTGCAGGCAGATGCTTTACTATCTGACCACCAGGGAGAAGGACACCAGCTGGGTGTCCTATAATTCAATTAAATTCTGACACCAGCTACCCAACATAGCATCAGATTCACAGGTTGATGGCCCACAAGACTGCTCCACCAACCCCAAGTTCCTAATCAACTGGCTATAGATTGGAGATCGCCATGAATTTCTCCTTGGGCTTCAAAGTCAATTGCAAGGCCAGGCTCTTACTTTTATTTCTGACCAACTGGCTATTAATATAAATAGGAGACTCCCGAGACACCTCCTAGGATTACTATTAATTTGCTAGAGAGGCTCGCAGAATTCAGAGAAACATTTCAATAACTGGGCTACCAGTTTATTATAAAAGAATATGACTCAGGAGTAGCCAGACAGAAATGATGGGTAGGGCAAGTTATGGGAAAAGAGCATAAGCTTCTTTGTCCTCATAGCTTACTACTCTCCCCAAATCTCCACTTGCTCACCAACACGAAAGCCCTCCAAACCCAGTTCGTTTGGATTTTCCTGAAGGCTTTAATACATTCCTGCCTTCTTTGACCCCTTCCTTCTTTTCTTGCTTCCTTTTTATTAATCGGTGAAGGTCTATAAGTCTTTAGGGCCTCCCAGGTGGCACTAGTGATAGAGAACCCTCCTGCCAATGCAGGAGACATTAGAGATGTGGGTTCCACTCCTGGGTCGGGAAGCTCCCCTGGAGGAGGGCAGGGCAACCCACTCCAGAATTCTTGCCTGGAGAATCCCATGGACAGAGGAGCCTGGCGGGCTATGGTCCATAGGGTTTCAAAGAGTCAGACACGACTGAAGTGACTTAGCACACAGCACGTGAATCTTTAAGTTCTTTAGTTCAACTTCAGTGGGCTTCACTTGAACTGGTTGTTTCAAATGCAAGTTTTTATACTCCGGCCCTTAAAATTCTGATCAATAGGTCTGAATTGGGGTTGCAGGAATCTATCCTGAAAACATTCACATCTAGCCACATGCCAGGTGGGAATGTTGAGGAATGTTGTTCAAATGTGTTCTAATCCCCTCACCTAATGGTCCTGAGAAACTAAAACCCAGAAAGAGAAAATGACCTCCCTGGTAAGTCAAATGTTGACATGGTAGCAATTTTGAAGAAGGTCTATACCTGATTATTTGATTTCTTTTCAGAGCCCTTATAACTGTAGGTTCCTGAAACTATAAAAATGCAAGGACCTCTAAAAGCACTAGGGTGATCTCTAGGGAAATTCAGTGTTTAAGGCAAATCACACCTACTCATCTTCTTATCCCACAACTGAAATCAGGCTGAAAATATCACGTGGGAAAATCCTGAAAGGGAGGAGAAATCAGAAAAGAGAAGCTTACAGCCCTGCGCTGGTGTGGATATGAGGAGGACTGGCTTCCTGGTGTCCAAGCTGCTCCCACTGGGCAGTGCTCCATGTGCCAGCCAGGACAGTCTTTTTAAAAGACAAACCTCCCTGGCGACCCTCTACCCTGGCACCGCACCGCCCATATGGAGTTTGGTGTGGTGGGAACAGTATGTACACTAGGATGGATGGACTAGAATTCAAAGCTGTGTAAACTGGGACTGAAGCTCCAATATTCTGATCTCCTGATACAAAGAGCCAACTCATTGGAAAAGACCCTGGTGCTGGAAAGGACTGAGGGCAAGAGGAGAAGGGGGTGACAGAGGATGAGATGGTTGGATGGCGTCACTCATGACTCAATGAACATGCATTTGAGCAAACTCTGGGAGACAGTGAAAGATAGAGAAGCCTAGAGTGCTGCAGCCCATGGTGTCACAGAGTCGGACACAACTTAGAGCCTGAACAGCAACAAAACCCACAATCTGGGGCAAACCTTCGGCTCTCTGTGCCTTGGTTTGGAGATTTTTTAAAAATGACAGAATGGTAACCAATACACAGGGTTTATAGTGGAGAGGCTGTACAATACTAACATGTTAAGCACTTAAGGCTCTGAAATTAGACACTTAAGTTCAAATCTTGTCTCCTCTTCTTAATAGCTGTGACTTTGAGCAGGTTACTTCACTCTCTGGGACAGATGAGCACTATGATCATACATTGCTTGTGGGTCATCGTGCAGATGAAAGGAAACACTGTACTAAGGCTCTTGATTAAGTACTTTGCAAGGGCTCAGTGAGTGGTAGCTGGATGAAGCATGGTAGATGCTTGACAAACCAGAGGGGAAGCAAATGAATGGGAGAAAGGAGAATCTCAGGCAAGATGTAGTCACACGAAGCAACGTGTCTCATCTCCTCTACGAAAATGCTCTCTAAACCCAGTGAAGTTTCACTGATGGGGGAGAAGCTGGGAGGGTAGACCAGATTAGGATAATTGGTTTCCTTGGAAGCTGAAAAGTCACAGCTAGTTTGCCACAGGCACCTCTATTACCATCATTTCAATGCAATCCCCAAATCCCATTGAAATAGTGAATGAAATTGAAAAGCTGCAAAGGAAGAGAAGGAAAAATTGAGGAGAGGAGCCAAAATGCTTCAGGCTCTGTTTGTATCCTCTCTTGCCATCTCCCTACCCGGTCTTGGGCCCAAGCCTCTGCAAGCTTCCTCTCTTTCTGTACCTTTCTGGGAAGAGGTGGGAGGGAGGGAAGTCTTTATCCCTGCTGTTGGCCTGAGAAGGTCTTTTCTCTAAGGGCAAGTGCAGAAGAGGGGTGAGCAAGCTGAGGCATTGAAAGAGAGAAGCCTGAGGAATAAGAGAGCAGGGCCTTGGTCTCAGACTGAAAACACAGACAGTACAGCTCTCCATCAGGGTTCTCATCAAACCACTGTAGCTGCCTCTTTACCTGCTTGTGTTTGCACCAGACATGAGAGTGTCCGGACCTCAATGCCAAGGAATGAGCAGTCAGGTTTGGTGTTAATCCAGGCCCCTCAACAGCTTCATAGTTTATCTTTTGAAACCAAGGTTTCAACATTTGTAAAATTAGATAAGATGGGTAAAATACTTGGCACCATGCTTAATAAAATGCCCTTTTCTCCTCCCTCTTCTTGTTCATCTTTTCCTTCTTTTGTGCCTCCTTTCTCTGTCCTTTTTTTAAAGAATTTTAAAAATATGGACCATTTTTAAAGTCTATATTGAACTTGTTGCAATATTGCTTCTGTTTTATGTTCTTTTTTTTTTTTTTTTTTTTGCCACAAAGCATATGGGGTCTTAGCTTCCTGACCAGGATTCGAACCTGCATCCCTTGCATTGGAATTCAGCATCTTAACTGCTGGACTACCAGAGAAGTCCCTCTTTGTCCTTCTTAATCCTCATGCTTTTCTTCCTCTTTCATTCTCTGTCTCTGCTCCTGAAGTCAGGGGCTTCAAGAGTTTAACTCAACTCTGCTTCTCCTTAGGCCTTGTACACAGCAATTGCTCAGTGGATACTTGTATAATTGAGAAAGAAAGAAACTATCCATTGCCCTTTCTCTGTGTATTAGAAAGCACTCTCATATATGTGTTCTCACCCATGAGTACTTAGCTATTAAAACACAAAGCTTCTAAGCAAAGAATTAGAGAATCATGACAACCTAAAACAACCCATGCACTGGTCTAGGCTCCAACTCTGACTTTACATAAAGGACTCTGGAGACTCAGAGAAGACTACAGATTTCCTTATGGCCCTTGTGGGGGCAGGGGCAGAGTTATCTGTCTTGATCCTCATCCATTTCTATTTCTCTAGATCATAGCAGCTCCCTCTGTGGAGGTGAGTCTCCTGATTATCCCATTGATACATTTGCCCAATTATTCATTCAGTGAAGAAATGTCTCATAACAGTGTGTCAGACAGTTGTGCTACCAAGGACAACCATACATGAAAATAGTCCTAATATCTATTCTCACAGAGCAAACAAAGGAGACTGCTGCTAACTGAAAACATGTGAATGTCACCCTCCTGTCCTCAACACACATGGATAGATTTTCAGTTTTAAATAATAACAACATGCTTCACAGGAAAACGGCAAGACGCTATGAAGGAGGAAAGTAAAAGGTGGATGCTATTGAACTGGGGCACTGAGGAAAGCATTTCTGACTCAGTGACTTCTAAGAGGAAGCCTAAAGATGAAAGAATATTCTTGCAGGCAAGTTCTGCTAGTCCTTTCTGTCTCTCCGCCTAGAATGCCCTCTCCTGTTTCTTCCTTCGTCTAAGCCCACATGCTCTTCAAGTCCCAGTACAAAGGCCATACTTCTTTCCTTATCATCTTAACTCTGTCCTTAAAAAAAAAAAAAAAAAAAAGATCCAGTCTTCCCTCCAAAAATAGATTTTCAACATTTCAATTCATATTCAGCAAATACTTTAACAGAGATGTTTAACTCTGTTTGCCAAGGCAAATTCATCAGTATCCTTTATGTGGATGAACTTGGTTATGCTTATCTGGTTTATTTAAAGCATATTGGATTTATATGAGCTGAAGCCTGGTATAAGAAGTTCTACAAGCAATATATTACCTAATTGCTTCGTAGATATGTATGAGAGAGAGAGAGAGAGAGAGAGGCAGATAGATAGGTAGGTGATAGGTAGATTTATCACCAGGTATCTTATACTGGAATAATGAACTTTGCTGGAAAAAATGTAACCTCTTCATCAAGAGATTAGAAATAACAGAGTGGAGAACAGAAGGTGAATTTGAAGATGGTAGACATGAATATAGATTCTACTTTTAGTTTTTAATGACTAAACCAGCAACAATTACAACAAGACTAATCTCCAGCCTTTTGGAACTCTTCATATATTCTAAGCATTGTGCTAAGAGTTTCATGTATATTACCGTGTTAATCTGATTCAACAGAAATTATGATGAGTTTTACTCCAGTTTTTACAGATAAGGAAACTGAAACTTGGGAAATTAAGTAACTTTCTCAAAGTAACACACTTAACAAGTAATAACAGCAGAATTTACCCTGGGTGGTTTTATTCTAGAACTCAACACTACATGCTCACTTGCAAGTTCAGAGCAAGCTTAATAAACAATTTGGCTACAGTTTGCATCAATTTTTCTAACCTAAAATAACAAGGGGAGCAGACACGGTACGTGACAACTCAGCACCTCTGTTTTAAAGGGCCACTTCTTCCTGTTCTTTCATAATCTGGGAGGATCAAGAGGGGCTTCCTAGAAGAGCTGCAGGAAGATCTGGAATCTGGAGAAACTCTCAGTCTCCTGGGTTCCTTTCACTTCATTCAAACCCCCATCCTGCAATTCTTTGATTATTTATAGAAGATATTCCCAAAGGAGGGCAGCTCCTTATTCTGCCTTAGAGATCGTGAAGAGAGATAAATAACACATTCCTCATTCTCTTATTCGCTGGGGAAATTGGGGGCTGTGTTTACATCGCTTCCTTGGTATTTATCCTCCTGCTGACTATTCCATCCCCTCTATTTCACGTTGTTATTTTACTTCCATTAGGGGAGCAGAAAAAACATGAGAAGCCATTCTGATCCAGCCCAATCCTCAGAGGGCATTGCTCGGTCAAAGTCAGCATCCTCTCCCTTGTAATTTTCCCTACAAACATCTCATTCAAGAGGCATTTTCCTCCCTCTGAGTGCTAATGTCCTGATGATGATAAAAATAAATAAATATCACACACATACGCACACACACACACCCCGAAACAAAACAGAAGGGAAGAAAAGAGAACAGAAAATCAATTGCACGCTTGGTTCATTTCATGTTTATATACTTCTGGATTTCCTTCCTGGGCTCCTGAGAATTGCCTAGTTAGCAGTTAGGAAGGGCTGGCAGGGTCACTGCAGTTTTAATGCGGCATGCCTGTCTTCCGTGGCTTTTCTTCTTTGAGAAGGGGCTGGACTTTATTAAGAAAACTTCTGAATGTATGAGCTCCTTTATTTATCCATCATGTCTATGGAGACATTGATGCAGTCCATTTTGTACGGGGAACTGACAAGATTATTTGTTATTTTCTGTTCTTTTCCAGAAATAGAGGCTTTGCTTCAAGAAAACCCTGTGGTTGGTTAAAACAATTTTGACCACTGGAGTCCTTATTTGGTTAATTTTTTGTTATGCTGGCTCTTCAATGAAGGACAAGATACTCTGAGCATCTAGCTGTGTGTTAAAAACTATGCCAAGCACTTTACACATGTTATTCAATTTGATTAAACAAACAAATATATTGACGTAAACAGCAATGTCCTAACGCCATAGATGGAGATAATGAGACTCAAGAGTATAAATACAATTCTGATCGGGAGATTGTGAGTCTTTGCAGCTCACTGATATAGATTTACTTCCCTCTGATAACTTTTCAAAAATTCTTGATTGACAATGCTGCTCTAGTTTCAGATGTACACAAAGTGAGTTATTTGCACATATACAAGCATGCGTTCATTTTCAGAGTCTTTTCCCATGTGGGCTATTACAGACTATTGACCTCAGTTCCCTGTATAGGCAGCAGGTCCTTGTTGGTTATCTATTTTATGGTGGCTCAGAGGTTAAAGCATCTGCCTGCAATGCTGGAGACCCAGGTTTGGTCCCTGGGTCGGGAAGATCCCCTGGAGAAGGATATGGTAACCCACTCCAGTATTCTTGCCTGGAGAATCCCATGGATGGAGAAGCCTGGTAGGCTACAGTCCACGGGCTCACAAAGAGTCGGACACGACTGAGCGACTTCACTATACACTATCCATTATACTCAGTTCAGTTGCTCAGTTGTGTCCAACTCTTTGTGACCCCAAGGACTATAGTATGCTAGGCTTCCCTGTCCATCATCAACTCCTGGGGCTTACTCAAACTCATGCCCATCAAGTCGCTGATGCCATCCAACCATATTATCCTCTGTCGTATCCTACTCTTCCTACCTTCAATCTTTCCCAGGATCAAGGTCTTTTCCTAAGGAGTCAGTTCTTTGCATCAGGCGGCCAAAGTATAGGAACGTCATCTTCAGCATCAGTCCTTCCAATGAATATTCAAGGTTGATTTCCTTTAGGATTGGTTCGATTTCTTTGCTCTCCAACAGAGTCTCAAGTGTCATCTCCAACACCATAGTTCAAAAGCATCAATTCTTTGGCACTCAGCTTTCTTTATAGTCCAACTCGCACACCCATACATGACTACTAGAAAAACCATAGCTTTGACTAGATGGACCTTCGTCTGCAAAGTAATGTCTCAGCTTTTTAATATGCTTTATAGGCTGGTCATAGCTTTTCTTCCAAGGAGTAAGTGTCTTTTAATGTCATGGCTGCAGTCACCATCTGCAGTGATTTTGGAGCCCAAGAAAATAAAGTCTGTCACTGTTTCCATTGTTTCCCCATCTATTTGCCATGAAGTGATGGGACTGGATGCCATGATCTTAGTTTTTTGAATGTTGAGTTTTAAGCCAGCTTTTTCACTCTCCTCTTTCACCTTCATCAGGAGGCTTTTTTTTCCATCTTCACTTTCTGCCATAAGAGTGGTATCATCTACATATCTGAGGTTATTAATATTTCTTCTGGCAATCTTGACTTCAATCTGTGCTTCATCCAGTCTGGCATTTCTCATGATGTACTCTGTATATAAGCTAAATAAGCAGTGTAACAATATACAGCCTTGACGTACTCCTTTCCCAATTTGGAACCATTGTCCATTGTTCCATGCTTGGTTCTAACTGTTGCTTCTTGACTTGCATATAGATTTCTCAGGAGGTAGGTAAGGGGGTCTAGTATTCCCATCTCTTGAAGAATTTTCCACAGTTTGTTGTGATCTACACAGTCAAAGGCTTTAGCATCTTAGGTTAGCTTTTCCAAAAGCAATGTTTGGAATGTAGATTCATGCATGTGTTATCTGTTAAGGAAATGGTCCTAGGAGAGAATGACAAGCAAGAAGTAGGAGAGAGATAGGATGAAATCAAGCGGGGGTGTGATTTCAAGTATGATTCCCATCTCAGTCTGATCCTGCTCTGGAACATGTTACTCCTCAGTAACATGTTTTGCCCTGACTCAGGGCAAAAGAGCTGGATCTGCACGCTGCCATCCCTGTCTATCATTGATAAGAGCTGCCTGTGAACTACTATGTTTTTTTTTTTTTTTGAATTGCCTTCTTTTATATTTTAATTTTTACTGGAGTATGGTTGATTTACAACGTTGTGGTAGTTTCTGCTGAACAACATGGTGAATCAGTTATGTGTATATATCCACTCTTTTTTTAGATCTTTTCCCATATAGGCCATTACAGAGTATTGAGTGGAGTTCCTTGTGCTTTACCGTAGGTGTTTATCAGTTATCTGTTATACTTCTGACTCTGCTTGCACTGAGCAGAGGTCAGGGCTAAGACAGACCTAAGCAGACCTGGGTGGAGCAATATGTGTTTCTAGGTATGACATTTCACATTTCTATTTTATCTTCCTGTCTTTTCATTGGTCAGCCAGATTCTACCACTTCAATCTGTGTAATTGCTCCACATGATATTGGAAGAAAAAGCTAAGTTCCTCCCAGTAGAACTTAAGTTTCTTGGGCCAGGAGTCTTGACTTTATTCAGTCACATAGCTGATACTCCCACAAGGCAGACTGATAGTTTCGTTTAGTCACCAAGTCATGTCCCATTTGTTGAGACCCCATGGACGTCAGCATGGCAGGCTTCCCTGTTCTCTGTCTCTCAGAGTTTGTGCAAACTCATGTCCACTGCGTCCGTGATACTATCCAACCATCTCATCCTCTCCCACCCACTTCTCCTCCTGCCTTCAATCTTTCCCAGCATCAGTGTCTTTTCCAGTGAGTCAGCTCTTCATGTCAGGTGGCTAGTAGAAGGAGCTAAATAAATATCTAACAAAGGAATGAATGGTGAACAAATGGATATCCACCAAGTGCTGAAGGAGAGTTGTATCCATGATTAGATCAATCTTCTAACTATATCATCAAATATTTTATATCCTCTCATTGGGCTTGTCACATATATCATAGAGCTTTAATCACTGGAAAGACATCAATGGACCCAGAGAATGTAAAGTTACTTTAATGAAAAATGATACAGAAACATACAAAGATATATAATGAAAGAAGGAGATAACACAGTATATCCTAGACCAGGGTGTAACTTTCCAGGCTCCAACCCCACAGGAAAAATTGCTATGAATGATAACAATTCTTAGAATGAAGATTATCCCTTTTCCATTTTTATGGGATTTTATGTCCTCTGAGTGCCTCCCATCTTGGAGACTTGGCTAAGCAATAGCCTTCTACTCAATATAAGAAACTGAAATTTGTAACAACCCCAGAATCCATAAAATATCAACTTGAGCATTATGTGGGTTTGGGGATTTAATTTATATAACTAACTTTGTCCATTAATCTTCATGCTGAGAAAATAATATACAAATATTTTTATAAGTGAAAGAATACAGTCACAAAAAACACATATTGTATAATATCATTTACATGAATTGTTCTAAGATGTCCTTTGTACCCTTGGAGACAATAGTACCTATCCTATAGGATTTATTATCAGGAATAAATGAATAATAGCAAGTTAAGCGTAGAAAATGGTGCTTGATGCCAAGACATAAATGTCTTATAAATATTAAGTATAATTAACTATCAATAAGAAAAAGGCACTAGTGGTAAAGAAACCGCCTGCCAATGGAGGAGACATAAGAGACACGGGTTTGATCCCTGGGTCAGGAAGATCCCCTAGAAAAGGGCATGGCAACCCTCTCCAGTATTCTTGCCTAGAGAATCCCATGGACAGAGGAGCCTGTCAGGCTACAGTCCATAGGGTCGCAGAGTCAGCCACAACTCAGTGACTGAGCATGCAAGAAAAACAAATGAACAAAAATGCACCCAGACTGGAAACTGGAAATTGACACACAGACATGCAATAATAATTCACAACTGACACAGTTGAAACACATATGAAGGGATGTTTGGACTTCACAGAAAAACAATTTCATGCACCTTAAATTTTAAAAGATATGTTATTCTATCACATTGGCAAAGATGACCTTTGCAGCACACCCAGAAGTTAGTAAGAAGAAAAAAGGGCTTTGTCAGACACAGTTAGGACTGTGTAAACTGCAACAAACCGTTCTAATGAGCATCTGGACAAGTTTATCAAGAAGCACTGCATATCATTATGAAATCTCTCATTATATTATTTTCAACCAAGAGCCAAGGGCAGGAGAGAGAACTTCCTTTAATGGGAAATGATACAGAACACATAGAGGTATTTACATACAAAAGAGATAACAGCACTCTTCAGACTGTGTTGTAAATTTCCAGGCTCCGAAGGGATGGAGTGCTGTGAGATATACCTTTGCTGAGAAGGGCAAATTCAAGTTCACTTCACCTTTAATTGAGGTGTAGAATACTGACAGGCCTGCCTTGATGATGATAATGTCTAAATTTCAACTATTATGCACGAGCGGGCCCAAATTCTCCTTCCCCCATCCTTACATCACCAGGACCCCAAGAACAGCCTTCCGCTTTTCCATTACTATACTAGGACAGCTACAGCATCCTTGGACTTGATCATTTTCTGGATCTCAATTCCTTCTTCATTTGTGTGTGTGTGTGTATGTGGTTGTATATGTACTTGTAAAATTCTATTTTATTGAAGAATAAAGAACTTCTTATATAATATCTAGGGTTTCCAAGTGTCATATGGCAGTGGAACTTTCCAATTCTCCAACTCATTCTATGGCCCAAACCAGACATCTATTTTTAAAGGATCTACAAATTTGCCAAATCCCATGGTCCTATGGTTCTAAGAGGAAAACCTAGAATCACACATAATTAAAGGACTTTTTGAATGAGAATAAGCCTGAGAGAACAAGGAAACCCTACACTTGGCCACACACTGGAGCAGTTTGTGCTTTCATCTCTTTCTACGGTTATCTATAGAGTCCTCTGCAATGCCATCCCAACCCTATTTGCAAGTGCCCAGCACTAATGACGCTGTCAGTCTACAAGCCTGTGTTCAAGCCTGTCAGCCTATAGGCCTGTCTGTCCATAAGCCTGTCTGTCCTAGAAGACAGTTGCCTCTCTAGAAGCTAGCATTCCTATTCTTATAAATCTGTATCCCAGTTTCTAGAACTATATCTCCGACTATAATATATATGCTCTTGCATGTTTGTTGAAAGAATTAGTGATTTCTCTTTTAGAAATAGATCTGATGAGGTGGTAGAGAGAGAGAGAAGGTCTTGGATGACATGCTTTAGGTCAACAGTAATAAAGGATGTATTTTAAATTTCACAAATATCAATTGAACACCAAACATAACTGTACCTACTTTCTGAGTCCTGAAGGATGAATAAACTTTGTTTGATTTAAAAAAAAAAGCGACTGTTTTTTAAATCAGGATTTCATTTACATTATATAGGAAGAATTTCTGTGGGTGTGTATAGTATGTACGTGTGTGTATGTGTGTGCATGTGAGAGAGAGAGAGAGACAGAGAGATTTCTCCCTTGTAAATTGTCAATATGGTTTTTCATAGGATCTGAAGAGAAATGCTTCACTATAGTAGCAAAAACATTTGCTAGACAAGTTAGATACTTTCTAGCTCTGTGACCTTTAGCAAGTTGCTTCCTTTCACCAAGTATCAGTTTTCTCCTACGTGCCTTCAAGGGTTGTTATGAGAATTGAGAATTGTAAATAATGTCTATAAACTACCTGGCCCCATAGTAGATGCTCAATAAATCAGAGTTGCTGCTAAGACATCATAACATGAGACTCCTCAAATGTGAGGGTCAACTCCCTTGTTGAGTTTCTCTTCCAAGTTCAGGGCCTGGACACTTGTTTTGTTTAAAATCAGGCACAGTGTGACTCCTTGGTACTGATTCTAATCCTGTGAAAAGCATATTATGATGGGCAATTCTGCCAGTTAGGAAGAGACAAGATTGAGCTTGCACATTCTCTTTAGACATGAAGTAAGCATGAAGCAAGCCTCGTTTATTGGCATTTCCAATTCAGAGCCAGCAGGGGAAATGTAGATAGTGCCATAACCTTGATGCCTTGAGATTCTCTAAAACGCAAACCTATTTGATATGACAAAAAGTTGACCACATTGGTTACTAGGAAAACCTCAGGATGTCCAGAGGAGCCCTTAGGGCATCAAGGGCTAGGGTATCTCAGTGCCCCCCTGCCTCTAAATGGATAGCATCTCACAGAGACATTTTACCGCATTACCACATTACTCTCATCTGGTGCCAAGAATGTGCTGGAAAAGCCAACAGGAAACAAAAACTAGCCAATTTGTAAAACTTTCTCATGCCTCTTTTATTTCTCAGTGTATGCTTCCATTGATCTCTTGGAGTTCTTGAGGCTGGAATCGTGAATAATAACCTCAGGCAATGCATGGTCTGACCTTGGCAGAGGTCTTTCCTTTTGCCTTTCCTGGCCGCCTTGGGTCAGATTCCCATGGGTGTGCAGCATAGCCCCAGAAGAATCGCCTCTGTAGTTCCTCTGTCTGCTTATTGAGAGGAAAGGGGCGGCAGGGAGAATATCAGACTTGGAGTTCTACCACTCGTGGACTTAGAGGTCTTGGGTAAATCATTTTATATCCCCAGACCATCATGTTTCAACTGTAAAACAGGATCAACGTCTAGCTCCCCTGAGAACCCATTGGTGAGAGTAGTTTGTAAACACTAAATCCCGAAGCATGTGGAATCTTTTTATTTTTGCCATCTCTAGCACTAGAGGGAAATGAAACACCCTCCATTCATCTTTCAAGCTAATACCATTTCCAACACTGTCTTATCCACAGTCGGAGCAACAAGCTAGAAATAAGATTATGAAAAGATCTTGTGTTGCAGAGACAGAGAGGAGGAAAAAAAAAAAAAGGGCAGGGAGAGAAAGAGAGAAGGTTATCATAAGGGACTGGGTTATGTGACTGTGGAGTCCTTTTTGTCCGAAATCCATAGGGCAAGCTGGCAGGCTGGAAATTCAGGTAAGAGTTGATGTTGCTTCTACAGCCTTGAGTCCAAATTCTGCAGGGTAGCAAGGTAGAAACTCAAGTAAGATTTCTATCTTCCAGTCTTGAGAATTCCTTTCACTTTGGAGAAACTTAGCCTTTGCTCTTAAGGCCCTGAACTGACTGGATAAGGTGCACCCATGTGATGGAGAAAATTTTACTTTCTTGAAAATCTAGTGATTTAAATGTTCATCATATCTAAAATATACTTTCAAAGGTATTCATATCATATCCAGGCTAGTGTTGACAAAACAAATGGATGCCATAGTCTATTCAAGTTCACACGTAAAATTAACCATCATTGCACCAAAAGCCACGTAAAATTAACCATCATTGCACCAAAAGCCATAGAGGATTTCCAAGTGGAAAGGACTGGATGGTGGTTTGGAAACAAAATGACTGGGGGAGCACATGACCTCTGATTTGCACCAGCAGAAAGGCAGCTGTTGAGGAGGACTTGTTTTTAGGAATCACTGAAGACCCAATAATGACCAAGAAGTACAGCTTCCAAGAGGCCCCCTCTAGGTAAAAATAAAGAAGAACATATGATCAGTGACATGTGTTGGAAACTAGATGTTTTGATTCACTGGAGGTCTTCAGCCTAAAGTGGAGCTGTTGCACTCCATGAATGCTGTGCTCAGATGGGAAGCCCCTAAAGTAGCATCGAAGGTCTTCCCAAGGTGTGAGATTCTGTGATGTTAAATAGATACTCCAAATCATTTCAAGCAAATTTCAAATTTATTTCATTAGCCTGTGTGCTACTTTCCTCTTATGAGGCCAGATTGTTTCTTGAAAAGAAGCAATTCATTAATAGCTTATTAAATAAAGCTTATTTAATATTCATTAAATAAAAATCATTTATTTTTTTCATAGTACCTGCTACCTGCCTCTGAAATAAAAATTGCAAGCATGACCTGTAGGTTGTCTGCTGTTCAATGCAGTTAGTTTTCTGCACGGCAAAACCACCCATCTTCCATTTGCCCTTGACTCATGCATAGTAGCGGAGAAGGCAATGGCACCCCACTCCAGTACTCTTCCCTGGAAAATCCCATGGGTGGAGGAGCCTGGTGGACTGCAGTTCATGGGGTCGCTAAGAGTCGGATATGACTGAGCAACTTCACTTTCACTTTTCACTTGCATGCATTGGAGAAGGAAATGGCAACCCACTCCAGTGTTCTTGCCTGGAGAATCCCAGGGATGGGGGAGCCTGGTGGGCTGCTGTCTATGGGGTCGCACAGAGTTGGACACGACTGAATCGACGCAGCAGCAGCAGCAGCAGCAGCAGCAGCAGCAAGAGCATGCATAGTAGTTTAACCACTAGCTGGAAGGAGGGGTTCTCAAATGAAGCAGGCACAAAATGAAGTGCCAGATTGAGCTAAGTCTTTCAGATCCTATGTAAGCTCTTGATCTATCTATCTATACATATATATATATATATATATATACACACATATATATATCAATGTCTCTCTATTGCCCATGGGATAAGCAGAGATAGGGTGGCACTGGAGCTAATGTTGTTCCCTTGCATAGAAGGATCAGGGCAAGGGAAACAGTGGAAGAATCCAGTAACTCTAACAGAAGGGCGTGAAGAGAGCCTGAGCTCAGATGAAAAGCTGGATGTGGTGATCTCTGAGATATCCTTAAAATTCTGAGATCAGGTGATCAGTGAGATACAGGGGATCGTCTTCAGGCTTGATCATCATTGATTACATTAATAATTGATAAACACTTTGCAACCAGCAAAATCACTGGATGATAACAGGTCTTTTCATACATTATATATTAAAGAGCAATTAACTACAAAAAAGAAGCAAATTCATTTATTCATTTTACCTAACGTTTTCCTTTTCTCTCTTCGCATTTTTTTGCCCCCAAATGTGCTCATTCCTATCTGATGTAAGACTTATTTTATGAGATTTATTCTGATTGTTTTCTTAATATTATGCCAGAGGAAGACTGAAGTACATAAAAGATGGTGCTACACTCAGGAATTCTTTTTCGTTGGTGGACTGATCATATAAGCTTTAAAATTGGTATCAGAAGGGCTTTGATCACACTTCAAAGTATTGTATTCAGCTATACAGGACACAAATCAATATGATTATTTATGCACATATTTCAGGTTTTCCTAAATGTGATGGTATGGGTAGCATTTTGATTTTGCGTGCCTGCTCAGTTCCTCAGTCATGTCTGGCTCTTTGCAACCCCATGCACTGGGGCCCACAAGGCTTTTCTATCCATGGGATTTCCCAGGCAAGGATACTGGAGTGGATTGACGTTTCCTTCTCCAGGGGATCTTCCCCACCCAGGGATCGAACCTGCATCTCCTGCGTTGCAGGTGGGTTCTTTGCAACTGAGCCACCAGGTAAGTCCCTATTTTGTCTTTGACTCATTCGCTAATCTTAGGCAAGTGAACTTCTCCATGTCTTAGCTCCTCCATCTGTAGAATGGGTATGTTGGATTTACCTGAGCACTCAAATTTTCAGATTCTAGCTCTTACATTTGGTGACAGTGATTCTAAGTTATCTTCAGAAGTCTTTCAGAATTCTACTAACTTTTGATGTAGGCTACTATTGCTAAACCTCTATAGTATTTGGGATTAACTGATACTTTCTTCTTGCAAACCAAATGTGTTAGAATATCAGAGCTTCCCAGACAAGTATTGGCTCAGAGTTCAAACTCGGCATCATGAAGAAATCCAGCTTATTTTCCATTATAGGAGAACACATTTAATAGAGCTTGTCATATTTTTCTTTCAAGTGAAAGGTATTTAGAGGTGCAGTTGTGTCCCTTGGTACCAATCTGATTGGAAAAATAATCCTTAAATCCTCCCATGCGATGACTCTCAACACAGCCATGCTTTTATCCCATGCTGTTCATCTTCTTCTGCTGTGTAAGTCCCTTTGTGAGGCTCATGTATTATTATTTCCTAGGTTTTAAATTCTTGTTTCCAGGGTAGAATTACAAAGGAGGGAGGAATTGGAAACATCTGCTCCGGTTTTGGACACCGGGAAGGCACCTCCATCACGCACCTTCCTGCTGCTGAGTGATTAGATACAACTAAAAGCAGAATCTAGACTTTCCAGTTGGTGCAACGGTAAAGAACTTCCCTGCCAACACAGGAGATGTGGGTTTGATCCCTGAGTCAGGAAGAGCCCCTGGAGTAGATAAATAGCAACCCCCTCCCTTATTCTTTCCTGGAATATCCCATAGGCAGAGGATCTGGCAGGCTACAGTCCATAAGGGTCATAAAGAGTTGGATGCAACTGAGCACACACACAGAGGGACAGAATTGCTTTAACTTCGGACTGGGATTTTCTTCTTGGCAGTGAAAGAATGAAATGCACAAGATGGAACTCTCTTTTCTCACCCACTGAATGGATGTGATCTGTCTGTCACTCGATCTGATTAGGAGGATGGATCCTACCAAGACAGGAGTGGAAAGGATCACGAACAGTTGAATGCCCCAAAGCCAGTTTGTTTTCCTAATGTTGGGCTGATTCTATGGCAGCATAGTAATGGATTTTGTCTACGTTGCCATGAGGGGATGGTTATAAAAATTAAAACAAAACAAAACAAAACTATCATGAGTTTCCAAAGTAAATAAAGGCTGAAGATGCTGAACAAACCATGTACATCATCGCTTTAGATGTAGGGTTAAGAGGTGCATCAACACAGTTACTGAGAATTGCACACAGCCATTGATGATCAGAGCTAGAAAAACTGTGGAGAATTCTAGTCCAGATATGGGCATTCATAAATGGGTAAACCATGGCCCAGAAAAATAGGTTGACATAATATTACTGATAGCACACAAAATTTACTGAACAGTTACCATGTTAAGTACCATGGAAGACACTTAACAAAGGCAAACTAAATTTTCATGAACTCTTTCAGAGTTTGGTACTATTTTCCTTCCTTCCTTCCTTTTTTTTTTTTTTTTTTTCCTTCTCTTGGAATTCTCCAGGCCAGAATACTGGAGTGGGTAGCTGGTCCCTTCTCCACGGGATCTTCCTAACCAGGGATTGAACTCAAGTCTCCTGCATTGCAGGAGGATTCTTTACCAGCTGAGCCACCAGGGAAGCCCGACATGGAAAATAGCAATTACCTCTCAGGGTGGTCACTGGGATTAAATCAGTAACACGGAAATGATGGTTTTAGTATACGATGGGTCCTCAGAAAATGGGACAGGTACTTGACAGATATTTCAGAGGGCATGATGCTACCACCCTGTGCATGGAAGGGGGTGCGGTGAGTGGTGTGCTAGCATTTCTAATGCTTTTCAAGCTGGTGCTCCCATGATGCTGTGAATCATTTGCTTGGGATCAAAGGTACCTGTCCTTCCTGAATCACAGTCCCACAGTCTTAAGTCTAACTCAGAGATGTCAAAAAGAGACAAGCATACATTGCTGCCCAAAACTAACAGAAATATGAAATATTGATTCTAAAAGCTTTAGATTTTCAATTAAAGCTTCAGTCCCTTCAGTATATACTTATAGAAACAAAAAGCAAAGTTTTACCCTGAAGAAGCAATGAACTATTAGATTTTTTTTTTCCTTAGGAAAGAATAAGCACAGATGTGGTAAGGAGGGAGCTGGATGGGGGGGGTTAGATGTAGCAGATTCTCCTCTGCTACACCTACTGAGTAGGTGGGTTTTGGCACTCTCTACTGCGATGGACATACCCTAGACTCCTAATCAGGCTTAGTTTTCCCATTTTTTTAAATGAATAAATTAACTTAGAACTAAATGGACTCTTAGAACCTTTCCAACACAGTGTAATATCTATATGAAAAACAGAAAACTCTAATCTTTTACCTACCTGGTAGCTACCATGTAACAGTGTCTACAGGTCTTGTATTGGAATGGCATTGAGTACCTCCCAATGTGCCTAGCATTGTGTCATTTAATCCTTGAGAGCATCTAGTGATGAAAGTGATTTAAGACAACAAGCAGACTTCATCATTCCCTTCCCCCAGATCTTTCCCACGTCCATCTTGACCACTGCAAGAGTGAGTCTGGCAGACTGCATTCCACTGTGGTTGAAGGATGCGTCCGGGGTCTGCAGTGTATTCCCCTTCCTCATGTTTCCATTACTCAAGGAACATTTTCAAAGGATGAGATCTGCTCGATTTTCGAATAGTTTCCAGAGGGATGTGGCAGAGTGCCACCTCATTTGATTCACTTAAAATTAGACCACAGTGAGGAATCCCAGTGTCCCGCTGGGAGCAGCTCTGTACCGGTGGGAGGGTGGGAGAGAGACCTACCCATTTGCTGCTGGAATACAAGAAGGGTTCTCCATCCGTGTCTCACAAGTTTCTCCAATTCTGATTATTTTGAGCACTAACCCTCTCGATGAAAACAGGATATAATATTATTCCTGAGCTCCCCCTCCCCTCTTCCACCTATCACCTCACATTACAGTTAGGAATTCATGGATACTAATTCTAACTGAAATGAAGGGCACTTATTGGGAAAAAAAAAAAGTCATTACAAGTTCATATCCTATTTTCAATCTCTAAAACGTCAACCACAGGTTACATTTGGTAAAGACTTAAAATATACTCACACTGCATATGGGATATATTGTTGTTCAGTCTCTCAGTCTTGTCTTACTCTTTGCGACCCCATGGACTGCAGCATGCCAGGCTTCCCTGTCCTTCACCATTTCCTGGAACTTGCTCAAACTCATGTCCATCGAGTCAATGATGCCATCCAAACATCCCATCCCCTGTCATCCCCTTCTCCTCCTGCCTTCAATCTTTCCTACCATCAGGGTCTTTTCTAATGAGTCAGCTATTCACTTCAAGTTGCCAAAGTATAGGAGCTTCAGCCTCAGCATCAGTCCCTCCAATGAATGTTTATGATTGATTTCCTTTAGGATTGACTGGTTTGATCTCCTTATGCCCAAATGCAGTACTTGGGTGCAGTCTCAAAAATGACAGAATGATCACTGTTCATTCCCAAGGCAAATCATTCAGTATCACAGTAATCCAAGACTATCCCCCAACCACTAATGCTGAAGAAGCTGAAGTTGAACTGTTCTATGAAGACCCACAAGATCTTCTAGAACTAACACCAAAAGAAGATGTCCTTTTCATCATAGGGGACTGGAATGCAAAAGTAGGAAGTCAAGAGATACCTGGAGTAACAGGCAAGCTTGGCCTCAGAGTAGAAAATGAAACAGGGCAAAGGCTAACAGAGTTTTGTCAAGAAAACACATCAGTCATAGCAAACACCCTCTTCCAACAACACAAGAGATGACTCTAAACATGGACACTATGAGATAGTCAATACTGAGATCAGACTGATTATATTCTTTGCATGTGGGATACAATCCTGGGTATATTAGCTGACTTGGGTTGTCATAACAAAATGCCATACAATTTAAATCTATGTTCTCACACCTGTGTGTGCTGGAAACCCAAGACTAGGGTCCAGTGTGAACAGTTCTGGTGAGAGCATACACACAGACAAAAGGAACAAGAGAGCTCTCCTCCTTTACTTACAAAGTCACAGTCACATCACATTAGAGCTCCATCCTGACAATCTCCTTTAACCTTAATAACTGCTAAAAGGGGGCTTTCCCAGTGGTTCAGTGGTAAAAAACCCACCTGCAATGCAGGAGATGTGGGTTCAATCCCTGGGTCAGGAAGATTCCCTGGAGGAGGGCATGACAACCCACTCCAGTATTCTTGCCTGGAGAATCCCACGGACAGAGGAGCCTGGCTGGCAGGCCTCAGTCCATGGTGTTGCAAAGAGTCTGACATGTCTGAAGTGATTTAGAACATGTGCACAACCCTTGAAAGGACCTTCTCTCCAAATACAATCACATTGAGAGCTGGGGCTTCAGCATGTGAATTTTGGTAGAGAGGAGAGGGGAACAGTTCAGTTCATAGCAGTGGGGTTTCCAAAATTTTCTTTAATTTCTCTGTCCTCAGAGATAAGTCCCCAAAGAGAAATCAAACTCGGCTTAGATTTCCCAGGGATTTCCATATCTATAAACTAAAGGAAAATTTGGACTAATTTGCCTGAAATGGGTAAGTTCAGTGATCTGGTTTTGTTTTTTTCTTGTACCTATTTATGGGTTGGAAAGAATTCAATATTTGGAGAGAGCAGATTGAGTTCTAATCTTGGTAATATTACTAATTTGCTTTATGACCTCAGCTTTTTCCATCTGTAAAGTGAAATCTTCTGGGAAGACTTCTTCCCACTCTGATATTCTGGGGATCTGAGATGTATGGATTGGTATTTGTGTTCCTTTTGGAATAGAGACTTGTAATCAAAATCTAAAGGGTGCTCTAACGTCATTGGATTTACATTTTCAGTGGCCTCATGGCTAGGATAATGGAGTAGAGAAAGCTTAAACAAAATATGAAAACAAACTTCCTGGGGAGAGATGGAAGACAGACACTGAACTATAATCTAGAAGTGGAATTGGAAGCAGTCAGGTAAAATATTCATGTCAAAAGGAGCAATTCTTGGAGTGTTCTTCCTGCCTGCTGGTTTACATCTTATGGAGTGTTGGATAGATGAGACATCTGAGTGATTTATAGAGTCTAGTCACTAGTTAAAGGACAGAGTAATGTTAAGTGTTTTCTTAACTAACAGGCATTTTCTAAAAGTAAGAGATTTATTTATAGGCATTTTACATTTATTGTTATATTCAACTTAATTCTAACTACAAACCTTGGAGTATCACCTTTATTCTTAAATTCCAGAAAAGAAAAAAATGAAACTTAGAGCACTTAAAGCAATTTGTCAGAAATCGTATGGTTGGAGAGAAACAGGGAACAGATTCCAAACAAGCCAGTTGACCTGAGATCTCCTAAGGACTAGCACATTCTGTCTTATCAGGAAAACTGAGGTTTAGTAATATCTTCTCCACCAGACAGTGTTCCAAGAAGATGGGGATGCATGCAACCTTTTACCTCCAACACAACGTGGTGTAAAACATACTTGGGTGTAGAAAATACAGGATGATGGCAAACTCCAAATAAGTATCCTCAAACTTAAACAGAATCAGGAGCATCCTCAAGAAGGAAACAAAGTCTATGGTGAGAACAAAAGACTAAGAATGACTTAGACAGGTGAGAATAGGGGAAATACAGTGGGACAAGAGGGACAGAGCGAACCACGCCAGGACCCAGGAAGAGTTTCATACCAGACGGTATCTGCCTTCCATGCTCAGTTACTCCATATACCCAAAACATTATTTATTCAAAAGTACATTCTGAATACCACAATTATGTATGCCATAGCAGGTTCACCACTTCCTAATGGCATGTTTATTCATCTCTCTTTACCGACAATGAATTCTGGCTATTTGTCTTGGATTTACCATTGAATCTTACCCAATTAATGTTTTCTTTTCACTTCATTTGCACTAGGTGGGTCTTCTAGGCATCATGGAAGTGAATAAACAAGATCCAATGCCCTACTTTCCAGGATTTCATCATCTCTGTTGGAGATGGTAGACAAATATGCAAGTCGCTGAACTTCAGGATCTTTATATGTAAACTGGAGATGAGAAAACCTCTACCAGCTATCTCTCAGGAAAATGGAGTGCCTGGTAAAATAATGCCTCAAAAATACTTTACAAAGTATCATTTGTGTGTAAGCTTACAGCTATAAATAGTTAAATGATGATGGTGTGATCACTCACCTAGAGTCAGAAATCTTGGTGCAAAGTCAAGTGGGCCTTAGGTAGCATCACTACAAATGAAGTTAGTGGAGGTGATGGAATCCCAGCTGAGTTATTTTAAATTGTAAAAGACGATGCTATTAAAGTGCTGCCCTCAATATGCCAGCAAATTTAGAAAACTGAGCAGTGGTCAAAGGACTGGAAGAGGTCAGTTTTCATTCCAATCCCAAAGAAGGGCAATGCCAAAGAATGCTCACACTACCACACAGTTGCACTCATCTCACATGCTAGTAAAGTAATGCTCAAAATTCTCCAAGCTAGCCTTCAACACTATGTGAACCAAGAACTTCCAGCTGTGCACACTGGATTCAGAAAAGGCAGAGGAACCAGAGATTGAATTTCCAACATTCATTGGATCATAGAAAAAGCAAAAGAATTCCAGAAAAACATCTACTTCTGCTTCATTGATTATGCTAAAGCCTTTGACTGTGTGGATCACAACAAACTGTGGAAAATTCTTCAAGGGATGGAAATACCAGACCACCACACCTGCCTCCCGAGAAATCTGTATATAGGTCAAGAAGCAACTGTTAGAACTAAACATAGAACAAGGGACTAGTTCCAAATTGGGAAAGGAGTATGTCAAGGTTGTATACTGTCACCTTGCTTATTTAACTTATATACAGAGTACAACATGTGAAATGCTGGGCTAGATGAAGCACAAGATGGAATCTTGATTGTTGGGAGAAATATCAATAACCCGAGCTATGCAGAGGACACCACCCTTATGACAGAAAGGGAAGTGGAACTAAATCTAGAGCCGCTTGATGAAGGCAGAAGAGGAGAGTGAAAAAGCTGGCTTAAAACTCAACATTTAAAAAATGAAGATCATGGCATCTGGTCCCATCACTTAATGGCAAATAGATAGGGAAACAATGGAAACAGTGACAGACTTTATTTTCCTGGGCTCCCAAATCACTGCAAATGGTGACTGCAGCCATGAGATTAAAAGATGTTTGCTCCTTGGAAGAAAAGCTATGACAAACCTAGACAACATATTAAAAAGCAGAGATGTTACTTTGTCAGCAAAGGTCCATATAGTTAAAGCTATGGTTTTTCCAGTAGTCATGTATGGATGTGAGATTTGGACCATAAGGAAGGCTGAGTGCTGAAGAATTAATGCTTTTGAACTCTGGTGTTGGAGACTCTAGAGAGTTCCTTGGACTGCAAGAAGATCAAACCTGTCCATCATAAAGGAAACCAGTCCTGAATATTCATTAGAAGGACTGGTGTTGAAGCTGAATCTCCAATTCTCTGATGCAAAGAGCCGATTCCACCTGATGCCGAGAGCCAACTCATTAGAAAAGCCCCTGATGCTGGGAAAGATTGAAGGCAGGAGGAGGGGGTGACAGAGGATGGGATGGTGGGATGGCATCACCGACTCAATGGACGTGACTTTGAGCAAGCTCTGGGAGATGGTGAAGGTAGGGAAGCCTGGTGTGCTGCAGTCCATGGGGCGACAAAGAATCAGACATGACTGAGCGACTGAACACCACCAAAAATGAAAGAAAAACAAAGCTCTTTCCTTCAGTTGTTGCTCAGTTGTCTTCTTAAGTTTGTGTTGTTGTTGTTCAGTTGTTGTTAAGTCTCATGAAATGTGGTCCACAGGAGGAGGGAATAGCAAACCACTCAAGTATTCTTGGCTCGAGAACTCCATGAGCAGTATGAAAAGCTCTTTCCTTAGTAAAGTCCCAATTTTTAAATGAAGAAGCGACGCTGGACATTATCGCTTAGTGAACACCACAACACTGTTTCAGGTAAGGTTCTTCAATAGAAATGGAAACTAATGGACTAAGGATACATAGGGAAATGTATTTTCTGAATTTAAATATTAATATGAGGAAACAGCAGATAACAGACCTTCCACTAAAAAGACTGACCTGTGTCCTGTATTCTTCCAAAGTGTCACAATCATTTAAAATAAAAGAGAGAGGAAAAACAAAACCCTGAGAAATTGCCTCAGATTGGGAGAAACTAAGGGGACATGACAACTAAGAGTAACATTTAATCCAGGAGTGAACCCTGGGCCAGAAAAGGACATCTGTGGTACAAGTAGAAAACTTCATATAAAGTCTGTAGTTTACAGGATTGCAACCATAATTTTATAATTCCATAACTGCATGAAGGTTATATAAGATGTTAACATCTGGGGAAATCTGGTGACAGGTTTACAGAGACATTTTGTCCTATTTTTTTCAACTTTTTTGCATGCCATTTTTTTTTTCAAATAATAAAAAGAAGGTACTTCACTCATGCATCCAGGCCTCTGAAGTTAGAAGAAAATGGTCATGTGATCTGTCGCCAGCATCTGAGGGCGTATTTTGTTGTTCCTGTAATTCAATGGGATTATGTCTGACCTGCTCAGAGTCCCCAAACCCACAAATCCATATTCAGAACCTTTGGGTGATGAAACGCAAAAAACCAGCGGCACGCGCTGTGCCGGGCGCCGGGCGCCCCCTTTACGTGCGCCCCCTTTACGTGCACCCTCGTGCCGCTCTGCACTTGGCATCGTGTCCTTTCGGTGCTCTTACCTTGTCTTGCAGCGTGAATTCTGTGTCATAGAAGGAGGCCCAAACCAGTCCCCTCCTCCCTCTGAACCCAGAAAGCAAACAGCTTAATTGGAAATGGCTGTTTTTCTTCTCCCTGAGATGGTGAAAATCATTTTCCATTTCTTCAGGCAGTTGAGAGTCACTGCCCTCCAGGAAATGAGGAACGTTTCCCTGGACTTTATTTTTCTACATACTATAAAATTAATTATAGTTTTGTTTCATTTCAGGGTTGAGGTAGGGTTAACAGAGGAGGGGAAATGCATTAAGGCAAAGGAGTAAATAATATGCAAACCTAAAAGATGTTTTGAAAGGTTGCCAGAAGCCAGGTGAATAATTGATGACACTCTAAAGCATCCAGATCTCTCCCATGAAGTGGTAGTTATGCCAAAATGAATTGCAAGTGATCTTTTCCCTCTCTCTTTTCCCTTACACACACACACACACACACACACAACACACACACACACACACACACACGTCCCTTTACTGACCCCTTCACAGATAAGAGATACTATTATTCATCCATTCAGAGTGTCCTGAAAGTCACACCCATTCTGCTCTTCCCTCATTCTCAAGCCCACCGCCCTTACATGAATCTTGTCTACATTTACATGCAGGTAATTTTATGCACTAGAGGAGGAAATGGCAAGCCATTCCGGGATTCTTGCCTGGGTTATCCCATGGACAGATGAGACTGGTGCGCTAGCATCCATGGAATAGCAGAAGAGTCGCAGAAGAGTCAGGCACGTTTAGTGAGTAAACAGTCTTAGGTATCTGGTCTCCCTGCCCAAGTCTGGACAGTCTACTGCCTCCTCCAGAGCTTTTCCTGCTCTGCTTTTATGGTGCCCTGCTAAGCAGAACCCTCTGTCCTCAATTCCTGCCTGTGAACAACAGTCCAATCCTTCTAAGTTCTGGCTTCTGACTTTATTTCCACTGGACAATCTAGCAATCCTAAGTATCTTTTCATTAAATATTTATTCCCTTCCTTTGTCCACATAGGCTGTCCACCAGGAATGAAGGTACTCTGCCCTCATTTCAGCCTGCTGAAATTCTATCTCTCATGATTATGTAAGTGCTATCTCTTTCTTGAAACCCTCCCCAAATTTTCAGTTATTCTGGTAGTAATTTGCCTGAAATTACATTTGTAGGCAGTTGCCTCTACTCGCAATGGCACCCCACTCCAGTACTCCTGCATGGGAAATCCCATGGATGGAGGAGCCTGGTGGGCTGCAGTCCATGGGGTCACTAAGAGTCGGACATGACTGGGCGACTTCACTTTTACTAATCACTTTCATGCACTGGAGAAGGAAATGGCAACCCACTCCAGTGTTCTTGCCTGGAGAAGCCCAGGGAAGGGGGAGCCTGATGGGCTGCCATCTAGGGGGTCGCACAGAGTCAGACACAACTGAAGCGACTTAGCAGCAGCAGCAGCAGCCGCCTCTACTCGACTACAAACCTCCTGAAGGTAGAAAAGGTGTGTTTTAGTATTTGCTCCTCTTAAGAACATAAAGATATGGTTCAGAAAGATTTTGAGAGAAAAAGTTTATGGAATGTTGGGAGATTGTATCTATTTTATATCTGATGAATAGGCTTGTAACATGGAAAATATAATTCTGTGGCACACAGCATGCCATCACGATTCTGAAAAATGTGATGCTCTGTGAACATTTTTATAGCACTGTTTTACAATTTTCTTTCCACATCATTAATTCTCAGAATCCACTCAATACAGTAGGCTTGATTCTCCTCATCTTTCTGATGAGAAAACTGTGAGTTGGGCAGGGATCAAGTCTAGCCTGATGCAAAGAGGTGACTCATTGGAAAAGACCCTGATGCTGGGAAAGACTGAGGGCAGGAGGAGAAGGGGATGACAGAGGATGAGATGATTCAGTGGCATCACCAAATCAATGGACATGAGTTTGAGAAAACTCCAGAAGACAGTGAAGGACAGGAAGGCTGGCATGCTGCATTTCATAGGTTTGCAAAGAGTCAGACATGACTTAGAGACTTCTGAACAACCAAAGTCTAGCTGGGGCAGAGTGAGAGGACTTAGAGCTATACCCTTAGAGCCCTAGGTAATCGTGGGAAGAGGAAGCCATTGAAAGGGGCGGGGGGTACACTCGACTCAAAGATCTACAGACTGAGTTTCTAGCCTCATCTGTTCCATCTAGAAGCTCAGTGGTCTTGCATAAGTCATTTGGTTTTCCAGTCTTTTATTTCCTGTTTATCTTGTATATGTGTGTATGTGTGTGTGTGGTATTCAATGTTGAATCATTCGACCATTCTTATGTTTTGGACGTGGGGGAATGTTTCTTTTTTTAAGCCATGATGAATAGCCCCGTGATGAATATCTGTTACTGGAGTGCAGTTGATTTTCTATGTTGCATTCATTTCGGCCGTGCAGCGATGTTAATCTGTAGTGCACATACATGTATCCGCTCCTTTTAGATTATTTTCCCATCTAGGCCACTCCATAATCTTGAGCAGCGTTCCCTGTTCTATACGGCAGGTCCTCGTCAGTTATCTAGTTTATATGCAGTAGTGGGTATATGTCAGTCCCACAGAGGCGCTGGCGTAGTGACGCCTCTAGAAGATGTATAATGTGGCGAGCTATGTCCACAGTGGAGGCCCCGCTTGGCCAGGTTAAGAGGCCCCCGAGGGCTCTGAACTGCTAGAGATGAGTCGTCTACACTGCTCTCTGCCCCCGAGAGGCCATGCTGTCACGCTGATGCTTCCACTTGTCATCTTCCTGTATGCGAGCTGTGAAGAGTGAGCACCACTCTGGTCTCGGGAGACAATCCAGTGCACTGGTTAAGAACACAGCCTATGGGGCCAGACGGCCTGGGCTTGTATCTCACCTTGACCTCCAGACTCGGCCTGTGGCCTCAGGAAAGTCGCTTCCCCTCCCCACGCCTCCCTCCCCCCATCTCCAGTGGCAGCGGTAGTACTCACCTCCTAGGACTGCCTGAGCATCTGTGACGTAAATCTCTGCTAACAGCACCTCTTGTAAATGGTAGCTATTTTTACTTCTGTGCCAACCACACAGGCTCCTGGGAGGATCAAACGAGAACAGTTTGTAAACTTTAAAGCACTAATGGAAAATAAAGACTTAGTACAAACGAATATGCTTTTTTCTCTAAAACTGGAAAAAAAAAAAAAAAGTGTCCTCTTGTTCCAAAATCCTTCTGAGATCATGAGCTAAAAAACTCAAAGACTATTCATACCCTTTACGAGACATAATTTTCTTCTAAGACATTTTCAAAGTTAACTTGACAGTGAACTTTCTCCAAAATGTCTCTTGTTGGAATCAGTTTATGCAGACTTGAGCTTTGGACTACTTTATTTTAAAAATCCCCCCTTTCAAAGTTAGGAAAACAATTACAAGAAACAAATAACACAAAGTTATAAATTACAAAAGCCATTTTTTTAATCTGTGAAGATTTTTAACTTGAAATGGGTGTGTCTTGTATCCTCCGTGGATAGCTTCTCCTTATAAATTATGTATTCAAATAGTAACGTTAAGCCCTCAACTCAGAAATCAGTAAGGGAAAGTGCCTTTTTTATTTTGGAAGCACCTCGATACTAAATGAAATAGATGGCTGGTACATGCTTTTCCTACCATTTGCAAAGTAATAAATAAGAGCAGAATAATAGCATATTTTAAAATGCCACATTGATATACACACACTGACTACAATATACACACATAGTAAATAACCTGGGAGGTGGTTTAGGTCAGCTTCCAAACTGGTCATAATTTGGTACAATTACCCAATTTTTAGTAAAACTTTGTGAAGGGTATTGTCTTAGAATTGTGGAGGATACAAGACAGCTGGGATCTAGTAAAAATAAAGTATTGATTTCAATCCAAAATCCATATTTATTGACAAGACTGTATTTGAGTTTGAAAAGGTCAAGGGGAGCTCCTGGAATGGTTTTGTTTTTTTTTTTTTTCTTTTTCTTTTTCTCACTGCCTCTTTGTTCAGGTCATTATTCAAAATTAGCTGTCCAAAATGATTTGGCACTTATGGAATAAACAAGTTTAAGCTTATGCAGCAGCCTTCTTTTCCTCTGTGGTAGGTTTCTTTTCTGGAGGCTTCTTTTTCAGCTGTTGGTTTCTTGGTCCCTGCTGGAATGGCTTTGATCGGGCTCAGGGCTTTCTGTTCTCAGATCTGCCCACCATCATCTTTCCTAACTGGGTGTGCTTCCCTAACTCTGATGACATTTTCCATAGATTGCAAGTTCTACATGATGTTATACTAAACACATACATTTCTTAAGTCAAATAAACAGTATAAGTTGAGCTCAGTTTATATTTGATTCCTACAAGGCTTCTCAGACTCTTTTGGCAGGGGATGGAGGAAGTTATGTTGCTCAAACCCATTAGATTAAACAGTATATTTACAGATTAGTGTTCCACAGAATAACTGGGGAAACACTGCATTAAGAATTAGCTTAGATTCCTTTGTTCAGTAAAGAGGAACTTGATGTGGGTAATGGAGATACAACTGTTAACACATAGCCACTGTCCTATTTTCATGCAGCTCACACCTGGGAGGTGAAGCCTAGCGCATGAATATTTTAGCAGGAAGTGTGAAAGGCTGGGGAACACCTTGGGGGAAGAGGGATGCCTTATTAACTTTCAGATGCATGACATGTTGCCTGGTGTGGAACCAATGCATAGTTGATGTTCAACTGATGTTGGTGAACAGGTTGGAGAAGGAGAAAGAAATCAAGGGACCCTGCAAGGAAAAAGATTTGGGGTGGGGGAAAAAATGGGTTGAGAAGAGACCAGTGTGGGAGTATCATAAAAGACAGACAGACAGTTGACCAACATTGAAAAATCCCGAGAGTTTCTAAGAGAATGGGAGGTGACTCTGTCTGGGAAATCTGAAGGTAGCAGTTAAAATGACACATTCTGCATCACAGAGCTGCTTCAGGTTGGTCTCATTACAGACAGACACGTTCCATAAAGTGAGAAGTGAGGTAGTCTAGGGAGTTCCTGCTCCAAGAGATCTTGGCCATGCCCCACTCTGAATGTCTTGCCTTGATCTGTCCATGTGACCTCTCACACACAATTTTTTATGTGTGTGTTTTAAGCAGACAATGAGATCCACTTAATCCATTGTGTACCCTTCTCCTTTGACCTTTAGGAAGTTCAGAGCTTAGTTTGGTCCACAATTGCAATAACACTTACCTATCCGAGTCCAGTTGTATTCATATCTCCCCTTTCTGTCAACATATCCAAAACTGCTACAATGTCTCAGAAACTACCCTAGGCTATGTGAGTGCTGTACGTAATGCCTCAAAGAGCTCTGACCAGTCACGGGACATGTGATTTTTATTCACTGATTCATTCAACTCATGAAGTTACTGGCTATCTAACATGGGTCAAGATCTTTACCAGGAATATTAAAGAAGATAAAAATGTAAATAATACTGACATTTTCCACCTTGATTATAGTTTCCTCTGCTGTGCAAAAGCTTACTGACATTTTCCACCTTGATTATAGTTTCCTTTGCTGTGCAAAAGCTTTTAAGTTTAATCAGGTCCCACTTCTTTACTTTTGTTTTTATTTCCATTACTCTAGGAGGTGGGTCATAGAGGATCTTGCTTTGACTTATGTCATCAAATGTTCTACCTATGTTTTCCTCTGTTTTACAGTTTCTGGTCTTACATTTAGGTCTTTAATCCATTTCAAGTTTATCTTTGTGTATGGTGTTAGGAAGTGTGCTAATGTCATTCTTTTACATGTACCTGTCCCGTTTTCCAGCACCGTTTATTGAAGAGGCTATCTTTCCCCCTTTGTATACTCTTGCCTCTCTTGTCAAAAATAAGGTACCCATAGGTGCATGGGTTTATTTCTGGGCTTTCTATCTTGTTCCATTATATTTCTGTTTTTGTGCCAGTACCATACTATCTTGATGACTGTAGCTTTATAGTATAATCTGAAGTCCAGCTCCATTCTTCTTTCTCAAGACTGCTTTGCCTTTCTGGGTCTTTTGTGTTTCCATATGATTTTTTGTTCTAGTTCTGTGAAAAACGTCATTGGTAATTTGACAGGGATTGCATCAAATCTGTAGATTGCATTTGGTAATATAGTCATTTTTGCAATATTGATTTTTCCTACCAAGGAACATGGAATATCTCTCCATCTGTTTATATTGTCTTTGATTTCTTTCATTAATGTTTTATAATTTTCGGTGTACAGTTCTTTTGTCAACCGAGGTGAGTTTATTCCTAGATATTTAATTCTTTTTGTTGCAATGGTGAATGGGATTCCATAAATTCTCTTTCTGATTTTTCATTGTTAGTATATAGAAATGCAAGTGATTTCTGTGTATTGATTTTGGATCCTGCAACTTTGCTAAATTCACTGATTAGCTCTAGTAATTTTCTGATACTATCTTCAGGGTTTCTTTAAGGTTTTCTATATATAGTATCATGTCATCTGCAAACAGTGAGAGCTTCACTTCTTTTCTTATCTGGAGTCCTTTTATTTCTTTTTCTTCTCTGATTGCTGTAGCTAGGGCTTTCAGAACTATGTTGAATAATAGTGGGGAAAATGGACACCCTTGTCTTATTCCTGATCTTAGGAGGAATGCTTTCAGTTTTTCATCACTGAGAATAGTGTTTGCTGTAAGCTTATCACATATGGCCTTTACTATGTTTAAGTAGGTTCCTTCTGTGCCCATTTTTCACTTCAGTTCAGTTGCTCAGTTGTGTCCAACTCTTTGCGACCCCATGAATTGCAGCACACCAGGCCTCCCTGTCTATCACCAACTCCCGGAGTTCACTCAGACTCACGTCCATTGAGTCAGTGATACCATCCAGCCATCTCATCCTCTGTTGTCCCCTTCTCCTCCTGCCCCCAATCCCTCCCAGCATCAGAGTCTTTTCCAATGAGTCAACTCTTCGCATGACGTGGCCAAAGTACTGGAGTTTCAGCTTCAGCATCATTTCCTCCAAAGAAATCCCAGGGTTGATCTCCTTCAGAATGGACTGGTTGGATCTCCTTGCAGTCCAAGGGACTCTCAAGAGTCTTCTCCAATACCACAGTTCAAAAGCATCAGTTCTTTGGTACTCAGCTTTCTTCACAGTCCAACTCTCACATCCATACATGACCACTGGAAAAACCATAACCTTGACTAGATGGACCTTTGTTGACAAAGTAATGTCTCTGCTTTTAAATATGCTATCTAGGTTGATCATAATTTTTCTTCCAAGGAGTAAGCCCATTTTTGGAGAGTTTTAATTATAAATGGGTGCTGAATTTTGTCAAAGGCTTTTTCTGCATCTATTGAGATTATCATATAGTTTTTATCTTTCAGTTTGTTAATATGGTGTATCACATTGATTGATTTGCATATATTGAAGAATCCTTTCATCCCTGGAATAAACCCAACTTGATCATGCTTTTTGATGTGTTGCTGAATTCTGTTTGCTAAATTTTGTTCAGGATTTTTGCATCTATGTTTATCAGTGATTCGGGCCTGTAGTTTTCTTTCTTGTGTGTTGTCTTTGTCTGGTTTTGGTATCAGGGTGATGGTTGCCTCGTAGAATGAGTTTGGAAGTGTTCCTTCATCTGCAATTTTTTTGAGTTTTGAAGGATAGGCATTAGCTCTTCTCTAAATGTTTGACAGTATTCTCCTGTGAAGCCATCTGGTCCTGGGCTTTTGTTTTTGGGGGAGATTTTTTTTTTGTTAATCACAGCTTCCGTTTCAGTGCTTGTAATTGGGTTGTTCATAATTTCTATTTCTTCCTGGTTCAGTCTTGGAAGATTGAACTTTCCTAAGAATCTGTCCATTTCTTCCAGGTTGTCCTTTCTATTGCCACATAGTTGTCCATAATACTCTTTATAATCCTTTGTATTTCTGCATTATCTGTTGCAACCTCTCCTTTTTCATTTCTAATTTTGTTGATTTGATTCTTCTCTCTTTTTTTCTTGATGAGTCTGGCTAAAGGTTTGTCAATTTTGTTTTTCTTCTCAAAGAACCAACTTTTCGTTTTATTGATCTTTACTGTTGTTTCTTTCGTTTCTTTCTCATTTATTCCTGCTTGGATCTTTCGATTTCTTTCCTTCTCCTGATTTTGCTTTTGTTGATGTTGTTTTTCTTCTTTTTCCAGTTGGTTTAGGTGTAAAGTCAGGCTCTCTGTCCGATGTCTCTCTTTTCCTTGCGGTGGGGCTGTATTGCTATAAACTTCCCTCTTAGAATTGCTTTTGTTGCATTCTATAGATTTTCAGTTGTCATGTTTCCATTGTCATTTGTTTCTAGAAAGACAACCCTCAGAATGGGAGAAAATAATAGCAAATGAAACAACTGACAAAGGATTAGTTTCCAAAATATACAAGCAGCTCATACAACTCAAAGCAAGAAAAACAAACAACCCAATCAAAAATTGAGAAAAAGTCCTAAACAGACATTTCTCCAAAGAAGACATACAGATGGCTAACAAACACATGAAAAGATGCTCAACATCACTTATTATTAGAGAAATGCAAATCAAAACCCCAATGAGATATCACCTCACACTGGTCAGAATGGCCATCATCAAAAAGTCTACAAACAATACATGCTGGAGAAGATGTGGAGAAAAGGGAACGCTCTTGCACTGTTGGTGGGAATGTAAATTGATACAGCCACTATGGAAGACAATATGGAGAGTCCTTAAAAAACTAGCAATAAAACCACCATATGACCCAGGAATCCCACTCCTAGGCATATACCCTGAGGAAACCAAAACTGAAAAAAAGACACATGTATCCCATTGTTCATTGCAGCGCTATTTATAATAGCTAGAAGGTCCCAGCTAGACTTCCACTACTGAATTACACTGGATTTGGGATAATTACCCAGGGACAATCTCACTATAGCAAAGTTAACTCCAGCTCATTCACTCAGCATGTGTTTGGAGGGTCCCTACCAATGCCAAGTCCTGAGCTAGGCAACAGGGTTCTGAGTTACCTTTTGGGTAACTCTGAATGAGGGCCCTCTGCCTATCAGCACTATAAATGTATTATCTAGGTGCTCAGCATAGAGAACCCATGTTCCAGTCTTATGATTGCATAAGCACTGTGACCAATCTCTGGGCAGAGCCATCAGGAAATAACTGCTCTTTGGCTTCACATTTCTCTGTTAAGCTTGATACCCTCACAAAAGGAGGATTATACAAGGAAGTAAGATAAACTGAGGACACATCCTGTAAACGCGTTCTTTTCAGAATGGGGCAAGCTGCATGGGGAGAGTTACGGCAAATGTCTCATACAGTCCAGTAAAGAAGCTTTAGGGTGTGGACCTGACACTCTCTGACACTTTTAATTCCTCATCATTTGCCAAAACAGTGTGTCAACAGCATTTTCTTGGTGGCCAAAACGTAGAGAGACTTGCATTTGGAACAGCAGATGGAAAATGTAGAGGAGTCAGAAACACTCCCCTTCACACAGTGTGCTTAGTCGCTTGGTCGTGTCCAGCTCGTTGTGACCCCATGGACCATAGGCCACCAGGCTCCTCCGTCCATGGAGATTCTCCAGGCAAGAATGCTGGAGTCTGTTGCCGTACCCTCCTCCAGGGGATCTTCCCTACCCAGGGATCGAACCCGGGGCTCCCACATTGCAGGTAGATTCTTTACCATCTGAGCCACCAGGGAAGCCCCTCTTCACCTAGACGGCGGTGTAAATGGCGCCCTCTAGAGCTGTGCAGTGGTATCAAACGTGATTGAGGAGCATTCCTCACATTCATTCACGTGTTTGTATATGAACAACAGGGATGAAGAAGGTGAAAATGCAAGGCCATGGGCTATGAGAAAATATCCATGAGAGAAAGTAACAAACGGTATAGCTGAGGTTTAGGGAGGGGTAAGGGCTTCCCTGGTGGGTCAGGGGTAAGGAATCTGCCTGCAATGCGAGAGACTCAGGAGACGTCGATTCTTGGGTCAGGAAGATACCCTGGAGGAGGGCTTGGCAACTCACTCCAGTGTTCTGGCCTGGAGAATCCCTTGAACAGAGGAACCTGGTGGGCTATAGTCCATAGAGCCACAAAGGGCCGGACGCAGTTGCAGCGACTGAGGACTGTACACAGAGAAGGGTATGGTAGATTTAGATTGGTCGGGCTCAGATTTGAACTCAATCTGCAGGCAGCATTAGGAATCCATGATGCAGGCTGATGGAGAAACAGAGCTGATCAGAAGGTGTGACTGAGATTAGAAACATGGGTTTAAGATTTGTCAATAGAAAGCTGATAAATGGAAAACATGAGAAGGAGGGTAATTTCTCTCATGGAAACAGAGCACAGAATTATAATAGAAGTGAAAGGGGTACAGACTTAGACCTTGCAAATCCCTGTTAGGGAGAAGGATTAGGAGGAAGAGGATCTGGAAAAGCAGCTGGAGGCTGACGCTTTCATCCTTTGAAAAACACTGTCCAGTGTTTTGAGTGAATTGCAGTGGCATATCTCAGACCACAAGGGCTCTGTGGGTTACAGAAACTTTGTTTGGCAAAGTAGAGTTTGCCATATAAGGGTACAAGCTGTCATTTTTCACAGATTCCAACCTTCTGTTTCTCAAGATATGCTTCAAATGCATTCATCAGTTTCATCAAGGATGTTTCCCAGTGGTGAGGGAATCATAAATCTCACAATGTTCTTACGAATTAAAAAAAAAAAAAAAACCCAAACTTTGGTTATTTAGATAGTAAATTAGTTTAAACTACCACTGTTTTTATATTCAGGGGGTGCTTAGACTCAATAAACATCCCATGAAATACAATAGATGGGCACAATTTAACAGAAATTCCTTCCATCCATTAGGTATTTAATCCTGACCATGCAACAGTGTTAGGGACTGAGGTAAAATGGAGAATAAGCCTGACATCACCCTTACCTTATGAATTTACATTCTGATGGGAGAAACAAACAAAAAAATAAAGGCAAAAAAAAAAAAACCACACATATTAAGTATGAGATAAAGACTGTGAATAAGGAATTAAAGTGGAGACTAACAAGGGGCTCACCTCTTAGACAGGGTAGTAAGCAAAGGCCATTCTGCAGAGATACTATTTTAGCCAAGCACTAAAAGAGAAAAAAAATACAACCTCATGAAGGGGCAGAAGGAAGAACAATTCAAGTAAAGGGAATGGCATGACCAGAGGCTCTGAAGGAGGAAAGAACCGGATGAGCTTTAGGACCTGCAAGAACCAGGAGAAGAGTTCAGAGGATTGAAGGGGGAGGAAGTCAAGGGGCAGATTATTGCTATGTGGACAATGGGTTGAAGGTCAGTAATAAA
The DNA here is from genome assembly GCF_014754425.2 of Oryx dammah. NCBI lineage: Eukaryota > Metazoa > Chordata > Mammalia > Artiodactyla > Bovidae > Oryx > Oryx dammah. The sequence goes on from NW_024070185.1 coordinate 103,070,490, forward strand.
GGAGACTGCCCTTGTGGTCCAGTGGCTAACAGTCTGTGCTCCCAATGCAGAGGGCCCAGGTTCAATCCCTGCTCAGGGGACTAGATCCTACTTGCCACAAGTAGAGATCAAATATCTTGTGTGCTACAGCTAAGCCCTGACACAGGCAAATATATACACACACACACACACATTAACAGGTGAACAGTAACATGCCTAGAAATCATGAAGGGACGACTATCATCTTCTGGACTTCTGGACTAAGACATTGGCTATCAGAGAGAGAGAGAGGATGGGGGAGAGAGAGAGATGCGTGGGTCCAGGGATATATGTGGAGATAGAGTTTACAGCACTCATGGGCCTGTATGTAGCCCCAAAGACACGGATGTCTCTCCAGGTATTTTGTTTGAGAAACAAGGTAAATGGTGGGACCCTTTGTTAATATAAAGAAGACCTGAAGGAGAACCACGTTTCTGGAGGGAAAGCCACAGTTTTATTTTAAACATGCTATGCTTGAGATATCTGTGAATGATACAGTCACACATAATATTAGCACAATTTGAGAGGGAAAAGGAACCCTTTGCTGTGTGGTAACTCTCAACGAGGTGAACAAAAATGTGATCAATTCATTTGTTACCTTAAGCCTGTCTATGGCTTCAATTTACCTCTTGCATAAGGACCTTGATTTTTAGCCTGGAATTTGTTTTTGAAAATATGCAATACTCATTATTTTCCCTTCTCAGATATATGTCATCTAAATACAATGATACTAAGAATAATAAGAAAATGAAAAAGAAAGGAAATGTTGATTTACTCTGAGCCATGAATCACGGACTTCTGGTCCACGTCTGTTGTATTACAGAGTTTGAAAAGTAGAAAAATAAATACTTGCTAAGCCCCTGGTTTTTGCTTTTCTGCTATCAGCTGACAAGCTCACTATGAAGAATGAAGAACTGGCTACTAGATAAGTAAATTGCCAAAATGCTAAACCTTCTCAAAGAAACAGGAGTGGGGTTATGAAGCTCCAATATTTTGGTCACCTGATGTGAAGAGCCAACTCATTGGAAAAAACTTTGATGCTGGGAAAGACTGAGGGAAGGAAGAGAAGGGGGTGGAAGACGATGAGATGGTTAGACATCACTGACTCAATGGACATGAGACTGAGCAAACTCCTGGAGATAGTGAAGGACAGGGAAGCCTGGTGTGCTACAGTACATGGGATCACAAAGAGTAGGACATGACTTAGCAACTGAACAACATCAAATATACAGAATATGTGTCTCCAGAAAAATGACCCCAAAACCCATTGGCTGGTCTACAATATTCAGGGCAGGTACTTGGTACTCTAAGGCAAATCAAGGAGAAGGGAGGCACAGTCTTGTTTCTCAGAGAACTTGCATCATCTAAAAGAGACCCATACACAGTGTCAGTAGGAGAATAGATTGGAAGTTATGCAACTCAGAATGCTAGGAAATAAACATTGCTATTGGAAAAATGATGATAGAGAACTTCCAGCTGAGATTATGGAAGAGCTTCAAGGAGGAGGGAGTGTTTGAATAGGACCTCAAAGGATGGGTTTGATTTTGAAAATATGATGAGAGGGACAGTTCAGGAGGAAGTAGAATGGAGCAGAGGCTGGAAGATCAAGGTGTGTTTGTGAAACTAGAAATAGTTCAGTATGCATGCACATACAGAAAGTAAAATCCAAAGTGGGAGGTGAGGATGGAAAAATTGGTTGATTCAGAAGTTCAAGAAACAGGTTGATACTAGAGTATCCAGTCCACCAACCTCCACATTTCTGAGCCTTGAAAATTTGATAGAATTAGTTCCACTCCCAATTGATGGGGGTAGGTTCTGTTTTGGAAGGAAGTGTTAGTTGCTCAGCTGTGTCCAACTCTTCGCAACCTCATAGACTATATGGCCTGCCAGTTTCCTCTGCCCACAGAATTCTCCAGCAGGAATACTGGAGTGTGTTGCCATTCCCTTCTCCAGGGGATCTTGAACCTGGGTCTCCTATGGCTCCTGCATTGCATTCTTTACCTCCTGCACCATCAGGGAAGCCCATATATGTGTGTATTTATATATGTATCAGTTCAGTTCAGTCACTCAGTTGTGTCCAACTCTTTGCAACCCCATGACTGCAGCACACCAGGCTTCCCTATCCATCACCAACTCCCAAGATTGCTCAAACTCAGGTCCATTGAGTCAGTGATGCCATCCAACCATCTCATCCTTTGCCGTCCCCTTCTCCTTCTGCCTTCAATCTTTCCCAGCATCAGGGTCTTTTCCAGTGAGTCAGTTCTTCGCAGCAGGTGGCCAAAGTATTGGAGTTTCTCAACTTCAGCATCAGTCCTTCCAATGAATATTCAGGACTAATTTCTTTTAGGATGGACTGGTTGGATCTCCTTGCAGTCCAAGGGACTCTCAAGAGTCTTCTCCAACACCACAGTTTAAAAGCATCAATTCTTTGGCGCTCAGCTTTCTTTATATTCCAACTCTCTCATCCATATATGACTGCTGGAAAACCCATAGCTTTGATTAGATGGCTCTTTGTTGGTAAAGTAATGTCTCTGCTTTTTTAATATGCTGTCTAGATTGGTCATAACTTTTCTTCCAAGAAGCAAGTGTCTTTTAATTTCATGGCTGCAGCCATCACGTGCAGTGATTTTGGAGCCCAAGAAAATAATGTCTCTCATTATTTCCATTTTCTCCCCATCTATTTGCCATGAAGTGATGGGACCAGATGCCATGATCTTAGTTTTCTGAATGTTGAGCTTTAAGCCAACTTCTTCACTCTCCTCTTCACTTTCATCAAGAGGCTCTTTAGTTCTTCTTCACTTTTTGCCATAGGGTGGTGTCATCTGCGTATCTGAGGTTATTGATATTTCTCCCGGCAATCTTGATTCTAGCTTGTGCTTCATCCAGCCCAGTATTTCTCATGATGTACTCTGCATAGAAGTTAAATAAGCAGGGTGACAATATAAAGTCTTGTACTCCTTTCTCAATTTGGAACGAGCCTATATATACACACAGACACACACACACACATATATACATTGCTCTGTTGGTTTTATGCAAGAAAATCTCTTTCGCTTCAGTGTGTGTTATAAGATAATGTTCTTTTTTCCCCCTGGGTGTGAACAAGGAAACCTAAAGCTTTGATAACTTCTGACAGCCATCTTGGGACCAGAGGAAAAATAAATTTTAAAAAAATTAAAAATAAATCTGGCACTGAGAAAACAAGGCTGAAAAATGAAGACAGAGAAAAACTGTGTCCTAACATTTTTGAGTTAATGGATTAAGCTTCACATGAGAGCAGTGCTATTTCTGGACTTTTGTGTTACATGAGCCAATAAATTCCCTTTACGGCTTAGACCAGTTTGACTTGAGTGTGCTATTATTTGCCACTCAAAGTATCTTGATACAGAATCCTTGGAAGGCACATTAAGGTTTTGGTAGGCAGTAAGGATCTACTGAAATTTGTAGCCCCAAGAGTGTCATAATCTGGAAAGAAACCCTCCTAATAGTGGACAGTGCAAAACACCATGAAATCAAGGTAGTCTAAAAGAGAAGCCAAAAAAGTCAGCCAGTGTTTTAAGCTGAGATTTGTCTTATTTTTTTTCTCTCTTTCCCTGTCTAGTCATTTGACTTCTGTCTCTGTCCCCCAGAAGAGGAAAGGAAATAATTCTACTTAAGTCTTTCCTTGAGACCAGCCATCTCCCCTGGGCTTGGAGCCTGACACCATTTTTCTCTCTTCCACTGACGCCATAGATGTATTCATTTCTCTTTGGGTATTTAATGTAAACCAGATAAGCCACAAACTTATAAAAACTTTAGTCAATTTCAATTCTCAGGCAAGCTGAATCACTGAGGCCAATGCTTCAAGTACAAGATACTGTGATTTCACCGATGGTGAGGCTGTTTGGGGAATTGCTTTCCTAAACTTTCCTTCCAGTGTTTAGATTATGGCATGCAGTCTAGAGGTATATTATGAGTGATCCTCTTGAACTTAGTCAGAAAGTCCTCATAAATCACATTCAAGAAAATATATTTAACTTCCTTATACATATATATGAAACTCAAGAACTCAGACAAGTGGAATGAATTCCAAACTGTCAGTTTATAAGAGTAACTTGCCTTTCCAATTTGAGGATTGAAATTTGGGGTGAGAAAGCTCTAATGGAAATAATATGTTCTTCGAGAAATAAGAGGATCTGCCTGACTTCTGAAACATTTTATATGAAATAATATTTAACCTTGGAATTTAAAAAAGGTTAGGTTATGATCCCGGGTATTGGTGGGATTCCAATAGATCCCAGTTGCTAAACCTTAGTCTTTCATCTATGAAATGGGCTTAATTATTCCATTTTGTGTTATGACTCTAAAAGAAAATATTCTTGAATTAATACAATATTTACAATGGACTGTACCCTTAATATATGCCAGGTACTGTATTACAGACATTAGTTATTATCATTTATTGAACTCTTAATAGGTACCAGGCTGGAGTAAGAAATGGTAACCTACTCCAGTTTGCATGCCTGAAAAATTTCATGGACAGAGGAGCCTGGTGGGCGATAGTCCATGGGGTTGCAAAGAATCAGGTACAACTGAGCATGCACACACACACACACACACACACACATTCACACGCGCACACACACACATGCACACACACACATTCACACGCACACACATTCACACGCGCACACACACACACACACATTCACACCGGTACTAAGACTTGATATATATGAACATACTTAATACTCACATCATTCAAACATATGGATGCTAATATTTTTGCCATTTTATAGATGAAAAATTTGAGGTACAGATATGTGAAGAATTTTCCCAAGGTCTCATATGGCCGAGTAAAGAACCAAAGGGAAAAGGGAGGCAGTATGCTCTTGGTACGTCTTATCATTTTTATGCTTCCTAATAGCACTGATAACTAGGGATTGTGAATACTAGTTTTTAGATAAAAAGTAAGACTAACAGAGGATATATACATTTCTCAAGGATACACAGCTAATTAATAAAAGAGCTTAGACTTAAAACTTAACTCTAGGACTTCCCTGGTGGTCTAGTGGTTAAGACTGTGCTTCCACTCTGCTCTCCACCCGGGTGCCCTTTCTCAATAAAATCTCTTGCTTTGTCAGCTCATGTGTCTCCTCAGACAATTCATTTCTGAATGTTAGACAAGAGCCCAGTTTCAGGCCCTGGAAGGTGTCCTTCTTCCTGCAACAAATGGTGACTCTGGTGGGACTCTTCTTTGCTGAGACTGACATCCTGACCACTCGGGGTACTCAGGGCCCAGCTTGCCTGCCAATGGACCAGACCCAGCGGCCGCAACTGGGACCCTTTTGTCCCTGGTCTCCTCCTGACGCAGACAACTGGCCAGAGTGCCCCAACTGGTAAGGAACAAGAGACTTTATTGACCTCTCTCCCCTTTCCTCTCTCTTCCCTCTCCTTAACCCTTCCTATCCTTCCCTGTTTTTCTAGTCCCCCAGTCCTGGACGCAGGAATCTGGTTGAAGGGCCCTCAGCCTGAGCTGAGGATTAGAGACTGATCACCTCCTCTTGGCAGAGAACTCGAATTCTGGTTCTGGTCTGGTCTGATTTCTGGTAGGGCTGAGTTCCAGTTCTCCCTTCTCTGGAGGCCCAGGGGAAAGTCCCGTAACGCCTGGGCATCTGTAGGTGGCAGGAGACATCTGTAAGGCCACCCCTTTCGCCCCACCTCTCCCGCCTCCTCCCCCTTCTTCTTTCAACCTGGCTTCCTTTCCTCCCTTGAAATCTTTGATTCTTATATTTAAGGGCTTCCCTGGTGGTGCAGAGGTTAAAGCGTCTGCCTGCAATGTGGGAGACCTGGGTTTGGATCCCTGGGTCAGGAAGATCCCTTGGAGTGGGAAATGGCAACCCACTCCAGTATTCTTGCCTGGAGAATCCCATGGACGGAGAAGCTTGGTGGCCTACAGTCCATGGGTCGCAAAGAGTCGGACACGACTGAGCGACTTCACTTTCCACTGCAGGGGGTAGGGGCTTGATCTGGTTGGAGAAGTTCCACATGCATGGTGTGGCCCAATCCCACCCTCTCCCCCTCAAACACACTTAACTCCACTATTGCTTTTATCCTGTAGTTCCCATAGTATTCTCCTCATATACTCAGTCTCTTCACTTCAAAGCTTTCCATTCTGTGCTATCTTCAAATCACATTGTCACCATTCTCTTTCTGAGGTAGAGTTGAGTGGCAGAGAAAAGGAGATGAATATTAGATAAATCACAAATCACTAGATTTGGTATGTACCCATGCTGCATTTTAGGAAATTATTGAAAGAACTTGATGTAAATAAGATAGTTGACTCAGTGGCATATTCATTTTCAAATATAATTTTGAGTTTCATTTTGAAATTTAGCATGCTTTTTGATTTTTTACCACATTCAATAATGTCATAAAATCATTAACACATTAGCGAATTCCCCTAAAATAGGGAAGGCTTATTGATTCCAAACTCAAATTTAATCAGGATTAGGATTTCTGAGTTCTCATTCTTTATTAGTAGTAAATTGTGTGTGTGTGTGTGAGTTGCTCAGTCGTGTTGACTCTGCAACCCCATGGACTTTGGCCCACCAAGTTCTTCTGTCTATGAAATTCTCCAGGCAAGAATACTGAGATGAGTTGCCATGCCCTTCTCCAGGGGATCTTCCAAACCTAGGGACTGAACCCAGGTGTCCCACATTGCAGGCAGATTCTTTACCATTTGGGCTACCCAGGAAGCCCAAATTGTGCAGTACTAATGTACAAATAAGCTGTTGCATGTTATTGTTAAGTTTGGCAGAGTCTCCTAAACTCCTTTTCTCTAGGACAGAAAATGTAGAATAATTGTTAGTATTTATAGTTTTTGCCTCATTGTCACCTTGTGAAACCTGGTTTTCACCTTGACCAACTTTCACAACCCCATTCCTTACAAGCTGTTCAATAGATAAGGTGTTAAGCTATGAGGCATCATGATTTGACTTATGCTAACTGGAAAGAATTTGTTAGTGTTATAAAACCAGCAAAACCATGAGATATAAGTGGGCCATATTGGAATAAGGACAAGGTATAGAAAGTTATTGGTTACAGAATCATCAGAATAAGAAGGAATACTCTATGGAACTACATGAGATGCTCAAATGAATATTGTGTTTTGTAACTTGCAGAGATCTTTCAGATAACTCATCTCTTATAATGCACACAATCACCCTGTGAGGCAAGTATCCTTTTAAAAATATTCCTGGAATAAGGATCAGAGATATGGTAAAATTACCCAAGTGTCTGCAGTTAGTAAGTAGGGATGCCAGGATATGAATCAAATTCTGACTCCAGAATCCAAATAGATGAAGTGTTAAAATCCCATGGGCTTTCGTTCTGCTCTCACACAGGAATCTACTGGGTGATTTGGGTTTCTCATCCTTTCTGTCCTCTTCTTTTCTTTGAGTTTTCTCAGCCACATTCATGGGAAAGGACTCTATTTAGAACTTTGGGAGATGAAAGCTGGTTAATGCATCACTGACCACAGATGCTCCAGGATGTGGCCAAACCTTGGTTCCTCAATTGTCTGCCGTTCACTCCAGTCCTGTCCGGCCCCCTCTAGACCTTCTATTGCCAGGACTCAGAGCTGGTATCTTTGCCCAGCTTTGGCCTCCAGACCTAGAGACCGGACAATTGTTCATATTCCCAGATTGGGCCATTTCTGTGCCTTGTTTTCATGTGAACACTTTAAAAGCACAAAGCCCTAATGAACTCTACTTTCTTTTCTACCTTCCCTAGATGAAGGCCTTATTTTCAAGGTCTTCATCATCTTCTGCTTCAAGATAACATCCTGAGTCTAGAGCAGGGGAAACACTAACTAAGCCTTGGCTCTAGTATTTTTACATTCTTTGGGGTCTTGTGCACTAAAATTTTGGTTCTTTAAGATTCTGACCAGTTATGCCAGTTATGCCCTTTGATTCACTTAGATTACCAACATCTGCATGCATACATATGTCCACACATACACAGATACATATATACATACATAAATCATAAATGTTGCTCTCTTATTACCTACCGTGTGTTGTCATAGGATCAAATGGAGCCAAGTTTCATATCTGGATCCACTCTTCAAGTAATCCAATTATATCTTTATTCCCGTCTAAACCATCCACATAGAGAGAAAAGGGATGAAGCCCAAGTTTGCTTGGTGTTGAAGCCAGGATTCTTACTCTCTCCCTGTAGGGGTACTTAAGATGAGATACAAAATTTGTTGCTATTGTTGCTGAGTTGCTAAGTCTTGTCAGACTCTTTGTGGCCCCATAAACTGCGGCATGGCAGGCTCCTCTTTCACTATGTTCCAGGATTTGCTCAAATTCACATCCATTGATTTGGTGATGCTTTCCAACCATCTTATCCTCTGCCACCCCCTTCTCCTTTTGCCTTCAATATTTCTAGTATGCATGCATGCATGCTAAGTCACCTCAGTTGTGTCCACTTTTTGCAACCCTATGGACTACAGACCTCCAGGCTCCTCTGTCCTTGGGATTCTCCAGGCAAGAATACTGAAGAGGGTTGCCTTGACCCCTCCAGGGAATCTTGCAAACCCAAGGATGGAACCCACATCACTTATTTCTCCTGCATTGGCAGGTGGGTTCTTTACCACTAGCACCACCTGGGAAGCCAAGACAAAAATTCTATGGTAAATGTTAGGCTTTCTACTTTTGGTCCCAATATCTGTCTACTGGACCAGTTTTCATACTCCCAGTAGCTTTGAGTCACAGCTATCAGGTGAGCACATTACCATCCACCTATAAGATTACATTTCCATTCCAATTTTTCTCTTGTATAATTAGTTGCCACCATGGGATGAAGTTCTGGCTAAAGATATGTAAACTAAAGTAGTGTGTAGAAGATTGTTCTGGGAAGTTTTCTTAAACGAGAAGTTATATGTCCTTTCTTCTTCTTTCTGTCCTTCCTGATTCTTAGTGCACAGTTTCAATGGGTACCACTGTAGCAGCCAATTTGGTAATATGAATGAGGTGCACACTCAAAGGATGCTGGAGACGAGAGGTATAAGGATCGTGTTCTCTGACATCAATAGAGCTGCCATACCAAATTCAGATCTCCAACCCATAACACACTTTCAAATACAGGACACCAAAATTTGCCTTATTTTAAGATATTATTATTTATTTCCCTTATATACAACTGAAACCAATGCCAATTGATATAGATGGATATATCTCTTTAAAAAGAATGGATAGAGAGAGTTACACACTGATAAATTAAAGAAAATTGGCATGTATAGAGAATGTAACTATTGTATTGAGCCAAGAGAAATCTTTTCAGAAATGTAGATTATTCCAGTGTTACCTATTATCTTTGTATTTATATAACTTGCATATAATACCCTCTAGTCTTCCAGTTTTACCTTAAAGGATAAAGCCTACAATCAAATTCCTGGAATCTCCACTTGCTAGGTGTTTGACATCAGATGAACTCACTTTTCCCTTAAAGATTTTTTTCTACATCAATGCAATGGATTATGAGTTATCAATAAATTGCAGCATGTGTGCCTGGAATAGAGAAGACACCAAGCAGTGGGAATTCCCAGAGAGTCAGACACTATCTTCAAATCCAGGGACTTCATTTCCAGTTAGCTTTGAAGGAGCTAGATAGCTGTATCTGCTGAGAAAGCTTGTCTCCCATATTTGTGCTCTGTTCCCTTTCCTCTTTGGACACACAGGGAGATAAGATCCTGTGATTTCACTATGATTCCATCAGCATTAAGTGGAGCGCACATGACCCAGGAGAATCGAGACTCTGTCAGTGGAAAACTCTAAGTGGAAAGGTTCTTGTCCACAAAGCTATGCTTTAGAGACCTTGTCAGTAAGAGCTTTTGTCTTAGGGGTTTGTAAATATTTATATTTTCAAACTACTATGAGAGGAACAACAGCCATTCCACATGAATGGATTACATTAAATGTACCCAAAGTCTGTAATTCAAGCTGTCAAACGTGAGGAAATACCAGACTTAAGGCTGCCATTCCAATCCACTCAGAATAAATAAGGACTTTGGGCAGAGTTCGTCCGCACAATGGCTCACAGACATATGGAAGACGTTACTAGGGAAGACGACTGAAGAGAAGAAAAAACAAACTAAATGAATTCAAGAAGTACCTAGTCTTTCTTCCAGAAAGGAAAGGGATTGGGGCTTGAGGGAGAAGGTTGTTGGCCCAGAAGCAAGGAATTGGGATTAACATTAAACCAAGAATGAGGGGTGGCACGTGGAGGCTTTTCCTGTTCCTAAGACACTTGTCTGTTTTTCATTTCTTGTTTATGGTCTTTGGTGATATGACACCAATATAGAAATCAAAATGTGTGTCTGAATGGGCTGGATGAAGGGTAGGGGATTTACTTGCTGTGAAAGTTCTGTGTTAAGCATGCAGTGGAGTTTTCTAGACCATATAACACAGGTGGAAGCTGTGTTTATTGAACAGAAAAAAAAATGAATTTCAGGGAGATGTTGACCAGTGGGTCATATAAATTTGATTCAATTCTACAGACGTGTACCAGCCACCTACTTTGTGCCAGACATGGGCAATGAAGCTTGAGAGACAATCTGCTTTAATGGAAAGAGATTTAGCTTCTTGTCCTTACTCTGAATTTCACAAATTTTGCAGAATGAGGCAAGTAACTTTGCCTCTCTGAGCATCAGCTCAAAATACCAGTATTTTCTTTTTAATAACTAGGTTAGATGACTTGGCAAAGGCATGGGACAAATTGGGCTTGCTAATGCTCTCCTATTAACCAGGTGTGATATTATGTGTTACCATTCACTCTCATTCCATGCTCTTCTCCGTGGTACCTCTAACTGTGACAGGATATAACACCCCACTCTTTTTAATTCAGGCGAGGTCAAAAGATTTGGTTGCCTAGTGAGGTAAATGGAAGTGATACATCTGAGAGGAGTATATGAGAACCATTGAGAGGTTCACTGTATCTGTATTTTCTTTCCTTCTGCCCTGATGATTCAATAATGGTCCAAATGGAAGCAGCCTAGTTTCTGGAATGACAACATGAAGCTGCGTTATTGCTTTCCTGCTATGAACATTCACCATTAGTGGTTTTAAGTCACTAAAATCTAGGCGTCTTTCAGTACTGCAGCAAAACCTACCCTTGCTGAGACTGAAACTCACAGAATAAGAGACAGCTCTTGCCGTCTATGGGGTCGCACAGAGTCGAACATGACTGAAGCGACTTAGCAGCAGCAGCAGCAGCTATTCTACAAAGTATACATTCTTACCTTAGAATAACCTAAGTCACAGTGACCCTAAGTATCAACCTAGTCTATGGCAGAAAAGTAAGAAAGAACAAATTCTAAATGTTCATGGTCTTTCAATAAACTAGCTCCACCCAGTTAAGAAATGTAGGCCAATCTCTATCTGTGGTTTGCTAGCTTTTCCTTTATGAGAAGGAGACAGTAAAATTAGGGTCAATGACAAAATGTGTTACTTTAGTAAAGTCTCCTAAGAAAGAAAGTATGGTGCCTGTTCCCCATTAATAGCACCTAAGACTTCTTGAAGAAGGAGGTGGTACACTCAGGTCTTTGTCTGAAATATCCCTTGATGGGCCTCGGAGGGTGGACTGGAGTATATATGACTGCAGCTAGGCTGACCAAGTAGAAGGGGGTATAGTAACATATGGAATGTGGAGAACAACTTTAATAAGGACACTTGCAATAGAGATTAAGACTGCAAATATGAGAAGTCTTTTGCAGGCAGAATCAATAGTGAGGGTTTAGATGTGTGGAAGATGTGTAGTTAAAGATGACAGTGACAAGACAAGGATCAACTCATTAATAGACAGGAAGCCTGCATAAGGTGACTCAGTGAGTAAGTCATTTAGTTATGGGCTCCTCTTATGCTTCTGTACAGAATATCAGTCATCACATGGTTCTGCCCTTTGGGAACATATTTAGGTGCAGACCACTGGGCAAGATGCATCATTCAACTGGTCAGCTGTGACCCTTTTAGAAAATCTATGTCAGAATTACTGGAAGACCACATTGTTTATGATTCGTGGGAGGCATTCACAGCAAGTTAAAAAAGCAGAGTTTCGACCACAGTTGTGGACCCTGAGACAGGAGACAGCTGGGCAGGATGCCAGGAGAACAACCTGAGGAATTCTACAGGCTTGGGTTCAAATTCCAGCTCTACCACTCTCTTGATGTTTGGTTTAGAACAAATTACTCAAAACCGCTGAGTCTCAGTTTTCCCACCTATGAGATTGGGTATAATAATATGGACTTCAAAGGATTGCTGTGAAGATCCCAGAATGCAATCAATGTAATGCAACCAAAACATAGTAGGCATTCCATAAATGCCGTTTCCTTTTTCCTTCCCACATACCACTTAAACGCTGTGAAATGAGGCTGTCTCTAAAAGACACCATTGAATGATCTGCTTGTTATCGGTCGACTCACCCTTTCATTTTGGGAGCCCCCAAACAATCCTTTCTGGTAAATCAAAGGGATTTTGCCATCAAAGAAAAGAAAGGGACCAAACATTTTTGGTTTACTACCCATTGAAAATAGCTTAAGCCAGAAGGGCATTTTGCCTGGAGATGATGACTTCTGTGGGCATGTGCATGGTGGGGCTGGTAGGAGGAAGCCAGCGGTCACCATTTCCAAATATCAGATGGTCATCTGAAAGGCGGGGGAAGTAATGTGCTTTGTGGTCCAGACAAGAAAGCTCTGGCCAGTAGGTTAACGTTATCATGAGACATTTCTCAGTTCAAGTCACTGCAATTAGTCACCCCACAATGCCTCTTTGGAGGCAGTAAGTACTGTTACTGGATGTATGAAAGCTGAAGTCAGACAAACACTGCCTAATTAAGCAAGGAGCAGAGTTGCCCACACTCGGTGGGTGGGTCCGCTAGATGCAGTTTAAGGTAGCAAATATGTAATGAGGACCCAGTACATGTAGGATTCTGGCTGTAACCTGGGAAAGAAACAGATGCAAAGAAGACAACCATGTAATAAGTAGGTGCTAAATATATACTGTAAATCAGATGCCACCTGAGGAAATGAAGTGAAGAAAGTAACAAGGCATAGACCCTATCCTGGAAGAATTTGCCTCTTGTAGATAAAGCAGCAAATGATTACAGGAAACAAGACATAAAAGCTTGTTGCTACTAGACCTAATGCTTATGAAAATGAATAAACAAATGATTTTTGCCTTGGAAGATTAAGGAAGGTTTTTTAAACTGGGGTTGCCCTAAGGTTTTATATGTCAGAATGATGAGGAAAATAAAGATGATTCTGAAAATACAGATTCTGACATGTGCTTTAACTAGAACTGTGTAGATTCATGTGCTATAAACTGGATAAATGAAAGCCAGTAAATGACAGTGAGAAAGAATTGAGTGCCAGGCACTGTAGACCGCGCAGCGTGCTAAGCACATCGGGTGCATTAACTCACTTAGTCCTCCTGACAGCTTATGGTTGATGGTACCACCTCCATTTTCACTTTACATAAAAGGAAACAATGGCACACTATTTTAAGTTTAGTTAAAGTTACAATTCAGATCCAATGGTAGTGGCTAACAGCTGTTGAAAGGATTTGGAAGCCACATATGATAAGAATGGTGACCTAAGTGGGAAGGAAATCAAAAAAAGAGGAGCTGTATGTTTTATGCAGAGCTGATTTACCTTCTGTACAGTAGAAATTAATATAATACTGTAAAGCAATTATACTCCAATGAAAATTTAAAAAATGAATGGATAGAATGACATGCTTATTTAGGAATTCACACCAGAAATATTGCCAAACTCTTTCTAGGTTTTAAGCATTGTTGTAAATGAGTAGAAAAGACTGGTAAACAAAAGCAGACATGGGACTCTGCTCTTCTGTTGCTGATTTCTAGAGGAAGACATAAGGAACAGTAAATATAAAAAACAATAAAATGCATCGCTTTTCAGCCATTAAAAAGAGCTATGGAAAACCAAGACAGTGTAGCCAGGGTTTGTGGGCTGTGCAAGCTGACAGAGGTGTTACAAGCTTCATGTGGTGGACAACGTAGGTCTTAATGAGAAGATGGCATTTAAACAAAGACTTGAGCATGGTTCAAGGGTTAGCAACAGCAGGGACGTGAGCATGGGTGCATGTGAGACATCACAACAGCAAAATGGACAGTAAGGTCAATCTCTAATTATAGGTCTTGGTGGCTCAAAAGCTTCAATAAAAGATTTCTGGTTAAGTAAAACAAAAACTGTGATTTCAAATCTTAGTAGAACCATTTCAAGCTTAAGGTATATTTATATTTCCAAGCTATGAGACTCTGAAAACAGTTATTTTCCCTTTTATGAGCTCCAGTCTTCTCATCTGGAAAATGGACTTCAAAATATCTAACAGACTATTTGTGGTAATTTAATGAGATGGTGACGGTGATTGTAAAAACCCTGGTGTGGAGCCTGACACAGAGCTGGTGCTCTATAAGTGGTGTTTTTTTTCCCCCACTCTTGAAAGTTTTAGGCACCATGGGGAAAATAAATAGTGAATGTTTTGCTTTGGATAATCCACTCATTGTGCAGATGTTTCTGGAATCTGCAAGCCACCATCCACCAGTTTCACTGCATTGTTGCAGGCTTATGCTCAAGTCTTTGCTCAAGTATTTATACAGCTTTGACTCATATTTGGGGTACCCAGAATATTTCTCTTTCTTGTTCTCTGTTGGATCTTACCACCCTCTTACCAGTTCCCTCTGCGAATGTCAATTTTGTGAATTTAAACACTACATCTACTGCCATTGAAGCGTAGCAATTTTCTTTTTATGGGTTAAAAAAAGAGGAAATACAAAATTGATAGACAATCAAAGTATATGGTAGGAGAGAATTTTAAAGTAGGAAGAGTAAATGAACCTGACTTGTAGGCTGGTAATAGTTCATACTCTCAAACACAAATTCATTAAGACATTTCTTCACACGTCTTTGGAATTAGAAGCTCTACCTAAAGATGGTTTAAATAAACCTCACTGAAGGGCATGAGAAATAGTGTTTAATGAAATTTTACTTTGGTTCAAATCTCACTTACCATACCTACTGTGCATTTACTGATATTCTATGTACCCTAGGCACCATGGAAGGGACTTTAATACCTTATCTAATTGAAGCCTTGCAACAACTCTGAGACATGGAAACTTTTTATCCTCTCACATAAGGAGTCTGAAGTCTTCTGTATCCTTACTGTGCTGTGCTGTGCTTAGTCCCTCCATCACGTCTGACTCTCTGCGACCCCGTGGACTGCAGCCCACCAGGCTTCTCAGCCCATGGGGATTCTCCAGGCAAGAATACCAGAGAAGGTTGCCATGCCCTCCTCCAGGGGATCTTCCCCACCCAGGGATCAAACCCAGGTCTCCCGCACTGCAGGCAGATTCTTTACCATCTGAACCACTAGGGAAGTCCTATACCCTTACTACATAAGGAAATAGACTTTTTTGGAAAAAAAAATTGTATTCAAAAGAATACAAATAGAATTCCTAACCTTCAGAGTCAATAGTCAAATTCTGAATCCCCCTTAAGCCTATGCTTTTTGCTTCCATTATATACCACCATTCTGTATTTTTAATGAAGTAGGTTTTGTATGAGAAATTTGAAGAATAGATTTGTATTTTATATCACATGATTCAGAAAACTCTGTTTGGGGAGAGAATTTTCATAGTGTTCTGGAATAATTTTTAACAGAGGGGGACACCCAGTGTTTATTGCAGCACTATTTACAATAGCCAGGGTATAGAACCAACCTAGATGCCCACCAATAGATGAATGGATAAAGAAGTCATGGTACATATATATAATGGAATATAACTCAGCCATGAAAAGGAATAGACTTGAGTCAGTTTTAGTGAGTGGATGAATCTAGAGCCTATCATACAGAGAGAAGTAAGTCAGAAAGAAAAAAAAAAACAAATGTTGCATATTAATGCATACACATACACATACACACACACACACATATATATAATCTAGACAAATGGCACTGATGAAGCTATTTGCAGGCCGGAATAGTGACACAGACATAGAGAACAGGCTTGTGGACACAGCAAGGGAAGGAGAGAGTGGGGGAAGGTGAGAAAGCAGCACTGACCACACGCAAGAGAGAGGGATAATAGGAAGCTATTGAATTACACCAGGAGCTCAGTATGGTGCTCTGTGACAACCTAGAGGGGTAGGATGGGGTAGGGAGTGGGAAGGGAGGGTCAAGAGGGAGGGGGCACATGTACATTTATGGCTGATTCATGTTGCTGTATGGCAGAAACCAATGCAACCTTGTAAAGCAATTATCCTGCAATTAAAAGTAAATTTTAAAAGAGTTAGTTTAACTCTCAAATATGAAAGCTATCTAACGGTAGAGCTAAATTTCAAAGCATCGTTTCTGGTTTCAGCATAGCAACTGAAAACACGGTATGAATGCCATACCGGCATTATCTAACTCTTGACTTCCAACCAATGCGGAAGTGTAGACAGATGAGACATGCAGGAGACCATATCTGAGTGACTTCCTGGGGCAGAGGGATAGAACAAAGACATCTGTCCTGGGAGGCAAGAGACAGACCTTCTGGCTCTTGACTGGAGGGTAATTTGTTTTGCAAAGATCTTGGGCAAGTTGCTTTGTTCTCTCTCAGATTAGGCACAGGTAGCAAGTGCCTCTCTGGCATTCAGCCCCCACCTGCAGGCTCTGCGTCTCTCTAGACTGGATGGATGTTTTTGGCTCCCTTGTGTGGGAAGCTTCTTGGATCAGCCATTGAATGTAACTCCTCTGATTTGGTTCTTTCCTATTATAAACACTGTTGCTGCTGCTGCTGCTGCTAAGTCGCTTCAGTCGTGTCCGACTCTGTGTGACCCCATAGACGGCAGCCCACCAGGCTCCCCCATCCCTGGAATTCTCCAGGCAAGAACACTGGAGTGGGTTGCCATTTCCTCCTCCAATGCATGAAAGTGAAAAGTGAAAGTGAAGTGGCTCAGTCGTGTCTGACTCGTAAGGACCCCATAGTCTGCAGCCTACCAGGCTCCTCCATCCATGGGATTTTCCAGGCAAGAGTACTGGAGTGGAGTACCCTTGCTTTCTCCGACTATAAACACTAGAAATGAGAAAAGGTAAAATTTTCTCTAAACATCACCTGGCCCTACCCCTTAATGATCAAATGAGAGACACAGAGGATCACAAAAGGCTAAACTCAGGCTTCCCAAAGCCACATGTCAATTTAAAGCAGAGCAGGGCCAGACCCAGGTCCCTGCATCCTGGTTCAGCAACCTCCATTGCTTCAGTGTGATTAAATCTGACGTCAGACCTCACAGAGAGATGGTGTTTTGTTGTTTTGTTCTGTTATCTCAGTCCAGACCATACAAGTTTTTCCTCCATAATGAAAAATGATCACCCTTCCTGAAGAATAATTGAAATGAAAAAGACAGTGTAATCATACTGCATCTGCAGCTATTGGCATTTCAAAACACTGAGTGCATAATGAAATAATCCTTAAGGAAATGAGTTACTGTCCAAGCATGCTGCCTGCTTTGACTTCCTCCAGTGCACTCTCACGTATATTAACATTGTACTGAAAACAAGTCAAGGTCTTCTCTCTTTGGTCTGCATGACAATGCTCGAAGAGAAATGAGACACTTTAATATTACAGAGCAATGTCATTTAATAGAAGTGTGATAGCCAAAGTCATGGCGATGAGACTTCAGCTTTGCAATTTACTTGGAACTATTTGCCCCCTCCAGACGCCTGAGCTTCCTGGGAGACAAGAAGAAGCGCTGCATGATAAAGGGGCATGAAGTCATATTATACCCTATCAGGTTTGTAAAGAGAGAAGAAAAGCCGATGCAGACTGGGAAAAAGAAGATGGCTCACCATAGCAAAGGCTTCATGCGCTTCCTCTCATTCATCCTCGTGGTGATCCTGTGATATAGTCATTATTGCCCATTCATTAAAAATGAAGACGCTGGGGTGCATGGGCATTAAACAGAGAGTTCAAGGTCACTGCTCAGTTGTGTCTTTCTGTGACCCCATGGCCTGCCGCACACCAGGCTTCCCTGTCCTTCACTGTCTTCCAGGTAGTGACAGTTTGAGTTTGCTCAGACTCATGGCCATTGAGTCAGTGATGCCATCCAGCCATCTCATCCTCTGCCTTCCTCTTTCCCTTCTGCCTTCAATCTTTCCCAGCATCAGGGTCTTTTTCCAATGAGTGGGCTCTTCACATCAGGTAGTCAAAGAATTGGAGCTTCAACTTCAGCATCAGTCTTTCTAATGAAGATTCAGGGTGGATCTCCTTTAGGATTGACTGATTTGATCTCCTTGCAAGCCAAGGGACTCTCGAAAGCCTTCTCTAGCACCATAATTCTAAAGGATCAGTTCTCTGATGCTCAGACTTCTTTATGGCCCAAATCTCACATCTGTACATGGCTACTGGAAAAACCATAGCTTTGACTATATGGACCTTTGTTGGCAAAGTGATGTCTCTGCTTCTTAATACATTGTCTAAGTTTGATATAGCTTTCCTTCCAAAGAGCAAGCATCTTTTCATTTCATGGTTGGTTTTACTGGAACTGCAGGACTTTCTGAATTCAAAGACCTTGCTTTATTTTGCTTGTTCATGTTACTTCCAATGAAGGAACAGGTTATTTATATTTTTATACATGGTAGGACATCTTTTTCACCTTTAATATTCAGTGTCACTTTAGAGACTGACAGTGAGATTTTTCTTCCCTTGGATCCTCAGAATGGTGAGCAGGGAATACAGATAGGAAAACCAGCAGACATACTATTAAGAGAAGAGAGGCCTTCCTAATGATAAGACGTATGACTTTGATAGGTCAGCTTCAAAAACTGCATGTTTTCAAAATAAGTATGATCAGTAAGTCAAGTAATGATCTCACAGAGATATGGGGAAGATCCAAGTCTTAGATAGGACTTTGGGCTAAAAATCTGTACATTCCTGTGATTTATCATTTGATTTGCAGCACTTTGGTTAACACAGAGGTAACATTCGATTCCTGTAATTTTAGGTTCCTAAGTTTTGTCCAAATGCATATTTTTGCAAGAAAAGAAAAAGATCCTCGGCAGTGTTATATTATGGCTTTTGGCTGAAATCTCATGCCTAAAATGTGCAACTGAAATATGGCTTTATGGAGGAGCTCCAAGTTTTTCAGAATTATGTACTGTTTGAGAGGGGTCAACCGCAGAACTGCACATCTCTGCAGTGTCCTCAAACACTCTGAATTGCTGAGGTCTGCAAAACCAATTTGGAAACCTTCAGAATGGGAGGTCCTTTTGGCTTTCCGTCCCCAAGCTGCTCTCCAGCAGAATAGGAACCAGGAAACACTATGCACTCACTCAGAGACACCAGGTTAGAAATTTACTGGCATTAGAAAAAGGAAGGCCCTGGAGAACTGTCAATGGTGAAACTCCTCCTTGATGCCCTGAAGTCTCCATAAAACTGCAAAATATTGGAGGTGAGAACTCAGCATTTTTTTTTTTTCAGCCAGAGACACTAAGCTGAGGCTCAGAAACAGGAAGGAAATTGTTTAATAAGACACAGTGACTTTGTTCCAAGATTAGTACTAAATTCTAAGTTGCTTGACTCATTTGGTGCTTGAGGAATTGTAGAATTCCAGGATGAGACAGAACTTCAGGGGTCATCATTTCACCACCATTACCCCAACTGGATATTAGTAGGTTTCCAGGGAAAGGGAGTTTCCTGAACAAGTAAGTTGATGGATCAGTGCCTACTATATTAGAGATCCATAATGGCTTTGTGCAAAGTTCTGAAAAGTCTAGCATAAAAGATTTTTGTTTTGTTTTTATTACAGTATAATTGGAGTATAATTGCTTTACATTGTTGTGTTAGTTTCTGCTATTCAACAAAGAGCATCAGCTACTTGTATACATATATCCCCTCCCTCTTGAATCTCCCTCCCATCCCACCCCCATCCCACCCCTTGGGTCATCACAGAGCACAGAGTTGGTCTCCCTGTGCTATGTAACAACTTCACAATCGCTGTCTATTTTACACATAGCAGTGTATATGCCTCGATGCTACTCTCCCAGTTCACCTCCCTCTTCCCTCCCCCTCCTGTGTCCACATGTCTGCTATCTACTTCTGCATCTTTATGCCTGTCCTGCAAATAGGTTTATCTGTACCATTTTTTTTTAAATTCTACATATAAATACATTTGATTTTAATTGTTTCCCTAACTCATTTGACTGCAGAGCCATTTTCCTCCAGGCCACGTATTGACATACTGGGAAACACTTGGACTTTGCAGAATATGGTTTGGAAATGCTGGCTTTGGCTGTTATCACTGGATACTTTGTTCCTCTACCAGGCAGGCTACCATGTAATGTCCGGATAGTGTCTACAGCAATGAGGCTCTCATCAAACCATAAGTTTATCAAGCAGATGATCATAATATGTTCCCAGTCAGGTTTCCTGTGCATAAAAACAAGGGCTTAATAATTACATGACTATTGCTCCCACAGGCATCCCTGCCACAGCTTTCAACAATTCCAATTGTCAGAATGTCAGTCCTAACATTTGGCTCCAATTGACTTGCTGCAAGCCTGGTTCTCCTCAACGGGATCTCTCTATGCAGATGATAGCCTTGCAAAGATTTCAAGATGTTGATCATAACTCTCTTTCTCTCAGAAGCCTGAACTTCTTGTTAACCACTCCCTGGTTCTTTTTCTATTTCCCACTGAGAATGGTTTCAAGTCTCTTCACCATTTTGGCCACTGATTTCAGTTAAAACCACGGGCTGTTATGCTATGAGACAAATTTACTTTCAAATTTTTAGTTATTATGCTTGGTACAATAGATGCATGAGATTCTCAAAACATTTCTGACCTTTGTTAATCTCATTTTTTTTTTACCTAATAAGTGGTATTTATCTCATATCTATCTTATAAAATCAACCCCATAAAACTATGTTGACAAATAAACTAAAGTGCATATATGACCTACAATATAGTACTCGATATATTTCAGCCTTGACACCTTTATTCCCAGAACCACACTGATTGATAGGAATCTATCCCAAAGCAGCATCATTTCAGCCAATCTTGTGAACATTTGGTTAACAAGTAAAAATAGAAGGCGATACAAAGGGAGGTGACTGTCCCTCTGCTTCTGACCACTTTCAGAGGGCTGAGTTTCAGTTCTTCCTCGTGTTATCAAGTTACAGTTCACTTCTTCTCTGTGTGGTCCTGCTCCCCTCTGTTCTTTACGGGTGTTTCTGAGAGCACTCCTCAAAAAACCACCCACATGCAAGTGCCCAGTGACATTCCGCGTTTGAGACTCCACCAATGACACAGAAATAACATGGGGATTTGGGAGAAAGGAAGAGTAGCTGAGATCTTGATATTTAAAAGAGCAACGAGCTAGAAAATTTCAAGTTATAAGAGCAACATGCCATCACTTCATACTCTTGAGGTAGAGAAATCTGAGAATACACGTGTTACCTTGTATGAGAAAGTTATGGTTTGAAGAGAACCTCACTGCTGTAGACACTATCTGAACACTATGTGGTAGTCTGGCTGGTAGAGGAACTAAGCATCCAGTGAGAAGAGCCAAAGCCAGCATTTCCAAACTGTATTCTGCAAAGTACAAGTGTTTCCCAGTTACAAGTTAGGTCTCTGTCACTTGGAATTAATGCAGTTTCTAGTTGGACAGGGAATTCTTTTCTTCTCTTTAAGGATGTACACATTTTATAAAGTTCTGACTAGTGAGCAGACATAAGAAATGAGTTAACACTAGTTTAAACCTGTTGGACCAGTCTTATTTTTTTTTGTCTAGGTCTCAGTTTCCCAGCAACACGATGGAAAAGTTGAACCAGATAATCTCTGAAGGGTTGTGCAGGCTGTGTCCTTACAATGTTCTATTTCTTTTCCAGAACTTCATCAATTATTCTCCTATCCTTTGAATGGAATTTTGAGATCTTTTAAGCAATTGACAGGTAATTATAGTGAAACAATCATGGGGTAATTCCATTGCTTGGTTTTAAAGACACAATCGTAAGAGTGCTAGAAAAAGTCTAGAAGTCCGTGAAGATTTCCATCTAAGTGGCTAGACATCCAGTTAAATGAACACTATGAAAAGGTAGTGGGTAATAGATAAAGTGGTAATGGCAACCCACTCCAGTGTTCTTGCCTGGAAAATTCCATGGACGGAGGAGCCTAGTGGGCTGCCGTCTATGGGGTCACACAGAGTCGGACTCGACTGAAGTGACTTAGCAGCAGCAGCAGCAGGATGCTATAGGAACGCAGTAGAGGGAACTCAGTAATACAAAGAAGTGAAGACAGGTTTTTCAAGAGAAATGTCCTTTAAACTAAGGCTTGAAAAATGAGCCACAATAGATAAAGAGTTTCTATATGAAACAGTTGCAAAATCCTAGAGGCTTGTATATACTTGACTAATCCGAGCAACTAAAAAAGGCAACCCTTGTAAAAAGCTTCTACATATGCTGAAGATTATGAAAATAAATAATATGTATATGAAAAAGAAGGTTCATCTTATATTTTGTCACCAAACTTAAATAGTCTATGCCATAATTTGTATATGTGAATTGGCACATCTGTATAATCTAAGGGTTTCCAAGAAAAATAAATTCTTGGGCCTCACCCCAGACCCACTGAATCAGGATCTTTTTGGTTGGGGGTCCAAAAATCTGGGTTTCAATTATTTTGGGGGGTAATTCTTATGTAAACCAGAGTTGAGGTGGAGTTTTGACTCATGTTTACTTAATTCATTCAGATGTGATGGTGATACATTAGGCTGTATCAATGGCAGGATTTCCTGCAAAATGTATTGGGATGCTTGGTGATGGTTATAACAGGGACAAAGAACTTGTAGCTGTTTCTTACATCAAAATTGACTTTTCCTCAGCCACCCAAGGCAGAGAGAGAATGATGCCATCTAGTTGTTTTTTGAGTAAAGTTTCTTGGGCTGTGGGTATTTTCAATGCAAAATATACTATTCTATTTCATTTCAAGGTATTGAACATAGCCTTCTGAGATATCTGATTCAAATCCTGGTATTTGAAGTTGCTTTCATAAAGACACAGAAAATCAAACACCCAGTCTTGAATATCTGATGTTTGGAAGCCTGCCTTTTATCCAGAACTCCAAATCCTCTTGCAGCATCCCTAAAATTTGTGTACAAAACATGAGCTCATTCAGATCTAAAATATAGCTCTCTAGAGAGCATGATGTTTATAGAATTTTAGGATATCAATTATAAGACAAAGACACTTTTCTCTCTGCAACCAGACAACAATAGCCCTGTTTCTCCATAAATATCAATGGGGATGTGGGGGTTGGTCAGATAGGATCTGGTTGGTGCTGCCATGTGAAATACCTTTTATGTGTCAGTTTTTAAAGAAATGGGATAATTTAGCCTCACCCTAATATCCTACATTAGCATGCTGAAACCCAGGCCCAGATAAGAAAACCTGCCCTGCATTGCTAAGAGTCATGTTAGCACCTCTTTAGGGCAGTAAAGGAAAAGATAAATGATAATGGTAGGAAAAAAAAAACAATTTCCATAGTGCTTTCAGTCATGACTAAAGGCCAGTGTGTGAGGCAAAGACTTATATTGAGAGATCGTAACATATAATGCATCATAAACCCAACAACCATCAAGAGGGACAAATGGCATGTAAGTAAGAAAACCCTTCCTTGGTAAGACACTTGGTGAGTGCACCTGGGGAATCCTAGGATAATTTAAGCACTAATTTGGTGCACTGAATTTATAACACAGAGCAATTTCCATCTCAAATGCTATTGTTTTATTTACAGTCTGAACTAATGGCTCCACCACGTTGCTCTTCTGGGTTCATATGGCAATCAAATACTTAGAGGGAAAATAAAGCAGGTTCTAGGACTTCTGATAAGGCTCCCAAAAGACGGAAATTGTGAAGTAAAGAGCTCTAGATAAGAATGTTTCTCTCTACAAAAACTGATTTGGTTCTTCATAGTTCTTATCCCTGAATTCAGCTCCAGAACTTTTTAGTATAACTATACTCAGTAAGGTGGTCAGAACAACTGAAACATCCCTCATTTGGCAGAGTCTACTTTCTTGAGAGGGCTTCCCTGGTAGCTCTGTGGTAACGAACCCTCCTGCCAATGCAGGAGATGTGGGTTTGATCCCTGGGTCGGGAAGATTCCCTAGAGAAGATGGCAAACCACTCCAGTATTCTTGCCTGAAAAATCCTGTGGACAGAGGAGTCTGGTGAGTTACAGTCCATGGGACTTCAAGAGTCAAACACAACTTAGTGACTAAACAACAACTCTCATCAGAAGACAATTTTGGCTTTAAATAGCAAATATTTTTCTTCACTATGCATCCATAGGTAATTTATTCTTTTACTCGTCAGCTGGCCTTATTTTAGAGCAATTAAATATTCATATTGGTCTTCACCAAATCATGACATAAATACCTTGGTTTTCCTTTGAGCATGTAGCATCATGCTTGGGACATAGAGAACTCTAATTATTCTCATTTTCTTTATGCTAAATCACGTCCCTGGATCACAACCCATGAAAACCCATCTGAGTTCCGAGGAAAGGTTCCAAAGCACCCACTTAAGCTGGAGTTTTGACTCATGTCTACTTAATGCATTCAGATGTGTTTGTGATGAATTAAGCTGTTAGCAATGGCAAGATTTCATGCAAAGTACATTGGGATGCTCAATGATGCTCATAAGAGGGACAGAGACCTGTGGCTGTTCCTGGTCTCAAAACTGACTTTTCTTCAGCCATCTCTGGCAGAGTATGAAGTCATCTAGTTGCTTTCAGAGTAAAATTTCTTGGGTTGTGAAGTAACTCTGTCTATGGATGTTTTTAATGAAAATGATTTGACCTGGTAAAGTAGAGAGAGTACCATGGTGTTTACCAGGATCACCTGGAGTCTCATCCCAGCTCTCTACTAACTGCCTGCATGAGCTTAGGAATTTCCTTCCCCTCACTGATCTTTGTTGTATTGATCTGTGTAAAGTTATAAAAGTAAGCGATCTCTAAGGTCCTTTCAGCTCTAAAGTTTAAAGATCTCTGTCAATTTTGAAGTCACCTATTTTGGATTTCACCATTTTTACACCTAATTTTGTTGTCTCTTTTGAGGCACAGGAAACTAAGTCTTGTAAACGTAGCATGGTGGGTGTTTGAATTTCCCACTAATAAAGACTATTCATCAAATTCAGGTTGTATTAATATAGCAATGAGAATAGAAAAATGCTAATTTTAATGCCTTATAATAAAGAATGCTGATGAGTTAATGGAGAGGAAGGTTCACGAATATGAAAGATTTAATATGAGATAGAACAGGCTTGTGACGAGTGTGGCATAAATAAAATCAAAGAGCTGGAGGGGTCAGAAGAGGAGATTGCTTCCGCATAGTGGGGTGGCTTAATGGAAGCATTTTAATTGACACTTGAAAGTTCAAGTAGGAGACCTTCTAGAGTTTTGACTGATACATAAAATGTGATGAAACAGCACGAAGGATATAAAACTAGATGAAAGTTAAGTCATGTCCGACTCTTTGCGACCCCATGGACTGTAGCCTACCAGGCTCCTCTGTCCATGGGATTTTCCAGGCAATAGTCCTGGAGTGGATTGCCATTTCCTTCTCCAGGGGATCTTCCCAACCCAGGGAGTAGTTATCAATCCTGGCTGTACATAAAAATCACCTGGGGAACATTTAAAAATTATCTCCACTGGGGCCTTATCTTCAGAAATTTCGTTAATGGTCCATATTGAAGCCCAGGCATCAGTATTTTAATTTTTAACTCTCTAGATAAATGTAACACGCAGGCACAGGTAAGAATCAACCATTTATGTATGGTGGGACAATGGAAGGTGTAAGGCAGGTGGAGGACATAACTTCAGTAGCCTTGTAATGAGTTGGAGAGATTTGTGTCCTCAGGACAACTGATACATGAGTTGCTTTTGGGAAGGGAGATCCCTTCTTTTTGGAAAGATGCCCTTTATAGTGGGAGTCATCTCTGGTTGACTCCAGGTATCATAAGGAAAAAAGAGTCTACTCTGCATGCTTATGGGTTTCCCTTGCGGCTCAGCTGGTAAAGAATCCACTTGCAATGTGGGAGACCTGGGTTTGATCCCTGGTTTGGGAAGATCCCCTGGAGAAGAGAAAGGCTACCCACTTCAGTATTCTGGCCTGGAGAATTCCATGGACTGCATAGTCCATGAGGTCACAAAGAGTCAGACACAACTGAGAGACTTTCACTTTCACTGCATAATTAAAGAGAGAGGAAGACCAGAGAAAAGCTTGGCACTGCTTGGCAGGAAACTTAGCCTCAAGAGATGGGTGTGACCTAGATAAGGCTGGGGTGAGGAGACCCTTAGGAAAGGAGATATATCTAATGGGTTGTTCCAAGTGAAAAGCTGTTGCCATACTACATTTCTCTTTCTCAGAACCTCATAAATCTTCAGTAAAATATCTAAGAAATGAAAAATGCTGGCTGTTGTAGGACTTCTTGTGGAAGCTCATGAAAGCCTAGATAGTCGTGTTGAGATTTTCATGGTGCAAAAGAGCTCCTGTGGACAGCTAGCATGTTATATTCTAGGTTAGACAGCTGTACAGAGCTAACTAGTATGCCTTTAGAGAAGGTTCTAAGCCACAGAAACTGTGAAGCAACTAATTATAAATGTAGAGGCCTGGACTCACTGCCAAACTTTATGTTAACCTGGGTTTTGATGGTGAGGAACCTGTACTTTTTAAGGTTTTTTTTTTTTTTTTAAGTAGAGCCAATTAACAATGTTGTGATAGTTTCAGGTGGATAGCAAAGGAACTCAGTCATATATATACATGTATCCCTCAACTGCTGTCTCATCCAGGCTGCCAAATAACATTGAGCAGTGTTCCCCATGCCATATGGTAGGACTTGTTGATTATCCATTTTAAATATACTGGAGTGTTTATGTCTATCCCAAACTCCCTAACTATCCCTTCCTCCCATTTCCCCACTAGCATAGGAACCTGTGTTTTTAACCAGTTCCAAAGACTGAAACTGTCAGAGGTCCTGAGTTTGGGCAAGACTTATATGGAAGATATAAAAGAGAGTGGGAAGATCTGGAGATAGGGAGGAAGAGAGACAGCTAGAACTGAGAAGTTCTTAATCATAGTTTGATAAAGAGAAAAAAATGCCTTTGATTTAGATAATTCTAACAGAGAAGGCAATGGCAACCCACTCCAGCACTCTTGCCTGGCAAATCCCATGGATGGAGGAGCCTGGTAGGCTGCAGTCCACGGGGTTGCTAAGAGTTGGACACGACTGAGTGACTTCACTTTCACTTTTTACTTTCATGCATTGGAGAAGGAAGTGGCAACCCACTCCAGTGTTCTTGCCTGGAGAATCCCAGGGACGGGTAAGCCTAGTGGGCTGCCATCTATGGGGTCGCACAGAGACGGGCACGACTGACGCGACTCGGCAGCAGCAGCAGCAGTGAGTTTATATGAAGAAAATAAGATAGCTAAAATAACTGCAGGTCATATGAAATAAACAAATATTTCCATGTGTCTAGGCCTGGCCAAAGACATCACAAAGCATCTTTTTTTTTTCTTTTCTATTTCTGCTATCCCTTGGGACAGATCGCTCTGGGCCTCACAGAGTTATGAATCAGAGTGTTCTGACATATGCAGCTAATAGACCATGCATTAGTCTTAAAATTAGGAGCTCTGTTCTGAGTGTCCCTGATTTCATTCTTTATTCCAAGAATATTAGCCTCTCCTAATATAGAAGAGATGTGAAATTTTCCACTGACTATCTTACAATGGATTCACCATTCATTTAGTCTTTTCTTCACCAATTCTACTCTGACTATCCAGGAGACAGATCACAGGAATGATTCCCTACTAGCTTGATTTCAGAATTACTAAGGCTATCAATCACAGTGTCTTTAAGTGAGGAATTTTCATTTTAGGGTATATATATCTTCTGCAATTAAACAAAAATGAATGTGTGTGTGTGAGTTCCTCTAGCACTAGGGAGGGCATCCATAAGATTTTCCAAGAAGACCACAAGCCATTTATTATGAAGTGTCCCTGGTGTACAAGAAAAGTGAAAGTTGCTCAGCCATATCTGACTCTTTGTGACCCCATGAACTGTAGCTCACCAGGCTCCTCTGTCCATGGAACTCTCCAGGCCAGAATACTGGAATGGGTAGCCATTCCCTTCTCCATGGCATCTTCCCAAACCAGGGATCAAACCCAGGTCTCCTGCATTGCAGGCAGATTCTTTACCAGCTGAGCCACCAGGGAAGCCCGGTATGCAAGAAAGAGCACTGCTAAATTTAAGTACTGGCCCTGACATGTGCATGAGTGTGACTTTGCAGGAGGTCATCACTCCAAGTCTCATTTTCCTTCCACTCTACACAGGGATATGAATTTAAATTATCCAATGCATTTAAATATGTCAATTAGAAAGCAATAGAATACAGGGAGTTCTTGTAACCCCATAAGCAATCTTATGTACCCAGAGATGGAGCACCATAGCTAGATCCGCCACAGATTCCGTTTAAAAAAAAAAAAAAGCCATGAATGAAATACATAATGATCTTTGTAACTGAAGAATTGTGTTCATATAAATTAAATTATCATGCTCTTTAATTCATTCAACATCAGGATTGCCATGAGTATAAATGTAAGACTTGCTTCTTTGGTGGCTCAGGCAGTAAAGAATCTGCCTGCCATGCCGGAGACTTGGGTTCATTCACTGGGTTGGGAAGATCCCCTGGAGAAGGGCATGGCAGTCCACTGCAGTATTCTGGCCTGGAGAATCCCCATGCACAGAGGAACCCGGAGGGGAGGGAGGGCTACAGTCCATGGGGTTGCAAAGAGTTGGACATGACTGAGCCACTGAGCACAAATGTAAAACTAATGAGAGTGATGACAGCGACTCTTGTTTATTGAGTGCTTACCATGTATCGGAGAAGGCAATGGCACCCCACTCCAGCACTCTTGCCTGGAAACTCCCATGGGCGGAGGAGCCTGGTGGGCTGCAGTCCATGGGACCGCTGGGAGTCAGACACGACTGAGTGACTTCACTTTCACGCATTGCAGAAGGAAATGGCAACCCACTCCAGTATTCTTGCCTGGAGAATCCCAGGGACGGGAGAGCCTGATGAGCTGCCGTCTAGGGGGTGGCACAGAGTTGGACACAACTGAAGTGACTTAGCAGCAGCAGCAATACCATGTATAGGCACAGTTTTATTGAAGCCTACAATCCTATTAGGTGAATATACTTACATCCATCATAGGAATGAAGAAGGAAACCTGAGCACATTGAGTGAGTAAATGAAGGCCAGAGTTAGGGCTGGAGTCAGGGTTAGCAACTGGGGAAAAAAGTTTGCATCAAAGCTGCTCTCACTTATCTTCAAAGACAGCCAAAGGGAAGAGAAGTTGATTTTCGTCTGTGTGACTCCATAGAGTAGCAGAACCATGATCAGGAGTGGCTATGCTATGAGGCTATAAGTGTCCAGCTTTATTCAATGCAGAAATATTCAATGCAGGGCAGGAGTAGAGACACAGACTTAGAGAATGGAAGAGCGGACGTGGGGTGGGGCAGGGAGAGGGTGTAGGGAAAGAAGAGGATGGGACGAATTGAGAGAGTCACGTTGACATATATACACCACCATGTGTAAAGCAGATAGCTAGTGGGAACCTGTTGTGTAGCACAGGGAGCTCAGCTCAGTGCTCTGTGATGACCTAGAGGGAGCTCTTGTCTAGAACATTACAGACAAGGCTCCTGAACTGGAGGGAGGGATTAGGGTGGCCCTTTGTAGAGGTCTCTTCCCAAAGTTGGAGCTTATATTTGCATGATAAAAATGATCTGTTTCCTTGGTGATCACTGTAAACTCCTCAGGGAGGAAATGGAATTGACAGGGACAT
The DNA here is from genome assembly GCF_014754425.2 of Oryx dammah. Taxonomy (NCBI): domain Eukaryota; kingdom Metazoa; phylum Chordata; class Mammalia; order Artiodactyla; family Bovidae; genus Oryx; species Oryx dammah. The sequence continues at coordinate 103,100,445 of NW_024070185.1, forward strand.
TTGCCCCTTTGACTCAGATTTGATAGTCTGTCTTAAACAAAACCATAACCTGATTCCATCTCAGCTCTCTCCTGAGATACATGGTTGCTGTAACGCTGTAACGTCTGTTGCTGATTTCAGAAACAGATGATATTAGCATATGCCCCAGATGCCTTGGGAGGCTCACCTGAAAGGTGGTTTTGCTACTGACATTTTCATAGCTAGGAAGAGGCTAGCCCACTCATTTGTGAATTTACAGATGGCATAATGACCCTTTCCCTTGAAAGGCTGGGAGACTTAAATGAGGTAATGTATGTGAAATGGCTAGACACACTGTCTGGCACATAGCAAGTCTTCAGTAAATATTACTTGAGTCCAGTTCAGTTCTAGTAGGCATAGAGATGTGCTCTCCCGGTCCCCTTTTAAGGAAGGTCACGCTACCCAGGGACCATTGATGGAGCTGGCAGAGAGCGTCCTACTGCTAGCAACCCCAAACCCATCTTGACTGCAGAGAACTGCCTCACAGGAAGTGGACCCTCCTGGGAGAGTCTACACCCAGAGACTGAGCCAGGCGACTATTACGTCTTCCCATTTTGGTCTAATGTGAGACACTCGGATAAGCTCCTCTCTGGCCTGGTGGAGACTTCTCCCTCTCTCAGTCCCGCACTTCACACCTTCCTCCTCCTTTCACAGGCATTGATCCCCAAGAAGCACCTTGTGTTCTAAACTCCACCTCAGTGTCTGCCCAGAGAACCCGACCTGTAACACCTGCCCATACCCCACAGACTTAGGTGTTAATTGAGAAGATCCTCCTCATTCCAGCTTCCTGGAAGGTGTCACAGGATTTGTACAAAAATACAAATCTCTTGCATTTTTAGGGTATTTCTTGGATATTTGTTGGGTGATTCTTGGGTATTTCTTTTTTGGGTATTTCTTGGGTAATTCCTGGGTATTTCTTTGGGTAATTCTTGGGTATTTCTCTAGCCTTTGGTTGCCTTTGGTCTTCAGCAGGACAGCTGGGGCCACAAGGCCTGTAAGGGTCCTCTCAGTGCTGACCCTGCAGGAGGTTTTATTGCCTCCACTCATATTCTCATCACACCCGCTGGGAAACTTCCTTGGTGTCATATTTTCTATCTTGTGTTCTCAGAGCATCCTGCGTCCACAGCAGAAAACCCTTCCACTGCACTGTCGTTTGGCTTTCATGCAGCTGTCTTCTTTACTGGATGGAAACCTTTGGCTTAAAGACGCTATCTTTCATCTTAAAGTCACCTGTGGCACCCACTGTTGAGTCAGGAGCCTCAGAGGAGCTGGTGCACTGGGATGACCCAGAGGGATGGTATGGGGAGGGAGGTGGGAGGAGGGTTCAGAGTTGGGAACACGTGTACACCCATGGCGGATTCATGCTGATGTATGGCAAAACCAATACAATATTGTAAGGTAATTAGCCTCCAATTAAATAAATTTAAATTTTAAAAAAAGGTATTTGATAAATGGATGCTGAATAAATGAACCCATGCAGACATTGTCTGGGTTACTCTGGCTGAGGAATACAAGATGAATGGCACTCCATAACTCTCTTTCCAATTGTCCTCTCTTTGGATAAACCATATCCTATTTCGTGAAGATCAACTTGTTTTCAAATTGCTGCAGGATACAAACGTGTCTAAGTAACTGGTTCAGAAAATGAAGGCAGGGCACTGTATTTTAATCAACTGTCAAAATCAGGTGGTACAATTCGCCAAAACATCATCCCTTCCCAACCAAACATATCTTGCTTAAAATGAAATTGCTTTGTATTGATTTCTTTTGTTTCCATGTAAGAAAGTAAGGATGACAGCTACCAAAAGACGAAAGGGCAAAGGGTGATGCAGTGATTGGCATGAGATAGACTGAAAGGTTGCAGGAAAATTTGGGAAGGGAAAGCAAATTATACATGCCAGGCATTGTTTTAAGCTCTCATTTAAGCTCTATATTTAACTTAATCATTGTATTTAGCGGACAAGAATGCTGGGGCACAAATTGGTTAATGATTTGCCATGAATCCTGTAAGAGAGGTCACAAAAGTAGAAATAGAAACTCAGACATTTCATCTCCATTGAATGGAGCTGTCTGAACAAATAAATGGAAATGAAGACCTCAGTGGTATCTTGATAATGAATCATCAAGTACGTTCTATGCAAATTGTTCACAGAGTGGGAAAGGGGGAAGGAGAAAGAGAGAGGATGAGAGAATTACCAATAATTGCTAAATAAAATAATACTTATCTTACTTAAATGTAGAATCTAAAAAAAAAAAAAAAAGTCAAACTCATAGCAGAGTAGAACAGTGAATACCAGAGTCTAGGGGGTGGGGGGAAGAAGAGATATTAACCAAAGGGTACAAACTTTCCGTTATGAGATGAGTGCATTCTAATGTACAGCCTGGTGACTACAACTGATAACCATGTATATTTGAAATTTGCTAAGAGTAAATCACAAGTGTTCTTCCCATTTCCCACCACCAAAAATGGTGGCTATGGCGGGGGGGTGGTAAAGGCTATGGTAATTTCATTGCGGCAATCATTTTACCATGCACACATACATCAAAACATCACATTGTATACTTTAAATATGTACAACTTTTATTTGTCAAAAATAGATCCAGGGACTTGCCTGAAAGTCCAGTGGTTAAGACTTTGCTTCCAATAAAGGAAGTGTGGGTTTGATCCCTGATGGGAAAGCTAAGATCCCATATGCCTCATGGCCCAAAAACCAAAACATAAAACAGAAGAAATGCCATAACAGATTCAACGAAGACTTAAAAATGGTTCACATTAAAAAAAAAAAAACTAAAAATAAATAAACAGAGGCTCTAAAAATACTTTCTGAGTAGAAAGCAATGCTCTAAAGAAGAGGACATATATAATTGCAAAGCATGTTTCCTGCCCACAAAGAACTTCAATAGATAGTTGGGAAGAGAAGACATAAGTGCATTAAAAATAGAACTAAATGGAATACTACTCAGCCATAAAATGGAATGCATTTGACTCAGTTCTAATAAGGTGGATGAACCTCAAGCATATTATACACAGTGAAGTAAGTCAGAAGGAGAAAAACAAACATCATATCATATATAGCACACACATATGGAATCCAGAAAGATGGTACAGGGAAGCAATGGGGACACAGACAGAGAACCCACCTGTGGGCACAGCAGGGGAAGGAGAGGGTGGGGCAAATTGAGAGAGCAGCATGGAAACATATGTTACCAGATGCAAAATTACCAGATGGAAATTCACTGTATGACACCTGAAGCACAAATCCAGAGCTCTGTGACCACCCCCAGGGTGGGGTGGTGGGAGGGGGATTCAAGAGGAAGGGGACATATATATGCCTGCCACTGAGTCACGCTGATGTGTGGCAGAAAGCAACACGACATTGTAGAGCAGTGCTCCTCAAATTAAAAGTAAATACATTTAAATTAAAAAAAGAGAGAGAGATCTGGCTACCCAGGGCAATGAGGCAGGGATGTTCCACCACCTTCACAGTAAGTTCAGAGTCAAGAGATTGTTTCCAGTAGGGCAGTCAAGATTGACTGGAAGGAAGACCTGTCTTCACTCCCAATTCATCTGGCTGTGAAAGTGAGTGATGTCTTATTTCCTCCACTTCTCTCTGATCCCTCCTTTCAGGGTCTCCTCACACTCACTCCAGAGTTATCAGAGGTGGCCTCATGACAACAGAGGTCAGGACTTCCCCGGTGGTCCAGTGGTTAAGAATTCACCTTCCAATGCAGAAGACACAGGTTCAATCCCTGGCCTGGGATGATTCCACATGCTGTGGGGCAACTAAGCCCTTGCTCCCAGAGCCCGGGAACCACAGCTTCTGAAGCCTTGTGTGCTCTGGAGCCCAGGCTCGGAGACAAGAGAAGCCACCACAGTGAGAAGCTGACACACCGCACAGAGGGCAGCCCCTGCTCGCTGCAACCAGAGGATTTGAGCTGCAACAGAGACCCAGCACAGCCAAAGATAGATACATTAATAAAAATAAACAAATAAAGCGAACTGTTTTAAAACAGAAAACAGAGGGCGCACTGTACTCTCCTCCCCAGGCACTTCAGTGGCTCCCTGTCCCCCCAAGGATAAAGGACCTTGCTCTACACTGTCATGAGTTCTTTACATGTCAGTTCAGCTCAGTTCAGTTCAGTCGCTCAGTCGTGTCCGACTCTTCACGACCCCATGAATCGCAGCACGCCAGGCCTCCCTGTCCATGTCAACCTACTACTAATTGAATTACTACTAATCGGCCATAAGACAGAAGGAAAAGAAATCAGATTTTCAGAAATCAGCCCCTATGGCCAGACAGGTTGCCCCATTTCATGGAGTCCTGTGGGCCTTGCCCAGAAAATTATCCACTTTTAGTTTACTTTCAATTATGAATTGATTCGCAGACATAGACTTTGCCTATAACCACCTCAAGCTATGTACCTTGAGTATTTTCAAAGAGAGAAAATATAAGATGATATGGAAGAATCAAGGAAATGTCTCCATTAAAAAACAAAACAAAACAAAAAAAAACTACTGATTTCAAACATGGTCCCTAACCAGAAGAAAGGCTTTTGCTGAAAATGCCAGGACTCAAAAACACAAGGCTGCTTTAAAGTGGGAAGCTGTTCTGGTGAAAAAGCATAGAAAAGGCAGTCCTCTCTGTGAAGATTTTGCATCTGGGTGTGTAATATAGACATGCAGGTCTGATTTCCTTTGCAGAGAAGGAATGTAACATTGTGACGTTTTTGAAATTCTAAACCTGAGAACAGAGGTCAGGGGGAGTCATTAGAGTCTGAACACAAATGCCAAGGTATGCTTTATGAATGCTAAAGCTGGAAAGATCACTTTTAAGGACGTGCACAGGTTCCCCCCCTGGCCACCCCTGCATCCGGCCCTTCTTTAAAGGGTCTCTCTTGGAAAATAAAGTCGGGGATTTTGTTTTGTTTCTGAAAGGACCCACAAAGCAAGAACAGATGTGACGCGAGTAACCTCTACTTTGTGCAAACCTCAGAGAAAAACGACACGGACTAGCGCTGGGGATCTGGCCGCTGGCCAGAGAGAAGGACAATGGGAGTGCAGGCCTCTAACTGCAGGGCTCACCTCAGCTCACTCCTTCCACCTCGCGCAGGGAGCACAGGTGGGGAAAAGGGGCTGTGTCCCCGACTGGCAAGCAGAGATGAAGGATTTGCGAAACGCTGCTGTGTTCCTCCCTCTTCCCCACCTCAGAATGCCCCGCTGCTTTAGCTGACCCCTCTAAGTGCCTGGAAGATGGGACCTGACACAGTGCTGCTGGCTTGGGTACCAGATAACGACACCCAGAGTTAGCCTTCTGACTCGGCCACCTACTGACGATGTAATTTCTGAATATATATGTGCGTATGTCTATATATATGTGTGTGTATATATATATGCTTCCTACGCCACCTTATTAACAACACAAGGATAAGAACACGATCTACTTCACCAAGTTGGTTTCGAGAATTTGACAGAAAGTAAATTAGGAACAGGGACTCCCCTGGTGCCTCAGAGGTACAGAATCTGCATGCCACTGTAGGGATGTGGGTTCGGTTCCTGGGTCAGGAAGATCCCCTGGAGACGGAAATGGCCACCCACTTCAGTATTCTTGCCTGGGTAATGCCATAGCCAGAGAAGCCCAGTGGGCTACAGTCCATGGGGCTGAAGGAATTGGACATGGCTTAGGGACTAAAGAACAGCAACAAATTAGGAGCACTTCCAGCAATGGCCAACACATAGCTAGTTTTCCATTGCTGTTGCTTGTTCTAAGGACTAAGAATCACTTTCCATTACATTTTATATTCATTTGGGTACATTTCTTGTTTTCCCCTTGCCAGAAAGTAAGACCCTCAAGTGTGGAAAAACATATCAAATTCATTTTAATATTGTACTATCTGAACTCAGCGTCAGTGGCGTGCTGTTACAGGCTCTCTGAAAAGGAAGCTGGGATCTGTCCTGTTTGCCAATTTCTGTGGTGTAAATGCTCCCACCATGGTCATTTTCAAACTATCAACAGGACATCAGCTGACTCACAAGATTCCTGAAAATTTAACAATGGCCTCTTGTTAATGCTGGCAATGCAAGCCAGCATCCCTCTGCTAAATGTATGCACGAGAGACAGATGAGAAAGAATAAACATGTCAACAAACAAATTTAGAAATTACCGATTCCCAGATTCTCAGTGATATGAATGAGCATGCAACCATTTATTCACTGCCCCCAGCTTTATGGAGGCAAAACTGACAAAAAAATTGTATGAATTTAAGGTGCACACCAAGATGTTTTGATAAACCTATACATTATGAAATGACTATCACAAGCTAATGAACATATCCATCACCTCAATTAATTGTCTTTTTATTTTATGGAATGGGAACACTAAAGATGTACTTTTTTTTACAAATTTCAAGTATGCAATACATTATTATTAGCTATAGTCACTATACTGTACATCTCCAGAACTTATTCATCATTTTGTTGTTGTTGTTGTTATGCTGGGTCTTTATTCCCTGACCAGGAATTGAACCTGGGCCCCCTGCAGTTGAAGCATGGAATCCTTGGAGTGCCAAGGAAGTCCAGAACAAATTTATTTTAAAACTGGAAGTTTGTACTCGGTGACCACCTTCTTTCCATTTTTCCCACCACCTGGAACTACTGTTCTACTCTGTGTTTCTATGACTTCAACCTTTGTTTTTTAGATTCCACATGCAAGTGAGATCATACAGTATTTATCTTTCATATCTGACTTATTTAACTTAATGTCCTCTAGGTTTATCCACATTGTCACAAGTATTAGGACTTGCTTTTTTATGGATGAATAATGTATTTAACTCACAGTTACTTTATCCATTAACTTATCAGCAGAGAATTCAACTGTTTCTCTGTCATGGTTATTGTGAATGCTGTTGCAATGATGGGAGTATAGATCTCTCTTTTCTACCATTAACTAGGTTTTGATAATCTTGTCTATCATCTTAAAAGAGGCCCCTGGCCAGAAGGAATCTTTACTATAGATTTCTACAGAACATGGGTCCCTTGTGTTGCCTCTCCAAAAGAATGTGCTTTGCTTTGCTGCTCAGTCATGTCCGACTCTTTCTAACCCTTTAGACTGTGGTCTGCAAGACTCCTCTGTCCGTGGGATTTTTCATGCAAGTAGACTGGAGTGGGTTTCCATTTCCTACTCCAGGGGATCCTCCCAACCCAGGGATCAAACCCAAGTCTCCTGTGTTTCCTGCACTGAAGGCAGATTCTTTACAGCCATGGACGCTGTCACACATTATGTGTTTCTTGTGAACACTCACAACACACATGCATGTGTTACAGACAGTAAGTCTCACAGCAAAGAAACCCATCTCTACACTGTAATGTAAGTGTGGAGAAACAGCTCCTAAACATATTTGATCACTAAATCTAGTTTGCCTCAGTAAACAGTAACATAATAAGGAGTTAATATCTCTGCAAAACACTGTCAGGACTACTTTTTATACTTATACAGAAAAAAGTAAATGTCCTTAGTAATTTTTGGAGAATATGTTTTTTTTTTTAAAACTTGGAACAAAATACATCATGGATATTCATCAAAAGAAAGAATATATTAATAAAAAGTAATAGCCACTCTGTGCTGAGGATTGTTAATGTCTAAATCTGCAAAGTAGATAAAATTACCCCATTGTACAGATAATAAGATGGAGACTCAAGAAATTTAATTAATCTACTTACTGTCATACTTTTGAACAGAATTCAGATCCAGCTCTTTGTGGCTGCAAAACCAACATTTTTCTTGTGATGTCACATGTCAACATTAGACATGTGATGTCATTAAGAAATTATGACCGTTAGTTCATGGTTAACCCTTCACTGTTCTAGCCAATTTCAGTAATGTTTTCATTTTTCTTCCTTTTTTTCATAATAATTATTGCAAAATTTCTACATTTTGCCTGCCACCCTACTTGTAGAAGTTTATTTCACTTCCTTTTAACCGCTACAAAAACATTAGAAATGAGTGTCCTCAACTGTTTGCAACCTAAGCTGTACACTTAGCTTTATGTGTACCCATCTTTCCATCTTTGTTCCGTTCATCTCAAGAAATAAAGAGAGGAAAAGAAAAGAAAGTCTCTACATCTGTGCTACGTAACACTTGACTTTTCAAATTCCTTTTTGTACCCATCCCTATCTCATTCTCTACCTCTCCCTCCTCAGTGGATTTTTTCAACATTTTTAACATGTTCAGTTCTCTCCCTACAAGCAGTCTAGAGCAGCTCTTCCTCCTCCTTCTTTCTTACCTGTATATCTTCCAGCTCCCTTTTCCCTCTCCTTAGCCAAGCTTCTTGAAAGTCTTGTCTACACTAGCAGTCTACTTAACTCCACTTCTCACTTTCCAAACCTCTTCAATTAGGCATCTCCTCCTTTTCCCTTGAAACTTTTTCAACAAGATCATCAGTGAGCTCTTAGTTGCTGAATCTTCGGGCACCTTTTGATTCTTTATTTAACCAACCACCCCTTTCCTCTTGCAAAATGCTATTTCTTTTCCATCATTACAACTCGGTTGACTTGGTTTCTTCCTGCTTCTCTAGTGACTTTGTCTCAAACTTCCCTTCCTCTAGCTGTCTTCTAAATGATGATTTTTCTCAGAGAAGTCCAGGCTCATATTCCTTCTCAGGAGTCATACTTTTTGAGTCATCTACTCTTGTGGATCCAACTTAACCCAGTTACGCTTATAATTTTAGGTTCACCTGCAATACAGAGGAACTGCTGGCTCAAAAGTCCATCCAATTCTTACAAGACATTTCAACTTGAATGATCTACACGTATGTCTAAACTGAAATTATTGATATTCTCCTATCTCAATATGCTTACTACATACATTTCCTTTTGAAAGTAACTTGCACTCAGACTTTTAGGCAAATGAATGAATGAATGAACAGTAATCCTCATTTTTTCTGTCTCATCTCAGATCTAATCCAGCAACAATTCCCTTTGAATTGTTTCTACCTAACACTTCTAAAATTAATCCATTTTTCTCTCATACGCGATAAACATGCTACATTTTTTTTCTTGGGTGTCAATAGCAGCCTTTTATCTGAACTTCTAACTTCTACTCTTGCCATACTATAGTTAATTCTGCATTCTAAAGCGAGAGATATATTTCTTTTTATCATTGTTATTCCAATAGATTTCTTTATTATTTGTTTTAAAATTTATTTTTTTGAAGTGTAGTTGATTTTACAATCTTGTGTTAATTTCTACTGTCCAGCAAAGTGATTCAGTATTACATATATATTATATATGTATATATAATCATGGAGGGGAAGAAATAAATATGCATATGAATGTGAAATAATTATATACATCAAGGCACAACATGATAAAGGAACACTGAGGATGTTGGGAAGAACACAAAATTTTTGGAGAATAGAAGAAATCGGGTTCACATACAATGTTTGGGGCCTCAAAACGCTACCACAATTCTAAAAATGTAAAAATGTTCTTACAATTGTAAAGAATTTCTAACATCTAAATTTCTAGATTCATATTAAATATAAAAGTAAAATAAAGACTGACTGAAATGTGCAAGGGCTAAAATATTATGCAGGAAGCCCAGAAGTCCTGATAAAATAAGGCACCAAAATGTAAACAAGACAAGACTGGGATTCAGAAAATCATAGCTTCTATACTGAAGATAAAAGAACCCAGGATAATGATAAAGGGAATATCTAAGGTAAGAGCTGTTTAAAAAGCCTGGAGAGAAGTTAGAGTTACGTTGGTGGGCTCCAGGAGGAAGACCTCTAAGAGACAAAAAAACAGATATATTACTTACCTCTGTATGTTCGGAACATGACTGAAGCGACTCAGCAGCAGCAGTGTGTACATTCACACATACACACACACCCATAGAGATGACTGATACACAAATACGAGGATAGTCTTTTCTTTAACAGAAATAAAGTTTCATTGTTCTGGTAGATATTTGAAGGCTTAAAAGAACTTCCTGAACAAATGGATTATTAAGACAGTTGTTAACCCAAAAAAGAAAATTTATACAAATAAAGGAAGTAATTTTGCTATATTTCATGGCTCAGCTCTGAAAACATTTAAACAGTCTAATAATATAAACACTAAAATGTTTATTTAATTAAAAGCATGGTAGAACTATCTTGAAAAGTTAAGGGAAGGAAAATGTGTATGCTGCATGTTGGTACAAAGGAAAGGCCATGGAGTACACTGTGAGACAGCAGCCAGATCATCATAACTGATCAATAGATAACGCCTGCAAGGAGATCCAACCAGTCCATTCTGAAGGAGATCAACCCTGGGATTTCTTTGGAAGGAATGATGCTAAAGCTGAAACTCCAGTACTTTGGCCACCTCATGCGAAGAGTTGACTCATTGGCAAAGACTCTGATGCTGGGAGGGATTGAGGGCAGGAGGAGAAGGGGACGACAGAGGATGAGATGGCTGGATGGCATCACGGACTCGATGGACATGAGTCTGAGTGAACTCCGGGAGTTGGTGATGGACAGGGAGGCCTGGCCTGCTGCGGTTCATGGGGTTGCAAAGTGTCGGACGCAACTGAGTGACTGAACTGAACTGAAAGTTAAGACTAAAAATAGATATTGCATAATTTAGAAAATGGAAGCAAATATCCAAAGAAACATTTTGAAAATGTTGATTGTGTCTTCAGGAAGTAAGAGTCAGTGATGAAAAGGGGAAAGGATTGCTACTTTGTGCTAAAAGTCAGAGAATAGTATTTGACTTTTATAAAATATTTCCATACAAATAACAAAACAGTGATGCGGATGGGGAGGAACACAGAGGTAGACACGAATCAAAGGTCATGTTCTTGTCCTTGAACTGGATACTAAGTTCAAAAGTGTTGGTTATATTATCATGTTCTATAGCATACATAAACCTTACATATATTATTTCATATACATCAAAAACCTAAAAAGTATTTTAATACATAATCATTAAAAAATTAAATACTTGATAAATCGGTACAACCACTATGAAAAACGGCAAGGAGGCTCCTCAAAAAAACAAAAAAAGCTAAAAATAGAATTACCACATGTACGTCTATTAGTCACTCAGTCATGTCCAACTTTTTGCAACCCCATGGACTGTATCCATGGAGCTCTCCAAGCAAGAATACTGGAGCTGGTTGCCATTTCCTTTTCCAGGGTATCTTCCCGACCCAGGAATTGAACCTCGGTCTCCTGCATTACAGGCAGATTCTTTAACATCTGAGTCACCAGGGAAACCCTGAATTACCATATGGTCCAGCAATTCCACTCCTGGGTATAAATCCAGATAAAACAAAAACATTAATTCAGAAGGATGTCTGCATCCCAATGTTCACAGCAGCATGACTTACCGCCGTCAAGATATGCAAGCAACCCAAGTATCCATCAGCAGAAAAATGGATAAAGAAGATTTATAATGGAATATTACTCCATTATATAAAAATGAAATGCTGCCATTTACAGCAACATGGATGGTCCTACTAAGATTATGCTTGCTAAAACAGATCAAAGACAAATACTACATGATAACACTTTAATATGAAATCTAAAAAATAATGCAAGTGAAGGTGTATAACAAAACAGAAGCAGACTCACAGTGCATAGAAAACCATCTAGTGGTTACCAGAAGGGAGAGGGAAGTGAAGAGGGGCAAGTTAGGAGTATGCAGTTAAGAGGGACAACAAATAGATAAGCAGCAAGGGTGTGTTACAGAGTACAGGGAATCACAGCATCATCTTACAATAACTTTTAAAGGAATAAAATCTGTAAAACTGCTAAATCACCATGCTGTACATCTCAAACTAATATAAAGTTATTGCACATCAATGATACTTCAATTAAAAAAAAAACTTGAAACCAAAAAACCTCATCTGCATTCAATGTTGAAGTTTTCAGAAATGGGGAAATAGATTTCTCGACGTCTCTAAAGACTATTGGCTGCAGAGTTTCCAATAAGTTTCTTTTCTTTGACTAAAAAGGAAGTAAATAAAACAGTTAAGTGTCTTTGTTACACAAATCTCTGGTGAACCATGGGTAAGTTAGCATGTGGTGTGTTTCAATAAAAGATGCATTGTCAGACATAAGACCATGGAGACCACTGGGCTGGGAGAAAGAAGTCTGAAGGCAGCATTTCACTGATGTCTGTTCTATTACTACAGACACTTGCTCAGGGCACCTTGGGGTTACGTCTGCCTCTCATCCTGGAATTTACTGCAAAACAAAGGGACACATTAACATAGATCTAAAAAGTAATTGTCTACTCTTTCCAATGGATCTGCCAGTGAGCAGATCATATGCTCACTCAGTGTTCCCCTTCCCTTTTTGTCTGCAAGCTCCATGCAGGTTGGGACCTTATGTCTTGTGCATTCCTGGATATGCCTGCCATTTGCCCTGCACTTTGGGAGAGTTAAATACATAGCAATCAAATGAATGATTGAACTATTGATTTTTTTTTTTGCTATTGATTAATCTGAGGTTTAGCCTATGAAAAATTGTATCAGTTCAGTTCAGTCACTCAGTCGTGTCCAACTCTTTGCGACCCCATAGACTGCAGCACACCAGGCCTCCCTGTGCATCACCAGGTCCCAGAGTTTACTCAGACTCATCTCCATTGAGTCGGTGATGCCATCCAACCATCTCATCCTCTGTCATCCCCTTCTGCTCCTGCCTTCAATCTTTCCCAGGATCAGGGTCTTTTCAAATGAGTCAGCTCTTCGCATCAGGTGGCAAGAGTGTTGGAGTTTCAGCTTCAGCATCAGTCCTTCCAATGGATATTCAAGACTGATCTCCTTCAAGATGGACTGGTTGGATCCCTTTGCAATCCAAGGGACTCTCAAGAGTTTTCTCCAATACCATAGCCAAATCTTACTTCCCTCTCAGATGATGTAATGACGAGAATGTAAAATTTAATGGCAGAAGACTTCAGGTTAATTCCTGGGTATGTCCTCCTCCAACTGTGTCATTCTGAGCACCCCTGCGTAGTTCTCTGAGCCTAAGTCCTCTCATGCATTCATCCATCATATCATGGTTATAAGACTTCTCTTGCTCTGGGGAGGGAATGAGTTAATAACTGGGTATTCTATAGGCTGTAAAATAAGATATGAATGTCAGTTGTATCTATGACAAAAATCTTTCTGATATGTATTTTCTAAATATCATAACCATTTTATTCACCTCAGTACATGTTAGTTTTCCAAATTAAATTTATAAGCAAGATATTTTAGTGCACTTTTAATAGTCTTTGTGAGTTTCTGTGGCACATAGATACAACGGATTATTACTCAGGCATAAAAAGGAACAAAATTGTGCCATGTGCAGAGACATGGATGGACTTAGAGACTGTCATATAGAGTGAAGTAAGCCAGGAAGAGAAAAACATGTATCATATATTACTGTATATATGTGGAATCTAAAAATGTACAGATGAGCTTATTTGCAAAGCACAAATAGAGACACAGGCATAGAAAACATATGTATGAATCCTGAGGGTAGAAGGGGGAGATGGGATGAATTGGGAGATTGGGATTGACATATATACACTGCTATGTATAAAATAGCTAGCTAATGACAACCTACTGCATAGCACAGGGAATCCCACTCAGCGTTCTGCGGTGACCTAGGTTGGGGGAAAGTCCAGAAGGGAGGGGATGTGTGTACACATGGGGCTGATTTATTTTGCCCTATAGCAGAAACTATCACAGCACTGTAAAGCAACTATCAGTTCAGTTCAGTCGCTCAGTCGTGTCTGACTCTTTGCGACCCCATGAATCCCAGCAGGCCAGGCCTCCCTGTCCATCACCATCTCCCGGAGTTCACTCAGATTCATGTCCATCGAGTCAGTGATGCCATCCAGCCATCTCATCCTGTCGTCCCCTTCTCCTCCTGCCCTCAATCCCTCCCAACATCAGAGTCTTTTCCAATGAGTCAACTCTTCGCATAAGGTGGCCAAAGTACTGGAGTTTCAGCTTTAGCATCATTCCTTCCAAAGAAATCCCAGGGTTGATCTCCTTCAGAATGGACTGGTTGGATATCCTTGCAGTCCAAGGGACCCTTAAGAATCTTCTCCAACACCACAGTTCAAAAGTGTCAATTCTTTGGTGCTCAGCCTTCTTCACAGTCCAACTCTCACATCCATACATGACAACAGGAAAAACCATAGCCTTGAGTAGACGGATCTTAGTCGGCAAAGTAATGTCTCTGCTTTTGAATATACTATCTAGGTTGGTCATAACTTTTCTTCCAAGGAGTAAACGTCTTTTAATTTCATGGCTGCAGTCACTGTCTACAGTGATTTTGGAGCCCCCCAAAATAAAGTCTGACACTGTTTCCCCATCTATTTCCCATGAAGTGATGGGACCGGATGCCATGATCTTCGTTTCCTGAATGTTGAGCTTTAAGCCAACTTTTTCACTCTCCTCTTTCACTTTCATCAAGAGGCTTTTTAGCTCCTCTTCACTTTCTGCCATAAGGGTGGTGTCATCTGCATATCTGAGGTTATTGTTATTTCTCCCGGCAATCTTGATTCCAGCTTGTGTTTCTTCCAGTCCAGTGTTTGTCATGATATACTCTGCATATAAGTTAAATAAGCAGGGTGACAATATACAGCCTTGACGTACTCCTTTTCCTATTTGGAACCAGTCTGTTGTTCCATGTCCAGTTCTAACTGTTGCTTCCTGACCTGCATACAGATTTTTCAAGAGGCAGGTTAGGTGGTCTGATATTCCCAGCTCTTTCAGAAAGCAACTATATTCCAACAAAAATTTTCAAACTAGAGAAATAATAAGTTCTTACACTGCACACACATACACACAAATTGTTAAGATAGGAACTGCCACATATATTCATGTCTACCTCCTGCAGTCATAAGACCTCAAATATGTGAATCAAGTATATTTTGCCCAAGGTACCATTTTCCCGCCATTTTTCTGACAAACACAGAGTTGATCAGTTGTATTATATGATTAAGTCACTAAGATACAGGGAAACAAGAAGTTACTTTTTATTTTCTTTTTTAAATCACCTATGTTTCAGATAAGTGGATGCTCTATGAAGTTACAGATAAAAGTTCACTACATTTAACTATTGAAGAACAAAGAAACCCTATCATCATTAAATTACAATTATTTCATTATTAGATCTCTGTGTGCATGGATGACTTTCTTTTAGATCAGTTAACATCTTGGCAACGTAACAAAGATTAGACCTCTATATGAATTATTTAGAAGAGAATCTGATGCAGTGAAGCAAGACAAGGTTTTGTAGCAATGCGCCCTGAATTCAAATTCTGACTCAGTCATTAATTTCCCTGAGCCTCAGTTTCCTTACATGCAAAGAAAAAAAAATGAAGAAAAAAAAAAAACAGATACTTGAAAGGATGACAGAAATTTTATAGAAGGTACCTGATTGGCAATCAATTAATGTTGGTAATCAGTGTTAGTAATCATTGTATTAGAGTCAGATTTTGGGCTTTCGAACCCCTCATGCTCAGATATCATTCTCCAACTATGCTTGTATTTACATACTAAGTTGGCTGTGCGGAAAGCAGCGGATACTGGCTGATTCCCAAGAAGAAGAAACGTGGCTTGGATGTGCAGGTGCGGGGCAGCAACATCCGCAGATGGCGGGAGTGGCTGGGCTGCATCTGTGTGGCTGTGTCACACGTGATCAGAGACCCACAGATGCCAGAACTGTGCTAAGTGCCCTGCATGTGGAACAAGGATGAAAACAAAGGCAGACAGCAAACCAAGAGCGTCTGCTTGCTATCCCCAGACCACAACTACGTGCAAAGCAGGAGGAAGCCTGTCAGATAGAAAGAGCTTTGTCCTCCTGAAAACTTGATGGCTTTGGATATGCATGTTTGGTATTAAAATCAAAGAAAAGCGGCCAATATCCTGCTTTTAGGCACTGCAAGATGAAGGGGGTGAATGGGAACAAAAGAAAGAAAGAAACAGAGAAGCAGGGAAACTCACGCAGGTCTGCGTACAGCCATCCAGGGAAGCCCCCAAATGTTTCAGCAAAGTCTACTAAACTTATGCATGCTAATGTGAGTGACTGTGTTGTTACAGTTATGTAAACTGGAGGAAAAAGTGATGCCTAAATCAATGCAGTAAGGGGAAGAGGTGGTAGACCATCATATCAAGAGAAACTAAGTATCTCGCAGGGATTGCTATAAACCTTGGGCAGGACTTGGACTTGCACAGGCTTTTTGGGAGTTGGAAGTAATTTGATCAAATCCAAGTGTACATGTGTGTACCTTTGTTGGGGGACTCTTAGCTAACCCAGAGATTATACACGGGTCATAGTATTCTAATCTCAATACTACAAACAAGGCTGGAAGATGTTTAAATGACTTGTCCAAGGTCACTTAGCTAAGTACATGGGGAAGGGGGTGTTGGTATTTGAACCTGTGCCCACCTGTCCCCTAAACAGAACCCTCAGTTACCATGTCATTTCTGTAAGATGATTCTCTCCATCATCTAGTGCGGGTTAAGCTGCCTGGTTACATCATAAATCACATCAGAGCTCTTGAATAAAACAAGCAAGCAAGCCCTGACTGTGCATATTCTGATTCATTAAGTCTAAGCAATATCAGGGGAATCTGGTGTTTTTTTTTTTTTTTTTCAATTTTATCAGACATTTCTAATAGGAATTCAGATTTGGACCCAAAGATAGTCTGGTCTCTTAATATAAACGTGGGAAGCTCAGGGTCTCCATTGGGAAGGGTCTTATGCAAAAACAAACACCAAGAACTCAACTTATTCCAGAGTCAGGGTTAGAACCTATATTTCTGGTCTCAACACTCAGTGGGAAATCTTCACAAACACAAACCAAGAATCCACACAACATAGCCCACAGGAATCAAGTGATCAAAAAAGTAGTTTAATGAGACACTTCTTTTTTAAAGAAACTCACTGGAAAGTATAAGAATGCTTTGGTAATTTTCTAGTTACCAGTTCTGTAATGTAAGAAGTAGTAGCCTTATTCTAAAAAGAACACAAGGCTAACAGAAGGAAATGATTTGACAAAGACTACAAGAGCAACCCAAATAATCACAATAGTGTGATCACTCACCTAGAGCCAGACATCCTGGAATGCAAAGTCAAGTGGGCCTTAGGAAGTGTCATTACAAATAAAGCTAGTGGAGGTGAGGGAATTCCAGCTGAGATAGTTAAAATCCTAAAAGATGACGCTGTGAAAGTGCTGCACTCAAGATGCCAGCAAATGTGGAAAACTCAGCAGTGGCCACAGGACTGGAAAAGGTCAGTTTTCATCCCAATCCCAAAGAAAGGCAATGGCAAAGAATGCTCAAACTACTACACAATTGTACTCATCTCACACACTAGCAAAGTGATGCTCAAAATTATCCAAGCCAGGCTTCAACAGTATGTGAACCATGAACTTTCAGATGTTCAAGCTGGTTTTAGAAAAGGCAGAGGAACCAGAGATCAAATTGCCAACATCTGTTGTATCATCAAAAAAGCAAGAGTTCTAGAAAAACATCTGCTTCTGCTTTATTGACTATGCTAAAGCCTTTGACTGTATGGATCACAACAAACTGTGGAAAATTCTTAAAGAGATGGGAATACCAGATCACCTGACCTGCCTCCTGAGAAAGTGTATGCAGGCCAAGAAGCAACAGCTAGGACTGGACATGGAACATCAGACTGGTTACAAATTGGGAAAGGCGTATGTCAAGGCTATATATTGTTACTGTGCTTATCTAACTTATATGCAGAGTACATCATGAGAAATGCTGGGCTGGATGAAGCACAAGCTGGAATCCAGATTGCCAGGAGAAATATCAATAACCTCAGATACACCACCCTTATGGCAGACAGTGAAGAAGGACTAAAGAGCCTCTTGATGTAAGTGAAAGAGGAGAGTGAAAAAGTTGGCTTAAAACTCAACATTCAGAAAACTAAGATCATGGCACCTGGTCCCATCACTTCATGGCAAATAGATGAGGAATCAATGGAAACAGTGGCTGACTTTAGTTTGGGGGCTCCAAAATCACTGCAGATGGTGATTGCAGCCATGAAATTAAAAGACGCTTACTCCTTGGAAGAAAAGTTTTGACCAACATAGACAGCATATTAAAAAAACAGAGACATTACTTTGCCAACAAAGGTCCATCTAGTCAAAGCTATGGTTTTTCCAGTAGTCATGTATGGGTGTGAGAGTTGGACTATAAAGCAAGCTGAAGAATTGACGCTTTTGAACTGTGGTGTTGGAGAAGTCTCTTGAGAGTCCCTTGGACAGCAAGGAGATCCAACCAGTCCATTTCCACTAAAGGAAATCAGTCCTGAATATTCATTGGAAGGACTGATGTTGAGGCTGAAACTCCAATACTTTGGCCACCTGATGCGAAGAACTGACTCAATTGAAAAGACCCCAGTGCTGGGAAAGATTGAAGGCAGGAGGAGAAGGGGACGACAGAGGATGAGATGGTTGGATGCATCACCGACTCAATGGAGATGAGTCTGAGTAAACTCTGGGAGTTGGTGATGGACAGGAAGGCCTAGAGTGCTGCAGTCCATGGGGTCGCAAAGAGTCCAACATGACTGAGTGACTGAACTGAACTGAACAAGAGCAAACCAGGATTGTAATTCAGCTCTCTCAGCATGAAAAGAAAGACTACATACGCACTTGATAAACAACACTCTCAATTTCAAAGCACATGTGTATTACATGAGCTGCTCTTGAGGTTGTAAAAACAGGGTCATTTTGTGCGTAATAAGAAGGATTCCTCTGGCTCCCACTCTCACCCACTCTTGTGCAATCCCCAGGCCCTTGTAGAGTCTTGTTCAGGCACTCCTGAGGGTGATCGAGGAGAGAATACTACACTCTCCTTACCAGCTTCTCTGCCCTCAGGATGAAGCTAGCCTGGGAAACTATAAACCATAGTGACAATGAAAGGCAGTTCAAATGAGACAGCATGCAAGTCAAAGAAAAGCAGACCCCTGGATAAGCAAGGAGCTGAAAGTCAGAGAGAGGACACTGTTAGAAAAATGCAAGGAGAAACTCATTCATGACAAGGTTTCCAGTCAAGTGTCCTTTATATGCTGGAGACCACACCACAGCTGTACCAATGTCTGCATAGCTGTAACTTCCCAACTGCTATGCTATTACAGCAGTGATATAATCAGAATAACAACAGAATGTCTCTTCCTTCTACTCTCTTCCTTTCCTTCTTCTCTTCTGCCTTCTTCACAGAAGCAAATGCATGCCTTGCAGTTGAGAAGTAGAGCTGTGGAGAGATGGGGTCGTGGTAGCATCCGCAGAGCACGGCTGATCAGAGGTGCTCATGTGAGTGTGTGTGCGGTGCGGGGAGTGCAGCAGGATACCTAGTGCCCAAGGGAGCAGATGGGGGCAGGTGAAGGTGAAACCAGGACGGTGCGGAGACTGCTTACATGAAGCGAATGACTGAGCAAACGTGCAAATATTTTGAGAATAATGACATCCAGTTTTCTCAATGTTGAGAAAATGATTTAGAAACATAAATAGGGTGAAATCTAGAAAGAAGCTTGATGTATTAGAATTAGAAGTTGTTCTAGTTACATGCCAAACCTTCCTGAAATTGAGTTGCATATAGCAATTGCGTTTTCTGTTTGCAGATCCTGTGGGTCAGGAATCCAGGCAAACGCAAGAGGGCACAGAATGGCCTGGCTCCCTGGTGTCTGGGGCCTCTGCTGGGGTAGCCTGGGCACAGTGGGCCGCAGTCATCTGGGACCCCCAGGGTGGCTGAGCTTCTCCCACGCTAGCCCAGGGCTTCTGTGCAAGCGTTCTGGTGAACAAGGCAGAACCTGCATGGTCTTTTCTGCACTGGCCTCAGAAATCACGTAGCATCATTTCTGCCATGACCATGGAATTACATACGAGTCAGAGGTTAACCCAGACTCAAGTGAAGGGAACATGAATTTTCTCTTTGGTGGAAAGAGCGACAAGAAATTTGTGGGTATTCAGAAACACCCAGAGGATGGCCATGAACTCATGTAGGTACGTGTATACATGTTTAAGCATATATGTATGCATGTGTGTGGGCTTCCCTGGAGGCTCAGTGCTAAAGAACCCACCTGCAACACAGGGGGCACAGCTTTCCCTGGGTCAGGAAGGTCCCCTGGAAGAGGAAACGGTAACCCACTCCAATATGCCTAACTGGAGAATCCCACGGAGAGAGAAGCCTGGTGGGCTACTGTCCATAGGGTTGTAAAGAGTCAGACATGACTGAAATGACAGCATGTACACATGTGTATACTTATGTGTATAGACAGGCATGCATACATGCATGTGTATACATATATATTCATACATATAACAACATGCATATATATTTTCCTACCTCTGTCCATCAAGAGTTCATTGAGCAATGCCAGAAAAATAGTGATGAACACACTGAATAGCCAGATGATCTTGGCTTCTAAATAGCTTACTTCACAAGAAAGAATGATGATGTTTCCAGAGCTAAGAAAGGAAAAGTGATGATTGTAGGTTATCTTGTTTTGCCGTAAAGTAAGGAAAGGTTGAAAGAATACAAGGCATGTCAAAAAGATATAGGAATCAGCTAGCAGTTGCTCCCAAGGACCAAAGATGGGACAATTAAGCATCAAAATAAATAGTGAGAGTGACATATAACAACTCACAAAAGTAACTGGTATTCATGAGTCCATACTTGATAAAAATAAAAATATAAATGAACAGGGTGAGGGGATATTTATTCCTTAAGAAAAACTGAAAGTGAAAGTTGCTCAGTCGTGTCTGACTCTTTGCAATCCCATGAACTACACAGTCCAAGGGATTCTCCAGGCCAGAATACTGGAGTGGGTAGCCTTTTTCTTCTCCAGGCAATCTTCCCAACCCAGGGACTAAGCCCAGGTCTCCCGCATTTCCGACGGATTCTTCACCAGCTGAGCCACAAGGGAATTCCTTGAGAAAGATGCCAACTGATACATGTAGAAGGAATAATGGAAATAGAAAAATCACTACTTGGCTATCATCATGGTCTGGATTGATTTAGGCAGAATTTGTCTCAGATGGTAAAGAGTCTCCCTGCAATGTAGGAGACCCAAGTTCAATCCCTGGGTCAAGAAGATCCCCTGGAGAAGGGAATGGCTACTCACTCCAGTATCCTTGCCTGGAGAGCTCCATGGACAGAGGAGTCTGGCTGGCTAAAGTCCATGGGATCGCAAAGAGTTAGACACAACTGAGTGACTAACACTTCCACTTTCTATCAATGGATGCTAAGGCAGTGGGTGGGGTTCTGGAAAAAACAAAGATACCAGAGTAATTTCTGAATATCCACCCCTCGAAGACTCATCAACTACAGAGGGAAAATGGTGACCTCACTGTAGGGCAATCTGGCAGTTAGCAGTATGACCAGGTGATCCACGCCGTGACCATTGGTGGGACCAGTCAATATCATGTGTCTCCTGACGTGAGTCACTGAGAAGAAATCAACGCAAGGTCTCTGTTGCTTCTCTCAAGAAAGCATGGCCCATGTTAGGCGGCAAGGAAATAACGGACTCTGGTTGAGGCTTGTCCTACAAATTGAACAGATTATGCTCTTAAAAACTGTTAGAGAAAGGACAGAGAAAGTCTAAACCACTGTTCCAGACTGAAGAAGAGTGATGAGAGCTGTTAACTAAAACAACATATTTCTGAAGAAGCTCCTTGGCCAGAAGAACAAATTGGATACTGTTGAGACCATGGCGAAATTTGCATGGGGTATGGATAATAGATCAGATGGTAGTGCTGTGTCAAGATTGATTTTCTGATTTGGAGGGTTGTCGTGTGGCAATGCAAAAGTCTGTCTGTGCCTGGGAGGTATACATACTGGAGAATTAAAGAGTCATGGGCAGGGGGTTATACCTGCTATTGCTCTCCGATAGTTCAGAAAGACTAATGACAATGGGTGTGAGGAGAGAAGAGACAGCAAAGAAGGAGAATCCATGGGTTGAATGACGTTCCCCTTTCTAAATTCACATGTTGAAGTCCTATGCCCCAGCACCTCAGAATGTGACCTTATTTCAAGATAAGGTCTTTAAAGAGATAACGGAATTAAAGGGAGGTCATTAGGGTGGGCCTTACATCAATATGACTGATGTCTTTACAAGAAGAGGAAATCTGGACACAGACACACAGAGGAAGAAGTGTAAAGAGACAAAAGGAGAAGACCAGCATCTGTAAGCCAAGGAGAGAGACCTGGAACAGACCGTTGTTTCACAAGCCCTCAGAAGGAATTTACCCTGGATACACTTTGATTTCAGATTTTAGACTTGATCTTTGACTCTCCAGAGCAGAGACAGTAAACTTCTATTGTTTAAGCCATCCAGTCTGTGGTACTTTGTTTTAGTACCCCTAGCAAATCAACACTGTGTGAAAAGGATACAGATGTTCTTCATAATGTTCTTTGCAATTTTTCTGTTTGAAATTACTGTACACTATTATTAAAATAGTGAGAAGGTATCATTTTACATGTAATCATCTAGCACTATTTTCACACGTGCTATTTCCTTTGGTCACTACACCTCAAGTGGGGTAGTGATTATTAATTGATTATTAATTATTCATTGATCCATTTCACGGTGCAGGAGGCTCTGAGTAAGTTGCAAAGGGATTTTTATAGTTAACAACTAATAGAGAACAATGAAGCTTAATGAAGTATCCTCTGAGCTTCTAATGTTGACAGTAGGGGAAGCTACTAGTTCATATATGTTAAACTTTCAATGAAGTAATTAGAAGAAGAAGGGCAATAAGAAAGTTTCCTTTACAGATTTACAGATTGCCCTAAACTCCATTTTCTCAAAGGAAAGACTTGGAGGAAGGATAGAAGAGAAGAGGAAAGAGAGAAGCAGAGAGAAGTGGGAAACAGGAAAAGGATGAAGGGGAGGGAGGAGTAGTGATTATCACCGGCTGTTTTTGGCCCTCACCTGGAAGCTGATGAGCAGGCAGATGGGACACAACGAGCAGCATCCTCTCCTTGCAGGGTTGGTCCCTTCCCAAGTCTCTCCTAGTTCATAAAATCTCCAGTGTCCCCTGCCAAGTGGTATTGTTATAAAATGCTAACTTTTTTTCTCTTCTCTACTAAAACCTGAGGCATTCTAGCCTCTTCAGGTTCTTGTTATAGAATCTTGGGTAAAGATAGAACTATGATCCTGTAAAAACACACTCATGGGCTTCCTGGGAAGTCCAGTGGCTAAGACTCGGTGCTCGTAATGCAAAGGGCTTAGACCAGATCCCTGGTCAGAGAACTAGATCCCACAGGCTGCAACTAAGACTCAGCGCATCCAAATAAATAAATAAAAATAGACATTTAGAAAGTACATAGTCATATGAAGTCATTCCTCCGCTCAAAACCCACTGGTGACTCTCAGTAAAATCCAATGTCGGTCCCAAAATGAGCATCGCCCCGCCTGATCTGCCCACCTGTTACCTCCCACACTGCATCCCCTCAGGCCGGCCTCCAGAAACTCCTTAAGGGACCTCAGACTCACCAAGGTGGCTCCAGTATGGGGCTGTGTGGAGTAGGCCCCCCTTCTCTGCAGTTTCATGTTCCTTGGTTTCAGTTACCCACGGTCAACCATGCTTTGAAAACATTAAATGGAAAATGCCAGAAATAAACCGTTTCTAATTTTCAATTGCATGAACGTTCTGAGTGGCGTGATGAAATCTCGCGAGGTTCTACCAGGCACGTGACTTTTCCCTTTCCTCAGCTACCCGCATCCCTTAGTTACTTAGTAGCCCTTTCAGTTATCAGATGGACCCCATGGTATCAGTACTTGTGTTCGAGGAACCTTTCTTTTGCTCGGTAATGTCCCAAAGTGCAAGAGGAGTGAGGCTGGCAATTCAGATTTGCCAAAGAGGAGCCACAAAGTGCTTCCATTAGGTGAAAAGATGAAAGTTCTTGACTTAATAAGGAAAGAAAAACATCATATGCTGAGGTTGCTAAGCTCTACCATTAGGGCAGACCTTCCATCTGTGAAATTGTGAAGAAGAGAAAAGAAACCGCCTGAAGCAGCTGATTCTCCTGCCATTATCATCAGAAGGTCAATAGCAGCCCATATCATTCATCTCAGCTCATCACCTAGGCTTTTTATCGCCTCTCATCATCACCAGAAGGGTGAGTGCCGTGTTATGAAAGAGAGGCCACATTCACATAGGTTTTATCACAGTGTACTGCTACAAGTGTTCTATTTTATTACTAGTTACTGTTGTTGATCTGTTACTGTGCTTAATTCATAGATTAAACTTTACCATAGGTATGTATGTATAGAAGGAAATGATATATTTAGGGTTTGTACTATCTTGAGATTTCAGGCACCCACTGGAGGTCTTGGACCATATCCCCCTGTGAAAAAGAGGGCAGGGGGTCTGCTATACTTGCTGTTCCCTCTGTCTCCAGTGTGCTTTCTTGAAATGCCCAGAAGCCTGGTCCCCTTACTTCCTCTGATCTTTACCAGAAAGTCACCTGCACGGCCAACCCTTTTAAAATTTAAAAGCTACCCCAAATGCCCCATTCCCCTTTCCCTACTTGGTTATTGTCCTTAGAGCTTGTCACTGTGTAACATTCTGTGGTTTTTACTATTTGGCTTTCTTTTATACATTGCTTATCTTTTTCACTGGAACATCTCTTCCACAAGGACAGAGAATTTTGTTTTATTTACTGTTGTATCCTTAGCACATAGAGGGGTATTTGGCTCAACAAATACCTGTTGAGTGAATAACTGGGGTTACTTGACCACCGTGTGTCCCCAGCGACATTATCAAAACCAGCATAGTAAGTGTTATCTGCTGCTGAGAACGTGGAGAAACCAATCGCTCATATACCGCTGGTGAAAGTCTGAAATGACATAGCCACTCTGGAAAACCATTTGGCAGTGCCTTATTAAAGTAAATACGCAGTTATCATATGACCCAGCAACTGTACCTTTGGGCATTTATCCTTGAGAATGAACAGTTATGTTCCCTTTAATAAAAAAAAGTACATAGATATTCTTAACAGCTGTGGTACATCCATACTATGGAATATGACTCAGCAATGAAAACAAATATAATTGTTGATACAACTTTGGTAAATCTTGAAGTAAAAATCAAACAAGCAAAAGAAAACACACACACACAGCAAAAAACAAATCCCAACAGGCTATACACTGTACGATTCCATGTATACAATATTCTCAAATGGTAAATGTAAAGAGATGAAGGGATTTCCACGGATTAGGGATGAAGATGGTGTTGGAGGAAGAGAGGTAAATGTGTTTATTCAAGGATAATATAATGAGGTAAAAAGAGCTATAGAAGGAACACGTGGTGATCAAATTGCGGTTTGACTGTGGTGGTATATATGCAAACCTACACTCATGATAAAATTACACACATCTAAACACACACAAACTGTTACTGACCCTTTTGAGTTGGCTCCCATCAAACGTCCTCCTTCAGGTGTTGCTTGCGCCAGTGGAGTGAGCTGGAGTTTGGTTCAGAAGCAAAGTTCTTCGATTGAACTCAGAGGTGCCAGCTCCTGCAATAGACTCCGTGCTCTCCATGATAGGGTACAGGTGGAGCTGCTTTATAGGGATCAGCTTTATTAGGATCAGCCTGTAGGAGTCTCCTGAGTGGGGAGGGGCGGAGTTCTCGCCTCGAAGCAGTTTCTGCTGCTCGAAGGACCGTAGCGCCTTTCTGCACAAGGCCTGCTGCCGCTATCTTGAGTTGCACTGCCACACACAGTGCTTCAGCACACGCCCTCACTGCATGGGCCGGCCTCCACCCCTCATGCTCTAACTCTGGTCCAAGCACAGGATGAACGTCGCTGCACGCAGCATCCTATGAGCAAGTTAAACTAGACGAAGCACAAAGGAAAAGGAAAAAAAAAAAGTTAGATTTAATTTTATTACTTGGGATCTATTTTTATTTTGCCAGGAATTGTGAATGGACTTTGCGGGTAACAAAATGTATCACTGTCAATTTCTCGATTGTGATATTGTAAGATACCACCATTGTGGGAGACTAACTAAACAGTACACGAGATCAGTCTGCATTATTTCTTACAAGTGTCTGTGAATCTACAGTTTTCTCAAAAGAAGGAGGAATGATTGAAACACTGCAGTATTTTTAATTCTGGAAATGTGCACTGAGTGCTCAGTATGCATGTACGTCACCTTTGCAGGGTAGTTGTAGACATTAAATGGATATATACACACACAAGTGTCTATGTGTGTAAATAATGCACTGAAAGTCTGCTCAGGGCACTTCCTTGGTGGGCCAGTGGCTAAGGCTCCATGCTCCCAAATCAGGGGACCCAGGTTCAGTTCCTGGTCAGGGAGCTACATTCTGCATGCTGCGACTACAACCTGGCACGGCCAAATAAATAAACAAAAATAAACGTTTAAAAAAAATTCTGCTCAGCATATAATAAACCCTCGGCACATTTCAGCTGCTGTTATTCCAATCCTTGAAGGCAGAGCTTGTGTTCAATTCATCTGATTCCCAGGACCTGTATTATTGTTGATGCATATTGCTAGCACCTGTCAAGGTAAACTGACTAATTGGCTTATCTAATCCCTTGTACCAGGGTCAGTAAGACCTCTCTGTGGAGTCCAGGGTAATCAAGAGCCCTAACCAGAAAGATGATAGGACTACCTAGACTCCACCTCCCAGCATTGCTAATTTATTATAAGCCCATCTCCTTCATTAAGTCTTTGTTTTGTCATTTGTGAGAGGAGGAATTGGAATGACATTATTTCTAACTCTTAAATGTACATCATTCCATGTTTTATAATACACAGAGAATTATTCTTTTAATTTAAACATTTTGTATTGGAGTATAGCTGGTTTACAATGTTGTGATAGTCTCAGGTAAACAGCAAAGAGACTCAGCCATACATATATCCATTCTCTTCCAAACTCCCTATCCAAGCTTCCACATAACATTGAGCAGAGGTCCCTGTGCTATTCAGTAGGTCCTTGAAACTTGAGCCTTGGGCCAGGAGTCCAAAGGGAGTTATATACCGACTCCAAAATTCCAGTCTCCAGTTGCACTTCAGTGAAGTAGACTCTTCTCTTTCTGGCCCCCATTAAAGCACAGTTATTAGCAGCTGTTTTTCAGAAACTTTATAGGTCTTTGAAGTATGTGGTAGTCAGAATATCTGCAGATGATAGCAAGCCAAGATTTTTGAAACCTATAGGGGATAAGAAATTGTAGAAACTTAAGCCGTAATTATGGTATTAATCACTAGCATTGCATCATTATCCTCCAGAGCCGAGGGGAGTTATACTTGCTACATTTAAAAACAATAAAGGCATGTTGGGATTTAGGAAAGCACAAAAAAGGCTTCAGAAAAAATACGTTTGTTTATTTTATCTAATATTTGCAATACAACCTGATGCATTTCTGTAGTGTTTTGGGGAGGACTCCTGGGTAATTTTTCATGCTAAAAGTTAGCCAATAGCTGACAGATGTTTTACTCATGTTTTAACATTGCAATGAGCATTGCATGGATCCTTCTTGCCTGTCCTGTTACCCTATGTCAGAGTATCTGGAATGTCTAACCCTTCAGAGTTGGCATTGCTTATATTTTAGTATCAATTTGGGATTCCTTGAATATTAAATCAAGTGCTTATTAAACACCTTGTGTGAACTCACCCTTGCAGAAACGCTATGAACTAATTACAGTGAAATATGCAAGTTTCTCTATTAATAGTAAATACAATTTGTTGAGGAACTACTAAAGGCCCACATTATATGCATATTAACTCATCTAATTCTCATAACTCTATCAAAAGCACATTAGTAACTCCAGTTTACAAAGAAAGCATACCAGGTCAGAGAATTTATGTTAATAAAATCTTAAGTATTTTTCCCAATGTGATAGGCTGTTGCAATCAAATTTTTTTAATTCAAGTCAAAATAAATGCATGGATGCTGGCACTGAAATTACAATGACAAGAAATAGAAATCAACTATGGTTAGAGTAATTGAAAAAAATAGAAAAAAAAATTTCAAAGCGCTGAAAAAAGTTGGTTAGGTTGTATTTACAGCAAAAACCATCCTTTAAGTATCTGGCTGAAATAAAGACATTTTTATATAAACAATGAATAGATTATGAATAAATTCTCATAAAATAAACTTGGAAAGGATGTACATATGGGAAAAAAAATAAATTCAGTAATAAGGTTCATAATGTAAAGGAACAGCAAATGTTTGAGCTTGTCCAAACAAACACTGAGTATCTGAAAAACAATAATAGTGTATAATTTGAGTTTAAAAAGCTAAAACCATCCATGATGCAACTTATAAATACCAGCAACAATAACACATGTTGGGGAGGAGTGGGAAGAATACAAGTATTATTTTGAAGTCCATCATACTGTTCATCATTGGAATGAAAATAGGTGTTAACTGAGGACTTTGTGTTAATTGTAATTATTAGCATAACCACTAAAACACTAGAAAGAGGAGATTGATTAGAGCACATGTTTAAATCTACAAAATAAAGAAAAACCATGCCAAAAAAAAAAAGCTACCAAAATAGGAGAATAAGATTCTCAGACACGACTGAGCGACTTCACTTCACTTCGAGTCCCTACTACTCATATAAATCAGTTCACTCCTGACACTGCTCATCACTAAATGAGTGGAAACTCTTCCCACACCAAGCAATTCTCTATAATACCAGCTAGGTGTCCTAAAACTTAATTCAGTTCTGACATTATTTACCTGGTGATAGCTTCAGACTCCACAAGTTAGGGGCTCAGTCCCACAAGACTGCCTCCCCCAACAGGCACACACTACGGACACCAGTTGCAAGCCCAGTTTATCCCCTGTGCTTCTGACACGTGAGCTGTAGGTGGGAGTTTCCATTAGATTAAATTTACTAGAGCAGCTCACAGAACTCCAGGAGACCCACGTTTTCCAATTTATTAAAGGAGATGATAAGTGTTACAGAGGGAAAGCTAGATGAAGACATACATAGTGTGAGGTCCAGGAGGGCCCCCCCATGCAGGAGCTTCAGTCACTGTGAAGTTGTATGCCTTGTCCAACTCCCAAGCTCTCTGAACCTTGTCTTTTGGTTTTTTATGAATGTTGGATTACAGAGGCATGGTTGATTAACTCCTTGGCCATTGGTGATTGATTCAACCTCCAGTCTCTTCCTTCTCCTTAGAGACTGAAGGGTAGAAGGTACTGAAGCTTCAACCCTCTAACTTGGGTTGGTTCTCCTGGCAACCAGGACCCTTCCTCAGATTGCCTGAGGTATTTTGGAAAGTCATTAACATAACAAAATAAACCTTGACGGCTCTTAACACAGTAAAGTCTAAGGGTTTTAGGATTCTAGACCAATAAAAGGTATAAGACCAGATGTATCTATTTCTTATCAATCAAAACATCACAGGTTCACAGGGTTCTTGCTCCTGCCTCAAATGTGTGGGTATCGATCATGACCTTGGTGGAGGCTGTGTAGTCCTGAGTTCTGGTAATTGATCTATGTCAAAAGAAGAATGTTTACCCTAACTCACTCTTTTCTGATTATAATTATATTATAGTCAACACAAATGACCATTGACTTGGTTAAAGTCAACAACTATATTTTCAAAACACAAAATATTTTTCTTTCTTAATAACACATATAACTAGTGATTGTTTAATATTTGTTTTTATTGCTAGGGAGTGTCAGGAGGGGTAAATTTCTTCTCTGCCCTTCTTGGTTCTTTGGCTGGATTAATTAAATTGACATAAGACAATTTAACAGAAAAAAGCTAGTTTAATTTGTATGTATGGAGGTGTCATAGAAAAATAGGTCCTACAAAGTGACCAAAGCAGACTATTCATATAAATTATCTTAACAATTATTTGTGAAGATTTAACAAAACATAGGGGTTTGTGCTTTGGGTTGCAAACTAATGAAGGAGTAACAAAGTTTGTTATACAGGTTTCTTAGCCTTGAATTCCCTATCTCTGGTGATAAGGATGTTAGTGTAGGGAGGGTACCTTCAACATGGAAGATTTATTTCCTGCTTTCAGGGGAAAGAAGAGGGTTGGAGTATTGTTGTTGCTGCTGCTATTTTATTAAAAAAAATGTTGCCCCACACCAGCTGTGACTTCAATGCAAAATAATATGCCAGTGTGGTATATCTTGGGGTAGGCTGTCCTGACCCCTAGCAAGAGTGAGTTCTATGATGATCACAACTTTGTTGGTGCTGTTCATTGATATATCCCTAGCCACTGGCATAGCTTTTGGCAAAATACATACATTTAACAGAAATAAGAGCGGCATGCATTGTAATTGAGTAGATGCAAAGGGTCTAGAGAGAGAGGATGTGGAATAAATTGGGCATTTGAGGGGTGGGAATGATGTAAAAGATGGCACAAGGGACAAGAACTTCCAACTGTGCTTTGAACATAAGTAGGGGCTTCCCTGGTAACCCAGATGTTAAACTGCAATGCGGGAGACCGGGTTCAATCCCTGGGTTGGAAAGATCCCCTGAAGAAGGGAATGGCTACCCACTGAAGTATTCTTGTCTGGAGAATTCCATGGACATAGGAGCCTGGTGAGATATAGTCTGTGGGGTCGCAAAGAGTTGGACACCACCAAGCGACTAACACTCTCACTTTCCACTTGTTTTTTTCCCAGGAGTTTGGCAGTCCATTGTGTGTGGGAGGTGATGGTGATGGTGGTGGTGGCTTCTGGCAAAGGAGACTGCATTTTCAATGATGTGGAAGTGAAACAAAAGGAAGATCACTGTGGTTGAATCATAGTGTATAGAGCAATGGGAGTGGGAATCAGGAGACCATGGGTAAATAAGGCTAAGAAGACAGGCAGAGACTAGATCATACAACAGGCAATCCATGCTAAGGATCTGGGACTTAATTATGAGGGCAAAGGAGTGCCGAGGACCTGACCTAAGCTGTTGCTACCACTCCTGCACTGTTTTTCTTGCCTCCTCGATCTTACTCCCTGGAAGAGGAAATGACTGTTCACTCCAATATTCTTGCCTGGAAAATGCCATGAACAGAGGAGGCTGGCAGACTACAGTCCATGGGGTCACAGAGTCAGACGCAACTGGGCACAGCACATACAGCAGATCTTTCTCACCAGTTTGCGTTTCCCGCTATTTTTTTTAAAGTAAGCCTTCTGAACGTCTTCTTTCCTGTTTCATATTTTCCAATAGCTGCCTGTTCCCTAGAAGATCAAGTCTAAACTCCATAACATTCCATATTTCACAGTGATGTCTCAAGTGGCTTCTCCAGCTGAATTTTCTCCATCATTTGATGATTGCATTTTCATAAAGCCGATCAAATCAGCTAATTAAAAGCCCCTTTCTTACTGTCTGGGCTTCCCAGGTGGGGCTAGTAGTAATGAACTCACCGGCCAATGCAGGAGACATAAGAAACCTGGGTTTGATCCTTGGGCTGGGAAGATCCTCTGGAGGAGGAAATGGCAACTCCATCCAGTATTCCTGCCTAGAGAATCCCATGGACAGAAGAGCCTGGTGGGTTACAGTCCATGGGGTTGCAAAGAGTTGGACAGCACTGAAGAGACAGTGCTAGCACTCCTTACTGCCTGCCACAGGAAAGGGCCACCTCCTCACTGATGCTGTTTGTGTATCGTGCCCATATGTCTCTTGGTTTGCTTATTTTACTGTCTTCATTCATTTGTGTGCATGTCTTTCTTTATCTACTAATTCTGTCCTCCTTAGAGACAAACTATAAGTTATTTGCGTCTGGTACACTATTTAAATAGGTGTCTTCCCTTCCTCCAATTTTATTTTAGTGAGCAAATTAATGAACAACGATAAAAAAATAAAAAGGATGAATCAAAATAGAGAAATTGGGCCATGTTCAACCAAAGTATTTAAAAAAAAAAATCTTGTGCTCTTGTATTTTGGAACCGAGTGATATTTTCAACTGCTTTAAAAGGTGCAGAAGATGTTTTACTCACTATTACTCATCCATTATTAATTTCACTATTAAAAATACAAACATGGTATGGTGGTTTTACTATTGATCAACTCTAATGGGTACGTTTAATACCTGGGGAGAAATCGACTCCCAGTGTTTCCAATTAATGACCAGAAAGGACTTTCACTGGATAGTCACTGGGGTCAGGCCTAGAAAAGGCACGAAATTCAAGGCTTTTCCCTTGATTCCCTACTCACTTTCTGAGTCTAATGGGAGCCATTTGGGCTCATCCCTCTGTAAGATTAATGTAGATTCTCAAAAACTAGATTAGGTGGGAAACCCTTCACAAACTAGGACTAATGACCTGAGAAATTCTCTGACGGATGAACTGGAGACTCATTCAGGTCCAGTGTAGAACATGGAAGCCAAATAGGAAGTGAGGAAAAAGAGGTGAAAGTACCAAGAGTACGAGGAGGAATGGTTGATATGGCTGCGGGATACGCAGTTCTCAAGGAGAGTACTGGAGCGGTCAGGATCAGGAAGAAAAGGCAATCTGAGGGTAGGATTTCAAAACTACATGAGTGCAAGGAATGCCTGTTGCTCACTCAGTGCTATCTGTGCATAAGTGGTGATACGAATGTAACAGGGGGAACATATGGTACCCTAAGTAGACTGTAATTTTGATTCCCTTTTCATAAAAAGATGTCTTGAGTGTATATCCTTTCTGTGACATTCTGGTGTTGATGTTTGTTCCTTTAGGCAACTGGACAGTGAGGATGGACAAACGAAGTGACCAGAACTACTCAGCACTCGTGTGTCAGGTGAACTGAAAAGCAATCTATAAAACGACCTGAGTGCACATGTGCTAAGTTGCTTTCAGTTCAGTTCAGTCGCTCAGTCATGTCCGACTCTTTGCGACCCCACGAACTGCAGTACGCCAGGCTTCCCTGTCTATCACCAACTCTCTCTTTGACTCCCTATGGACTGTAACCTGCCAGACTCCTCTGTCCATGGGATTTTCCAGGCAAGAATGTTGGCGCGAGTTGCCATGACCTCCTCCAGGGGATCTCCCTGACCCAGGCATCAAACGCATGCCTCTTACATCCCCTGCATTGGCAGGCTAGTTCTCTACCACTAGAACCACCTGGAAAGTCCATAGAAAAACGTGACATTGCCCTAAATGAGCTTTCCAACACCGTGGGAGGTATCTACAGCCATTCCCCATTTATGAGCAAGAAAAACTGAACTTCAAAGAGGTAAAAGGGAAGCTTCTCATCTTGTTGTTTTTGTTCAGTCCGTCAGTCCTGTCTGATTCTTTGCAACCCCATGGACTGCAACTCACCAGGATTCCCTGTTCTTCACCATCTCCTGAGCTTGCTCAAACTCCTGTCCATTGAGTTAGTGATGCCATCCAGCCATCCTGTCCTCTCTCATCCACTTCTGCTCCTGCCTTCAATCTTTCCTAGCATCAGGGTCTTTTCCAGTGAGTCAGCTCTTCTCATCAGGTGGCCAAAGTACTGGAGTTTCAGACTCAGCATCAGTCCCTCCAATGAATATTCAGGACTGATTTCCTTTTAGATTGACTGGTTTGATCTCCTTGCAGTCCAAGGGACTCTCAAGAGTCTTCTCCAACACCACATTCAATTCTTTTGCACTCAGCTTTCTTTATAGTCCAACTCTCACATCCAAACATGACTACTGGAAAAACTATAGCTTTGACTAGACAGACATATGTCAGCAAAGTAATGTCTATGCTTTCTAATATGCTGTCTAGTTTGGTCAAAACTTTTCTTCCAAGGAGCATGCGTCTTTTAATTTCACAGCTGCAGTCACCATCTGCAGTGATTTTAGAGCCCAAGAAAATAAAGTCTGTCACTGTTTAAATTGTTTCCCCATCTATTTGCCATGAAGTGATGGGACCGGATGCCATGATCTTTGGTTTTGAATGTTGCATTTTAAGCCAGCTTTTTCACTCTCTTCTTTCACTTTCATTAAGAGGCTCTTTAGTTCTTCACTTTCTGCCAGAAGGGTGGTATCATCTGCATATCTGAGGTTATTGATATTTTTCCCAGCAATTTGGATTCAAGCTTGTGCTTCATCCAGCCCAGCGTTTCTCATGATGTACTCTGCATATAAGTTAAATAAGCAGGGTGACAGTATACAGCCTTGACATCCTCCTTTCCTGATTTGGAACCAGTCTGTTGTTCCATATCCGGTTCTAACTGTTTCTTCTTTATCTGCATAATGATTTCTCAGGAGACAGATAAGATGGTCTGGTATTCCTATCTCTTGAAGAATTTTCCACAGTTTGTTGTGATCCACACAGTCAAAGACTTTGGCATAGTCGATAAAGCAGAAGTGGATATTTTTATGGAATTCTCTTGCTTTTTCTATGATCCAGTGGATGTTGGCAATTTGATCTCAGGTTCCTCTGTCTTTTCTAAATGCAGCTTGAGCCTCTGGAATTTCTTAGTTCACATATTGTTGAAGCTCAGTTTGGGAAATTTGAGCATTATTTTGCTAGCATGTGAAATGAATGCAATTGTGCAGTACTTTGAATATTGTTTGACATTGCTCTTCTTTGGGATTGGGATGAAAACTGACCTTTTCCAGTCCTGTGGCCACTGCTGAGTTTTCCAAATTTGCTGGCATATTGAGTGCAGTACTTTCACAGCATCATCTTTTAGGATTTTAACTACCAGCTGAAATTCCATCACCCCCACTAGCTTTGTTTATAGCGATGGTTCCTAAGGCTCACTTGACTTTGCACTCCAAGATGTCCCAGAGCATATGACTAGAAGAAAGGACAGGAGGGGAATGCTTTTATAAATTCATCTCTTCTGCCTATGACACAATGAATCCTAAAAAGATGTTACATTTTTCCCTTTCTGAGAGATATTACTGGGTATGACGGAGTAAGATGCAGAGAAGGGCATTGATTTGTTGGATTTAACAGTGCTGTGGCGCCAGAGACAGGCTGCTCCAGTGGTGGTGTTCTGCGTGAGCTGGAGCCTGTCTTTCTCCATACTCAATCCCCTTATTCTAAAAGGAGATGACTCACTTCATCTTTAAGGCTGTTCTGAGAACGGGGACTGTTCCAAGCTCATGTGGGATTATTGTCGTAAGAAGGGTTCTTATTTTGATTTATTCATTCTGTAACTGAGTTAATCGTTGATCTCTCATTATCCCTGTAGCAAATGCTAGGGACACATGGCAAAACTATGCTTGGGTGATATAAATTGATAGGAGCAAAAATATAGAATATTTTAGGCACTGAATATGACTTTTAGTTCAAATGGTATAATTTAAGATCTCAAAATGACTTTGCCCATACAACTTTGAAATCTTATAGTCAGTGAACACTGCCTCCAAAGTGCTAGATTTTTCTGAATTAGCACTCAACAGGTTAATGTAACTATAGAGTATAATAGAATAAGCAGTCTTATAACTTATCTATGCTGTTTAATTAATTTACTGTTTCTATTGCTGCTGCTGCTAAGTCACTTCAGTTGTGTCCGACTCTGTGCGACCCCATAGATGGCAGCCCACCAGGCTCTCCCGTCCCTGGGATTCTCCAGGCAAGAACACTGGAGTGGGTTGCCATTTCCTTCTCCAATGCATGCAAGTGAAAAGTGAAAGTGAAGTCATTGAGTCATGTCCGACTCTTCACAACCCCAAGGACTGCAGCCTACCAGGCTCCTCCATCCATGGGATTTTCCAGGGAAGAGTACTGGAGTGGGGTGCCATCACCTTCTCTGACTGTTTCTATTGAGACCCTTCTTTTAATTAATTTTACCTATGAACCTTCTTGGAGAAGGCAATGGCACCCCACTCCAGTACTCTTGCCTGGAAAATCCCATGGATGGAGGAGCCTGGTAGGCTGCAGTCCATGGGGTTGTGAAGAGTCGGACATGACTCAATGACTTCACTTTCACTTTTCACTTGCATGCATTGGAGAAGGAAATGGCAACCCACTCCAGTGTTCTTGCCTGGAGAATCCCAGGGATGGGGGAGCCTGGTGGGCTGCCATCTGTAGGGTTGTACAGAGTCGGACACAACTGAAGTGACTTAGCAGCAGCATGAATCTTCTCCTGCAGATAGAACTAAAGTGAGACAAGCAAACATATCACTGTTCATAAAGACATGTAAAAAATTCATTGTATTCACTGATACTTTCAACCCCATATGTTAGTTAAGAACCTATGAGCTATGGTCATCCTTCAATTTACAGATGAAAAATTGAAGCCCATAGAGGTAAATTGATTTTCCTTAAAACACTGCACATAACCAAAGGATCCAGAATTTCAACTAAGTTTGAGTTCAATAAACTTTCAGCAGCATTTTGCCCGTTTCTCCCCTCTCCCCATTTTCTTAGCTATAATATTTTACTTTTTTTAGCAGGCTTGCAATTCCCTGGAAAATTTTAATCTGAGAAACTCATGAGAAATAGTCCTAGGTGACTGAAAAGCAAATAAATGATAATCAATTAAGATAGAATTTTCAACAGATAGTCCAAGATGTATGCAGAAACTCGAGGCATTAGCTGGAACAGATAACTAGCACAGCCTTGCTTCCACATCCTTTGGGTGTGGAATTTTACAGCAGTGGCCCTCCACATCAGTATCTTCAGTGCTTTACTCATGGGTCAGCTTTAGAACTTTTTGTACTTTGTTCTTAGGCGACCATCACAAAAACCCTGGAGATACTCTTGTTTGCTGGCTTTTTTGCCAGGGCTGACCACCAGGGTGACTTGGAGGTGTTTCTCCAAATAGAGAAGCTTAAGTCCCACCTGTGAAGATTCTCATTCACTAGGTCATCATGGACTCGAGCATCCTTAGAAACTCTCACCCAGCAACTCTTTAAATAGACCTAACTGAGAAACAGTCCAGGAACACACATCACTCTTTTCCATTTTGTAGGTCACAAAATGGAAACCAGGAGAGATGAGTGCTTCCAAAATTCAGACTTTATTTAGCCTATTGCTCAAGAACTCCAGAATGTAAACTGTGATTAATAATTACATGATCCGTGAAGTTCTAGTCTCTCAAAATCATGTCGAGATAGAGAAGCACAGGGGATACAGAAAAACCCAAGGTTTGATGTGTTTTCAAAGACTATAAGTGGGATTTCAACTTAGGTCTACAAATACGTATAGATAACCTACTTTGTCCTAACAACTATGCCAATTTCTTCTCTAGATTTCCCTCCTCGGCAAATGACAGGTGATGCTGGGCCTCATATAGGGGTCTTGGGAACAGGTGATACAGCAAAGGGAAACTGAAGGCTGAGTCCTAGATGGCACGTCCTCCAAAAAAGAGTGACCTTGCAGAGCATGAAGTTCCATGGGACAAACAAAGGCAGCTGAGACCCTAGCAATGACAGCTCAGTCCTTATGGTCATGAGCAAAGAATAAGAGGCAGAATTAGGGGGAATTTCTTGGGTTGAAGGAACACAGGAAGAAAGACCCTTTCTTAAATCTATACCAACCCTGAAAATTGTTCTCAGATGATTGAGCCTATGCCTATGGCACTGAGAACCAGAGATAAATACGGAAAAAAGAAGTTCTACTTTTAAGGAATCACATTCTGCATTGATAAGTAGGTGCAATGAACAGTGTTAGGGATTAATCAACAAAAGTTTCTGATAAAGTTCTTCAGAGTAAGTCATGCCAAAGTATTATTGTGGAGGATGTTTTGTGGTTAACCACGCAGAGCTGGTGAGCAGAACGAGGGCATTGCAAAGCATATGCAAACTGCAGAGCGATGAAGCAGGATGATACGTTAAGAGAGCTTCAAGTCAGAGCCTGCGCTCCAAGTTGCAGCACAGAATCGCTGAAAGATGGAAAGGCACCTGGGTGGCATCTCATGAACCACAGAAACGCATGAAGACATTCCTTCCGCTTCCTGGAAACCA
Source organism: Oryx dammah (assembly GCF_014754425.2). Classification (NCBI taxonomy): domain Eukaryota; kingdom Metazoa; phylum Chordata; class Mammalia; order Artiodactyla; family Bovidae; genus Oryx; species Oryx dammah. Next base: position 103,138,285 of record NW_024070185.1, read on the forward strand.
TGGACTGGCAAGAACGTGGTGTAAAGTTTACTCCTCCACCATGACAGAACAGTTATGAGGAATATGAAGGTTCCCGTGTAGTCAGCATTCAAAGCATTTAAGCATCAGGCTAAAATTCATTTGACTTCAAAGATCTTTTTCCAGCTCTAAGATATTCTGTAATATCTAGTTAAGCCTTTTAAACCAGATGTCATTCTTGGGGATGACATGAGACTGAAAAAGAAGAAATAAAAATAAATAAACATTGAGGTAGAGGAGTAGTGGACAATGCTTAACATCAGCCCTGGGATGGATGGTGCCAGGAATAGGGGAGGCAAAGCTGGTCCAAAACATTTTCTCCTGCCTGGATACTCAAAAATTCTCTTAACTGTTCTCTACCATTTGTTCTTATTTCTCTCTAATCCAAGATTATGCAGACATCCAACATGCCCTCATACTGAAGCCTGGATGATTTTAATGAAAGGAAAAACAAGGGGCGCCATCTGCCCATGCTCAATTCCTTATTGGCTCTCTCTCATTCTTCATGGGCTTCCCTGGTGCCTCAGCTGATAAAGAACATGCCTTCAATGCAGGAGACCTCGGTTCAATCCCTGGGTCAAGAAGATCTCCTGGAGAAGGGAATGGCAATCCATTCCAATATCCTTGCCTGGAGAATTCCATGGACAAGAGGAGTCTGGCAGGCTACAGTCTATAGGCTCGCAAAGAATCAGACACAACTGAGCTACTAACTCTTTCCTTCTTTCTTACTCTTCCTGACCAAACTATTTCCCATGGACTACAGAGACCTTCATGATCTTCCCGTGTCTCTCTTCAGCCTTATTCAATACCAGTTTCCACTACATTAGAGTGTCTCAGCTTTGGTACTATTGACTTGTTGGACTGGATGATTCTTTGGGGGCTAGTATAGAATATTTAATAGCATCCCTGGTCTCTACCCACTAGATGATACTCACTGCCAGTTATTCACAATCAAAAATCTCTCCAGCTTGCCTAATGTCCCTGGGGAAGGGGGAATTCCCCTGCTTGAGAACTATTGGTCTGGATCTTTCCTTTTCAGGTACATGTTCATTCAAATGTACCATGCTCCCCTCCCTCTTATTATAAAACTTCTAAAATCACCACCTACTTTCCTTGAGATAATTGCCCTCTCCCTACCCCTATACCAAATTACTAATGTCTAATCATTGCTTCTCTCCAAGCACAATCATCATTCCCTCCATGGAGCCTACACTGAACCACCACTCATAGTGCTGTGATAACCCCCTTTCCTTTAGGGCTTTATTTTCAATCAGATGTTCATCACTGGTGTCATTGGAACCATTTCTGACTTCTCCTCCAGCCGTTATACTACACGAAAATAGGGGCCTTGTCTATTTTTATTCACCACTGTGTCCTCAGTAGCTGGCATGGTAGAAACTCAAGAAACACTCAATGAGTGATGAGAAACTGAAAAAAAAATTGTCAGAAACAATTATCAGAAAAGTAAAGTAGGAAGGTCAGCCTCTGATGCCAACAGCTATTTGCTGAGCACTGATTTTGTGATTAAGCAAGATCTGAGCCCTGGGACCACAGTGAATAATACACAGCCTTTGCCTAGGAAGCATACCCTTGGGAAAGAAATTGATTTATAGGTAAAAAGGATTAATACAATATCCTCAGTGATCAATGGAGGTTTGAGCAAACTGAAGTTGGGTATCTACAGAGGAGTTCCAAGGGCTGCCTGTAGAGTAAGGTTTCAGAAAAAAAGATAATTCTTGAGCTCAGACTAAAGGTCAGAATTCGGCCAGATGGACAAGGCTTAATAGTGTAGACTGGTATTAGAGCTGGTGTGACTGGTGGGAATTAGTCACAACAGTGATACAGGTATACAGCAATCCAGCTGGCTGAGCATCTCCACGCAGTTCTGGGAAATGAGCTTAAAGACTTAAGCAGAGATAGAAGCATGAGAACTTCCTGTATAGGCTCAGAGATCTGTACTTCATCCTGGGGACACTGGATGGTCGTAGATGGATGGAATGCAGTGGTGTGAGTCAGATCTGCAATTTCAACTTGATAAGCTGAAAGTCTGACCAGTAGATAGGGATGAACATGACTTCACAACTCAGAGTCTCATTCAAGTTTTTGTTAAATCCTCAAGTGGCTGTGGACCAGGCACATAGCAACTTCTTAACAAGGAAAATCAGAATGCTAGCTCAGTATGAGGTTCAAGAGTACATAGATTCTATTCTTAGCAATAGCAGGGCAGAAAATTTCTTGTACCAGGGTGTCCTTACAGCCTCAGTCCTATGAATCCTTATTGTTAGTGGCAAGGTATATATCAGGAGATATAGGGATCAAATGACTCAGATGGTAAAGAATCTGCTTGCAGTGCAGGAGACCGGGGTTTGATGCCTGAGTTGGAAAAATCCCCTGGAGAAGGGAATGGCAACCCATTCCAGTATTCTTCCCTGGAGAACTCCATAAACAGAGGCTACAGTCCTAGGGGCACAAAATGTTGGACACAATTGAGCGACGAACACTTTAACTTTAGGTACCAAGGGCTTCCCTTGTAGCTGAGTTGGTAAAGAATCTGCCTGCAGTGTAGGAGACCTGGGTTCAATTCGTGGGCCAGGAAGTTCCCTGGAGAAGAAAATGGCAACCCACTCCAGTATTCTTGCCTGAAGAATACCATGGACAGAGCAGCCTGGCAGGCTACAGTCCACAGGTTCACAAAGACTTGGACATGACTTAGCAATTAAACCACCACCACCATAGGGATCACTTCCCTGGTGGCACAGATGGTAAAGCGTCTGCCTACAATGTGGGAGACCTGGGTTCAGTCCCTGGGTTGGGAAGATCTCCTGGAGAAGGAAATGGCAACCCACTCCAGTATTCTTGCCCAGAAAATCCCATGGATGGAGGAGCCTGGTAAGCTACAGTCCATGCAGTCGCAGAGTCAGACTCGACTGAGCAACTTTACTTCAATTCTTCACCAGAGGGATCAAGAGGGCTTCCTAGGTGGCACTAGTGGTAAAGAATCTGCCTGCCAGTGCAGGAGACACAGGAGATCTAGGTTGGATCCCTGGGTTGGGAAGATCCCTTGGAGGAGGGCATGGCAACCCATTCCAGTATTCTTGCCTGGAGAATCCCCTTGGTTAGAAGAGCCTGGCGGGCTAAAGTCCATAGGGTCGCCAAGAGTAGGACTTGACTGAATCAACTTAGCACGCACATAAGAATCAGTAGGCCAGCTCTAGGTTTCAGAGAAAAAGAGGCAAACATAGGCATTTTCTGGACACTGCAACATTCTGAAACCTGATGATTGAGTGTTTGTTTTCCCATTGTCTGCATTTCTGCTTAGTCCTCCAACATGAATAATTGTCAAGGTTTTGCTAGGCCAAAGTATATTCCAGGGAAATCGGATCTGCAATTTTGCAGAATTTCACAATGCCTTTTTGCAGTTCTGTGTCAAATTGTTTGTTTAAATCTAGTTTATTTTACCTTCTTGGTCCTGGACGTACTATCAGCTGAAATATTTATATCACTGCCTCTTAGGAGTTGTGCATTTCCCTTGTTCTGTGAAAAAATGTGCTGACCTGCTCTATGTATATGAGTAATTGTTTTTATTTTAATTACTTGAGTGCCTGTGGAAGGAGACTGAGTCGTCTGGCCTGTTCTTTTCTTGACCATTTCTTGCTTTCATTCACTACATTTTACCAAAAAAAGTCTTGTTCTCGTCAACAGCAAAGTCTTTGGAGACCATTTGAAGTTGAAATCTCCATGTTAAATCCAGCCTTTTGAAAGGAGGTGTGGGAATCATAAAGATAAACATACCTTACTGCCCAATGCAGAAATCCCCCTCTCCCAGCTAGATTCCAGGATGCTGGAAAAAACAGCCCAAGCACGTTCTTGCTGTTGTTCAGATCTTATTTTTGAAAACAGGCCTTCCACAGAAACATACACATGGATTCCTTATTACATGGAGCATTCTGTCCTCAACTCGTGCCCTTCTGACCTCATTCATTCGACACAACCATTGAATATTCATGGTGTGCCAATCAGTGAGCAGACGGGCAAGCCTCCCCTCACAGAGGCCACAGTCTAACATAGGAAGCAGACAGTGAGGTAGTTAGCACTGTCATGCGGGTGGAAGTGGGAACCCCACAGGAGGGGGCACTATATGGTTCTAGAAAGTCGTGGAAATTATGCCAAGAGAAGTGATATTCAAGTTAAGGAAAGAGAGGAGTGGGTGGAGGAGGCTAGCACCAGGGAGAAACAATGCCTCAGGTTGGAACTGGAATCTCACTGGATGGGAGATTCAGCGAGAAAGGCAAGGCCGTGCTGCATGCACTCAGGCATGTCTGACTCTCTGGGACCCCATGAACTGCAGCCCACTGGGCTCCTCTGTCCATGGGATTCTCCAAGCAAGAGCACTTGACTGGGTTGCCGTTTCCTATGCCCGGGGATCCTCCCAACCCAGGGACTGAAACTGTGTCTCTTGTGTCTCCTGAATTGGCAGGATTCTTTACCACTGAGCCACCTGGGAAGTCCTCAGGAAGGTAAGGAGCTGGATGGTATTTTTTAAAAACCTGGTTCCTACAGCAGTATGGTCTGACTTATTTGTGTTCAACACCAGCTCCAGCTCTTCAGACTGTTTGGTTTTAAATAGATTACTTAACCTTTCTGAGACTGACTGTCATTATTAGTCTTTATTAGATCATAGGGTGTATGTAAAGGTTGAATAAGTTAGAACATGTAAATTGTTTATACACCAGCTGAGACATGGTAAATATGAGGTCATGATAAATGACGTTGGTAAACACGAGGTCATGTTATTCCGTTATTATTATTATGTATTTATTTTTTTATTTCATCTTCACTTTGCCTGCATTGTCTTTTCCTGTTTTGTTTTGTTTTGTTTTTGTTATTGTTGTTAATCCCTCGAGTCAAGTGATCTGGGATCAACATCTCCTTTCTGGAAGCCCTGAACCGTGGATCCTCTCTCCGTCCATCTTCTCTCCTTTCCTCTCCATCTTTTTTTTTTTTCATTACCCTCTCTCACCTATAGTTAGCACCCCACCATTGTAGGGCCCCAACAACTGGATAGTGGGTAATATGAAATAATGGAGTCCTGGGTATTATCAGTCCCATACCAGGACCACGTAAAGAACAATTTCTACGTATAGTTCAGTTGGAAATGCACGTTAGCATGCTCCACCATGTATAAGAGGAAATGAGCAGAGCATAAATTATAGGTAAAATGATATTTCTCACTTAGCTGTCAACATTGAAGAGGCATTTCTATTTAACTTTAGTAATGTTTCTCAGTTTCTCTGCATTTCCATATTCATACTGCCATACTTAAAGTTAAGATTCATCTCTTGTCTAAACTAGCGTGGTATCATCCCCAGCGTACCCTCTCCCTTTTCTCTTTCAAACTTGTCTATTTCAGTCCAGCCTTCACTGGGATATCAGAATGTTCTTCCTGTAATATCACACTGATCACTGTATGATCTTGTGTGAAAACCTTCACAGATGTTCTGTTTTCTGAATAAGTCTATCAGGACATGTTTCATTGCAAGGAACAATAACAGACCTATCCGATGAAAAGAATAATGAGAATAGATTACTTCACTTACCAGAACAATCCAGAGGTGATTTGGGCTTTGGGCACAATTTGGATAGAGTTTTAGCTCTGTCTCTCACTTGGTTCTTGTCCAAATGTCAGTTTTGTTCTCTAAGTGACTTCTATTATTTAGCAACATGTTTAAAGCAGTCATAGGTATCCTAAATCCACATCACCATCCAGCACAAGTCAAATCAAGGATTTCTTCCTATTGCTCCATCTTAAGCTGTGGACCCACCTCTGAAACAAGCACTGGCTCTAAAGAGATGTCATAAGCTGATTTCCTTAGATTTGAGTTTAAAGCAACCTCTGAGCTGAACATTGTAGGAAGGTATGTAGGGTGGCTACAGTCTGTTTAGGAAAATCAGCCCCACCCCTGGCTAAACAGTGTGAAGCATTGTGGATACAATTAAAGGTTCAGTAGATGCCAGGACAGAGAAGGCAACGGCAACCCACTCCAGTGCTCTTGCCTGGAAAATCCCATGGATGGAGGAGCCTGGTGGGCTGCAGTCCATGGGGTCTCGAAGTCGGACACGACTGAGCGACTTCACTTTCACTTTTCACTTTCATGCATTGGAGAAGGAAATGGCAACCCACTCCAGTGTTCTTGCCTGGAGAATCCCAGGGACGGGGGCCCCTGGTGGGCTGCCGTCTATGGGGTCGCACAGAGTCGGACACGACTGAAGCGACTTAGCAGCAGCAGCAGCAGCAGTAGTAGATGCCAGGAAGGCAAGCAGCAAAGCTGCTTCCCTGTCCCCTGAGGATGTCATTCAAGGTGTGTCACTGTCTGGCTTCAATTCACAATTTCAATTTCCCATCATTCCTATTCTTATTTTACTCTTGTCAGACTGAATTTATCGCCCCAAATTTCTATCTATGTTTTTGCTCTGGATTGATTTTCCACGTGGCATGCCAAGCTCCTGCCCTTCTTGGCCACAGAGAACCCTATTTATCCTTTTAGACCCACCTTGAAAACTGTCTCCTTATGAATCCTATGGTATCTCCCCCTCCCTGACCCCCTGCCACCACTGTTCAGCTAGAATGAAACTAAATTTGTTACCATCCAATTAGGATGCTACCTGCTAGAGTAATTCTTTTCGGCATAAGTCTGCCCTGCTCTTCTTTATCATCATCTTCAAGGACCTACTCTCTGTCTTTTGTTTTCTTATCCAAGAAACTATCAGTGCTATGCCTTAGGACATTTCTCTATAGGTCAATGTTGTCACCCCTTATTAAATACCTAAATCCTACTGAGTTAGAATTTTGAGCTAAAAATTAGGAAAATCTGGATGAAGTCTTATAATTTCAAAGGAATGGTCAACTAATTACATGCTAATAACCTACATATTATTACTTAAATACATAAAAACTTAGAAATTTAGAAAACTCGGCAGTGGTCACAGGACTGGAAAATGTCAGTTTTAATTCCAATCCCAAAGAAGGGCAATGCCAGATGATGTTCAAGCTACCATACAATTGAGCTTATTGCACATGCTAGCAAGGTAATGCTTAAAATCCTTTAAGCTAGCAGTACATGAACCGAGAACTTCCAAATGTACAAGCTAGATTTAGACAAGGCAGAGGAACCAGAAATGAAATTGCCAACATTTGGTGGATCATAGAAAAAGCAAGGAAATTCCGCCCCCCCAAAAAAAACCTACTTCTGCTTTATTGACTACACTATAGCCTTTGAACGTGTGGATCACAACAAACTGGAAAATTCTTAAAGAGATGGGAATACCAGACTATCTTAGCTGTCTCCTGAGAAACCTGTATGCAGATCAAGAAGCAACAGTTAGAACTGGACATGGAACAACAGACTGGTTCAAAATTGGGAAAGTTGTATGTCAAGGTTGTATATTATCACTCTGCTTATTTAACTTCTATGCAGAGTACATCATGCGAAATGCCAGGCTGGATGAATCCTAAGCTGGAATCAAGATTGCTGGGATAAATATCAAGAACCTCAGATATCCAGATGTTGTTGTTGTTCGGTTTCTTAATCGTGTCCACCTCTCTGTGACCCTCATGAACTACAGCACACCATGCTTCCCTATCTTCCAACATCTCCTTTTCTGATGTGTCAGCTCTTTGGATCAGGTGGCCAAAGTATTGGAGCTTCAGCAACAGTCCTTCCAATGAATATTTGGGGTTGATTTCCTTTTGGACTGACTGGTTTGATATCCTTGCAGTCCAAGGGACTTTCAAGAATCTTCTCCAATACCACAGTTCAAAAGCATCAATTCTTTGGTGCTCAGCTTTCTCTATGGTGCAACTCTCACATACATACATGACTGCTGGAAAAACCATAGCTTTGACTAGATGGACCTTTGTTGGAAAAGTAATGTCTCTGATTTTTAATATGCTGTCTAGGTTAATCTTATAGTTTCATGGCTACAGTCACCATCTGCTATGATTTTGGAGCCCAAGAAAAGAAATTGTGTCACTGTTTCCATTGCTTCCTCATTTATCTGCCAAGAAGTGATGGGACCAGATGCCATGATCTTAGTTTTTTTGAGATCATGCAGATGACACCACCCTAATGTAGATGATATTACTCTAATGGCGGAAAGCGAAGAAGAATAAAAAAACTTATTAATGAGGGTGAAAGAGGAGAGTGAAAAAGCTAGCTTAAAACTCAATATTCAAAAAACTAAGGTCATGGCATCTAGTCCCATCACTTCGTGTCAAATAGATGGGGGAAGAGTGGAAGCAGTGATGGATTTTATTTTCTTGAATTCCAAAATTACTGCAGCCATGAAGTTAAAAGATGCTTGCTCCTTGGAAGAAAAGCTATGCCAAACCTAGTTAGTGTATTAAAAAGCAGAGACATCATTTTGCCTACGAAGGTCCATCTAGTTAACGCTATGGTTTTTCTAGTAGTCATGTATGGATGTGGACCATAAAGAAGGCTGTGCACTGAAGAATTGATGCTTTTGAACTTTGGTGTTGGAGAAGACTCTTGAGAGTCCCTTGGACTGCAAAACAATCAAATCAGTCAATCCTAAAGGAAATCAACCCTGAATATTCATTGGAGGAACTGAAGCTGAAGCTCCAATAGTTTGGAACCCTGATATGGAAAACCAACTCGTTGGAAAATACCCTGATGCTGGGAAAGATTGAGAGCAGGAGGAGAAGAGAGGACAAAGGATGAGATGGTTGGATGGCATCACCTACTCAATGGACATGAGTTTGAACAAGCTCCAGGTGATAGTGAAGGACAGGGAATCCTGGCGTACTACAGTCCATGGGATTGTAAGGAGTCAGACATGACTAGACAGCTAAAGAATAACAACATAAAAACTAATGAATGCAGGTTACAGACATTTCAATTCACCATAGATATGAGGTATCAGTATATATTTTTCTCTCATTTGCAAGTAAGTCTTGTTCTGTGCAATACCTATATTTCTGAGAATCCATTTGTAAATCAAATATCAGTCTCATTTACATACATTTAAATTATAGAAATGAACTGTATGAGTTCCTTTTCAATTTTTAGTCACTTCTAATATTTTAGCTCCTTGTCAACTCATTAATAAATCAGTCAATACATACAGAATGTCCGTGACTTAACGGTGGTTTGACTCAAGACTGTTTGGCTTTAGGATGGTGTAAAAGTGGTATGTATTCAGTAGAAACTGTACTTGGAATTTTAAATTTGACCTTTTCCTAGGCTTAGGAATATGTTCTCTTGTGATTTTTGGGCAGTGGCAGTAGCCACGGCTCTCAGTCAGCCACCGTATCATGAGAATAAACAACCAATATAACCATTCTGGACCTATACAACTATTGTTTTTCACTTTCAGTGCAGCATTTCAAAAATTATGTGAGATTCAACACTTTCTTATAAAACAGACATGTCGTTAGATAATTTCTGCCAACTGTAGGCTAACACATGTATTCTGAACGCCTTTAAGATAGGTTAGTCTAACTTTTGATATTTAGTAGATTGGGTGTACTAAATGCATTTTGACATAAATATTTTCAACTTATGATAGGCTTACTAGGATGTAATCGCCTGGCGTGCTGCGATTCATGGGGTCGCAGAGAGTTGGACACGACTGAGCGACTGAACTGAACTGAACTGAATCACATCCTAAGTCGAGGCAGATGTGTATTTAACTGAATTTTTTAAAGGTACATTTTCAGTTCAGTTCAGTCACTCAATCGTGTCCGACTCTTTGCAACCCCATGAATCGCAGCACGCCAGGCCTCCCTGTCCATCACCAGCTCCCAGAGTTCACTCAGACTCACATCCATCGAATCAGGGATGCCATCCAGCCATCTCATCCTCGGTTGTCCCCTTCTCTTCCTGCCCCCCAGCCCTCCCAGCATCAGAGTCTTTTCCAATGAGTCAACTCTTCCCATAAGGTGGCCAAAGTATTGGAGTTTCAACTTCAACATCAGTTCTTCCAATGAATATCCAGACTGATCTCCTTCAGAATGGACTGGTTGGATCTCCTTGCAGTCCAAGGGACTCTCAAGAGTCTTCTCCAACAACACACTTCAAAAGCATCAATTCTTCGGCACTCAGCTTTCTTCACAGTCCAACTCTCACATCCATACATGACCACTGGAAAACCATAGCCTTGACTAGATGGACCTTTGTTGGCCAAGTAATGTCTCTGCTTTTCAATATGCTATCTAGGTTGGTCATAACTTTTCTTCCAAGGAGTAAGCGTCTTTTAATTTCATGGCTGCAGTCACCATCTACAGTGATTTTGGAGCCCCCCAAAATAAAGTCTGACACAGTTTCCCCATCTATTTCCCATGAAGTGATGGGACCGGATGCCATGATCTTCGTTTTCTGAATGTTGAGCTTTAAGCGAACTTTTTCACTCTCCACTTTCACTTTCACCAAGAGGCTTTTTAGTTCCTCTTCACTTTCTGCCATAAGGGTGGTGTCATCTGCATATCTAAAGTTATTGATATTTCTCCTGGAAGTCAAGATTCCAGCTTGTGCTTCTTCCAGCCCAGGATTTCTCATGATGTACTCTGCAAAGAAGTTAAATAAGCAGGGTGACAATATACAGCCTTGACGTACTCCTTTTCCTATTTGGAACCAGTCTGTTGTTCCATGTCCAGTTCTAACTGTTGCTTCCTAGCCTTCATAAAGGTTTCTCAAGAGGCAGATCAGGTGGTCTGGTATTCCCATCTCTTCCAGAATTTTCCACAGTTTCTTGTGATCCACAGTCAAAGGCTTTGGCATAGCCAAGAAAGCAGAAATAGATGTTTTTCTGGAACTCTCTTGCTTTTTCCATGATCCAGCGGATGTCGGCAATTTGATCTCTAGTTCCTCTGCCTTTTCTAAAACCAGCTTGAACATCTGGAAGTTCATGGTCCGCATATTGCTGAAGCTTGGCTTGGAGAATTTTGAGCATTACTTTACTAGCATGTGTGATGAGTGCAGTTGTGCGGTAGTTTGAGCATTCTTTGGCATTGCCTTTCTTTGGGATTGGAATGAAAACTGACCTTTTCCAGTCCTGTGGTCACTGCTGAGTTTTCCAAATTTGCTGGCATATTGAGTGCAGCACTTTCACAGCATCATCTTTCAGGATTTGAAATAGCTCCCCTGGAATTCCATCACCTCTGCTAGCTTTGTTCATAGTGATGCTTCCTAAGGCCCACTTGACTTCGCATTCCAGGAGGTCTGGCTCTAGGTGAGTGATCACACCATCGTGATTATCCGGGTCGTGAAGATCTTTTTTGTACAGTTCTTCTGTGTATTCTTGCCACCTCTTAATATCTTGTGTAAATAGCTGTGAAAAGAAGAGAAGCAAAAAACAAAGGAGAAAAGGAAATACATAAGCATCTGAATGCAGAGTTCCAAAGAATAGCAAGAAGAGATAAGAAAGCCTTCCTCAATGATCAGTGCAAAGAAATAAAGGAAAACAACAGAATGGGAAAGACTAGAGATCTCCTCAAGAAAATTAGAGCTACCAAGGGAACATTTCATGCAAAGATGGGCTTAATAAAGGACAGAATGGTACATTTTAGCTAGGCAAAAATACGTTAGGTTTATGGGTAATAATTGCTGATTCATTAGTTTTGAAAGTTCAAGCTTTGACTACGATGCATTTTTATCAGTGTTGGACACTAGTATTTTGATTTCCTTTCAGGATAAATGAAGATATAAGTAAGGTGACACAAAGGCATTGTGAGACAAAATTATGGTGCAAAATGTCAATTCCAATTGTGAATTAAGGACATTTTAAGAACTCTTATAATTACCTTTTTGTCAATTCCAAACATTAGACATAAGTGACTGTGAAGAGCTTTAATCAGGCTTTTAAAGGTGTGAGAATTTATTTGGCTTTTAATATCTTTCCTTTTGGGGACTACATTATTTTTCAGGCAGTATAAATTTCACATGTAATCCTAAGAAGCAACCAAGTATATAAAATCTGATTCACAGAGATCAGTATAACATTGGGTTAAAAGTGTAAGACTGTAGGGGAAGAACATACTTTCATCAAGTGATGGAGATGTAGAAGGACATAGAGTCAATTTGAAGAAGTTTCCAGTGACCAAATGTGGCATTACTCAGGCAGCAAAATAAGTGAATTGAGTGAATGAGTGAGTTGATAAATAAATGGAGAAACGGGGCCTCACTTCCTTATGGTAGAATACATTAGTTTTCTATTGCCACTGTAAAAAGAATTAAAATTTTAAAAGATTATAACACAAAAAATCAGTTTAAAATTTAAAAAAATTTTAATTCTAGTGGTCAGAAGTCTGAAATGGGTTTCAGTGGGCTACCACCAAGTTGTTAACAAGAATGCATTTCTTTATGTAGGCTCTGTGGGACAATATTTTCTTGTCTTTTCCATGTTCCACAGACTTCCAGCATCCTTAGGGGGGACTACCGCTCTCCCTCACTCTGAATATCATTAAAGTCAAAAATGGCTCGTAGACTCTTTCTCACATTCCATCATCCTGACACTAAACTCCTACCTCCCATTCAAAGGACCTATTTGATTACATTGGACCAAGTAGATAATTCAGGATAATCTCCTTATCTTAAAATCAGCTGATTTGCAACTATAATTCTATATACACTCTTATTTCTTCCTTTTCATGTAACATTATCTTACAGGGTCTGGGGTTTAGTATGTAAGTGTCTTTGAGGGACAGAGTTATTATTCTCTAGATCATATAGAATTATACATAATAAATATAAAAGGAATGACATAAATAGAAAATTACCTTTTGGCAAAATCTGTTGTAATAATTATTGTGTGCGTCCGTGGATACTAAAGTTAGGGGATCATGAGAAACGGAACTTGTGAATAGTTTCAAAGCTGCTCCTCACATGACACTTAATAGTTGCAAATAGAGTAACTTTCCATGCATAAACATGACAGGTACCACTGTAATCTATATATGTATAACTGGAGTTCCCAGAGGCAAGGAAAAAGAACAGAAAATGTATTTGAAGAAACGATGACTGAAATTTATCCACACTTGATGAGAACTATAAACCCACATATCTGGGAAGGACAACAAAACCCTAGCAGAAGAAACATGAAGAAAACTACACCAAAGCATATCATCAAATTTGTTAAACCAGTATTAAAGAAATCTTAGGAGGAAAAGAAAAAAAAAATTTTTGCACAGAGTGTCAAAGACTAGTGTAACACTGAGAGTTCCTTAGGAAAATTAGAACTCAGAACAAAGAACTCAGAGCAAAGTAACATTATTAAGTACTGAATGAGGAGAAAAAAAGAAAGGTCAGTGTTCAATCTGGAATTTTATAATCAACAAAAATATTAAAAATTTTAAAACAAAATGAATCATTTTACAAAAGAAAGCTGAAATTATTTATCTCTAGTCAATTACCTCTAGAAGTAATGTCTTTAAAAATACTTTAAGAAGACAAAAAATAATACCAAAGGGAAATTTACCTCTATACAAAGGAATAGATTACATTGGGGGTGGTAGATATATGTGTAACAATAAACATTTCTATACTATTTAATTCAATTTGGGAGCACCCCTGGTGACTCAGATGGTAAAGAATCTGCCTGCAGTGTGGGAGACTTGAGTTTGATTCCTGGGTTGGAAAGATATCCTGGAGAAGGGAATGGCTACCCACTCTAGCATACTTGCCTGGAGAATCCCATGGACAGAGGAGCCTGGCAGGCTACAGTCCATAGTGATACAAAGAGTCAGACATGACCAAGCGACCAGCACTAACTCATGAAATTTAATTAAAATATTCAGCATAATTAAATGACTGATTTCCCACAAGAAGCAACAGTGATCATGTTGAGCTTACTCCATTAAAACTAAAAGCAAGCAAAATATATGAACTGATGGTTTTGAAGACATCAGGTAATGAAGGACAGTGGCCCTTAAGAGACAGGAAACAAATAATCTGAGCTGTATAGTTGTCGCAGCTTGCTGCCTTGAGAGAGTTTCCAGACCTAGCAGAAAGAAAATGGAACACAATCTGAGCCAAAAAGACTCGCTGAGTTGAGATGGAGCTCAGAATCCTGGAAGACCAAGAGGCTTAGAATTTCCAGTACAAAGTAACAGAAGAATTGTCTGCATAGAGAGTGCTCTAAACATATGCAAACCGTGTGGGTGAAATGCTTTCTTGTCCTACTCTTTGTGACCCCATGGATTGTAGCCCACCAGACTCCTCTGTCCATGGGATTTTCCAGGCAAAGAATACTGAAGTGGATTGCCATTTCCTCCTCCAGAGGATCTTCCTGACCCAGGGATCATACCCCGAGTCTCCTGCATTGGCAATCAGGTTCTTTACGATATGCAGAGGATGCCCTTCAATATTTTTAGCTCATTGTTTTAGGATGTCTTCCAAAACTAACCTGTAGATGCAAAGCAATGCATAAAACAATAGCATGTTTGGGTTTTTTTAAAGAAATGAACAAACGGCTTCTAAAATTCAAAGGAAAATGCAAAAGACCTAGAATAGCTAAATTAAGAAGTGTGGAGGACAAACACAGCTTGATATTAAGACTTTTTATGAAGTTGGCATTTTTTCAGAAGGCAAGTGTTTCTGATGCTTTGCCTCGGAGCTCACTTCTTTTGAGTTCATGGGCGCCAAATCCATGGAGACATCTGTTTCCCTTCATGGGCCTCCTCAGTAGCAGTTTTCTGCCACAAAGTTGCAGCCCATGTTGCCAAATACACATAACCTTGTTCTAGTACTGCCTGTTCTCAAATTGTTCCTTCTCTCTCTCTCTTTTCTTTTTCATTCATGGTCTAAAAAACCATTGATTGTAGATAACTTTGACGAAAAATTTTGTAAACATCTTCCATGTTAAATAGATAAATAGGGAGAAAGATCAATATATGCATAGATACATAGACCTAGCTATCTTGGAATAATTGCAGATAGTTGTTTGGAAAAAAAAAATCATCATTTCATTGAGCTGGTAAGGAGTCTAGAAGTCATGATCATCAGTAATCTAGAGAGCAAGTCTTCTGTTGAATATATAATGTTGACATAGTAGCTCAAGATTTCTGTAATTATTTCCTATAAAAATTGGAAATGTGAGATTGTTGATTAAAAAAAATTATATACAATGATATGATTACTTTGTATTTCTTATACCATATTTTCATTCCTTGAATTATCATCCAAGCATATCCTTGCTTCTGTATATTACCATAATTCAAATTTATCCCAGTAATGGACACCAACAGAAACTCTAAAATAATCTTATTGATGGACAAAAAATTAATTTAGTTCAGTTCTATAAACTTTTTTTAAGCCCTATTGTATTTTCAGCCCTATGTTACAAACATAAATAGCAGTGATTTCTCTCCACAAAAAATGAAACAATGAAAAGAAAACGTGAATGTTAATTTTCGTTACAGTTCTCCAGCCTTCAAATGTAAGTTCATATTGCTTCTCAATTTCAGAAGGGGATCTTGAGAACCAAAATGAACCAACATGAAATAAGGTGTGAATGGGTGATCTTTCCTGGGACAAACGCTGTATAATCTAAGATAAAAAAAACATTGGTTTGGAAAAGACAGATCTGGGTTTGAATCTTAGCTCCAGACTTTCTCACTGTCCAATTTTGCCAAACGTCTTACACTTTCTTGGCCTCTCTTCTAAGGTCTCTAAGATGAGAACAATTATACCTATCTAGAGGGTTGCTATGAAGGTAAAACTAGATAACTGATATCAATATTAAGCTCCCAGTCCAGGGCAGGACAACCTGGTCAGTGTTCAGCGCAACAAATTCCCTTCCTCTAGAATGGAACAAGGGAACTGTCTGAGAGGCTGCTGATCATCAAGAGAGGGGAGAAGGCTGTCAGCAGTAGAACATAACAATTTATAAATTTCTTATTTCACAACAAGCTCTGGGACATCCATCGTCCATGGAAATAAACAAACTCGGAGACTGGGGCCTGTTCCCAGCTGCAGAGTCCAATGCAAATGCACCTGAATGACTACCGTGTGTTGCAAATGACTCACCAACCCCTGACTGCAATCTGGGTCCATCTGCTTAGCAGGGCCAGCTGCCCCACCCGAAAGGGGCCCATGAGAACTTCTACAAACCATCTCTTGGAAAGAGGAAACTTTGCTTGCTCTCAAGGTGTGTCTCAAGTCCCCATTCCAATCATTTAGCAGACTTTGTTAAAGCAGCAGGTAACTTTCTCCAAATGTCTTTAGAGCTCCTCAAGTTCTAGTTCCTCTTTTAGCAAAATTGGTTTCAGGGAGGGGAGGTGTGACTTCTCCTAGGTCTCACAGACAGACATTTAGATCCCTATTTCTTTAATCTGACACATATCTACTTTGCAATGTGCTAATCTCAGTAAGGGTTTCCCTGGTGGCTCAAACAGTAAAGAACCTGTCTGCAATGCAGGAGACCTGGATTTGATTCTTGGGTTGGAAAGATCCCCTGGAGAAGGGAATGGCTCCCCACTTCAATATTCTTGCCTTGAGAATCACGTACTCAGTAAAGCATTCACTGACATTTTTTCTTTGAGAGTTAAGGATGAGAATGCAATGAAAGTGATGGTAAGCATGCCCCAAATCCCTCTGAGAACCACCCAATACCTTCTCATGCTGAGGCATGCGTCTGGATTCCTGGACTCATGCAGTCTGATCCTTGGTTGCTAAACTATCCACACATGGCTTTTCTCTCTTCATCTGCTGTGATCTTTGGAGGCCTTCTTTGCAAGAATCCAGACAACGATGCAAACACATGCTTCCATCCACTCACTTCTCTTAGCAGATAATGCCAATCACTGAGTCTGGCCCTTGCTATTACTGAGTCTGGAAGTTATGTTGTCTCGATACAATCGTGAGTGGACATTTCCAAATTGTAGGGGACATTTCCAAAGCCGCTCACTGTACTATCACCAAGAGAAATAGGCCTCCATCACACAAGGTTCTCCTTCAAAATAAACTTACAAATGTGATTCTGGTATAACACTACAGCTAGGGCTTTGGCATGTAGTAATTACTCAGCAATTACTTGTTGAATGAAAGACTGAAACAGTCAGATAAAGGTAGTGTTAGATTCACTTTCCCAGGTAACAATTACTTTTATAGAAGATATCAGGTATAAAAGGGACATTACTGATCAGAGGGAACATCAGATTCAGAGAGAATGAGGGAACAATTGGACAAGGGTTTCACTGGTGACTATTAACAAAAACAGAATAGTACATAGACTTTTCAGTTAAAGGAAAATTAAAATGTCAGATATTTGAGCAGGGGTGGGGATCCCATAAAAACTTGTCTCTACCTACTTGTCCATAAAATCAACATGCTTTTTATGGAGTTTTCATAGTGAATAACTCTCAGAACAGTTTCTAAAATGAAAGCATGTGTACACCCACACTTAGGACCTTACACATAGGATAGTTTTCTTTGTAATGAATAAAATACTGGGAAACGAAGTTATCTACTCTGTTTTGTTCCTTTCAGAAGACTTTGAACTATATATGTTTATTATACTGTAATACACTTATAAAAGTTTTGGCTTGTGTGGCAGTGAGTGGAATTGGCTGTTTCACATTGAGGTGAGTACAGAATTCATGGTGTTCAGAAAAATAAATGAGTGAGGGTAGAAATAGGATTTTGGGGAAATGATGCTGCTCCTTCTTTAATACAAGGATACTTATTGTCAAGTGTGGTCAAAAGCCAATGACTCATCTTTATAACAAAACTTGCTAAGGAATCCCAGCTGAGTCAAAGGTGCACTGAAGATCTATGGCAATAACTGTCTGGTTTTTCCATTAGAGAGCCTTTCCACAAATGGTTGCACTGTTTTTGTTGTTTTTAAATTAATTCTACTTAGAGAATTTTATCCTGAAGTTTTAAAGAAGAGCAAAGAAAACATTTAGGTAGAAGAGCAATGATAGAAATGAACTAACCAGTTTTTATTGGAATGGTTCAGCACAGGAAAAGGGAGTGAGCCATGGTGCCACAAGGAGCACCAAGTTTTAGAAGGTTGGCAACTTGAGCTCAGCTCACTTTTTTGGTAAGTCCCTCCTCTCAAAGGACCTCACTTGTTCTATCACTTGTAGAAATGAGGGGACTTTGTATGCCGTTCTGAAACTTTCTTTGGCAGCATCTCCTACAGCTGATTATACGTATATCCTGCGGCGGCTGCTGCTGCTGCTAAGTCGCTTCAGTCGTGTCCGACTCTGTGCGACCCCATAGACGGCAGCCCACCAGCCTCCCCCATCCCTGGGATTCTCTAGGCAAGAACACTGGAGTGGGCTGTCATTTCCTTCTCCCTATGATCCAGCAATTCCACTGCTAAGTGTGTACCAACAGAAAAAAGTGAGCATATGCACCAAAAGATTCAAACGGGCAAGTTCACAGAAGCATGACTTGTGATAATACAACTTGGAAGAGCCCCAGTGTCCATCAACCTTAAAATGTGTTATAAAGGGGAATATTATATACCAATGAAAGGAGCGATGGAAGTATTCCTTCCATAGTTGGAAATCTCGAGGAAGTGTGCCAGGCGTGAAAGGTTTCATGCTATGCAATACCATTCATGCACAGTTCAAGAATACGTACATCTAATTCACAGTGAGAAGAGTGGTTTGTGATTGGACAGATCTGGATTGAAATTTTGTGTTGGAAAATTAAAATTAATAGCTGCGGTGCTTAGGACATGTTGGATTACCTCTCAAAATCTCAGTTTCCTCATCTAGCATAAAAAACACTTAACACAATGTCTTTCATATTTAAAAAAAAAATACACAGAAAATAATGGCTCTTGTTAGTAGTGTTCCAAACTCAGACATCTGGGGTTCCCGTGAGGTGTGTTATTTTAGGATTAGGTGGAGATTCTTAAATCTATTGCTCTAGGTCTCCATCATGTCTTCTGTCACATACATTTTGATTCTTTCCTCTTTTCCTCTCCCCAACCTCGTTGCTGTTCTTTGTTTCCCTTTTCTCACAGTACTTCCACATTGCTTGCTTTTTGTTGTAGCTCTCTAAGACCCCACCCCACCCCCCACTGACACAGTTCCTTCTAAAGCTCTTTCAAGACAAAGAAGAAGTGGCTCGTCTCCACATCCTCTCCAGCATTTATTGTTTGTAGATTTTTTTGATAATGGCCATTCTGACTCCTGTAAGGCAATATCTCACTGCAGTTTTGATTTGCATTTCTCTAATAATTAAGTGATGTTGAGCATCTTTTCATGTGCCTGTTGGCTGTCTGTATGTCTTCTTTGGAAAGATGTCTATTGAGTTCTTCCACCCTCTTTTTTTTTTTTTTTTTGATTGGATTGTTTGTTTGTTTTTATTTTGAGCTCCAAACTGTTTATGTATTTTGGAGATAAATCCTTTGTCCATTGCTTCATTTGCAAATATTTTCTCGCATTCTGAGGACTGCTTTTTGTCTTGTTTATGGTTTTCTTTGCTGTACAAAGTCAAAGAGAAAAACAAATATTGTGTATTAACGTATATATGTGGAATCTAAAAGCATGATACAGGTGAACCTATTTCCTAGGCAGGATTAGAAATGTAGATGGAGAAACTGGACATGTGGACATGGGAGTGAGGGAAGGATGGGGCAAACTGGGAGATTCGGTTTGGTATAAATACACTACCATGTGTGAAATAGCTGGTGGGAGCTTGCCATATAGCACAGGGAGCAAAGCTCCTTGCTCTATTGTACAGCAGAAACTAACACAACATTGTAAAGCAATTATATTCCAATTTTTTAGAAGTGGCTAAAGTTTTCCCTTTGTGTTTCACTCCATATATTACTCTGCTGCTTTCCATGTGCATGGACATTAGCATGTGCATATTACAGTCCCATGTAGATTCATGGCTGGGTTCAAGGCACACAAATGTCACGATACAAATGTTTCATAGCATGTAAAGAAAGGTAGAATCCTAAGGCTCATTTGACATGTTATGCTTGGACTGAAGTTGAAGTCCTATGAATCTTTCAGTCTTCAGCTGCCTACTGCCTTGACCAGAATTGACCAAGTCTCCTAAATAAGTTGTTGGGTTTTTTTTTTTTTTTCCCTATTGGTCATGGACACTGCCCTTCCATTTCCCCCTTGCAATAATTTACTGCATTTTATGTTTAGCAATCTTTTTACAAAGTGTAAGCTGTTTCCTATATCTTCTTTGTTTAAATCCCACCAACAAAGCCCAATGGAATTGGAGTAAACCTATGACCTTACCATAACCTACCTTTTCAGTACTAACCTTTTCCCATCTTCTCCCTTTGTTGCAACACTCGTATTTCTGTATCTCACATACATTATGCTTACATCCAACCCAGGGATTTTGTATATGTTAAGGCTCCATTAGAAAATTCATCTCCCAGATTTCACAGCTAGCTTCTTGTAACGGTTCAAGATGAAGTATCAGCTACCAAGAGAGCTTTGCCCAAGACCACTAGCTAAAACATTTACCTCATCCCAGTTTACTACCACATCAATTTATTATACTTTCTTTATAGCAGTTTTCACTGATCTCATTTACTTGCCTTTTTTGTTGTGTTTATATGGTTATTGATGTGAATGCTGTACTGGGGGCCATTAATGTGGTTTATAGGTGATGCCAGTGGTATTGGTGGTACAGGGAGTAGCTCTTCAATAATGGTCTTTCTGTGGTCTAGGTTTTCATTACTCCTACTCATGGTTGAATTCAGTAATCCCCTGATCCAGGCAGAAGAACCCATGTGAGTAATGAAAGCCTTAGACATCTTCCTCTCCTACTCTCTGACTCCAACATGATCACATTCACTGCCTTCCACTCACTGGGTCAAGCCATTTCCCAGGCTCGATTTGAAAATGAGAACTTCACAAATTTCTCCCTCTTATTTACAGACTTTAGTATGATCTGAGCACAGGATTCTCTAGGAAGAACATTTTCAGCAAATTTCTAGAATATTAACATGAACATGTATCATATGAATTCTAGCCACTTAACTTCTCCCTTGCATTGTACATCTTGGATAAAATAAAAACACCTTTTCAGCATTTTGTATTTGTCTGGTTTGTTTGTGCTCTAATCCTAAGGAAACTAAGTACTCCCAAAAGCACTGAGAGATGACCATTCTCTGCCTGCTATGTGCTGTAGGAAATAGAAGCACCATGAGTGCTTAAAAAATATATGCACCCCCAAAATTTGAAGTTCTTTTAAAACATTACAGTGCCATGTTTATTGAATATTTACTCTAAGGCAGAGACTGCATATGTTCATTTCTCCAGACCCTCTTCCCTTCCTTAAAAGCATACATGGGTTTAGAAAAAACAGATTGGCATTGAGATGTAGTATAAATATTTTGGAGTTTGATCTTCCCTCAAGTCTTGGTTTAACTCATTATTGTTCAGTTGCT
The DNA here is from genome assembly GCF_014754425.2 of Oryx dammah. Classification (NCBI taxonomy): domain Eukaryota; kingdom Metazoa; phylum Chordata; class Mammalia; order Artiodactyla; family Bovidae; genus Oryx; species Oryx dammah. Next base: position 103,159,696 of record NW_024070185.1, read on the forward strand.
AAGTCATGTCCAACTCTTTGCAACCCCATGGACTGCAGCATACCAGGCTTCCTTGTCCTTCACTATCTCCTAGTGTTTGCTCAAATTCATGTCCATTGAGTCAGTGATGCCATCCATCCATCTCATCTTCTGTCATCCCCTTCTCCTCCTGCCCTCAATCTTCCCCAGCATCCGGATCTTTTCCAGTGAGTTGGCTCTTCACGTCAGGTGGCCAAAGTATTGGAGCTTCAGCTTCAGCATCAGTCCTTCCAATGACTATTCAGGGTTGATTTCCTTTAGGATTTTCTGGTTTGATCTTGCAGTCCAAGGGACTCTTAAGAGTCTTCTCCAGCAACACAATTCAAAAGCATCAGTTCTTTGGGGCTCAGCCTTCTTTATTGTCCAACTCTCACATTTGTACATGACTACTGAAAAAAACCATAGCTTTGACCATATGGACCTTTGTTGGCAAAGTGGTGTCTCTGCTTTTTAATATACTCTCTGAGCCGAAATTTCCTCAATAGTTCTGTGAGACACATAATACCTAATTTGCTTTTTGTTCAGTTATTGAATTATGTAAATGAGTGTATTAAATCCTTGGGAATTAATAACTGTCAAGTCTCTTCATCAGCCACAGGATTCCACAAAACTGTCCTTTACTTGGAATGGAGTCAAATGAAGAATATAGGTCTTTCTGTTGCCCCTTGAAGAATGCGGTTACCTTATATGGGTAATTTAACTTCTGCTATCAGTCTGGACAGTATTAATCACAGCTGAATGAAATCTTTGTGTATATATGCACTCACTGAGGAGTAGGATGAGTTTACAAACAATTATGCAAATATGGCTGTATGTTTTTCTCCAGACCTAACCACAACATGAGAGGAGATTAATCAGTGTGGACATCTTTAGCAAATGGAGCATTTTGTTCTGTTTTTCCTGAGAAGATAAGAATTAGTGTCTAATGCTGAGTCTCAGTTCAGCTGTGTGACTGGGGTCGAGATGAGCATTGACTGAATTACCTCTGTTCTGTTTCAAATAATTATCCCCAAGAGAATCTAAACAGTGAAGCATAGCTGGGGCGATGGAGGTGAGCATGATCCAAAGAAAGTACATATTATTCCCTGGTAAATATTGACAGAAATACCCATTCTATACTGTTAAAACCAGCCCCCTAGGCTATCATACTCTTTTATCTCTTAAATTTCAATAGAAGAATGAATCCTGCCCTTTATGTAGATGTAGAAGTGGTAAACGATCCCCTGAAGTTGCTCAGTCGTGTCCGACTCTTTGCAACCCCGTGGACTGTAGCCTGCCAGGCTCCTCTATCCATGGGGTTCTCCAGGCAAGAGTACTGGAGTGGGTTGCCATTTCCTTCTCCAAAAGATCCCCTAGAGCTGTGAATTTCTTAATCATTGATCAGCTACAGTTAGAGAAGGAGGGCCCATTTATATCCATATCTCAATGTACAGTTATATATGTTATCTCCAAATGTACATTTCTTATGTGTGATATCTCATAAATATTATAATAGCCAAACTATTGGGTGACTGATCATGCATATGTCATTTTATTTCTGTGAGCCAAAGTTTCCTTATTTGCACAATGGGAATGAATTATATGAAAGTTGTCATTTAAGAGTAAAATACTCTAAAATTTAAAAGAATATCTTATAGCTATTTTTTCGATCAAAATCAGACTCATTTATTTAGATAATAATTTGAACTTTTTAGTTAATAAAATAATTTTATTTAATTTTTATTGTGTATTGGATTATAGGTAGCTATCAGTGTTAGGTTAGTTTCAGGAGTACAGCAGTAAGATTCAGTTGTACATTTGTTTCTATTCTTTTTCAAATTCTTTTCCCATTTAAGTTATTGCACAGTTACCTCTGCTGTACAGTAGGTCCTTATTCATGATCTATTTTAAATATATTGACATGAGTACATTTCAATCTCACACTCCCAATCTATTCTCCCTGACTCCAGCTCTCTTCTGGTAACCATTATTTCATTTTCTAAGTCGTTGAGTCTGTTTCTGTTTTCAAAGTAATTTATATCCGTTTTAGATATATATAAGCGATATCATATATTTGTCTTTCTCCATCTGACTTACTTCACTTAGTATGATAATCTCCAGGCCCATCAATGTTGCTACAGATGGCACTATTTCATTCTTTTTAATGGCTAACTAATATTCCATTGCATATATACATCATATTTATCCATTCATGTATTGATGAAGATTTAGGTTGCTTCCTCTTGGCTGCAATGAACACTGAAGTGCATGTATCTTTTTAAATTAGGGTTTTCTCTAGATACATGCTTAGGAGTGGGATTGCTGGATCATATGATAGTTCTAATTTTAGTTTTGTAAGGAAGCTCCATACTATTATCCATAGTGGATTTACCAATTTACACTTCCACCTGACTCCTCTCCAGCACTTATTGTTTGTAAACTTTTTGATGATGGTCTTTCTGACTAGTGTGAAGTGATATCTTATTGTAGTTTTGATTTGTAGTTCTCTAGTTATTAGCAGTGTTGAGCATCTTTTCCTGTGCCTGTTGGCCATCTGTATGTCTTCTTTGGAGAAATGTCTGTTTATGTCTTCTGCCCATTTTTTATTGGGCTTTTTTATACTGAACTACACAAGCTGTTTGTAAATTTTGCCTATTACTCTCTTGTGGGTCACATGGTTTGCAAATATTTTTTTTTCCCCTAAAAGTTTTATAGTGTTCCAATTGACCTTTAATCCATTTAGAGATTATTTATGTGTATGCTGTTAGAGAATGTTCTAAAAATTGTTTTCTTACATGTAGCTGTCCACTTTACCCAGCACCACTTATTGAAGAGGCTATCTTTTCTTCATTGTATAGTCTTGCCTCCTTTGTTGTAGATTAATTGAACATAGATGTGTGGTTGTATTCCTATTTCAGGGCCCTATTTCAGGGCTTTCTATCCTATTTCAGTAATCTCTGTTTCTTTTTTTGTGCCAGTACCATGCTGTTTTGATGACTGTAGCCTTACAGTATTGCCTGGAGTCAGGTAGCCTGATTCCTCCAGCTCTGTTTTTCTTTCTCAAGTTTGCTTTGGCCATTTGGGGTCTTTTGTGTCTCCATACAAATTTTAATATTTTTTCTTCTAGTTCTGTGAAAAATGCCATTTGTAATTTGATAAGGATTACATTTAATCTGTAGAAGAATTTAAAATTTTTAATTCATTTTTTAACAAATTTTATTGAGTACATATTATGGATCCTGGTGACTGAGACATTAAAGAATTTGCCCACAATGCAGGGGACCTGGGTTCAATTTCTGAGTTGGGAAGATGCCTGGAGAATTCCATGGTCAGAGGAGCCTGGCAGGCTACAGTCCATGGGTCACAAAGAGTCAGGCATGACTGAGCGACTGACACTTTCACTTATTATGGGTCAAGTTCAATTCTAGGCACTGGGATAAATAAAGGTACAAAAACCACTGCCTTCATAGAAATTGCCTTTAGCATATGGGCATAGACAACAAATAAATTATATATATATGAAAGTGTTATTTGTTCAGTTGTGTCCAGCTGTTTGTGATACAATGGACTATAGCCCACCAAGCTCCTCTGTTCATGGAATTCTCCAGTCAGCAATAAGGATTGGGTAGTCATTCCCTTTTCCAGAGGATCTTCCCAAGCCAGGGATTGAACTTGGCTCTCCCACATTGGACCCAGGTTCCTTATTCCCTGCTGCTGCTAAGTCACTTCAGTCGTGTCCAACTCTGTGCGACCCCATAGACGGCAGCCCACCAGGCTCCCCCATCCCTGGGATTCTCCAGGCAAGAACCCTGGAGTGGGTTGCCATTTCCTTCTCCAGTGCGTGAAAGTGGAGTTAAAGTGAAGTCGCTCAGTCGTGTCCGACTCTTAGCAACCCCATGGACTACGGCCTGCCAGGCTCCTCCGCCCATGGGATTTTCTAGGCAAGAGTACTGGAGTGGCAGCTTTATTCATATTTGCACACACACTCACACACAAGTTACCTAGTTTATAGTACTATAAATTTGATAGAAAAAAATTGAACAGAGTAAGATTTCCTGAGAAGTTTATATTTGAGTCAAGGCTTATAAATGAGTTGAACACCCTAAATATATAAAATATGGGTTAAAAGACCAAGTGAATATCTGTGTTGAACACATTGAATTATGAGTCTTTGTTTCTCCCTGTCTAATAATAGAGCTTCCAATTTCTTTAACACAAGTAAACAGTCTTTAAGTTACTCTAGAAAAATATTTAGTAAGTACAGTTACATCAGTGTGGGTTAAGTAGGATGAAAGTTTCAAACAGAGAATATAAAGCTAGGAACTGCAAGATCTGTGTTCTGGTCTTTCTCTGGTTGCAACTAGCTCAGAAAACTTGGGTGAAAACTAAACTGATTTTCTCTGCCTCTGAAAAGCCTTTTTTTTTTTTTTTTTTCCAAAACTGGTATAATACTTGTTCTACCTATATCCAAAATATCTATAGGGGTCACTTGGACATAGCATAACTGTACCATGTAAAAGTCCTATATGGAAGCAAGATGGCTTAAGATAAATTATGCATTTCTTGATAGATTGTAGAAGCCTCATGTTTTGTTTGCCTGAGAAGATCTCAAGTATTATAATCAGTCTACATCTTTGTAATATGTGTCTTACAGGTTTCCTGTTACAAGTACAGAAGCTCCTCTGCTAAAATACTTTCAAATTATGTGTTCATAGGTCTTTTTTGTAAAAAAGCTGCTCACCAGAACAAAAGTACATTGACTGTATCCAAGCAGATGAAACAATCACATGAAATCATTTTAGTCTCATTCATTTTTTTAAAATTGGTTTATGTCATATGTACTGTTTGATGTAGCACACTTCTACATTTTATGATGAAGAAAGCTAAAATGGAAACATCTTTGGATTTGTATTTTTAAGAGTTGACAGGAAACAATAAGGTTAAGAAGTAATACTGTCACCATCTCTGGTTCTCCTGTGAAACTTCACTTTGCAGAGATGTTTAGCAATATTTTGCACATGTCAGAAAAGACTTCTGCACAGCTGCTTAAAATCTGTATGTGTGCTCAATCACTCAGTTGTGTCCGACTCTTTGTGAACCCATGGACTGTAGCCCACCAGGCTCCTCTGTCTATGGAGTTTTTCCAGGCAAGAATATTGGAGTGGGATGCCATTTTCTACTCGAGGGGATCTTCCCAACCCAGGGATCAAACTTGTGTCTCTTGCGTCTCCTGCATAGGCAGGCAGATTCTTTACCACTGCACAACCTGGGAAGTCCCCTTTTTAAAAGCTCTTTCTGTGCTCACCTTTATGACAATTTTGGAAATTATGGGCTCGCACAAATAGGTGCTATTTTTAGGCATATGTTGTAGGCTGGATAACAGCTCCCTAAGATATCTGCATCCTCATCCCCCAAACCAAAGAATGTTACTTCATATGGTAACAGAGATTTTATAGATGTGATTCAGGATCTTAAGATGGAGAGATTGATTTTCCCATATTAGCCAGGTGGGCTCTAAATGTAATCACCATGGTTCTGTAAGAAGGCAGCAGAAGGAGATTTGACTTTAGAGACAGAAGAGGAGAAAGTGATAAGAAACAAAGACTTAAAGATGCTATGCTGCTGGCTCTGAAGCTGCAGGAAGGGGTTGTTAGTCAAGAAACGCAAGAAATGCAGTTCAGAGGTTGGAATAATCAAAGAAACGGATTTTCCCCTGAAAGCTTCCTGAAGGAGCACAGCCATGATGGCACCTAGGTTTTGGTCCAGTGAAACTGACTTCGGAGCTCTAAACTCTAGAATAAAAGAATAAATGTGTACTGTCTGAAACTACTGAGTTTGTAATAATTTATAGCAGCATCAATAGGAAATTAATACAGTGTGAAGCTCAAATTTTTGGCAACATTCCCCAAGGAGATGCAATTCATTAAGTCAACATGGGACTACTCTTTGATAAACAAGTTCCAGACTCACTCCCCCCAGAATGTTGAGAGTATCTGGTGGCATTACTGTTCAGTCACCAAGTTGTGTCTGACTCTTCGCGATACTATGGACTGCCACATACCAGGCATCCTTGTCCCTCACCATCTCCCAGAGGTTGCCCAAGTTCATTTCCATTGAATCAGTTATGCCATCCAACTATGTCATCCTCTGTTGCCCTCTTCTCCTTCTGCCTTCGTTCTTTCCCAGCATCAGGATCTTTTTCCAATGAGTCAGCTGTTGGCATCAGGTGGCCAAAGTATTGGAGCTTCAGCATCAGTCCTTCCAAAGAGTATTCAGGATTGATTTCCTTTAAGATTGACTGGTTTTATCTCATTGTGTCCAAGGGACCTCAAGAGTCTTCTCAAGAGCATCTATTACATCTACAAATATATCAGAGATCAGTAAAATTTTTGATCTGGAAGCATATGCAACCAGATTAATCATCTACCTCTACTTGGAATAATACAATTTTCAATATGTTGCTGAATTTTTCTGGGCCTCAATGTCCTTGTGTATAAAAGGCAACTAGTAATAATACTCATGTGCCTTTTGCTCAGTCATACCCAACTCTTTGTGATCCCATAGACTATAACCTGCCAGTCTTCTTTATCAATGGGATTTTCCAGGCAAGAACATTGCAGTGGATTGCCATTTCCTTCTCCAGGGGTTCTTCTCCAGCCAGAGATCAAACCTGCATCTCCTGTGTCTCCTGCATTGGAGGCAGATTCATTACCCATAATAATAATACACAAGTCTTAGGGCAAGATGAGGTGAAATAATGCATACTCAGCACTTATATAGATTTTTGACATAGTGTTTTGTATCAGTTAACATATTAACTTTTTTTTTGACCATAGCAAACCCTAAGCCAAGTCACATCAATCTATTAGATCAAGCTAAATTCAAGCTAAGTCACCACAAACACTACATGTAAAACTCAAAGTAGGAAGAAAACAATTTTAGATATTTAAATTAGTGACTCTGTTTTTCCAGTAGTCATGTATGGATGTGAGAGTTGGACTGTGAAGAAGGCTGAGCGCCAAAGAATTGATGCTTTTGAACTATGGTGTTGGAGAAGACTCTTGAGAGTCCCTTGGACTGCAAGGAGATCCAGCCAGTCCATTCTGAAGGAGATCAGCCCTGGGATTTCTTTGGAAGGAATGATGCTAAAGCTGAAACTCCAGTATTTTGGCCACCTCATGCGAAGGGTTGACTCATTGGAAAAGACTTTGATCCTGGGAGGGATTGGGAGCAGGAGAAGGGGACGACCGAGGATGAGATGGCTGGATAGCATCACTGACTCGATGGACATGAATCTGAATGAACTCCGGGAGTTGGTGATGTACAGGGAGGCCTGGCGTGCTGTGATTCATGGGGTCGCAAAGAGTCAGACACAACTGAGCAACTGAACTGAACTGAATGATTGAAAGTACCTGTCCAGATGTGCCAGTGTTATTTGGTTGCACTTCTAAAAAGTGTGCCTGTTACCTGGGTGAAAATTGTCATCCAGGTTTGGAGACCTGGGCTTTAACATTGACTAGAAAAATGGCCACAAGAGAGTTATTTTTCCATACGTGCCTAAATTTTCTTGTATGTAAAATGGAGATACAGTGAACTTTCCTGTATCAATGGGCTATCTTAAAGGTTCATTGCTACTTTTTTTTAAATTTAAATTTATTTATTTTTTTATATAAATTTATTTATTTTAATTGGAGGTTAATTACTTTAGAATATTGTATTGGTTTTGCCGTACATCAACATGAATCCACCACGGTTGTACACGTGTTCCCAATCCTGAACCCCCCCCTCTCACCTCTGTCCCCATACCATCCCTCTGGGTCATCCCAGTGCACCAGCCCCAAACATCATGTATCCTGCATCAAACCTGGACTGGTGATTCATTTCTTATATGATATTATACATGTTTCCATGCCATTCTCCCAAATCATCCCACCCTCTCCCTCTCCCACAGAGTCCAAAAGACTGTTCTATACATCTGTGTCTCTTTTGCTGTCTTGCATACAGGGTTATTGTTACCATCTTTCTAAATTCCATATACATGTGTTAGTATACTGTATTGGTGTTTTTCTTTCTGGCTTACTTCATTTATTCTGTATAATCGGCTCCAATTTCATCCACCTCATTAGAACTGATTCAAATGTATTCTTTTTAATGGCTGAGTAACAATCCATTGTGTATATGTACCACAGCTTTCTTATCCATTCATCTGCTGATGGGCATCTAGGTTGTTTCCATGTCCTGGCTATTATAAACAGTGCTGCAATGAACATTGGGGTACACATATCTCTTTCAATTCTGGCTTCCTCAGTGTGCATGCCCAGCGGTGGGATTGCTGGGTCATAAGGCAGTTCTATTTTCAATTTTTAAAGGAATCTCCACACTGTTCTCCATAGTGGCTGTACTAGTTTGCATTCCCACCAACAGTGTAGGAGGGTTCCCTTTTCTCCACACCCTCTCCAGCATTTATTGCTTGTAGACTTTTGGATTGCAGCCATTCTGACTAGCGTGAAATGGTACCTCATTGTGGTTTTGATTTGCATTTCTCTGATAATGAGTGATGTTGAGCATCTTTTCATGTGTTAGCCATCTGTATGTCTTCTTTGGAGAATTGTCTATTTAGTTCTTTGGCCCATTTTTTGATTGGATCGTTTATTTTTCTGGACTTGAGCTGCATAAATTGCTTGTATATTTTTGAGATTAGTTGTTTGTCAGTTGCTTCATTTGCTATTATTATTCCCATTCTGAAGGCTGTCTTTTCACCTTGCTTATAGTTTCTTTTGTTGTGCAGAAGCTTTTAATTTTAATTAGATCCCATTTGTTTATTTTTGCTTTTATTTCCAGTATTCTGGGACGTGGGTCATAGAGAATCCTGCTGTGATTTATGTCGGAGAGTGTTTTGCCTATATTCTCCTCTAAGAGTTTTATAGTTTCTGGTCTTACATTTAGATCTTTAATCCATTTTGAGTTTATTTTTGTGTATGGTGTTAGAAAGTGTTCTAGTTTCATTCTTTTACAAGTGGTTGACCAGTTTTCCCAGCACCACTTGTTAAAGGGATTTTCTTTTCTCCATTGTATATTCTTGCCTCCTTTGTCAAAAATAAGGTGCCCATAGGTGTATGGATTTATCTCTGGGCTTTCTATTTTGTTCCATTGATCTATGTTTCTGTCTTTTTGCCAGTACCATACTGTCTTGATGACTGTGGCTTTGTAGTAGAGCCTGAAGTCAGGCAGGTTGATTCCTCCAATTCCATTCTTCTTTCTCAAGATTGCTTTGGCTATTTGAGGTTTTTTGTATTTCCATACAAATTTTGAAATTATTTTCTCTAGCTCGGTGAAAAATACCGTTGGTAGCTTGATAGGGATTGCATTGAATCTATAGATTGCTTTGGATAGTACACTCATTTTCACTATATTGATTCTTTCAATCCATGAACATGGTATATTTCTCAGTCTATTAGTGTCCTCTTTGATTTCTTTCACCAGTGTTTTATAGTTTTCTATATCTAGGTCTTTAGTTTCTTTAGGTAGATATATTCCTAAGTATTTTATTCTTTTCGTTCAATGGTGAATGGAATTGTTTCCTTAATTTCTCTTTCTATTTTCTCATTATTAGTGTATAGGAATGCTAGGGATTTCTGTGTGTTGATTTTATATCCTGCAACTTTACTGTATTCATTGATTAGTTCTAGTAATTTTCTGGTGGAGTCTTTAGGGTTTTCTATGTAGAGGATCATGTCATCTGCAAACAGTGAGAGTTTTACTTCTTTTCCAATTTGGATTCGTTTATTTCTTTTTCTGCTCTGATTGCTGTGGCCAAAACTTCCAGAACTATGTTGAATAGTAGTGGTGAAATTGGGCACCCTTGTCTTGTTCCTGACTTTAGGGGAAATGCTTTCAATTTTTCACCATTGAGGATAATGTTTGCTGTGGGTTTGTCATATATAGCTTTTCTTATGTTGAGGTATGTTCCTTTTATTCCTGCTTTCTGGAGAGCTTTTATCATAAATGGATGTTGAATTTTGTCAAAGGCTTTCTTTGCATCTATTGAGATAATCATATGGCTTTTATTTTTCAGTTTGTTAATGTGGTGTGTTACATTGATTGATTTGTGGATGTTGAAGAATCCTTGCATCCCTGGGATAAAGCCCACTTGGTCATGGTGTATGATCTTTTTAATGTGTTGTTGGATTCTGATTGCTAGAATTTTGTTAAGGATTTTTGCATCTATGTTCATCAGTGATATTGGCCTGTAGTTTTCTTTTTTTGTGACATCTTTGTCAAGTTTTGGTATTAGGATGATGGTGGCCTCATAGAATGAGTTTGGAAGTTTACCTTCCTCTGCAAATTTCTGGAAGAGTTTGAGTAGGATAGGTGTTAGCTCTTCTCTAAGTTTTTGGTAAAATTCAGCTGTGAAGCTGTCTGGATTTGGGCTTTTGTTTGCTGGAAGATTTCTGATTACAGTTTCAATTTCTGTGCTTGTGATCGTTCCGTTAAGATTTTCTATTTCTTCCTGGTTCAGTTTTGGAAAGTTGTACTTTTCTAAGAATTTGTCCATTTCTTCCATGTTGTCCATTTTATTGGCATATAATTGCTGGTAGTAGTCTCTTATGATCCTTTGTATTTCTGTGTTGTCTGTTGTGATCTCTCCATTTTCATTTCTAATTTTATTGATTTGATTTTCCTCCCTTTGTTTCTTGATGAGTTTGGCTAATGGTTTGTCAATTTTATTTATCCTTTCAAAGAACCAGCTTTTGGCTTTGTTGATTTTTGCTATGGTCTCTTTTGTTTCTTTTTCATTTATTTCTGCCCTAATTTTTAAGATTTCTTTCCTTCTACTAACCCTGGGGTTCTTCATTTCTTCCTTTTCTAGTTGCTTTATGTGTAGAGTTAGGTTATTTATTTGACCTTTTTCTTGTTTCTTGAGGTATGCCTATATTGCTATGAACTTTCCCCTTAGCACTGCTTTTACAGTGTCCCACAGGTTTTGGGTTGTTGTGTTTTCATTTTCATTCATTTCTATGCATATTTTGATTTCTTTTTTGTTTTCTTCTGTGATTTGTTGGTTATTCAGCAGCCTGTTGTTCAGCCTCCATATGTTGGAATTTTTAATAGTTTTTCTTCTGTAATTGAGATCTAATCTTACTGCATTGTGGTCAGAAAAGATGCTTGGAATGATTTCAATTTTTTAGAATTTACCAAGGCTAGATTTATGGCCCAGGATGTGATCTATCCTGGAGAAGGTTCCGTGTGCACTTGAGAAAAAGGTGAAATTCATTGTTTTGGGGTGAAATGTCCTATAGATATCAATTAGGTCTAACTGGTCTATTGTATCGTTTAAAGTTTGTGTTTCATTGTTAATTTTCTGTTTAGTTGATCTGTCCATAGGTGTGAGTGGGGTATTAAAGTCTCCCACTATTATTGTGTTATTGTTAATTTCCCCTTTCATACTTGTTAGCATTTATCTTACATATTGCAGTGCTCCTATGTTCAGTGTATATATATTTATCATTGTTATATCTTCTTCTTGGATTGATCCTTTGATCATTATGTAGTGTCCTTCTTTGTCTCTTTTAACAGCCTTTGTTTTAAAGTCTATTTTACCTGATATGAGAGATATGAGTATTGCTACTCCTGCTTTCTTTTGGTCTCTATTTGCATGGAATATCTTTTTCCAGCCCTTCACTTTCAGTCTGTATGTGTCCCCTGTTTTGAGGTGGGCCTCTTGTAGACAACATATATAGGGGTCTTGTTTTTGTATCCATTCAGCCAGGCTTTGTCTTTTGGTTGGGGCATTCAACCCATTTATGTTTAAGTAATTATTGATAAGTATGATCCTGTTGCCATTTACTTTACTGTTTCGGTTTCAGGTTTATACGCCCTTTTTGTGTTTCCTGTCTAGAGAATATCCTTTAGCATTTGTTGGAGAGCTGGTTTGGTGGTGCTGAATTCTCTCAGCTTTTGCTTGTCTCTAAAGCTTTTGATTTCTCCTTCATATTTGAATGAGATCCTTGCTGGGTACAGTAATCTGGGCTGTAGGTTATTTTCTTTCATCACTTTAAGTATGTCTTGCCATTCCCTCCTGGCCTGAAGAGTTTCTATTGAAAGATCAGCTGTTATCCTTATGGGAATCCCCTTGTGTGTTATTTGTTGTTTTTCCCTTGCTGCTTTTAATATTTGTTCTTTGTGTTTGATCTTTGTTAATTTGATTAATATGTGTCTTAGGGTGTTTTGCCTTGGGTTTATCCTGTTTGGGATTCTCTGGGTTTCTTGGACTTGGGTGATTATTCCCCATTTTAGGGAAGTTTTCAACTATTATCTCCTCAAGTATTTTCTCATGGTCTTTCTTTTTGTCGTCTTCTTCTGGGACTCCTGTGATTCAAATGTTGGAGTGTTTAACATTGTCCTGGAGGTCTCTGAGATTGTCCTCATTTCTTTTAATTCATTTTTCTTTTTTCCTCTCTGATTCATTTATTTCTACCATTCTATCTTCTACTTCACTAATCCTATCTTCTGCCTCCGTTATTCTACTATTTGTTGCCTCCAGAATGTTTTTTATCTCATTTATTGCATTATTCATTATATATTGACTCTTTTTTATTTCTTCTAGATCCTTGTTAAACCTTTCTTGCATCTTCTCATTCCTTGTCTCCAGGCTATTTATCTGTGATTCCATTTTTATTTCAAGATTTGGGATCATTTTTACTATCATTATTTGGAATTCTTTATCAGGTAGATTCCCTATATCTTCCTCTTTTGTTTGGTTTGTTGGGCATTTATCTTGTTCCTTTACCTGCTGGGTAGTCCTCTGTCTCTTCATCTTGTTTATATTGCTGCATTTGGGGTGGCCTTTCTGTATTGTGGCAGTTAGTGGCGTTCTCTTTATTGTGGAGTTTCCTCGCTGTGGATGGGGTTGTATCAGTGGCTTGTCAAGGTTTCTTGGTTAGGGAAGATTGTGTTGGTGTTCTGGTGGGTGGAGCTGGATTTCTTATCTCTGGAGTGCAATGAAGTGTCCAGTAATGAGTTATGAGATGTCAATGGTTTTGGAGTAACTTTGGCAGCCTGTGTATTGAAGCTCAGGGCTGTGTGCCCGTGTTGCTGGAAAATTTGCTTGGTATATCTTGCTCTGGAACTTGTTGGCCCTTGGGTAGTGCTTGGTTTCAGTGTAGGTATGAAGGCGTTTGATAAGCTCCTATCGATTAATGTTCCCTGGAGTCAGGAGTTCGCTGGTGTTCTCAGGATTTGGACTTAAGCCTCCTGCTTCTGGTTTTCAGTCTTATTTTTACAGTAAGACTTCTCCTTCTATACAGCACCATTGATAAAACATCTAGGTTAAAGATGAAAAGTTTCTCCACAGTGAGGGACACCCAGAGAAGTTCACAGAGTTACGTGGAGAAGAGAAGAGGGAGGAGGGAGTTAGAGGTGATCCAAATGAGATGAGGAGGAGTCAAAAGAGGAGAGAGCAAGCTAGCCAGTAATCACTTCCTTATGTACGCTCCACAGTCTGGACCACTCAGAGATGTTCACAGAGTTATACAGAGAAGAGAAGAGGGAGGAAGGAGACAGAGGTGGCCAGGAGGATAAAAAGGGGGGATGAAAAGGAGAGAGATCCAGCCAGTAATCAGTTCCCTAAGTGTTCTCCACCATCTGGAACACAGAGAGATTCATAGAGTTGGGTAGAGAAGAAAAGAGGGAGGGAGGAGACAGAGGCGACCTGGTGGAGAAAAAGGAGAGTCCAAAGGAGAAGAGAGCAGTCAAGCCAGTAGTCTCGCTCCCAAGTAAAAATGGGTACTGAAGATTGGGTTCTTAAAGGTACAAAATTGATAACAAGTACCAAAAGGCAAAGATTAAAAATCTAGAGTAGAGGTTGGATTTTCAAAAATACAATATTAAAGAAAAGAAGAAGAAAAAAAGTCACAAAAATTATTTAAGAAATATATATATGAAGTTTGCTTTAAAAAACAGGGTCTTTTTTTTGAAAAGTAATAGTAGGTTATAAAAATGAAAATTAAAGGAGTAATAGAGGAGTTAAATTTTTTTTAAGTTTAAAAAAAAAAGAATGATCGTAAAAATAGTAAAAATATATCTAGGACTTTCTCTGGTGTTGTTGTGGGCAGTGTGGGGTCAGTTCATTTTCAGATAGTTCCTTGGTCTGGCTTATATTTCTCAAGATCTATAGGCCCCTTCCTATGTAGTCAGTATTAACTACAGGGTTTTAACTACAGGGCTTTAATCTATTGCACCTGTCACTTCCAAGGCGGTTCCCTCTGTTTTAGCTTCTTCTGTTTGCTGGTCTCTTCAGTGTCTGATTTCTGCCCTGACACGGGGGGGGGGGGCGGACACTTTTTTTAGGCTCACTTATTCAGTCGTGCTGTGGGAGGGAGGGATGCTGCAAACAAATAACACTGGCATATGCTCGCAGTGTCTCAACAACACTGGGCCTGCCCCCGCTCATGGCGCATGTGCCCTCCCTCCCCACACTGCTCAGGCTCTAGGTTGCTCTGCCAGGAATCGTCCAAGGCCAGCCCTGGGGCTGCATGCACCTCCCAGGTCTAAGCCGCTCAGGTTCAGGCACTCGGGTAGTCCTCAGAGGTGCAGACTCCATTGGGCCTGCATTTTGTGCCCTTCCCAGGTCCGAGCAGCAGGTGATGAGGTGTTTGGCAAGCATGATCACTGCGACTTATCGCCTCTCCCGTCCCTGCTGCTTGATTTCCTGGGTGTACAACTGGCGCACCTTCTCAGGCGAATGATGACTGTCCAGAACACCAAGAAGTCTTAGTTAGCAAAGAAGCCTGCTTGCAGTTTGGTAGATAATGTCTCTCTGGGGCCGTGATTGCCCCCTTCCGGGGATGGTCTGCAGCCAGCTATCTCTGTTCAGTCCTTTGTTCTGTGCACATTCCTGGCGGTGTCTTAGGTTAGAGCTTTTTGCGTGGTAGCTATACCACAGTCTGGTTTGCTAGCCCAAGTTAGTTTGCTCTGATTACCCTCGGGGCATTCAGGCCGGATCCTTACTATAAGCAGTGCAGCCCGCACCTCCCTGCCCAGCCCCAGCTTGCTAGTGGCAGATCCAGGCATCTGCACTGCTTCTCCGCTGGGGCAGTTACCACTGAGCTCATAATCTGTGGGTTTTAATTATTTATTTATTTTTCCTCCCTGTTATATTGCCCTCTGTGCTTGCAAGGCTCACCACAGATTTGGCAGTGAGAGTGTTTCCTGGTATTTGGAAACTTCTCTCTTTTTAAGACTCCCTTCCTGGGATGGAGCTCTGTCCCTACCTCTTTTGTCTCTTTTTTTGGCTTTTATATTTTTTCCTACCTCTTTTCAAAGACAATGGGCTGCTTTTCTGGGTGCCTGATGTCCTCTGCTGGCATTCAGAAGTTGTTTTGTGGAATTTACTCAGCGTTTAAATGTTCTTTTGAATTTGTGGGGGAAAAGTGGTCTCCCCATCCTATTCCTCTGCCATCTTAGGACCGCCTCCTCATTGCTACTTAAACACAGAATTTAGGAAAATAGCAAAGCATAGTGGCTAGAATATAGTAACTGCTCAAAAGATGACAATTATGAACAATAATAATTGTTAGACACTGGGAATGTAAACTTGATAAAAATTATATGATTTACCCAGAATTTCATAAGTCTAGGTATTAAACTCTGAGTGCTTCCAGTAAATAGATGGATGTGAAAGTGAAGTCGCTCAGTCATGTCCAACTGTTTGCAACCCAGGGACTGTAGCCCACCAAGCTACTCTGTCCATGGGATTCTCCAGGCAAGAATACTGGAGTGGATAAATAGATAAACATAACTCTTAAGCAATCTATGTTCTACATCAGCTTTGTCTATTAGAAATATAATGTGTACAACATATATTATTTTAATTTTCCTAACATCCATATTTATTTTAAAAAAGCTACTGAAATAAGTAACAGTAAATGAGATTATGTTAATAGCATATATTATTAACTCAATACATCTAAAATACTATCGTTTCAACACATCAAGTATTTTGTATCCTTTTTAAAAATACTTTGTCTTTGAAATTCATGGTATTTACCCTTAAGTAAGGTAAGTAAAGTAATGCTCAAAATTCTGCAAGCCAGGCTTCAGCAATATGTGAACCATGAACTTCCAGATGTTCAAGCTGGTTTTATAAAAGGCAGAGGAACCAGAGATCAAATTGCCAACATCCGCTGGATCATGGTAAAAGCAAGAGAGTTCCAGAAAAACATCTATTTCTGCTTTATTGACTATGCCAAAGCCTTTGACTGTGTGGATCACAATAAACTGTGGAAAATTCTGAAAGAGATGGGCATACCAGATCACCTGACCTGCCTCTTGAGAAACCTATATGAGGTCAGGAAGCAACAGTTAGAACTAGACATGGAACAATACTGGTTCCAAATAGGAAAAGGAGTATGTCAAGGCTGTATATTGTCACCCTGCTTATTTAACTTCTATGCAGAGTAAATCATGAGAAACACTGGGCTGGAGGAAGCACAATATCAATAACCTCAGATATGCAGATGACACCACCCTTATGGCAGAAAGTGAAGAGGAACTAAAGAGCCTCTTGATGAAAGTGAAAGAGGAGAGTGAAAAAGTTGACTTAAAGCTCAACATTCATAAAACGAAGAACATGGCATCCGGTCCCATCACTTAATGGGAAATTGATGGGGAAACAGTGGAAACAGTGTCAGACTTTATTTTGGGAGGCTCCAAAATCACTGCAGATGGTGATTGCAGCCATGAAATTAAAAGACACTTACTCCTGGGAAGGAAAGTTATGACCAATCTAGATATCATACTAAAAAGCAGAGATATTACTTTGCCAACTAAGGTCCGTCTAGTCAAGGCTATGGTTTTTCCAGTGGTCATGTATGGATGTGAGAGTGGACTGTGAAGAAAGCTGAGCTCCAAAGAATTGATGCTTTTGAACTGTGGTGTGGGAGAAGACTCTTGAGAGTCCCTTGGACTGCAAGGAGATCCAACTAGTCCATCCTAAAGGAGATCAGTCCTGGGTGTTCATTGGCAGGACTGATGCTATAGCTGAAACTCCAACACTTTGGCCACCTCATGCAAAGAGTTGACTCATTGGAAAAGACCCTGATGCTGGGAGGGATTGGGGCCAGGAGGAGAAGGGGACGACAGAGGATGAGATGGCTGGATGGTATCACCGACTTGATAGACATGAGTTTGGGTAAACTCTGGGAGTTGGTGATGGACGAGGAGGCCTGGTGTGCTGTGATTCATGGGGTTGCAAAGAGTCAGACATGACTGAGTGACTGAACTGAACTGAAGGTAACCAAACCATCTGGTTTCTCTAGGACTGTCCAGGTTTTCACTCTGAAAGTCTTTACCCTAGAAAACTTCTTAGAGGCAGTTGTTTATAGCACATCCTGATTTGAACTCTAAGCTATAATCAGAAATAGCTGATCTATATATTTCATCCAATTCACAGTTGGGAGATTCACATTTCAAAGTTCTTCAAATGTACTGGAAAGTAATTGAATTGAACATCCATTGTTTCATTAAAGTTAATTACAACTTAAAAATGTAGTTCCTCAGTCTTAGTAGCTTTTAGATGTTCAAATAATGCCCTACTACATTGGGCAATGCATTTATCTCCCTTTTTAAAAAAATTACACATCAAATAAGCTATGCCTTCTGGAAATTTACTCTCCTAAACTTTTCAAGTACCATCCTGGAACTGAGCAATGGGATTTTTTATTGTACTGTATACATTACTGAGCAGTATTATACATTAATATACAGGACATTACAGAGATATGAGCACTGCTTTAAAGATGTACTAGCATGCATTGTAATTTTATAAAGTGTTGACTTAAGGAACATCCATTTGAAAAGAAAAATGGATGAAATGTGGTGACAAAGGCAGAAATATAAAGCATCAGTAAATGTAAGTTGTGGGGGAGGTATAAATAAAGCACGTGGATATTCATTCATTCTGTGATGGAATTACCAACAGTAAGCCAGGTCTCCTGGCTCTGTGATGAGAATGCTAAAGACAAAACTTAGTGTTCTGTTTTGTTTTGTTCTTTCCCCATCTGGTCTGACTTCACACCTCTTGCAATATCATGGACTGAGCCTTGAGAGACCCACAGTTACTGTGAACACGTAGAGACACTGCATTAATTATAACAACAACAGCAGTATACCAATCCGTAGCTTGGATTGAAACTGATGAATTCTAAAGGATAAGAACTGAGGTAGATCTAAGCCAAACACATCTAGTATCAAGTTAATGGTAATGGTGGCTTAGAAAGGGGACAGACAAGGTAGGAGTTGCATTCTTTGTGGAAACGGGAAGTATAGAGTTACACCTGCAGGAAACTGGGAACCTTCTGTGCTGCGTGCTAAGTCGCTTCAGTCGTGTCTAACTCTTTGTGACACCATAGACTGTACCAACAAGGCTCCTCTGTTCATGGGATTCTCCAGGCAAGAATACTGGAGTGGGTTACCATGTCCTTCCCCAGGGGGGAACCTTCTGCGCTACACATAAAGTCGGGGCCCTGAAACAATGCTCAATCTATGTAATTAGGGGATGAAGATCTTTCTCTAATGCCAGTAAAGTGGCAAGAGAGCTCATCTTCTGCCTGTGCTCACAGAGGGAAAAGCAAACGCATCTACAATGAGAATTTGGAAAACCCAGCATGTGCCATGCATGCATTTGGGTCAGAATATGTTATTCACATGGAATAGGGATCACAAGGAGGGAAATAATGCAAAAAAAAAAAAAAAAAAAAAAAAACCAGTCTTAAGACCATAAACCTCATGGTTTGGGCAGAAGCAAATAAAAGAAACCACGCCGTGTAGATGCTTCCAAAACCCAGAGGACATGTGCATCCCATTGACAGAGGGGATAGACTGTGGCGGAAAGACCACCACGAAAAATAAACACATAACCCAAAAATACAAATTACTGGAGGAAATGATCTACTACGTGGGAGATCAACAGAAACAACAAAGCATAAAATTAATACCCCAAGACACTGAAATTACAGAACATAAAAAAGAGGCTATCAAATAAATACATTTTAAATGATTAAAGAGAACATTGATGGAAACAAATTAAAATAGAACAAGAACTTATCAAAAATGAATCATTAGAATTTGAAAATGGATATTGTAAAAGAAAAATATGTATATAATTTTAATTTAAAAAATAAAGTCAATGTCTGTGCCCAACAGATTAGCCATAGCTGGAGAGAGAAGTAAAGACCTAGAAGATCAAGTTACTAAGATGGAAGTATAGCAACAATAAATAGAAGTGAATAAAGAAAAAAGAGGTGAAGAATTTGGACCAGAAACTTAGAAGTTTCAATATTTCATACTGGGGATATATTACTAATATTCTGAAGCAGTATGTGGCACATAGAAAGTACTCTAGAAATATTTGCTGAAAGGATGAATGAATGAATGAATAGAAATCCCAGAAAGAGAAGACAGATGCTATGCGCCTAAAGAGTGAAAATTAAAGAGAGAATAGCGGTGAACTTCTCGGAACTGGAGAGAGTTATGAGATGTAAGTGAAAGAAATTTAGGGAATCCTAAAGAGGAAAAATCATAATAAACATACACTTAAAAACCATAAACACAGTAAAAAATCTTGTAAAGCAAACAACGGAAAAAATAATATCAAAAACAGAAGCTAAATGTTTGGTAGAATTACTAGCAACAATAGAGGCTAGAATTAAATAATACACAACATTCCAAACAATAATTTTAAGCCAATTATTCTATAAGACCTCAATGTTATTCAAGATTGGTAATAAATTGAATATAATTTCAGTAAAGGCTGAAGGCTTACAAAACATAAAAAGAAAAGTGCTGGTAAAGGTTCTGTTTCAGAAAGCAGCAAATTGTATGTAGAAGGAATTAGAAATACACATGAAATAATAATAAATTACTTGATACATAGGTAGATCTAAATAAACAAACATAAATAATATTAACTAATTTGAAGTAATGAGAAATAAGGTGAAAACAAAGTATTCCAAAACAATAATATGAAAGATTGGGGTGAAAGATATTCCCATTTGAATGCAGAGTTCCATCAAATACAAAGGAGAGATAAGAAAGCCTTCTTCAGTGATCACTGAAAAGAAATAGAGGAAAACAATAGAATGGGAAAGATTAGACATCTCTTCAAGAAAATTAGAGATACCAAGGGAACATTTCATGCAAAGATGGGCTCAATAAAGGACAGAAATGGAATGGACCTAACAGAAGCAGAAGATATTAAGAGGTGGCAAGAATACACAGAGGAACTGTTCAAAAAAAAAAAAATCTTCACAACCCAGATAATCACAATGATGGGATCACTCACCTAGAGCCAAACATCTTGGAATGTGAAGTCAAGTGGGCCTTAGGAAGCATCACTGTGAACAAAGCTAGTGGAGGTGATGGAATTCCAGGTGAGTTATTTCAAACTGTAAAAGATGATGCTGTGAAAGTGCTGCACTCAATATGCCAGCAAATTTGGAAAATTCAGCAGTGGCCACAGGACTGGAAAAGGTCAGTTTTCATTCCAATCCCAAAGAAAGGCAAAAAGAATGCTCAAACTACCACACAATTGCACTCATCTCACATGCTAGTAAAGTAATGCTCAAAATTCTCCACGCCAGGCTTCAGCAATACATGAGCCATGAACTTGCAAATGTTCAAGCTGGTTTTAGAAAAGGCAGAGGAACCAGAGATCAAATTGCCAACATTGGCTGGATCATGGAAAAAGCAAGAGAGTTCCAGAAAAACATCTATTTCTGCTTTATTGACTATGCCAAAGCCTTTGACTGTGTGGATCACAATAAACTGTGGAAAATTCTGAAAGAGATGGGATTACCAGAGCACCTGAGCTGCCTCTTGAGAAATCTGTATGCAGGTCAGAAAGCAACAGCTAGAACTGGACATGGAACAACAGACTGGTTTCAAATAGGAAAAGGAGTACGTCAAGGCTGTATATTGTCACCCTGCTTATTTAACTTATGTGCAGAGTACATCATGAGAAACCCGGAGCTGGATGAAGCACAAGCTGGAATCAAGATTGCCAGGAGAAATATCAATAACCTCAGATATGCAGATGACACCACCTTATGGCAGAAAGTGAAGAGGAACTTAAGAGCCTCTTGATGAAAGTGAAAGAGGAGAGTGAAAAAGTTGGCTTAAAGCTCAACATTCAGAAAACGAGGATCATGGCATCTGGTCCCATCACTTCATGGGAAATAGATGGTGAAACGGTGTCAGACATTATTTTTTGGGGCTCCAAAATCACTGCAGATGGTGATTACAGCTATGAAATTATAAGACACTTACTCCTTGGAAGGAAAGTTATGAGCAACCTAGACAGCATATTAAAAAGCAGAGACATTACTTTGCTAACAAGGGTCCATCTCTTCAAGGTTATGGTTTCTCCAGTAGTCATGTATAGATGTGAGAGATGGACTATAAAGAAAGCTGAGCACCAAAGAATTGAAGCTTTTGAACTATGGTGTGGGAGAAGACTCTTGAGAGTCCCTTGGACAGCAAGGAGATCCAACCAGTCCATCCTAAAGGAGATCAGTCCTGGGTGTTCATTGGAAGGACTGATGTTGAAACTCCAATACTTTGGCCACCTGATGTGAAGAGCTGACTCATTTGAAAAGACCCTGATGCTGGGAAAGATTGAGGGCAGGAGGAGAAGGAGATGACAGAGGATGAGATGGTTGGATGGCATCACTGACTCAAGGAGATGAGTTTGAGTAAATTCTGGGAATTGGTGATGGACAGGGAGGCCTGGTGTGCTGCAGTCCATGGGGTCACGAAGAGTTGGACACGACTGAGCAACTGAACTGAACTGATAAACAAACTAAAATGTTCTAGATTCTTTGAATCATTTGGTGGGAGTTTAAAGAAGACACCGATAAGACTATTGCTATATATGCATCTTAGATTTTAAAAGTAAATGATAAAAAATAAATCTGCTATATAGATAGTATTGAATTGGCCAAAATGTTTGTTCATTTTTCCCATAAGATGGTTCTAGTAGCAGTTAATTTTTAGCTTCATTCAAAGCAATTTTTTAAGATTATATTGTGATAGCTATCATGTCAGCATGCATTCAAAAACATTAACAAAGTTGGTGGATTTCTGTATGAAAGTGAAAGTGAAGTTGCTCAGTCATGTCCGACTCTTTGCGACCCCATATACTGTAGGTCTACCAGGCTTCTCCGTCCATGGGATTTTCCAGGCAAGGGTCCTGGAGTGGGTTGCTATTTCCTTCTTCAGGGGATCTTCCCGACCCAGGAATCAAACCTGGGTCTCCTGCATTGCAGGCAGACACTTTACCCTCTGAGCTACCAGGGAAGCCCAGATTTCTGTATAGCCATTTTAATATTGAAGATGAATGAGAAAAAGCAACATTTTTGTCATAGTATGCTTTATTATTTCAAGAAAGGTAAAAATGCAAGTGAATAGAAAAGGTGCTGTGACTGACTGAATGTGTCCAAAGCATTCTGTGAAGTTTCTTGTGAGTCATTTCTTGTGGAGGATGCTCCATGGTTGGGTAGACCAGTTGAAAATGATAGCAATAAAACTGAGACAGTACTTGAGAACAGTCAACAGTATACCATGTGGGAGATAGTCAACATACTCAAAATATCCAAATGGAGCACTCATCATTTGCACCAGGCTTGGTTATGTTTGATGTGTGGGCTCCACATAAATTAAATGGAAAAATAAACCTTCTTGACCATATTTCCATATGCAGGTCTCTACTGAGAAATGAAAATGTTCCATTTTTAAAACAGATTGTGACAGTAGGTAAAAAGTGGATACTGTACAATAATGTGAAACAGAAGAGATCATTGGGCAAGTGAAGTCGACCACCACCAACTGCACCAAAGTCTGATGTTCATCCCAAGAAGCTGATATTTTGTACATGATGGGATTGGAAAGGAGTCCTCTGGTAAGAACTCCTTCCAGAAAAACCAGACAATGAGTTCCAACAAGTACTATTCCCAGTTAGACTGACTGAAAATAGCACTCGATGAAAAGTGAGCGGAATTAGTCAACAGAAAATGCATAATCTTCCATCAGCATAATGCAACACCATGTGTCTCTTTGATGACCAGGCAAAAACTGTGATAGCCTGGTTGGAAAGTTCAGATTCATCCACCATATTCACCAGATGCTGTACCTTTGAATTTCTATTTATTTCGGTCATTACAAAATTCTCTTAGTGGAAAAAAATTTTCAATTCTCTCGAAAACTGTAAAAGGCACTTGGAATAGTTCTTTGCACAAAAAGATAAAAAGTTTTGGGAAGATAGAATTATAGAGTTACCTAAAAAATGGCAGAATGTTGGAACAAAATAGTGAATACACTGTTCAGTGAAGTTCTTGGTGAAAATGAAAAATTTGGCTTTTATTTTTGTTTAAAAACCAATATTTATGCATACATATAGTATATATGTACTTTCACACACATACACCTTCAAAATTATTAGAGGAAATGAAAGAGAATAGACAGAATTTCATCAATCCAAACGAAGACAGGAAACAAAAACAAAAACAAAAAACAAAGGAAACACATATAGTAGAACAAATACTACTATAAATAATAGTAGAATAACAGGTATGAAGTCAGTAATCACCATTAAAAAATGTCACAGGGTCAATCAGGGAACTCAGACAAGTTTCAGAGCTGTGTCTGCATCTTGAAGAATTTGGCATTTGTTTCATTTCAGATTCTATATAATCCCTAATATATTTGGCCAGTCTCCCTTTATCTTTTTTAAATCCCAGGTGTAATTTAAGGAAAAGTTGAATCTCTAGATTTAATTTACCAAATGTGATTTTCTATAGGATACTTGATAGCTTTAAAAACAAACATTAAAATGATTTTTTTTCTTTCCCTTCAAACACCAGAAGGTTATAATTAATAGATTTTGGTTTGGTTTGGTTTAAAGAATACAAACCCTCAATTCTGAGAATTCTAAGTATAGATAAAAACATATTTGAGCTTTGTAGGCTGAGATACATATATGCTATCTGCATTTGGATGTGTTTTATTCTCCATCATTCCCAGTCGACCTCACCCCAACCCTTGCCAATTCTGTCTTCAGTTTACAAACAAACAAAACAGTGGTACTCCTGAACAGTGAAAACTAATTACAAGTAACATTATTTTAGATCCATGGTTTGTAGAGATCTGTGCTTTAGAAAGTCTTTATATTCTTTTGTGTCTCATAACAGTTTCTGAGTTAGAATCATTATTTAGAATTTGTGCTCTAAACTATTTTTCCTATTTAAACTTTGAAATTGACTTTTTTCCCCTGCAGAGTCTTTTATTAATTTGTTGGTGAGAGAAGGTATTCAGGAACTTCATACCAAGGTCCTATTTCAGAAAACAGTGGTAAATTAAACAAAATAGTTTTAGATTTACCGAAAAAAATAAAAGATAATACAGAGAGCTTGTGTGTATCATTGTCTATTTTCTCCTATTGACATATTTTGTTACTAGGATGCATTTGTCACAAGTAAGAAACTTAGTTGGTACCTGACTATTAATTAAATTCTTCCCTTTATTTAGATTTCCTCAGTTTTCCTTAATATCCTTTTCCTGTTTGAGAATTCCATCCAGGATACCACATCATGTTTAGTTGGCAAGTCTCTTTAGATGACTCTGTCCTGCAGCAATTTTTCAGACTTTCCTTGTTTATGATGACCTTGACAGTTTTGAGGAATACCACTCAGGCATTTTATGGAATGTCCCTCCATGTGGATTTGTCTGATGTTTTTCTCAGGGTCGAACTGGGGTTTGGGGCATTGGAGAGGACTTCAGAGATGAAGGGCCATTCTCATCACATCACATCAAGGGTGCATGCTGACAACATGATTTATAACTGAGGGTGTTAACCTCAATGACCCAGCATACATAGTGTTTGCCAGGTTGGAAATGGATTACTTTTCAACAAACTCCTCTTTATTATTCAGAGAGGCTTTGGGGGAGAGGTTTGTGATGTCTGATCTTGGTTCAGGGAATATAAATTGTTAATCCTGGTCCTGCCATCAATTTCCTGTGTCACTTCGCTTCTTCAGGTCTCAGCTGTCATCTATGGGGTTTAGAGAAAACACCAAAATATCTTAGATTCTATGTTCTCACCTTTTTTATATATTTTATTTAATTGGAGGATAATTGCTTTACAACTTTGTGTTGATTTCTACCATTATTTTTATCCCATTTTGTCAGAGTCCTGGTAAAAAGAAAGATGGGTAATTTGAGGAGAATATGGTAAAGAAAGTATTGTCAGAGATGTGAGTGGGGTATAGGGGAAAGCCAAGATTTAGCACAGCCCTCTGGGTCCTATGCCAGCAGGGTGCCTACATCGCACCTAGAACTTAAAGAAGGGAGGACAGAGTGCTTCTGGGGTCCATGAGACACAGATGCTCACACCACAGGGGAAGGCGCCAGAAAGGAGCTGTGCCACCATCCAAAGGACACAGGCTGCCTATGACAAACCTGTAAAAAGGGAGGAACCAATTTCCTGATTTTAGGCTGCTCTCTCTATCTCATCTGGATGAATCTAACCTGAAGCTAGAAGGCAAGGAAGCCCAGAGAGGTAAGACACATGGGGCACAGGAAAGGGTGGGGAGGAGTAGAAAGTGTACCTGTATGTGGATGACCAACCCAAAGACAGGTTTACTGAACACTGTGAGTTACGACCGAATCAACTCAGCCCCGATCGTGACATGCCCAGTGGAATTCAATAGTTTACAGTAACTATCACTTAAGTATTTGCAGAGACAAAGGACCCAATGAATTTGCAAACAGCCCATGCTTATGTAATATAGTTCTAATGATTGCAGTTTGCTGTTTAGTTTTCAATCATCTCAGACAAAAGGTGTGATTTCTCTTTCCTATCAAAATTTGAAATACATGCACACAATTCCAATGGGCTATTTCTCCAGCTAGATAGTCCAAGTTTCTTCCAGACGAGGTGGAAAATTAGATGAGGTTACGCTAAAGAGTCACCCAAGTCTAGGATCTGTAATTCCATGTGAATACAAACCACTTCCTTGGAAAGATTTATATCCCTAAGATTCATTAATGTTGCACTGAGAATTAACATAAGGATAAGAAGAAATGAACAGAGGTTTTGAGGGATAGATTAAAAAATAGAAGTTTAATACCTATATCAGGGCAACATCAATCAAAATGGCAAAGGAGAAACTTAAGTCCCCCTTGTGAATTAGGAAACTCAAAATTGCACTAGATAGGCAAGTGTCCATTGCATAGAAATGACTCCACCTTAAATATAATTTAGGCACAGAAAACGTATAGGTGAAAGGAATTTTGCAAAAGGTGTTTTACATTCAACAAAGCTTTAATATTTCTTATATCACTTACATCATTGTAATATAGACATTATTACGCCCGTCTCAATGATGAGGAAAAAGAAGCTCACGCATGAAGCACCTGGCCCAAAGTCACAGCGTTCTAGTACAGGGCCAGACATATATTTGACACTCAGCAAACAAATCTGAAGGAGTAAAGTTTAATTAGCTTAAGTGCTGAGCTAATCTAGAAAGGACTGACCAACACGCGCTACTTTCTGGCACAGTTGCTGTCCCCAGGGAGAAGTCAGCCAGGGTTCCTCTTCCATGTTCAACCCAAAGAGGCTCATTTGAACCCCTGAATGAAAATAACTTTTATATTCACTAATGACTATAATTCTTTCTATTACTTAATAAATGGGATGAACAAGAGAGTTCTTACGAAGCCAGATAGCATTTGCAAATGGGCTAGTGTGACTTGACGGATGGATCTGGAACCCGACGCCAAGAACAGAGATGCTGAAACCTGCAGGTGTCGGCAGGAACTGACTTCTGAGCCATTTCTCTTTCTTTGGAGGGTGATAATCTGGGCTTTTTAACTGATTAGCAAATCTAAAAGGTGCTCTTGTTTTCTTACTTTGTGTATAAGAATCAGCTATCTGCTGGAAATTCAGCAGCGCTTTTCTTTCTCTACCTACCTAGCTGTAGCTTCCCTCTTTACTTTGAGGACTGTCAAGCAGATGGATAGAAAGTCATGAAACCTAAGAGATTCAAAGGACTGACTTAGAGAATAGGATCTGTTTCTGCTGGGAGCTAGAAAAATGAGAAAAGTCAGAGCAGAACTATTTTTACAAGCTGCACATTGTTTATACTGCTGAGTATTTTTAAAAGGATTTTGAGTATTTTAAGGAAAGATTGGATGTTTTAACTACTATATCATGGTGGGTACAATGGAAAAAAATCTTGATTTGGAGTTAGACAGTCCTAGGTTTGGTTTTGAACATATTACTTATTTTGTTTTTTAAGCTTTGGGCAATTTTCTTTGTAACCTCTCTATGTCTTATATGAGAAAGAAAATCTGTTTTAAAATGTACCCTTTAGTCCAGTGGTTCTCAATCTTGACTGCTCATTAGAATCTCCTGGGGAGTTTTAAAACGCACAGATGCATGAGTCCATTAAATGCTTATATGTGGGACAAAGGTATTAAAAAATACTACCTGAATGTAGATTAAGAGTAAGGGTAGACAACTAGTGCTTAACCAATCAGAATGAAATGGTCAGTTTTTCAGGGACATAGAAAATTGCAAGGTTTTCTCTAAACCCCCATGAATGGGGAAGTTGAAACCCAGGAAGATTCCCAAGTTTATATAAAATCACACGATTTAGATTTCAGGTCTTCTGAAATCTGGGTCATAATATTTTCTAAAATATTATAAACTTGGCCTGAGTTACTCATAAGCTACCCAGAGCAGAAAACAGGGTTTGAGACACCTACGCCTTTAATAATAATAATAATAAACAACACAAGAGGCAGCTTGGCAGTGAGGTTATCCTCTACGATGCCTGCACTCTGATCACCAACATATCAAACCTTGGATTTGGCTTAAACCAAGAGTCACAGTCTCTCTTGTCCACCAAGTTTAGGCAGGCAACAGACCTGGAACAAGACAGGACAGGGAGATGGGAGCCAGGATGAAGTGGAGGGTCCGCTTTTTGAATTCAAACATTTAACAGATTTCAGAACAAGCAGAACAAATTGATGACCTGAATTCCCCCTTATAATGTGCTGGCTTACATACCTCAGCTTCAGACTCCACTAGTGTGTGCAGGAAGAACTTGACAGCCTGATATGGTTCAGAGTTTTGTCTTTCATCTGATATTGTTGCATCATCTGTTTTCTAGATCCAAAGAAACCAGAGGCTGGAGAGACTGAGTATTGGTCCCAGCTCTCAAGGCCAGACAGATCTGGGGCCACGTGGCCCTGAGCAGCGAACGCCTTGGGGGGTGAGCGAGGGGGTGGGGAGGGGGTGGCGGCGGCGGCCCCCTAGCAGGGGCAGGCCTGGAAGGTCCCAGGGTGGGAGAGCGAGAACCAGGACAGAAGAGTGAGAACCAGGACAGAAGCCTTGGTAGTCCCCACCTCATGCTTTTCTGGGCATTGTCAGAGCCTAAGACCTGGAGTTAGAAGAGACAGCAGTTCAAACCCTGGTGACACACGTCCAAGCTGGGAAACTGTGAGTTACTTTCTCTTTACTTTTTTTTTTTTTTCCACTATGAAAATGAGAATGATAAAACTAGTTACTTCATAATCGTACTGTGGGGATTCAATAAAGTAATGCATGTTAAATGTTTAGCTCAGTGCCAAGTGGAGTTCTTGTGGTTTAACTGGTTTTTTGCTATCATGGTTGCTGTTTTGCTGTGCAGTATCACTTCCCATTCTGAAGAATGAACATTCAGAGTTCTTGATGTTTTTAAGGACCAGATAGTTTTAAACTGGTGTTCTCCTCCTGCAGGAGTAGTCTCTTTGCCATCCACAAGCCAATATGCTTGAGTTGACTCAACTGAGAGTTTCGTATGTGGTACATTCTAATCTGCAGCTTGATGTCTGGAACTAGGGTATCACAGCTTTAGGTTGACTGCTGTGTGGCTGAGGCCAGAGATTTGCTATATGGCTTCCCTTCCGTCTCCTGTTCAGAAGGGGCAGTGCAATGGTAAACAGGAGGAAGTCTTTGGTCTGGATGAGAAGGAGAAGTACACTCATTGGACCAAGGAGAGATGATAGGACCAGCAGAGCGGAAGCTGGGGGCAGTGGGCTCCACCCCATCCAGTTCGCACAGCTCCTTGGAGAAGGATGAGGTTGGGGAGGGCAGGAGGAGGAGTCTGGTCTCCATGGCCACCCACCCAATTCCATGTTAGAATGTATCCATGAGGGGGGAAAAAGTGCTTTTAAGGAAAAAAAAAAAGCGTCAGAAGCTTGAGAATGTTCAGACCTCCTAGACCCTGGAAACAATGACATCCTTTCCCCATAGCCCGAGTGAGAGGACTTTGGCCTGGAAAACTGGGAAATTTCCTTTCCATCACTGTCTCCAGTGTCTTGTCCTGGCCTCATCCCATCTGTCATCATCCTGCACACATAAGGAAGGGCATGTATGTGTGGAGTGATGGGGCGGACACGTTTTCCAAGCCTCCAGGGTACCCCAGACTATGTTACAAGAGGATACTCTTAGTGTTTCTAAGCTGTATGAGGCTTCCAAGGCCCCTGAGACTTGGACTTGAAAGAAAACCCCGATAGCCCATTTATTGGCTCGCCAAGCACTCCCTGCCCTTGGCCGTCGGCTGGCCCGGCTGCTGTGTTGAGACCATCACGCAGCCGCCTGCTTGTCCCCAGTGCCGTCCTTGTTGAGAACCACAAGGTGGCATTGCAGATTCAAGTGAAGCCACAAACCCTCTTGCTCCAGGTGAGGCTCCAGCGCTCCACACCTGGGAGTCAAGAGAACATCTGTCCCCATCTGCTTATTCTCCAGATGGTCACGCTGAGGCTCAGAGACAAGGTGTAACCTGCTTGGAGAGTTACGGCATAGAACAGAAGTCTCCCAAAACTGCTCAGGCAGGGAGATGCTTGACCCAGTGTTAGGTACCAAGATAATGAAATGTGTCCCTTCAATTTAGCGAAGTGTAAAATACATCCATGTGATTCCTAAATAAATAAATAACTTCCTTGATTCAAGTGGGTACAAGAAATTAGAGCATAAATGCCTCAAGGGCAGGGGTTGTACCTACTTCACTTGTCACATTTAAGATCCTGGAACCAGCATTCAGAATAGAGATTTATGGTCCCTAATACCTGTTAGGTTCTCTCCTTTTGGTAGCTTTTTCATCTTCAGACCAGATTTCTAGAAGTGAATGGGGCAGCATTTGCTTTCCCCTTGATCTCTCATTGATTCAGTTAACACATGGTTACTGAGACCCTCTCAGGTCCGCAGACTGGGCTGTGCACCTGCCGGGAGCCTGGCCTTGGGTTTGGCAGTGAGGAGGTGCCCTGCTCTTGTGGGTTTACTGTTGTCTCGTGCCCTGACTTAAAGGGTTTGAACAGGGATGTTTTGAATTCCTTCCTTCTTCACCCACCTTTGGTTTCTCCCCAGAATTTGGGGTCCACGCTTTGTTTCTGATTCTTGGGGAAGCAAGGTAGTCTCTGAAGTCCAATGGCAGAGTCTATTCCCCTGGACAAGACCTGCAGCATCACTGCTGATATGTTACATGGGGATGACCCCTCATTCTCTCACTCTCTGAGGCACCTTGAGAAAATCATTTTTTCTTTCGGTCTCAGGTTCCCTGTGTCTAAAATTTGCTCAAAGCTGAATATGCTATGCTATAGTTCTAGATCATCTAACGCCAGCCCCTGATGAAACTTGTTAGCAATTGAAACTTCTCCCCCACTGCTTCTGCTTGGGTTCCTTTTCACCAAAACATTGGCTGTCCAATGAAGGGTCCCTGATGACTGAATCTGGAATGTATATTCTTTGGAAAGCTCTGAGGTTGGGACTTGAGGGAAAAAGAAATGCCATCATGCTGTTTTAGAAAAATTCTCTTCCTTCAGAGGAAAAAGATCAGTGATTCTTAGGAGGAAAAATGAAAAAACATATCATGTACCCAGAGGAAGCTTTGTTGCTGTTGTGTATTTTAATGCTCATGTAAACCAAAGGATCCTGCTTGGGACCCTGCATCTCTTAGAGTGATGTTCAAGAGGAGACAAGAACCGGTGATGTTCAAGGGTAGATCAGATTTTCTAATCCAAAATTTAATAATCCCTACAGGTAAAAATCTCATAGTGTGAAAACTCACCCAAGTTGGAAAGGGTACTAAATTAAACAGTCCATTTACAGATGTGAGTAAAGCATCCTTCCTTCCTTGGGCTACACTCTAGCTTAGGTCTCTCCAGGCTGCAGGGAGTTTGGCTGACTGGGTCCCAATGCTGCCTGCCATCCCCACCCCACCTTCTGCTCTCCTAGTTTAGAGTATTTTCCATTCTTTCACTCGTTCCACACATGACATGGTTTCCAGGCACAAATCCATCTAACTCCAGGGTCCCCATGTCCTTTCTGAAGCCTGATGGCCAGGACTGGATGGTGCCCTATGACAGCCCCCATGCAACATTTTGTGCCCTTTCCTGTGCTAAGCAGGGCAGCAGGGAGACGAGGGAGACCTGGCCTGTGTCTTTGAAGAGCGCATCGTACAAAACAAAGGTATCATGTATCTGTAAACACAGAAAACAGAAACAAAAAGCAAGAGGCTTAAAGTAGTTTTCCATGGATGGGACAGAAAATAGCCCTTATAACAGACACGGAGTTCTTAGCACACCATTTGTATTATCAAGTTTCTGGATGTTCTTATTCTGTTCCTAATATTTCATTAAAATGGGTGTCTGCATTTATTGCCAATGAGTGTCACCCATATGAATATTAAAGAGAGCTCTGTTCCCAGAGGAGAGGCTAGTTACATCCTTCCTTTTGTCTGCCTCCTTTTCTTTCTTTTAAGTCAGGGATGGCTCAGTAGTGGGAGCAGAAAATTTGCTTCTTTTATCCCTTTCTTTTGTATGAATTGACACAGCTGGGACTCAGGCAGGAAATGGTGCTTGCCCTCAGCCCAGGATGGACCAACATGCTGGATTCTTCTTGTAGAGGAACTTACCTTTGCAACAGTGCTTGTTTCTTTTTTGTGCTGATTGCACTTGTGAGATGGTTAGACTGAGAAATGCAGTGCCCTGGAGACAGGGTGTGAATGCTCCTGCTTCATGATGGGCTATCTTTGGTGGCAGAGTCCTGCTGCAGGCTCTTCAAGACTTTGGTGGAAGGGAGAATAATTCCTCAGCTAATTCAGAGGCCCTGGGCTTTTATTGTAACTAGAGCAGAGCCCACTCTTTACTGTAAGTTTGTAGGAGATACTGCCAGTTGCAGGGCAAGGCTATAGGCATCTTCTTGATTCCTCCTTATGACAGTCCTGCAAAGCAAGGGGGAATATCAGTTTATCCCCACAGAGACTGAACCTATGTGCCTGTAGGAGGTAAGTCCCAATCGATGCAGGAAAGACCAGGCACAGAAGGAGAGGCTGTAGTTAAACTCAGAATTTTTGACCTCAGAGCTTTAATAAGTCTTCATGTCCTATATCTGCCTCCAGGACAGGCCCCGTTGTGCATGACATTACTATTAGCAAAGCTCTAGTCACATAAACCCAGCTCATTTATTCCTCATAACCGCCATATGGGGTTGAGATGACTATCCCTGATTTTCTTCCCTTCATGCGTAGGAGAAATTGGACAACTGTATAAAATTGAAGGGTGCAGTACTGTGTAAGTGTGTGTGTGAGTGTGTGTGTGTGTGTGTGTGTGTGTGGTGGATGGGGGGCAGTGTTTAATCAACATCTCTGCTTCCCACCTCAAGTTCTAGAAAACACAGTGGAGCAAACAATTAGGGTGAACCCGATTCCCTCTGTACCTCAGTGAATATTTCCCTTCACAAAAGATGTTCCCAAAGCTTTGTCAGATCTAAAATGTTTAAACAAAATTTACATTATTTTCAATGTAATCTGTATGCCCTGAGTAAAAATTGGGATTATGTGGTTTGTAAAGATGTTAAATATGCAAATCAAAGTTTGACTCCCTCAGTTAACTATAATTTATGTTTGTTGGTAATTTAAAATTGAACAAGCACTTTTGAATATATTTAATTTAATACTTTTGAAAACATTTAATTTAATACTTCCAGGGATCATACAAGGTAGATATTATCTCCACTGTACAAGAAGAGCTAACTGAGGCATAGAGATGATCATAAATTTCCCAGCCACTTAGTGACAGATGTCAGTCACTTGTCACTTGATTCAAAATATCATACCCAAGTTCTTGGAATTTTCCATAAGGGGCAACTGCCATCTTTTGTTCTTCTGTCCCTGGAAAAAACTCCTTCTGTTGGCTGTTACTGTCTCAATAGCTTTACTTCAAGCAAGTTCTTAATTTAAAAAAAAAAAATCATATTGCTGGCGATGGGACACAACATAAGTGAGAAAGGGCACTTTATTCCTTCTATCAGCTCAACCTGTAGTCGCTTGTACATGTAAAAATTACAGATGACAGTTTATCTGTGAGTCTGATACCCTGAATCATAAACAACCCTCTTGGGTTTTGCTGAAACAGCAGGAACAATGTGTGTCCAATTGCTGGACAGGTAAATAGTTGGGGCTAAGACCATTAGAGTTATTAGCTTAAGTAACATTCACTCCACTCAGTGGGCAGGGCTCCCAGATTTGCCAGAGAACTTATGAAAGTCTGTGAGTGGATGGCATCAGACCCTGGAATTGGAATAAGCTCTTTGAAAAAATATATGAAAATCACCAAAGCATTTCATCCTGTATAGTTTGATGAATTCAATAGCATGATATAATTAGATGGGGCCTTCAGTTCAGTTCAGTTCAGTTCAGTCACTCAGTCGTGTCCAACTCTTTGCGACCCCATGAATCACAGCACGCCAGGCCTCCCTGTCCATCACCAACTCCCAGAGTTGACTCAGACTCACGTCCATCGAGTCAGTGATGCCATCCAGCCATCTCATCCTCTGTCATCCCCTTCTTCTCCTGTCTCCAATCCCTCCCAGCATCAGAGTCTTTTCCAATGAGTCAGCTCTTTGCATGAGGTGGCCAAAGTACTGGAGCTTCAGCTTTAGCATCATTCCTTCCAAAGAAATCCCAGGGTCGATCTCCTTTAGAATGGACTGGTTGGATCTCCTTGCAGTCCAAGGGACTCTCAAGAGTCTTCTCCAACACCACAGTTCAAAAGCATCAATTCTTTGGCGCTCAGCCTTCTTCACAGTCCAACTCTCACATCCATACATGACCACAGGAAAAACCATAGCCTTGACTAGATGGATCTTAGTCAGCAAAGTAATGTCTCTGCTTTTGAATATACTATCTAGGTTGGTCATAACTTTTCTTCCAAGGAGTAAGCGTCTTTTGATTTCATGGCTGCAGTCACCATCTGCAGTGATTTTGGAGCCCCCCAAAATAAAGTCTGACACTGTTTCCACTGTTTCCCCATCTATTTCCCATGAAGTGATGGGACCAGATGCCATGATCTTCGTTTTCTGAATGTTGAGCTTTAAGCCAACTTTTTCACTCTCCTCTTTCACTTTCATCAAGAGGCTTTTTAGTTCCTCTTCACTTTCTGCCATAAGGGTGGTGTCATCCACATATCTGAGGTTATTGATATTTCTCCCAGCAATCTTGATTCCAGCTTGTGTTTCTTCCAGTCCAGCGTTTCTCATGATGCACTCTGCATAGAAGTTGAATAAGCAGGGTGACAATATACAGCCTTGATGTACTCCTTTTCCTATTTGGAACCAGTCTGTTGTTCCATGTCCAGTTCTAACTGTTGCTTCCTGACTTGCATATAGGTTTCTCAAGAGGCAGGTCAGATGGTCTGGTATGCCCATCTCTTTCAGAATTTTCCCCAGTTTATTGTGATCCACACAGTCAAAGGCTTTGGCATAGCCAATAAAGCAGAAATAGATGTTTTTCTGGAACTCTCTTGCTTTTTTGATGATCCAGTGGATGTTGGCAATTTGATCTCTGGTTCCTCTGCCCTTTCTAAAACCAGCTTGGGGCCTTAACCATCATCAAATTCAAACATTCCTAGAAAGGGAAATGATTTGCCTAGGATCCCAGAGCAGGTTAGTTGCAAGGCTGGATCTCTTGATTCCTAAGGATGACCCTCTCTTTGAGTTACTGAGTGGAAATGTACTGAACCCCATCACATTTTGGTGTTAAGGATAAAACAAAATTAACATGTGGACTGCAGTCCAGCTCAAGAAGAAAACAGGGCAGTAAGTAGAATTACAGTACATCCCACAGAGGCTATAATAATAGCTAACCCTTTTTCAATGGAATATCTTGTATGGGCCTCAGTACTTGGAACGGCCCCAAAAGTGGGTGTATTCTTATTTTAAAGATGTGGAAGTAATCATCTATACAGACATTGGGTCAGTTCAGTTCAGTCACTCAGTCGTGTCCGACTCTTTGCGACCCCATGAATCGCAGCACGCCAGGCCTCCCTATCCATCACCATCTCCCGGAGTTCACTCAGACTCATGTCTATCAAGTCCATGATGCCATCCAGCCATCTCATCCTCTGTCATCCCCTTCTTCTCCTGCCCCCAATCCCTCCCAGCATCAGAGTCTTTTCCAATGAGTCAACTCTTCGCATGAGGTGGCCAAAGTACTGGAGCTTCAGCTTTAGCATCATTCCTTCCAAAGAAATCCCAGGGTCGATCTCCTTCAGAATGGACTGGTTGGATCTCCTTGCAGTCCAAGGGACTCTCAAGAGTCTTCTCCAACACCACAGTTCAAAGCATCAACTCTTCAGCGCTCAGGCGCCTTCACAGTCCAACTCTCACATCCATACATGACCACAGGAAAAACCATAGCCTTGACTAGATGGATCTTAGTCAGCAAAGTAATGTCTTTGCTTTTGAATATACTATCTAGGTTGGTCATAACTTTTCTTCCAAGGAGTAAGCGTCTTTTAATTTCATGGCTGCAGTCACCATCTGCAGTGATTTTGGAGCCCCAAAAAATAAAGTCTGACACTGTTTCCACTGTTTCCCCATCTATTTCCCATGAAGTGATGGGACCAGATGCCATGATCTTCGTTTTCTGAATGTTGAGCTTTAAGCCAACTTTTTCACTCTCCTCTTTCACTTTCAGCAAGAGGCTTTTTAGTTCCTCTTCACTTTCTGCCATAAGGGTGGTGTCATCTGCATATCTGAAGTTATTGTTATTTCTCCCAGCAATCTTGATTCCAGCTTGTGTTTCTTCCAGTCCAGCGTTTCTCATGATGCACTCTGCATAGAAGTTAAATAAGCAGGGTGACAATATACAGCCTTGATGTACTCCTTTTCCTATTTGGAACCAGTCTGTTGTTCCATGTCCAGTTCTAACTACTGCTTCCTGACCTGCGTACAGATTTCTCAAGAGGCAGGTCAGATGGTCTGGTATGCCCATCTCTTTCAGAATTTTCCCCAGTTTATTGTGATCCACACAGTCAAAGGCTTTGGCATAGTCAATAAAGCAGAAATAGATGTTTTTCTGGAACTCTCTTGCTTTTTCCATGATCCAGCTGATGTTGGCAATTTGATCTCTGGTTCCTCTGCCTTTTCTAAAACCTCCTTGAACATCAGGGAATTCACGGTTCACGTATTGCTGAAGCCTGGCTTGGAGAATTTTGAGTATTTCCCCAATATTATGTCCAGTAGTATATATTCATAATAAATGTATTACGAGTGGAGTAAATCATGGAGTAATATGTATATACTCATAATATATACTCGTAATACAATTACGAGTATATCAGAAAATTTGGATAACCAGAGAAAGAGAAATAACTATATTGACTTAGGAGAAATGAGTAAGTGATACCTGAACTGAGTTTTCAAGGAAAGCTAGTACTGAGGCAGGTAAAGAAGGGAAAAGGATGCTAGAGACTGTGCATTGGTGTAAAAATTATTTGATGGTGACTGTAATAAGGTTAAGAGGCATACTGTTAAACATTAGAGCAAGGACTAAAGAAAGTAAAGTGAGTGATATGACGTAGCCAATATTGGAGATGAAAGGTAATCCTAAAAGTTACTCATTTACTCCATGATAAGGCAGAAAAGGAAAAAAAAAAAAAAGTGAAGAGCACATTAGATTCCAACATGATAGACTTAAACCCAAACATATCAATAGTTACATTAAACATGAATGATTTAAAGATAAAAACACTCCAATAAAAAATCAGAGATCATCTATTATATTAGAACGTCAGATCCAACCAAAATTGCTGACTACGGGTCCTGTGAGTCCTTAAAGTAACACTTTAAGTCATTTTAAAAAAATATACAGGCTGAAAAGTAAATGGTAAAAGTATAAGTAAAAAGTATAGAAATATATACAAAGCAAACACTGACTATAAGAAAACCAAAATGGCTATGTTAATATTAGTCAAAATAGACATTAGAAAAATGGAAATTCTAGAAATAAAGAGGGATGCTTCATCATGGCAGGCAAGTCAGTTAATCTAGAAGACTTAACAATCCTAAATGTGCATTCATATAATAATAGAGTTTTAAAGTATACTAGATCAACTGATAAAAATGGAGAAGCATACAAATCCATGTTGGAGACTATAACATTCCTCTTTTAGTAACTGATAGAAGGACATGTAGACAGAAAATCAGTAAGAGCATAGAAAACTCAAGCAACACTATTAACAATCATTCTAATTGGCATTTATAGACCACTCCACCCAACAACAGCAGAAAACACATTCTTTTCATGTGTACATAGACGTTCACCAAGATAAGCCATTTACTGGACAATAAAAAAGCATGAATACCTTTTAAATGACTGGATAAAAACCAAGGGTAGCATTTAGATCTGTTCTTATCTTTACCATAAACCGATCATATCTGCATTATGTCAGTAGAATTAATAAATTAATATTATTGCAATTCAAGCCTGTTATTCTGTTAACTCATTGTGTGACTTTTGGCAAATTTCTCTGTATGTCTAAACCTCGATTTTTCCAAAATTATTTGGTATTAACTAGACAATGTTTTCTTAAATTTTTCTCTACTTTTTGTTTATGAATCCAGCCCCTTGCACAATGCCTGTCATGTAGAAGGACATCTCGATAAATATTTGTCCAAAAAAAATGAATAAGTGATTATTCTGATTGAAGAGATGTTTGATGGTCTCTGCTTCATTTTATCCTTTACTTCTCTGACATTAAAATATGCCTTCTTTCCAAAATGCAATAGACTAGGGATTGGAATTCTTGGTCCTTACATAAGTACTTTCCCCTTGTTAATTTATCGTGAACTCTAATGGATATGCAATTCAAGTGCAGTTTTCAGTTCATGCTTTATGGAGTCACAGTCTGATGTCTTTAGGTAAACGGCAGTAATATAAATGTTTGTTGGAGCAGTATATAAGAAATGTGCGGACCTATATGCTATAGAAAATGTAGGTAATGTTTATGAAATGACAGGTAACAATAATGGAACTCCCTTGGACTGCAAGGAGATCCAACCAGTCCATTCTAAAGGAGATCAGCCCTGAGTGTTCTTTGGAAGGAATGATGCTAAAGCTGAAACTCCAGTACTTTGGCCACCTCATGCGAAGACTTAACTCATTGGCAAAGACTCTGATGCTGGGAGGGATTAGGGGCAGGAGGAGAAGGGGACGACTGAAGATGAGATGGCTGGATGGCATCACCGACTCGATGGATGTAAGTTTGGGTGAACTCTGGGAGTTGGTGATGGAGAGGGAGGCCTGGCGTGCTGCGATTCATGGGGTCGCAAAGAGTCGGACACAACTGAGCGACTGAACTGAACTGAACACTTCAGAGTAACAAATTTTACACCTAACAAATTCATTCGTCCCAAGCTATGTAGTATATCTTACAAAGTCCATTTTGCTATTGAAAGCATGAATTCCATAATAATGGTTAAAGTATCACTAACAGTGTACCAGTTGTTTTAGGAATTATAGTAAAATGTTATGACTTTGCAACTATTTTTTTAAACTCAAATTATTATTTTTATTAATAACTGACATTCTTTTTGATAAAACAATGTTGTAATATACATAAATTTTACTATTTGAGCAAAACCTGATACTATAATATTCTGTCCACCTAAGTAAATTAAAAAATTTAAAGGTCAAACTTATATACAGGGTTCACACTATAAAGAGAAATGTAGATGGGCCTTGGAGAAAGAAGACTGGACCCCTGGACCACCAGTCTGTTTTGGAAAGCTGGTGCAGACCTGAGATAACTTTCTCCCCTGGGTAGGCCAACTGGAAAGCCCACTTTACCTGAGTGGATGGCGTGTCAGGCGAGCACAGGGCTTGGTGAGGGAGAGGTCACTGTTTTATGAACTTAGGTCATTTGCAACTGTTTTCGACCTATTCTTAGGGTGAAGAATATTTTAACTCAGTATTCTTCAAAGTAAATCCTCCAAAACCATAGTCACATGGGCTGTAAATGTTATAAGGAAAGAAGGAAGGCAAGCACAGCAGTTCTTTTGAAGTTCTGGAAACACTGACTTAAATACTCACAGGATGTTAGAGGTCTTGAAGTATGTTAACGTGCATTATAAATTTCAAAATGATGAAGAGAGGGGAGCATCTTATAAAGGACTGACTTCCCAAACATTTTGCCATGCTTATCAGTGTCCTGTGGCTGCAACAAATTACCACCAGTGTAGTGGCTCACAGCAATAGGAAATTATTCTCTCACCATTCTGGCGTATAAAAGTTTAAAAGCTATGTGTCAGCAGAGCCACCTTCCTATGGAACCTGTAGGGGAGAATCCGTCCTCTGCTTCCTCCAGCTTCTGATGGCTGTTGGTATTCTCTGGTGTGTGGCAACATCACTCCAATCATGCTTTCTGGCCCATTGCCGCCTCCTTTGTCTTTTTTCTCTGTCCCCCTGACTTAAACTCATATTAAGGATACTGTCACTTTATTTAGGGCCCACCTAGATAACCCAGGACAAGCTACTCTTTTGTCAAACCTTCACTTGCTGTTCAGTTGCTGAGGCATGTCCGACTCTTTCATGACTCCATGGACTGCAGCGCACCAGGCTTCCCTGTCCTCCCCGATCTCCTGGAGTTTGCGCAAATTCATGCCCATTGAGTCAGTGATGCTATCTAAACATCTCATCCTCTGTCACC
Organism: Oryx dammah; assembly: GCF_014754425.2. Lineage (NCBI taxonomy): Eukaryota > Metazoa > Chordata > Mammalia > Artiodactyla > Bovidae > Oryx > Oryx dammah. The sequence goes on from NW_024070185.1 coordinate 103,199,776, forward strand.
TGCTTCTCCTTTTGCCTTCAATCTTTCCCAGCATCAGAGGTTTTTCCAGTGAGTTAGCTCTTCACATTAGGTGGCCAAAGTATTGGAGCTTCAGTATCAGTCCTTCCAATGAGTATTCAGTGTTGACATCCTTTAGGATTAACTGGTTTGATCTCCTTGCTATCAAGGGACACTCAGGAGTCTTCTCCAATGCCACAGTTTGAAAATACCAATTCTTTGATGCTCAGCCTTCTTTATAGTCCCACTCCCACATCTGAGTTACATCTTTTGGAATATATTATAGTATTCATTTTTCTACCTCATAAGGTAATATTCACAGGTTCCAAGGGTTAGGAAGTAAGCATATCCTTTTCAGGGCCACCTTTCAGCCTAGTACACCGTGGAACCGTTTCAAGGAATTATCTTCTGTTCATTCATATATCGCTCAACAAATATTTTGAGCTACTACCATATGTCAGGAACTATTATAGGTATCACAGGTGTATCAACAAATAAAATTTTACTAGAATAAATTCTAGAGCACTCTGTGAGGTTAAGAAACATGATTTGAAAATGCTAAAGATTCCTCCAAGCATGTGAAGTGTTATATAAATAACGCAATATATCTTTTCTTTCATTTAGAAATTTAGCTAATATTATTGGAATTTCTTATATTTATCAGGCACTGGTATAGAGTAGAAGTGGGTGAATACCTTCATGAAGCTTGATGCTACTTGGAAATATAGGCATATGCATAAAAGTCATACCCAGAGTAAAAAGAAAATCTATTAGGATCAAAAGCAAGAAAATAAATTCTTTTTTAAAAATTGAGATACCAAGTGGGCAAAATAAAAGAATTGAAATAGAATTCTCAAGATGAGTGAATGGCAGAATGGATAATTAGAGATGTTGAGCATCTTTTCATATGTTTGTTGGTCATCTGTATGTCTTCTTTGGAGAAATGTTTATTTAGGTCTTCTGCCCACTTTTTCCTTTTTCCTTTTTTTTTTTTTAATTGAAGGATAATTGCTTTACAGAATTTTGTTGTTTTCTGTCAAACCTCAACCTGCATCAGCCATAAGTATACATATATCCCCTCCCTTTTGAACTTCCCTCCCATCTCCCTCCCCATTCCACCCCTCTAGGTTGATACAGAGCCCCTGTTTGAGTTTTTTGAGCCACACAGCAAATTCCTGTTGGCTGTCTATTTTACATATGGTAATGTAAGTTTCCATGTTTCTCTTTTCATACATCTCACCCTCTCCTCCCCTCTCTCCACGTCCATAAGTCTATTCTCTATATCTGTTTCTCCATTGCTGCCCTGTAAATAAATTCTTCAGTACCACTTTTCTAGATTCCGCATATATGCTTTCAGTTCAGTTCAGTCACTCAGTTATGTCCGACTCTTTGTGACCCCAAGAACCGCAGCATGCCAGGCCTCCCTGTCCATCACCAACTCCTGGTGTTTACCCAAACTCAGGTCCATTAAGTCAGTGATGCCATCCAACCATCTCATCCTCTGTCATCCCCTTCTCCTCCTGCCCTCAATATTTCCCAGCATCAGGGTCTTTTCAAATGAGTCAGCTCTTTGCATCAGGTGGCCAAAGTATTGGAGTTTCAGCTTCAACATTAGTCCTTCCAATGAACACCCAGGACTGATCTCCTTTAGGATGGACTGGTTGGATCTCCTTGCAGTCCAAGGGACTCTCAAGAGTCTTCTCTAACATTACAGTTCAAAAGCATCAATTCTTCAGTGCTCAGCTTTCCTTATAGTCCAACTCTCACATCCATACATGACTAGTGGAAAAACCATAGCCTTGACTAGTTGGACCTTTGTTAACAAAGTAATATGGTATTTATCTTTCTCTTTCTGACTTACTTCACTCTGTATAATAGGTTCTAGGTTCATCCACCTCATTAGAAATGTGACTCAAATGTGTTCCTTTTTATGGCTGAGTAATATTTCATTGTGTATATGTGCCACAACTTCTTTATCCATTCATCTGTCAATGAACATCTAGGTTGCATCCATGTTCTATAAATAGTGCTGTTCTATAAATAGTGCTGTAATGAACAATGGGATACATGTATCTTTTTAAATTTTGGTTTCCTCAGGATATATGCCTAGAAATGGGATTGCTAGGTCATATGGTGGTTTTATTCCTAGTTTTTTAAGGAATCTCCATAACGTCTTCCATAGTGGCTGTATCAGTTTACATTCCCACCAACAGTGCAAGAGCATTCCTTTTTCTCCACCTCCTTTCCAACATTTATTGTTTGTAGACTTTTTGCTGATGGCCATTCTGGCCACTGTGAGATGATATCTTATTGTAGTTTTCATTTGCATTTCTCTAATAATGAGAGATGTTCAGCATCTTTCCATGTGTTTGTTAGCCATCTGTATGTCTTCTTTGGAAAAATATCTGTTTAGTTCTTTTTCCCACTTTTTGATTGGGTTGTTTGCTTTTCTGACATTGAGGTATATGAGGTGTTTGCATATTTTGGAAATTAATCCTTTGTCATTTGTTTCCTTTGCTATTATTTTCTCCTGTTCTGAGGGTTGTCTTTTCATCTTGCTTATAGTTTCATTCGTGGTGCAAAAGCTTGTCAGTTTAATCAGGTCCCACTTGTTTGCTTTTATTTCCATTACTCTAGGAGGTGGGTCATAAAGGATCTTGCTTTGATTTATGTCATTGAGTGTTTTGCCTATGTTTTTATATTTTCTGGTCTTACATTTAGGTCTTTAATCCATTTGAGTTTATATTTGTGTATAGTGTTAGGAAGTGTTCTAATTTCATTCTTTTACATGTAGCTGCCTAGTCTACCGAACACCATTTATTGAAGAGGCTGTCTTTGCCCCATTGTATATTCTTGGCTCCTTTGTCAAATAAAAAGTACTCATAGGTGCATGGGTTTATTTCTGGGCTTTCTATCTTGTTCCATTGGTCTATGTTTCTGTTTCTGTGCCAGTAGCATACTGTCTTGATGACTGTAGCTTTATAGTATAATCTGAAGTCAGGAAGGTTGATTCCTCCAGCTCAATTCTTCCTTCTCAAGACTGGTTTGTCTATTTGGGGTCTTCTGTGTTTCCATATGAATTGTGAAATTTTTGTTCTAGTTCTGTGAAAAATGTCATTGGTAATTTGATAGGGATCACATTGAATCTGTAGATTGTATTTGGTGGTATAGTCATTTTCAAAATATTTATTCTTCCTACCCAGGAATATGGAATATCTCTCCATCTGTTTATATTGTCTTTAGTTTCTTTCATTAGTGTCTTATAATTTTCTATGTACAGTTCTTTTGTCTTCTTAGGTATCTTTATTCCTAGATATTTAATTCTTTTTGTTGCAATGGTGAATCGGATTGATCCTTTAATTTCTCTTGCTGATTTTTCATTGTTAGTATATAGAAATGCAAGTGATTTCTGTGTTTTGACTTTGGATCCTGCAACTTTGCTGCTGCTGCTGCTGCTGCTAAGTCACATCAGTCGTGTCCAACTCTGTGTGACCCCATAGACGGCAGCCCACCAGGCTCCGCCATCCCTGAGATTCTCCAGGCAAGAACACTGGAGTGGGTTGCCATTTCCTTCTCCAATGCATGAAAGTGAAAAGTGAAAGTGAAGTCACTAAGTCGTGTCCGACTCTTCTCTACCCCATGGACTGTAGCCTACCAGGCTCATCCATCCATGGGATTTCCCAGGCAAGAGTACTGGAGTGGGGTGCTATTGCCTTCTCTGGCAACTTTGCTAAATTCACTGATTAGATCTAGTAATTTTCTAATATTATCTTTAGGGTTTTCTATGTACAGTATCATGTCATCTGCAAACAGTGAGATCTTTACTTTTTCTTTTCTGATCTGGATTCCTTTTATTTCTTTTCTTCTCTGATTGCTGTAGCTAGGACTTCCAGAATTACATTAAATAATAGGGGGGAAAGTGGACACCTTTGTCTTGTTTCCTGACCTTAGGGAGAATGCTTTCAGTTTTGTTATTTGGGAGATTTTTGATCACAGCTTCAATTTCAGTGCTTTCAATTGGGTTGTTCATAATTTCTATTTCTTCCTGATTCAGTCTTGAAAGATTGAATTTTTCTAAGAATCTGTCCATTTCTTCCAGGTTATCCATTTTATTGCCATACAGTTGTTCATAATAGTCTCTTATAATCCTTTGTATTTCTGCATTGTCTGTTATAACCTCTCCTTCTTCATTTCTAATTTTGGTGATTTGATTCTTCTCTCTCTCTCTCTCTTTTTTTTTTTTTTTTTTTTGATGAGTCTAGCTAAAGGCTTGTCAATTATGTTTATCTAATCAAAGAACGAGCTTTCAGTTTTATTAATCTTTACTATTGTTTCTTTCATTTCTTTCCCACTATTTCTGCTCATATCTTTATGATTTCTTTCCTTCTACTAATTTTGGGGGTGGGTTTTGTTCTTTTTCCAGTTGTTAGGTGTAGTGTTACATTGCCTATTCAATGTTTTTCTTGTTTCTTGAAGTAGGATTGTATTGATATAAACTTCCCACTTAGAACTGCTTTCACTGCATCCCATGGATTTTGAGTGTTTTCATTGTCATTTTTTTTTTTAGTTTCCCTTTTGATTTCTTCAGTAACCTGTTGGTTATTTAGAAACGTGTTGTTTAATCTCCATGCATTTGTATTTCTTACAGTTTTTCTCTGTAATTGAGATATAGTCTCATAGTGTTGTGGTCTGAGAAGATACATGATACTATTTCAATTTTCTTAAATTTACTAAGGTTTGATTTGTGACCCAAGATATGCTCCATCCTGGAGAATGTTCCATGTGCACTTGAGAAGAAGGTGTATTCTTCTGCATTTAGATGGAATTTCCTGAAGATATCAATGAGATCCATCTCATCTAATGGATCATTTAAGACTTGTGTTTCCTTTTTAATTTTCTGTATTGATGATCTGTCCATTGGTGTCAGTGGGGTATTAAGGTCTCCTATTATTTATTGTGTTACTGTCAATTTCTCCTTTTATGTCTGTTAGTGTTTGTCTTATGCATTGAGGTGCCCCTATGTTGGTTGCATAGATATATACAATTGTTATGTCTTCCTCTTGGATTGATCCCTTGATCATTATGTAATGTCCTTCCTTATCTCTTGTAATCTTCTTTATGTTAAGGTCTATTTTGCCTGATATGAGGATTGCTACTCCAGCTTTCTTTTGCTTCCCATTTGCTTGGGATATATTTTTTTCCATCCTCTCACTTTCAGTCTCTATGTGTCTTTAGGTCTGAAGTGGGTTTCTTGTAGACAAAATATATATGGGTCTTGCTTTTGTATCCGTTCAGCCAGTCTGTGTCTTTTGGCTGGAGCATTTAATCCATTTACATTTAAAGTAATTATTGATATATATGTTCCTATTGCCATTTTCTTAATTGTTTGGGGTTGATTTTGTAGCTCTTTTTCATCCCCTCGTATTCTTGACTATGTAAGTCCCTTTAACATTTGTTGTAAAGCTGGTTTGGTGGTACTGAATTCTCTTAACTTTTGCTTATCTGAAAAGCTTTTTATTTCTCCATCAATTTTGAATGAGATCCTTGCCAGGTACAGTAATCTTGGTTGTAATTTTTTCCCTGTCAGTACTTTAAATATATCCTGCCATTCCCTTCTGGCCTGCAGAGTTTCTACTGAAAGATCAGCTGTCAAGTGTATGGAGTTTCCTTTGTATATTATTTTTTGTTTTTAATTTGCTGCTTTTAATATTTTTTCTTTGTGTTTAGTCTTTGTTAGTCTGATTAGTATGTGTCCTGGTGTCTTTCTTCTTGGGTCTATCCTGTATGGGACTCTTTGTGCCTCTTGGACTTGATTGACTATTTCCTTTTCCATGTTGGGTAAATTTTCAATTATAATCTCTTCAAAAATTTTCTCATACCCTTTCTTTCTTTCTTCTTCTTCTGGGACCCCTTAATTCAAATACTGATGCGTTCAATACTGTCCCAGAGGCCTCTGAGACTGTCCTCAGTTATTTTCATTCTTTTTACTTTATTCTGTCCTTCAGAAGTTATTTCCACCATTTTATCTTCCAGCTCATTGATTCGTTCTTCTGCTTCAGATATGCTGCTATTGATTCCTTCCAGAATATTTTTAATTTCAGTAATTGTGTTGTTTTTCTCTATATGTTTATTCTTTAATTCTTCTAGGTCTTTGTTTATTGATTCTTGCATTTTCTCCATTTTATTTTCAAGGTTTTTGTTCATCTTTACTGTCATTATTCTGAATTCTTTTTCAGGTAATTTGCCTATTTCCTCTTCATTTATTTGGACTTCTGTGTTTCTAGTTTGTTCCTTCATTTGTGTAGTATTTCTCTGCATTTTCATTATATATATTTTTAACTTATTGTGTTTGAAGTCTCCTTTGTCCATGTTTCCAAGTTGAATTCTTTCTTCCTTTTGGTTTTTGCCCTCCTAAGGTTGGTCCAGTGGTTTATGTAAGCTTTGTATAGGGTGAGATTTGTGCTGAGTTTTTGTTTGTTTGTTTATTTTTCCTTTGATGGGCAAGGCTGAGCTAGGTGGTAATCCTGCCTGCTGATGATTGGTTTGTATTTTTGTTTTGTTTGTTATTCAGATGAGGCATCCTGCACAACCCCCAGTAGGCATCCTACTGGTGGTTGGGTGCTGCTGGGACTTGTATTCAAGTGGTTTCCTTTGTGTGAGTTCTCACTATTTGATACTCCCTAGGCAGAAGAGCCTGGTAGGCTGCAGTCCATGGGGTCGCTAAGAATCGGCACGACTGAGCGACTTCACTTTCACTTTTCATTTTCATGCATTGGAGAAGGAAATGGCAACCTACTCCAGTGTTCTTGCCTGGAGAATCCCAGGGACGGGGGAGCCTGGTGGTTGCCATCTATGGGGTCGCACAGAGCTGGACATGACGGAAGTGACTTAGCAGCAGCAGCCCACAGCGGCAGGGTTAGTTCTTGGAGAAGGAAATGGCAACCCACTCCAGTGTTCTTGCCTGGAGAATCCCAGGGGCAAGGGAGCTTGGTGGGCTGCCGTCTATGGGGTCACACAGAGCTGGCCACAACTCAAGTGACAGCAGCAGCAGCAGCAGCAGCAGGGTTTGTTCTCTGGTGGTCTAGGGTCTTGGAGTCAGTGCCCACTCCAAAGGCTCAGGGCTTGATCTCTGGTCAGGAACAAAGATTCCACAAGTGGTCTGTTACAGCATTAAGTGAGATTAAAACAAATACCCAAAAATAAGAAACCAAAGATGAACCCCAGACAAATGGCAGTTACAAAATCAGGCAAATAATAATTAAAATAATGGAATATACACATATACATATACACACATAAGCAATGTCAAAACAGTCCAACTAAAATAAAGTACAGTAGACTGACCTAACGAACAAAGGCAATCAAAAATTATATTTACCAGTTAAAAACGAAACTAACTAAAGCACAAATCAGAAAACAAAACTAAAGCAATGTACCAATTGGGGAATAAAGCAATGAAAACAAAACTAACAAATATGTTGAAGAAAGGAAAGAAAGAAAGAATAGATATGCAAAGTTAAATAGAGGTAGATGAAGAAGATTTATTCCCATAAAGATTAACTGCAAGGGGAAAATAACAGTAGGAAAGGCAAACAAAGAAATAAACATAGAAAGAATATAATAGGCTTAAAGTTTAAAAATTGAAATTTAAAAAAAAAAAAGAGAAAAGAAAAAAAAAGGAAGAAGAAAGAAAAAAAAAAGGAAAACTGCACAGAACTGCAAAAGCCCAATGAACAGCCAGAGGTTTAAAACAACAATAAAAAGTGTGACTGAATATACACATATACATATACACTCATGAGCAAAATCAAAACAGTCCAACAAAAATAAAGTAAAATAGATTGACCCGGCGAAAAAAGGAAAACAAAAATTATATCTACCAGAACAAAGCTAACTAAAGCACAAACTAGAAAACAAAACTAAAGTCAGGTGCCAGTTGGGGAATAAAGCAATTAAAGTAAAACTAACAAAATGTTGAGAGGAAAGAAAAGAAAGAAAGAATAGATATGCAAAGTTAAGCATAAGTAGATAAAGATTTATATACATTAAAGGTTAACTGCAAGGGGAAAGGAACAGTAGGAAAAGAAAACAAAGGAATAAATGTATAAAAAATAATAATAGATTTAAAAAACTTTTTAAAAAAGAGAGAGACAAAAAAGGAAAACTCCACAGAACTGTAAAAGACCAACATAGAGGAGGAGGTTTATAATGAAAATAAAAAGTGTAACTGAATATACACATATAGATATACACCCATAAGCAAAATCAAATAGCCCAACAAAAATAAAATACAATAGATTGACCTGGCAAACAAAGGAAACCAAAAATTTTATTTACTAGTTAAGAACAAAACTAACTAAAGCACCAACTGAAAAACAACTAAAGCAAGGTGCCAGTTGAGGAATGGAGCAATGAAAATTAAACTAACAAATATATTGAGAGGAAAGGAAAGAAAGAAAAGAAAGAATAGATATGCAAAGTTAAATAGAAGTAGATAAGATTTATGTACATTAAAGATTAAATGCAAGAGGAAAGAACAGTAGGAAAAGCAAGCAAGGAACAAATGTAGAAAAAATAATAATAGGTTTAAAAATTAAAATTAAAAAGAGAAAAGAAAGGGATAAAAACAAAAAAAGGAAAACCGCAAAGGCCCAACGTAGAACCAGAGGTTTATAACAACAATTAAAAATGTGATTGAGAAAAGAAAAAATAAGCTTAAAAGTTTAATTTGATTTTATAGTACTAATAGAATTGATAGCTACAACAGAAGAGGGAAAAAAGGAAAAATGTCCAAAAGAATCTGCAGAACAAGTCAAAACATATGAATAATAAATGTTTTTTCTTGAGTCACTTCTGTGAGAGTCCTTTCCCTCGCTGGGAGTCACAACCCACCTCACTCCCTAGGAGGCCCTCCGACACTGCTCATCTCTGGACCTGCGGTGGGGACAGCTTAGATTCTAATCTGGTCCAACTCCTTTGTCTTGCTTGCCTCCAATGTCCACAGTTATCAGAACTAGTGGGTTTTCTTTTGTGGGAGCTCTCAATGTCCTTTTATATATTCCATAGACACAGAGTCTGGCTAGTTGATCATGTGGATTTAATCTGCAGCTTGTACAGCTGGTGGGAAGGTTTGGAGTCTTCTTCCTTAACCACACTGCCTCTGGGTCTCAACTGTGGTTTTATTCCTACTGCTGCATGCGGGTCGTCCACTGGGGATTGCTCCTGAGGCTACCCTGACAGACTAGGGTTTGCCCCTTTGAGGGCCAGGTGTGGAGGTGGTGCAGCTGCTTGGATCACAGGGGTTCTGGCAGCACCAGATACTCAGGGGAGTTGGAGGCTAGGGCAGCAGGAAATATAGTGCTCTAGAAGGGTATGGCAACCAGTATTGGCCAACACGCTCCAGTATTCTTGCCTGGAGAATCCCTCTGACAGAGAAGCCTGGCAGCCCGCAGTCTATAGGGCCACAAAGAGTTGGACAGGACCGAAGTGGCTCTGCGTGCTTAGACGCGAGACTTTTTTGCCTGTGGCAACTCTGCACCCATGAGAGTTGAGAATGAAGGTGGCGCCACTGCTTGGCTTTCGGGGACCCTAGCGGTGCAGAATGTTCAAGGACACAGACTGCCTCCACCCCAGGAGTTATGATCCCATAAGAGTCTTTTTTCAAACCTCTTGTAGCTGGTAATCAGAAAGCCTCTTTGGCTAGATTTTCTCCGTAGAGAAAACTCTAGCTCTGCCCGTTCAGGCACTTAGAGGGCTCCCTTGCCTAGGGTCCTTCTCTGTTACTTGGCGAGTCAGGCACATAGAAGGGCCCCACTGACTGGGGTCCTACTCTGTAGATAGGCCCAGCAGGCACTTAAAGGGGTACCCTGGGTGGGGTCCTACTCTGTATTCAGTGTGTCAGGCATTTGATGGGCCAGCCTCTCTACTGTTCAGCTGCCAGTGCTAGTGGATGGAGAGAGAGAGGCTATGGTGATGACCCCACCCCCTACGCATGACTCAGCAGTATTGCCTGGCTTCTATGGCTGCCCAGCTCTCCTCCACAGGCATTTCCTACAGGCATTTCCCAGCACAATCTCCTCCCTCACATCCCCGTGATCCATCTCTCTGCAGTCAACAGCAGCCCGTGCCCTGGGATTGCTCCACAGTCCCTAAACTGCAGCTCCCAGCCATTGTGCCTTTCCGGGAACCTGCATCCCTGTCCAGGGTATGTATGGCTGTGGCAAGGACTGTCTCATTCTCATTCCATTTAGGCTGCCACAGATCAGTTGTTTCACTGTCAGCTTTAAATGTTTCTCCTCTGACTCAGTTGCCTCAATGTGGGGATCAGACCCCTACTTCAGTTCCCCTACCTGCTGAGGGCATGTCCAATCCTACTAAGACACCTGTTTTTCCCCTTAGTTCCTTCATCCTACTGAATTTTGCATGGTTCTGTATATTTTCTGCTGGTCAGGTACTCCTTTCTGCTCTCAGCTGGTGTTCTGCTTGTACTTCTGTGTCTGAACGTGTATTCCTGATGTATCCGTGAAGAGAGATGTACTCCACATCCACCTACTCCTCCGCCACCTTGTTCTCTCTTTCCACATCTTGATTTTTTTTTTTTAATATTACTGTATAAACTGTTTATATATTTTTGGAAATTAACCCCTTTATGTTCACATCATTTGCAAATATTTTTCACATGCCATAGATTATCTTTTCATTTTCTTTATGGTTTCCTTTGCTGTGTAAAAGCTTTTAAGTTTAATTATTTCTCATTTGTTTATTTTTGATTTTGTTCCCATTACACTAGGAAACAGATCCAGTAAAAATATGGTTATGATTTATGCTAAAGAGTATCCTGCCAATGTTCTCTTCTAAGAGTTTTAAGGTGTCAAATCTTATAGTTACATCTTTAAGTCTTGAGTTTATTTTTGTATATGGCATAAGGGTGTGTTCTAACTTCATTGATTTACATGTGGCTGTCCCAGCTTTCCCAACACCACTTGCTGAAGAGACTATCGTTTCTCCATTGTATATACTTCCCTTTTTTGCTTAAGATTAATTGACCATAGATGTGTGGGCTTATTTCTGGGCTCTCCCTTTTGTTCCATTGATATATATGTTTGTTTTTGTGCCAATACCATGCTGTTTTGATTACTGTAACTTAATAGTATTGTCTGAAGTCTGGGATGGTTATTCTTCCTGCTTTGTTCTTTTTCCTCAGAATTGCTTTGGTAACTCTGGGTCTTCTGTGATTACTATAAATTTTGGAACTATTTGTTCCATTCTGTGAAAACAAATAATCCAGTTTTTAAGGAAGCATTTTATATAGAAATTTCTGAGTGCTATATAATATAGATAAAGAAATCAATACAAAGGAGAAGCAAAGAAATAAATAACTCATCATAGTAAAGCACAAGCAAAAACTTCAGAAGAGAGAATTATGTGCATTTCTAGATTAAAAATATATGACTTATAATTAGTAGGAAATCAGGTTGAAATCAACATTCTTTATATAGTAGTAGATTCAAGAGGAGAGTGGAGAAATATTTAGCAGTGTTTTATAAAAAGCATATGTATATCAAATTCAAATGCAGAAATGAAATAAACAGTCTTAGGTATACAAAGCTTGGAAATTGTAATGCAAAAATAATGTCTTTGAATATACTTTTATAGAATGTATTACAACAAGTAGATAATTATCTGGAGAAGAACTGGGAAACAATATTAATTACTTTAGCAAAAGTTTTTATCTTAATGATGTGTCTTTCACAAATAAAAAGAGAAGAAAAGGGAAATACATAGGAATTCAGACTAAAACTCAACATGATATAGTGAGGGAGTAGAAAGGGCAAGTTCAAGAAAGAAAATAATGGGTTAAAGTGTTTGTCTTGATCAGAGGAAGATATATACATTGAAATTTTAAGCATTGATGACAAAATAAAAAGAAAACAATTATAATCTTAATAAATTGATTCTAACTATCTGAAAAAATTCAATAAAATATGTAACTTTCAAAAACAGCAAGATGAAATTTATTCTGGCCATTGGATAGTTTGAAAGGAGAAATGCAAAGGAAAAAAATGCATGGCAAATATAAAGTACAAAATAAAGTTGCAACATAAATGGCATTGTATCAGTAAAATGATGATACATTAAACATGTATGGTTTAAATTCATAGCTTAAAAGTCAGAGATTTTTCTGATTGCATTTCTTATGCCAAGATTCACCAATTTTTTATCTTTCAGAGAAAATTTTTAAACAAATGGATGTAAAGAGTGTGCACAAAGATAGAGAAAGAAGTATGTGAGGAAGATGGGTACCACAGGAGGCTGAGGTAGCAGTTTCATAATAGATAAAGATAATCTGAGATAAAAGTGGGCATAAGAATTTAATAAAAGCATACTTGAAAGACCAATATATCCAACAGCTACAATGTTTATAAAGATAAATGCACCTAAGATAGACTCAAGATTAATAAAGCAACACTAGCAGTACTCTTGCCTGGGAAATCCCATGGGCGGAGGAGCCCGGTAGGCTGCAGTCCATGGGGTCGCTAAGAGTTGGACACGACTGAGCGACTTCCCTTTCACTTTTCACTTTCATGCATTGGAGAAGGAAATGACAACCCACTCCATTGTTCTTGCCTGGAGAATCCCAGGGACGGGGGAGCCTGGTGGGCTGCCGTCTATGGGGTCGCACAGAGTCGGACACGACTGAAGTGACTTAGCAGCAGCAGCAGCAGCAGCAGCAGAACTATAGGGAGAAATAAATGTGGAAATACTTTGTAGGTTGAGATTTGTTCACATTCCTCTACTAGATCAAGTAGACTTTAAAAATAGTTTTGTTAAAAATATGCTTAATATGTATAAACTATGTGTAGATTCTATATCCAACAAAAAGCATGCATTTTTTTTTTCACGTGGAACAGTATCAAAAATTGTGCTGTGCTATGCTAAGTCACTGCAGTCATGCCCGACTCTGTGACCCTATGGATTATAGCTCATCAAGCTGCTCTGTCCATGGGATTCTCTAGGCAAGAATCCTGGAGTGGGTTTCCATGCCCTTCTCCAGAAGTCAATTGACATATTTATTCATAAAATGTCTGTGGTTGTGAGGAAGTAGAACTAACTTAGATGTCAATTACCAGCAGATTGGATAAATTAAAAAGGAGAGGGTACTCATGATGGAGTAGAGTTATAGTCAGAAGAAATAAATTAAATGCCCTTGGAGGAATGAGGTTAGCTATTGAAAGCATAGTATTTATTGAATAAATTAAGAAATACAATACAATAAAATAAGCAGGAAATTCATAATTTTATTTCTGTAAGTGAAAAATGCATACATATAAAATATTTTTCAAGATTGACTCTATAAGGAAACATCAAATACACTATTTTGTGTGTTTTGGGGAAGAAAGGGAAGAGGAAGGAGAGGAAATAAGTAGAACATAAAATATAAGGTAAAATAAAGCAAGTGTGGAAAAGAATCAATTATAATTACGATGAAATAAAAAGTAATATTGACTCAATTATATGCCTTATCTGAGGTTGAAGAAAAACAACACAACACAGGCAAACAAAAAATCTGAATATAAATTTATATAAGGAGTATGTAAAGAGGAAAAATACACAGATTAAAAGTTAGGAAGAAATAGACCAATGGAGTTATAATATTGTGTGTGTATGGCAGGGATGGCTGTGTATGCATGCTTCCAGTTGGTGATATATAGATGTAATATCTTAATTTTTCCTTTATTTTTCACATTTTTTCCATTAAGCCTTTATTCCTTATATAATCAGGAACAAGAGAAAAAAAAAAAGACAAAAAAGAAAAATTTGTGCCTAAGGAACCATAGTCCATTTTGACATGTTGGTTTTTAATGTCATAACATATGAAAGAAACACAAAATGAATTAGAAGAGATCAAAGAGACAAAGAAAATAGCTGATGAAATTATTAAACCAAATACTCAAGTCAAAACAAAGTCATAAACTGTTGACATGCATATTCCCCAGTCCTAAAACCAGTGCACAAGCAAATCTGACTACCTCTAAGAGCTAGTTTTTGCTGTGCCATTAGCTTCATCTGTAGCATATATCAAGCAAAACATTTCCCCCGTCCTCTTTAGTTTAAGATTTAAGTAAGCAGCCCTTGGTTCTCTCCTGAAGGGGCCTCATCACTAAGGCTAAAGTTTAAAAAGAGTATTATTACTAAGCCTTCAAAAATGGTTGTGCCAGTGATGACATGGGAAAAAACAAACATGTGGCACTTTCTAAAGAAATAATACTTTTGAAAGAATAATTCCCTGAAGTCAAGTCTTGGCTATTTTTAACTTGCATGAACTATTTTAAAAAAATCAGACTTTTGAACCTAAATCAGGATATCCAATTGATACTCTTGCAATTATGCTGCCTTGGGTCACAAAAAGAAAAGCCATAGCCATCTTGGAATTCTAAGAAATTCACAAGTTTAGAGCACTTCATCCTTAGAGATGTTGACAGGCCTTTTTAAATCATGATGAAAGCAGTCTCATCCCAGTTGTTGTTATGGTATCCTTTAGTACAGATAGAATCCACTAGGACTTTTCTGGGCTGTAAACACTAAGAAATAGTTTCCAGTCATAGTACTTACTTTGTCTCAACAACATGGGTATCACATTCTATGCTCCTTGAAAAACTCTTTACATTTTTCATCTTTCTTTAACAATTATCCTCTTACTCCTCTTATCCACTTCCGTCTCCTCCTCCTCCTTCTTCCTCTTTTTGAACAAAACTACCATCAGGGCCGGCACCACTACTGATGTCACTATTTTCATTATTTTAGTAGATATTGTTGAATGTCATCTATTGCCAGTATTGGTTATATCATTTTCATAGACATAGCTAAGGACTTACATGCATCCTGCCCCAAGATCCACCCAAGAGCCTCCCAAGACCCACCCAAGATAGATGGGTTTTGAATTTCATATTCAGTATGAATTTCATATGAGGTATGCAATGCTAAATTCTTTACTTACATAATTCCATAAAATATTAAGAACACCCCATGTGTTACATCTAATTAGACCATGATACAGATGAGATAACTGAGCTTAGAGAATATAAATACATTTCACCTGTTCAAAGAGTTACACAAAGATGCACTCGGGAAGTGAGACAAAATTTGTGCCATGCTGAAGTCAGTATTGCTTCTACTGGATAGTATTGCCTCCAAGAAAAGGCAAGGACCTAAATTAAGTGGCAAGAGCTTGAGTTTAAAATACATTTATGTCAAGTGTAATTGGCTTTCCACTTCAATGCATTGACATTTCTTTGCAATATCATTTCAGCTCACCATGGAATGAGAGATTATTTTTAGCATCCAGACTTTTAAACATTCCCTGTGTATTTCTTCAGCTGGACAATATGTGAAGTCTTTTTTATTTGATTTGTGTCTTCCAAGCCTTTGTAAAAAATAACTAATTCTTGTGAAAATTCATATGAACTCATTAATGGCTGGAAATTTCTTCCCAATGGTATGCAGAAGATAACAATTCAGTTAAAGCAAAGTTTATTGAGTATCTATTTTGATAAAAGCACTGGGAAATCTTTGGGGACAGAGAGGAGAATAAAATCATCACTGGTCTCAAAAGAAAGAAGCAAACAAAAACAGAATCACAATTAAAATTCAAGAGGTAGGCTCAGGGATCTTTTTTTTTTTTTAATTGAAGTATATTTACTTTACAGTGTTGTGTTAATTTCTGCTGTACAGCAAAGGGAATCAGCTATATGTATGTATAAACCCCCTCTTTGGGGGATTTCCTTCCCATCTGGGTCATCACAGAGCACTGAGTCAGGCTCCCTGTGGTATACAGTCAATTCTCATCAGTTATATGTTTTATGCATACTACTGTATATATGTCAGTCCCAGTTTCTCATTTCATCCCACCCCCCCCCTTCCTCCCTTGGTATAAATACATTTGTTCTTTATGTCTGTGTCTCTATTACTGCTTTGCAAATAAGTTCATCTATAACATTTTCCTAGATTTTATGTGTTAATATACAATTTTTTTTTTCTCTTTCTGACTTCACTCTGTGTGACAGTCTCTAGGTTATCCATGTCTCAGCAAATGGCAAAATTTCATTCATTTTATGCCTGAGTAACCTTCCACTATATATATATATACATACATACATACCACATCTTATTTATCCATTCCTCTACTAGTGAACATTTAGATTGCTTCCATGTCCTGGCTATTGTAAGTACTGCTCCAACGAGTACTGGGGTGCTTGTATCTTTTTGAATTATGGCTTTCTATGGGTATATGCTCAGAAAGCTCAGGGATCTTTGCCAACACAGTAGAAGAGTTTCTCCCCTACCCTAGATGTGCAGGGTGAGAGAGGATGGTAAATAATTTTCCCTGAACAAAGTTACTGATGCTGGAACTTAAATAACAGGAGAAAGTCAGCTGGGTGAAAAAAAGAGAAGAAAGTCCTTAAGGGAAGTACTGTTGCAAGAAACACATTGAAAATTTAGAAGGGTGTGATTAGATGGATTGGTCTTGTAGAAGGTTAGTGAGAAATCATATTGAAAATATAAGAGAAGGACCTGTAGAAGGTTCTGTCCATGAGACAAAGACATCAGGCCTGAATTCTTTGGACTACTGGAGCAGGGAGCACTGTGATGGGACTGTGGTCTGGAGTCATGAGATCAGCAATGTCCTTCATTATAAGGAGGAGGAAGTCCCTCTATATGGAGCCCCAGATAGAGTTAGTCTCTAAGTTTCACGTTGATGTCATTGGCAGAGACAAGTCCATAATTCATATTCTTTTGTTTATTCATTTAACCATTCAATAAATAGATATTAAGAATTTATAACAATGAGAAGGATAATGTAAGACACATGTCTTGCCTTCATAGATGTACCTACCACTCAGTATTTTAAAATCACTGCCATTTATTGAGCTATTATTATGAACCAGGAATGTGAAGAGCCATTTCATTAAACTCTGGCTTAAGCTGCACATCCCCTGTTTCCCACTAGAATCTGAATTTGCAAGAGCAGGTAACCTGTCTGTCTTGTTTCACTGAGGGATTTTCAGAGATGAGAACCGTTCGTTGCTCATGTATAATTGGAGTCTGAGAAATATTTCTAAGTGAAATAAATCACTTTATTCCTTAGTCCTTTTGTTTAGTCCTTTCCCACTTTCTTTCTTTTCTTTTCATTGAGCTAAGGAATCCTGTCAGCTGCCATCCAGCCATCCTGGCTTTGGCCATGTCTTCCCTCTCCCTGTTCCCCATTCTATCCCACTCTCTGAGCAGCTGGGGAAATAGCCACAAATATAAGCTCATATGCAAAGAGCTTGGTCTTTCCTCCTCTGACACAAGGGCCAGATGTGAACGGAGCAAAATGTGTGTCCCAGTGGCCTCTTCTAAGCAGGAAGGCAGGCTGTCATGGCATAGCTCTGCAGGTGGTATGAATTCGAACACCAGGGAGATAGGGCTTTAAGGGGATGTTCCATTCTGGGATCCCCACAGATTCTCAGGGAGCTCTGGAAGAAAGGCTACATGTGCATCTGAGGGCTGTGGCATGGGTCCACCTCCCAAAGCTACAAGTCTGGTGTAAAGACTGAGATGTGTGTCCTGGCAGAGCGCATGCTGCTATTTGACCCTCTGTAGGTTTCATCTGGGACCCAAGCCTACTTTTCCAGGGTTCCAACTCATATTTGAGACCCCTTGACCTCCTCTTCTTTCTCCACCCTTCTCTCCCTGTCTACCAACCCTCCCTGCACCCCTGCCCTCTAACGTCTCATGAAATACGACGTTGAAAATAATAAAACAGACTTTGGAAAGCTGTGGAGTCATAGGGTCATAAAATTGCACAGAATCTAAAAGGTCGCCGAGCCTAATGTCCCTCATAATGCAGGGGAAATGGTCCTTTTAAAAGTACTTTAAAACATGGAAAATTGAAGAGACAGGAACAGAATCAGTCATTTATTAATGAAAGGTTTCATTTTTAATCTCAATGCAATGTCTAGGCATACCTCAGAGTGCAGAGCACCTGGAAACATCCTGGTTAGGTTTTATGAGCCTACAAATATCCAGAGTGATCAATGGGGTGGAGGGTGGAAAAAGAAGAAGCCTTCTCCTTCTTGGTAAACAAACATGGGATAAGCAAAGTTTTTAATTTGACTGTGCTCAGAGCTGGCTGTGGAGTGAATAATTTACAAAGTAAAGGGCAAGACTTTGCAAATAAATGGAAAACTTTAAGTAAACAAAATCACAGTGCCCCCTGACCTCTTTTACCACAAAAGATTCTGAGGTTTTTTTAAAGTGACTAAAATACACAGGACTCAGAATGATTAGAATCTATTGAATTATCAAAAGAATATGTCCAACTTTTTGATTTTTGATGAGCTGATGAATGTAAAGTGGTCTGTTTTGATGTTGTTATAGATTTTTTTTTCTGTTTTTGTTTATTTTCCCCTGATTACTGGTGAGGCAGAGCATACTTCCCTAATTTTTAGGCCATTATTGGTTATTAAGATTTCCTCTTTTGTGAATTGACTATTCATAACCTTTGTCAATCTTAACTGACTTATTGAATTTTCAAGTTTTTTTTCTGTGTTATACATATAACTCTTGTCTGTTTCTGTATGAAATTTTTATAATTAATTATTTTTTAAAGACAGCTGTATCAAGCCCATGGAACCATTTATTGTCCCCTAAAGGGCTTCCCTTGGTGGCTCAGATGGTAAAGAAATCTGCCTGCAATGTGGAGACCTGGGTTTGACCCCTGGGTTGGGAAGATCCCCTGGAGAAGAGAATATCTACCCACTCCAGTATCCTTGCCTGGAGAATTCCATGTGCAGAGGAAAGTGGTGGGCTACAGTCCACAGGATTACAGAGTCGAACATGACTGAGCAACTAACAGGGCTTCCCAGGTGGTGCTAGTGGTAAAGAACCTGCCTGCCAACGCAGGAGACAGAGAGACACAGGTTTGATCCCTATGTCAGGAAGATCCCCTGGAGGAGGGCATGGCAACCCACTGCAGTATTCTCACCTGGAAAATCCCGCAACAGAGAAGCCTGGTGGGATACAGTCCATAGGGTCACAAAGAGTAGGACACGACTGAAGCGACTCAGTACACACACAGGGTGCCTAAGATCACACAGCTGAAAATCACCGGGGCTAAGGTGCAAAATTCAGATCTAGTTCTAGGTCCTTCTGTCTGCTGAGGGCAGAGGCTGTGTTTTGATGGATTATTGTGTCCTTTGCTTCTGCTGATGCACCAATTCACTAACAGAGCCACACAGTGTCTTCGATGGTATAAATTGTCCTATGGAACCTGTATTAACTTTCCCAGCCTTTAAAGGCTGAGAGGATGAGAGCTGTGATTAGTGAATTATAAGTGCAAGTCTCTATAAACTAATATGATGCAGGAAAGCTCAGATGTGCGTCATCAATTACTGAAGGCCATTTATACAAGAATCCCTTGCTCAACACAGCCAAGAATGGTCATTTCAATATTAGTAATAATGATAATAATAGAGTTCGTTTTTTCCCTTCTTCCCTAAACAGCACATGAACATAAGCCATATTGTTTGCTTCCCTCAAACATGTTTTCCCCAAATGTGTGTGTGTGTGTGTGTATTTCTTTTTGTTTTTGTGTTTCTCAGGGTGAAGAGAGCCTTCTGGGATGCTGACAGGAGCAGTAGCTGCTTCATTTTGGACTGTGATCTTCCCAGGGACTGTTGCCAGTCCTCAGCTCTCTGAGGCCCTCGCTCATCCCGGGGCCCACACATAGCACTGCCCTTAGAACCTGAAGAGAAACTCGCTGCTCAGCCACAGCCTCCCGGCTCCATCCCTCCCAGGTCCCCTCTTCCCAGGGTAATAATCCTGTCATTCATTTTTTTTTCACATGGAATGACCCCCCTTTCCATCCCATCGTTGCTTATTGAAATGCCACATGAAGACTTGGCTCAAGTGAAAACTTAATGCTTTTCCCACCTATTGCTCCTTTCCTTCGGAGAAGGCACTGGCGACCCACTCCAGTACTCTCCCCTGGAAACTCCCATGGATGGAGGAGCCTGGTGGGCTGCAGTCCATGGGGTCACTAAGAGTCAGACATGACTGAGAGACTTCCCTTTCACTTTTCATTTCCATGCATTGGAGAAGGAAATGGCAACCCACTCTAGTGTCCTTGCCTGGAGCATCCCAGGGACAGAGGAGCCTGGTGGGCTGCCATCTATGGAGTCGCACAGAGTCAGACATGACTGACGTGACTTAGCAGCAGCAGCAGCTCCTTTGCTTTGCATCCACACATGGCTCTCTGTAATCCATGGCAGCCAGCACACCGTGGCAGCTACTTGGGAAGGCCTGGCCCATGCTAGTGAGTCTGCAGGCTCTGCCCCTGGTAATGGTCTTGTTCCCTCCTTGGTGAGAGTTATGCTCATATTGCAGAGGATGTGCTGTCTTTTCCTACACACAAGAGATATAGCTTTTGCCAGGGCTTCAGCCACAGATGATGACCACAAAGGCAGTTTTCCATACCCTTCTCATGACCTCAGCAGGTGGGAAACACTGATCCCAAAGGGAGGGTTATCACAGAGCACACAGGGTAAATAAGTGCTCACTTATCCCACGAACATCTATCAAGCCCCTTCCTGTTACATGGCTAGGACTATGAGGGTCAGGGTGGACCCTGGACTCATGATGCTTACTATTGATGGATATAGTGAGTGAACATAGTCCCTGGCAGGTCACAAAGAGTCAGACACAATGTAGTGACTGAACAACAACGAACAGATAATAAACCACATAATTCAGCAAAGTATATAGCGTGTAGGATGGGAGAAGTGTTATCCAGAAGAACAAAGCTGGGAAAGGGTAAAAGGATTCTAAGGCAATGTTCAATGGCATGGTCATGATGGACCTTGGTGAGAAGAGGTCTTTTGAGCAGACCCCTGAGGAGGGGGGAAAGTGAACCAGGCATATATCTAGGATATGTTCCCTGTGGCTGAGGAATGACAAGTGCAGAGACCCTGAGATGAAAGCCGGGGCGGGGGGGGGGGGGGGCGCAAATTTGAGGACAGTCAAGGAGGCCAAGGGAACTGTTGTAGATAAAGAAAAGAAAAGGATATTGAAGTCTAGGGGAGGCTGATCAAAGAGAGCTTTGTAGGTCATTTTGAGGACTGGCTTCTGCTCTGCGTAGGATGGAAAATTTAAGGTGTTTTTTAAGCTAAGGAGAGATGTCATATGATTTATATCCTAAAAGAACCACTTTGTCCACTGAGTTGAAAATAGGGAGACCAAGTGGCAGCAGAGAGACTGGTTAGGAAGCTTCTGTGATGGTTTAGCAGGAGAAAATGGCACTGTGGACCATTCTGCAGAATAAAAGCTATGGAAGGAAAAGAAGCGCAGAGATGCTGTGTTATCTACGGATAATGCAGTATCTGCGCGTGGACTGGATGGGCATGGGGATGGATGGGGAGGGAGGGGGAAGATGCAGGGGAGAAAAAGGTGTCAAGCTGACTCCAGCATCAGCAGACTAGAACGGTTATTTTCTGAGATGGCGAAAGTGCAGGAGAGAGTGCTTGCGGAGCATATATACCGAAGACAGTTTGGTTTTAGTCACGTTACGTGTGTGATACAGATTGGACATCCATGTGGAGACAGTGATCAGGCAAGTCTGAAGTCTAGAAAGCAGGTCTGAATTGGAGAAATATGTTTGTGATTCATCAGCAATAGAAATATCTGCGCCCCCCCACTCCCTGCCACCAAAAAATAATAATTGAGTCTGAATGAGAAAATTTCCAAAGACTGAAGCTGGGCATTTCAATGCTCAGAAGTTCTAATAAGGAGAACCTAGAAAAGGAGACTGAGAAGATGTGAGCATTAATAATGTCAGGAGAGTTTGATATTTCAGAAATAAGCAAAGTTGATATTTCAAGAGGAAGTTGTCACAGGGTATTGTGTTAACAAGTTGGTCACAGCTTCTCAAGGAAGTGCAGCTAACTGCTTGGTCACTTAGGACGTCTCCAGAGAGGTTCTGCAGGAAACCAGTACATTGCAAAGTAGTCTGTCAAAAGGAAAAGGGAAAAAGGCATTTATCCACTGGCAACCTTCTGTCTTCCATTGAGAAAAGTCCTTCCTGTGGCTATTACCTCTGGGTTGGACTACCCAGCCTGTCTATGAAAACAGGGACTTTGTGGGGCCTATCATAGCTTAAGCTCCCATGGTTCCAAATATGGTGGACCCAATGGAAATCATGGCCAAAACCAGACTCTCGCTTGGGGAGAGGTGCTAAAATGACTTTGTAACCATAAGGATATTATGAGCCATCAGCAGGACCACTGCGTGTGGAAGCAAGCAACTGGCTCAATGTCAGGAGGCCTCCAGAGCCTGTAGATATGGAAGACAGCCTAAACCGCGTCATGCATTGGATGAAGGGTTAGGGATTCCTTCGTTAATTCCTGTGTCTTTCTCTCTTCTACTAACATCAAACTCTTCTTACTCATATTCATACCCAGTCTGTGTATCATTTCTTTCAGAAAGCCTTCCCAAACTAGTTCAGCTTTTCTTCCTCTCTTCTTTCTTAGTGACTTGATTTCAGATTCAATACCAAGTTTGGCTCTACCAGCTACCAGCCAGGTGAACCTGATTTGACCATCTTTCCCCTCTGAGTATCAATTTAATTATGAATAGGCCAGGAAAAATTGTTTGTTCACAGTCTCGTTTGGAAAGATTTTATTAAATTACAGCATGTGATAATATTTTGATAAACCATAATATTGTACATTATTATTTTGATTCTTCCATCTTTATTTCATGTGATTGAGACCTTGAGGCTAAGGATCACACTCTTTCTTTTATCTGTCTCCTCAATTTCCAACACAGTGATAAGCCTCTCATAGAAAACTTTTGGCCTGACCTGACTTGGAAAAGAAAAGAAAAAATTACAAATCTTTTGCTTCAGTTCCTTTTTGGAACTCAGCTAACCATAAATAAATAAATAAGCAGATGAAAACAAACTACAAACCAAACTACATGCTTTGCCCTGAACTATGTATTTGACTTTATAAGTCGAGCCTCCCTCTTTTAAAATTGAAATATGAAACATTGTGTGTGATGTTTTTTCCCCTTTTAAAGACAGAGCTGCGGTTGCAGAAATAATTTAATATACTTCATTGCATTTCCCCTGCAGCTGGGCCAATTCTAATTACATGTTTCCAGATGCTGCTGTGTTGTGGTTCTTCATTACTACCTGGCCAAGGAGCTGAATGGCTTGTCTGTCTCAGCAGCTCTGGCCAGGAGCAGTCAGGTGATATGTGCTCTCGGTGGAAAAAAAAAGCCTGTGGAGGATTGTCCACCCTGGGGTCAGTGTTCTGAAACCCTCCGGGGCCCCACCCTCTGCACCTGTACCTGACGCATGAGAGCCAAGAGACTGGGGGAGATGTTGAACCCACCAAGATAGGACAGCCGGCGACAGTCCTAAAACAGATCAAGTAAGAGACCTCATTCCTTTCCACTAAGTTTTTTGTGAGATATTTCATGGGAATTGCTACTTGAGAGGTACACGGAGCCAACCTGGGGCCTGGCCAGCCACAAACAGGGAGCTTAAAACCTTCACGGGCTGCCTCCTGGTCTACATGCAGAAAACCCTGAGGAGCAGGGACCTCTTCTAAAGTCCTCCAGCCTCTGGGCTTTCTGCAGAAGTGTGAGAATGGGCACAAGAAAGCGCACTGAGTGCAGGGACTTGAATTATAATTCTACTTCGGCCATCGATCCATGGTTACCTGAGACAAGCTGATTTTTCTCTATGGGGCTTAGAAGCCCTGTCTATAAACTGGGGAGACTTGAGTTTCTAAGGCATCCTTTAATTCTTCTGTAAGCCTCCAGTATCGTGCTCCATGGAGGGGAACAACAGTGTGGTAGGCGAACACAGCTTCCAGGTTGGGGCCACTCACCCTGGATTCTCATCTGCTCTAGTCATTACCGCCTTCTGGAGCTGAGAAGTCAGCCACGTTGCCCCCTTCCTGAGCCCAAGTTCCCCCAAATGTAGACTAAAGGAGGAACTGAGGAAATGCACTGAGCTCTGTTTTGGGGTCCTCGTATCCTATCCCACCGCACCCTGTTGTTTTAAAGGAAGGCTGTACTTACACCCCATCAGCTCCCATACCACAGAACGAGGAAACCTATGGAAGCTTCCTCCGGGCATTCAAGGATGCTTTCTTTGAACTTTCTTTTCCCGCATCCTTTTCTGCTTGCTAGAACTTCTACTCCAGAGAGAGAATTCATTTGCAGTCCTAACCACAGGGATGAAGGGAAGAGGGCCTCCTTGAGGTGGATCAGAGTCTGCACCTTCTGTCTTTGGTTTGTCCTTATTGGTGCAGCAGAGAGGTAGCAGGTGGACCCCAGAGCGGGGCTCCAGTCTCAGGACTTACTTTCTGACTCTCCCGTTTATAACATGCTGTCAGATCATGTGTGCGTTCAATGCCCACTCCCGGCATCACATTTGGAGTTCCAGCCCTAACACACTTGCTCAGATTGCTCTCATTGTCTAGAAAACCTGTGCGCCTTGTCCTGCCCCACTGCCTTCAGTAACAACCAACCATGACCGTACTGCTGTTCCTACTGCTGCTATAGTAACAATAAACACTCGCACTTGTGAATCATTATGGGAAAGCCAACGCAGTGTGATTTATATCCATATCTCATTTATTCCTCACACCTATTCTGTGGGTAGGTTCTAATTCCTCCCCTAATAGCTCAGTTGGTAAATCATCTGCCTGCAATACAGGAGAACCCGGGTTCGATTCCTGGGTCAGGAAGATGCCCTGGAGAAGGAAATGGCAACCCATTCCAGTATTCTTGCCTGGAGAATCCCATGAACAGAGGAGCCTGGCAGGCTATAGTCCATGGGATTGCAAGAGTTGGACACGACTTAGTGACTAAACCAGTACCACCTTTTATGGGGTTAGAAACCAAGGCTGCTGCTGCTGCTGTTGCTGCTAAGTCACTTCAGTTGTGTCCGACTCTGTGCAACCCCATAGACTGCAGCCTACCAGGCTCCCCCGTCCCTGGGATTTTCCAGGCAAGAGTACTGGAGTGGGTTGCCATTGCCTTCTTTAAGAAACCAAGGCAGATGGAGGCAAAGTGATGATGTAGTGGCTGAGACCAGACTTTCTGGTAGGGTCTGAATTGTCTGTCCTGCTCTGCAGTCCTGTGTTTAATGCTGGGAATCTTTGTGTTGCTGTTGATTCACAGAGATAGCTCTTACACCCATGATATTTCTTCAGTTTAAATTCCATGTATAAATGTCTCTGTACCTCTCACCTCAGCTGGTGTCCGGTAAGTAATCAAAAGACAGTAATTCCAGGGGTCTCCTGTAATCACCACAGCAGATTGGAGGAAAACAATGTTGAGATGTTAAGAATCTTCTCAAGGTCACACAGCTAATGTAAATGACAGAGCTGGGTTTCAAACAGAAGCCAGCAAGACTATAAATTCCATGAGGTTCTGAGTCACCACCAAGTACCTGTGTAAATCTCAAGCTTTTTTTTCTTCCCCCTTAAACTTTGGTGGGGAAAGCATAAGGCAGAAATTAGGGCATGGTGAACTAGGAGTAGCAAGAAAAAGCAAGGTGGATCTAGAGGCTTCTGGTGGTTTCCACGTAGGCATTTTGTTAGCAGTATTGGAGTGAGCAATGTGCATACTGTTGCTAGCAGAGAATTCTTTTAGCATTCAAGTGAACATCCTCTCTCTTTTAAGTATGTATTAATTAGAGTCCAAATACCTCCATTCTATTCATAGCCCAGTACTTTAATTACAATGGACTCTCGGTTAAACCTTTTGGGTCAGTTCTCTGTTATCCTTTACCCCCACCCCCATCCTCTTTTCAACACACAGAGAAGAATAATGCATTGAAATGACTTTCTCTAAAAGAAAAGAGGGCTTCCCTTGTGACTCAGCTGGTAAAGAATCCGCCTGCGATGTGGGAGACCTGGGTTCAATCCATGCTTTGGAAAGATCCCCTGGAGAAGGGAACAGCTACCCACTCCAGTATTCCGGCCTGGAGAATTCCATGGGCTGTATAGATGAATATGAACACTGTCATAGTCATATTGAAGGTACAACCTTAATGACCAAGAGAGTCATTTTCCTTGTCAGCCTGGTTCCAAGCACCTAACATTAAAAATATTGTTATATATATATATATATATATACACACACACACACACACACACATACATACATATGTTTATATATAGATTGTGTGTGTGTGTGTGTGTGTGTAGTCACCTAGTCATGTCTGACTCTTTGCAAGCCCATGGACTGTAGCCCTCCAGGCTCCTCTGTCCATGGGGTTTCCCAGCCAAGAATACTGGAATGGGTTGCTATTTCCTTCTCCAAGGGGTCTTCCCAACCCAGGGATTGAACCTGAATCTCTTGTGTCTCCTACATTTGCAGGTGGATTCTCTACCACTGTGCCACCTGGGAAACAGATGTATATAGTTATAAAGTAATATTAACAACACTAGTCATAATCACTCTTAACCACTTTCTATGTGCCAGATACCATTCTAAAACAAGTATATGCATTATTTTATTAAATGTAATCAACATTCTATTAAAAGGTACTTTTATTATTCCTACTGTTATATAAATCTACAATATTTAGGTTTAGAAAAGCAAAGAAATTTGCTCAAGTTTGCAGCTAGTGAGTGAACAAGTCTGGAAACTTTTTGGCCCAGAGGCCGAGTTCTCAATTATTAACATAAACTGATTGTCTTAGTGAAAAAGGGGATGATAATTCATAGCCATAAGATCATAAAGTTGGGCCTCAGAGGAGTTAATCCTATGAAAGTAAACGTCCATCCTATTAGCAGAATAAGAAAATGTGTGTGAGAGTGCCTTTGAATTCTCTTTTTTTTTAATGAGTTAGGAAGATGCAGGTGACCTCTCCAGACGTCCTAGAAGTCCACAGCAGACAGTATACCTCAGTGATCCCTGGCAGCAGATATTAATGCCTGTTTAATTTCAGTATCACTCCATAGTTATTCTGCAAAGCTCCTCTAATGCCATGGTGTTTTGTGAGGTAGCTCACTCAGACGGGGAGCTTTCCGCATAGAAAGTTCAAACGCCTTGCTTCCAGTCATGGAATTAATAAGCAGCATGGACATACGCAGGCTTCCCTGATGGCTCAGTGGTAAAGAATCTGCCTGGCAATGCGGGAGATGCAGGTTCAACCCCTGGGTCAGAAAGATCCCCTGGAGAAGGAAATGGCAACTTACTCCAGTATTCTTGCCTGGGAAATCCCACAGATAGAGGATCCTGGTAGGCCGAGGTTCATGGGGTTACAAAAAGTGTCGGACATAATTCAGAGACTACACAACAACAAATTGACACACGCACTCTCCCACATGTAAACAGATAGCTAATGGGAACTGCTGTATAGCACAGGGTGCCCAGCTCAGTGCTTTGTGGTAATCTAGAGCAGTGGGATGGGGGTAGGGGTGAGAGGGAGGCTCAGGAGGGAGGAGATATATGTATACTTATAGCTGATTCATGTTGTTGTACAGCAGAAATCAGCACAACCTAGTAAATCAATTATCTTCCAATTAAAAATAAATTAACCAAAAACAGCAGCATTCTCAAAAGTGTCAAAGTCTAGTTACAAGTCAAATCCTTACACTGTATATTTCACCTTATACAGTGCTCTATGTCAATTATGTCTCAATAAAAATGGAAAAATGTTTTAAAGTTAAAAACAATAGGCAAAGCCAGGAACTAAATCTTTGTCTTCACATCGTGGGTACGAGACTCTTTTGTCTTGCAAGTAAGAAAAGAGTTTGAGAGATTTTAAGTGTGTCTTGACCAATATTACAGTCATTTGGTGTCAGAGGCAAAGCTACTAGAGACACTGGGTATAATCAGACAGAGCAAAGCACTGCCTTGGGTAGTTCGTCGGGAATATGTTTACACCATCCTGACCTTTCAGGAGAACTGAATGCTGTATAGGTACCAAACATCATCAGAGATCTAGATGATGAAACTCTGGTGCAAAGGCTGAGATTATGTAGCTCCTCCTGGAGGCAGGGAAAGGATGAAGAATTTCTCCTCCTCATAAATACTCAGAAATGAGATCCCAGAAGATATGAGAGTTAAGATTGTAGTCTTGAGCAGTTTTCTCTACAAGATTCTGAGCTCCATCACTAAAGCTTTTCATGATGTTAGAGTTGGATTTTGAGTATGAATTCAAAGGGCAGAAACCACTGTGTGTGAGTACGTCTACTAACATTTTCAACCCAAGTAGAGTGCAGATCACAGGGGAAGAAGTCTGAGGGGCAGTGATATTTATGCCATAAAGTATTATTTGTCTCTCTATTTTATAAATTCCATTCCAGGATGAAACATTCAAGTTGTGGAAATATAAGAGATCAGTTTCTCTTATCAATGACTACTATTGCTAGCTGAGGCAGGACCTAGGCTGAGGACCTAGTCTTGTCCTGAGCTTTCTTGTGGAAGGTCATTTGGGGTATCACTTCCAGGCTTGTTTGTACCCTAGACAGACAGAGAGAGAGAGAGTGTGAGTGTGTGTGAGTGTGTGTGAGTGTCTGTGTGTGTGTGTGTGTGTGTGTGAGTGTGTGAGTATGTTTATTCTATCAGGTGATTTTTGCCAGAAGCTCATTTGGGATATCACTTCCAGGCTTGTCTGTATTGTGTGTGTGTGTGTTATTTTATCTTGGTGATTTTTTCTAGACTGATTCCACTAATTGTGATTTCCATAGAGAAAGAGAATAAAATGCCAGGCTCCCTGGCAGCTCAGCTGGTAAAGACTACACCTGCAATGCAGGAGACCCTGGTTCGATTCCTGGGTCAAGAAGATCCCCTGGAGAAGGGATAGGCCACCCACTCCAGTATTCTTGGGCTTCCCTGGTGGCTCAGACGGTAAAGAATCCACCTGCAATGTGGAGGCCTGGTTCAATCCCTGGGTTGGGATGATCCCCTGGAGGAGGGCATGGCAACCCACTCCAGTATTCTTACCTGGAGAATCCCCCGGGCGTAGGAGCCTGGAGGACTACAGTTCATGTGGTCGCAGAGAGTCAGACATGACTGAGCAACTAAGCACGGCAAGGGTGTCATTGGCTGATCTTGTGGAGGGCACAAAAGTGAAGAGGGGTGTGCAATGGCATGGGGATCCTCCATCTGAGCAGAGGCAGTCAGAGGGGGTGGGCAGGGGAGGCCTGGCGTTGTGGGTCAGTCTCGGCTAGGGCAGTCAGGGTGCCACCCCGTGGTTATTTTCTCCAGGTGCCACACAATCTGACTCCTTGCAGCTCCTCATACAACAGGCATGTTTCTACCTCAGGACCTTTGCACTGGCTGCGACCTGTATTTAAAACAGCTTTCCCCTAGGATGGCTCCCACACCTGCTTCAGCTCTCATGGAAAGGTCATTTTCGTTGACTTAATGAAGCTCACACTGACCATCTATTTTTTAAATGAATCTCGCATTCTTCCTCAAAATTTTCTTGATTTCCCTCATAGTACTTACAACTTTCTAACATATCTGTCATCTATCTATCTGTCTAGCTATTTCATGAGCCCTTTGACTGAAAGAATGATTCTTCCCCAGTTCTCAAGCCAGAGTGAAATGCTGCACTCAGAACATAGGAAATATTCCAAAATTCCCTGTGTTCTTTCTGTTTCATCTTGTGGAGATAGAGAGTGTTTTGCCAGGTGTCCAGTGGCTATGGTGGAGAAGGAAAGGGCAACCTACTCCAATATTCTTGCCTGGAAAATCCATGGACAGCCCATGGGGTTGCAAGAGTCAGACACAACCTAAAAACTCAACACCAATAATCTACCTACCTACTCCCTGTCTATATGTAAATAATAAAGGCATCTGTATATATGTATACATATGCAGTTGCCTTTAAAAGATGTACTCTGAAAGAGAAAAGAGTTTCATCTACTTTGTTCACCAATGAATCCCATACATACAAGATAGGCTTGGCACAGGCTGTAGGCACTCAGACATTTGTCAAAGAAATAATTTACTTTATATTGTTTCCTTCAATTACTTTCCATTATTATGTGAAACCATTATGTTTTTATTATATCTATAAGGTAGTTTTTATTATGCCTTTAAAATGTACTTTTTTTTTTAAGTCATTGATTTTCAGAACAGGCTCAGGGGATGCACTTGTGCCTTCCCCCAAGTCATTTGCATTTTACAGACACATACTGAGTTGAATCACACAACACATTTGAGGAGTAAATAAATGTTAAACTGATGTTAAATAATCTTTAAGGAGAAAGAGTGGAAGCAGAGGGGCTTCTTTGCACATATAACTTCCTGGGAGCCAGGCATTGTCTTATACCATTTTGCAAGGAAAAACCTGAAGTTTGGAAAAATTAAGCTTGTTACACAGGTCATACAGCTAGTAAAAAGAAGAGACATCGGATTTGTTATCCCTGACCGCAAAGCCTATGGCTGGCTACACTGCACCATCTTCAAACTACGAATTCTCTAGAGATGGTTCAGTTCAGTTCAGTCACTCAGTCGTGTCCAACTCTTTGCGACCCCATGAGTCGCAGCACGCCAGGCCTCCCTGTCCATGACCAACTCCCGGAGTTCACTCAGACTCACGTCCATCGAGTCCGTGATGCCATCCAGCCATCTCATCCTCTGTTGTCCCCTTCTCCTCCTGCCCCCAATCCCTCTCACCATCAGAGTTTTTTCCAATGAGTCAACTCTTCACATGAGGTGGCCAAAGTACTGGATTTTCAGCTTTAGTATCATTCCTTCCAAAGAAATCCCAGGGTTGATCTCCTTCAGAATGGACTGGTTGGATCTCCTTGCAGTCCAAGGGACTCAAGAGTCTTCTCCAACACCACAGTTCAAAAGCATCAATTCTTTGGCACTCAGCTTTCTTCACAGTCCAACTCTCACATCCATACATGACCACTGGAAAAACCATAGTCTTGACTAGACAGACCTTTGTTGGCCAAGTAATGTCTCTGCTTTTGAATATGCTATCTAGGTTGGTCATAACTTTTCTTCCAAGGAGTAAGCGTCTTTTCATTTCATGGCTGCAGTCACCATCTGCGGTGATGGTGGTCATAGACAGTTGGTGTGTTGCATATGGTACTGTGCCAGACAGACATTCTCCATTAAAATTAAAGGACTCATGTGCCCAGGTGTTGAGGTTGCTGGTCATTGTCAGCTGTCCAGCTACCAGTGGTCCTCCATGGAAGGGAGCCTCCAAGGTTGCAGGGTGAGCCCACATCCAGCGATTCTTTCATGTAGGGTTCAAAGGCCAGGCCTACTTGCCTCAAGTGGAGCGACTCTGAAGGGTCATCCTAGCTCCAGACTTCCGTGGTGGGGTCAACTGAGGCCTTTGTTTTAACTACATCACAGCCCAGTCTCTCCTTCGGCTCAGTTCTAACACCTTCACTCTCCATAGATTTATCTCCAAAAGCACTTTCTAATAAACTTCTGGACATAGAAACCTCTGCCAGAGTCTGGGTCTGAGGAATTTGATTAGAGTCAGTTCAGTAGTTGGTACTGTTCAGTTCAGAGATTTGCATTGCATGTCCAGTCATTCAGTCATGTCCAACTCTTAGGGACCCCATGGACTGTAGCCCACTAGGATCCTCTGTCCATGGGATTTCCAGGGGAGTGGGTTGACATGCCCTACTACAGGGGGTCTTCCCGACCCAAGGATGGAACCCGCTTGTCCTGCATCTCTCTTGCATTAGTGGGGTTGATTCTTTACCACTGAGTCACACAACACTATTAGCATACTCCTTAAGCCCAGTCTCATATAGTAGGGCATAATGGAACCTATGGTTCTACAAGCTTGAGACACTCCTCTTAACTTCCAGGAGCATGCTGGAGAAAGCAACTATGGTACACAACTTGGCCCTTGTGAGATCATCTGGTTTTTATTGGCTTGGAGTGAAATATCACCAGTTTGACAGTCAAGACATCCAGTAAGAACTTGCCCTTGAAATATCCTTCAAAAGTAAAGCCCAATTCATCCTGGGCCTTAAGTTGCATTGCATTTGAGAGAATCAAAATGCATAAACCTAGTTCCTGCTTCTAAGTATCCCTTGGTTTAGAAGGTAGGTTTCTAATGTGGGTACATCAGAACCACTTAATAACTTGTTAAAAATGCCCAAGATTGACCTTGGATTGGGGACCAAAATTATTCCTACTTAATTTATATATTCTGATACAAATGGTTCATGAGCCCCTTGTGGAGAAACTTGTCCTGAAAATGATGATATAAAACATGCACTGAACATGCGTTGTTCTGTCTATTCTTACTGAGTAACAGGTGCTGCAGTGGCCTCTAAAAGGTATGTGTGTGTACCCAATAGCCTGCTATGGGAGGGTTGACAGATCCCATATATTTCATCATATTTAAAGCTTTGCTAATTAAAATATTTCCCATGGCAATGAACAAGCAATCCTGTGGACATTGTAATCACTGTTAAAATACTGTGTTTGGACCCTCCTGATTCCCTTCAGTGTACAAACCTGGGGATTAGAAGATAGTAGTAGTAAGAGTGCCTCCTGGTTTGCCTGACTCAACTGAACCGGTTTTGAATTTGGAGAATTTCACAATCATCAGTCAGACTGATCCTTGCTAGCAGTTCTCTGGATTTCTAGGAAAATCTCTGGTGTGTGTCATGGTAAGGAAATGTTCAAACAAGGACAAGGGTAAATGAAGAATCATAATCATTTAGAAAGAATTCACCAAGAAATAGAGGTCTCCGTGGTGTAAGTGAGCAGTTGCACAATGTGGTTACAAGAAACGCCAGATACATGACAGGTGGGATGGAGTTCTCCGCTCACCCCCGCCACCCTGCCAAGGCAGGGAGCTTGAATCTAGCCCAGCTCCCTTTCCTACAGAGGCAGATGGAAACACAGGATCCTTCTAAAACACTGACCCCAGACCTCCATTGCCAGCTCATTGTAATCAGTGTGAGAGAGGTTGTCTCATATCCATTCCTAGTGCAGCGATTTGGATTTGAGCAATTTGTGCAGATTTGGGATTTAGGTCCAGATCTTCAGGCAAGCTCTTAGACATCAGTTAATTAGGCTTTCCAGTGGATCACTTCTCTTCTGCATGCCTCTGTATGTTTATGAAAGTCAACAGTGAGAAAATATAGGATTCAGCATTCACAAAAGGAAGTCTGAACTATTCCTAAATACAAGACCCTCCTCGTCATGCTTGCCTCAATCCTGTGCTCTCTCTCTCCTCCAGCTGCCCCTGCCCACTGGCCATCTACTTTTTTTTTTTTTTTTAACTATTTTGATCTTCTATCATTTTCTGAGTCCTTTCACTCTATTCCTTATGTGCTGTGTTACTGTTCCTTCTGCCAGGGCAAGCTTATCCCTACCTTCCTCACCTCATTCTCTCTCCTTTGCCCAAACCCAGGCCACTCATCCCTTGACTACATGATGCATTTCAACTTATTCTTTAGCTTTACTGGTCCTTCCTCTGGGAGTTTTTCTCTGATGACACCAGTCTGGCTTTGACTATGTTCTTCCATGATTCCCACTAGTACCCTTATCTTGGCACTAGCCTTTGATTTATTTGAGTATAAAGACCATATGTTTGATCTCCATCTTTTGTACAGTGATTTGCGTGATGTCAACACACAGTAGGTACTTAATAAACACTTGGAATGAGTGAATATAACAGCAAGCATTTGTTGCTAATAATGAGCAAGATGGTCATACCTCCATTATTTTAAAATGAAAACACTTATCATTTGTTTTCATCATTATCCCATATTTTATATAATATACATTTATTTAATAAAATTACATATTTATAAAGTAGAAAAGAATTTAAAAGAAAAAAATGAGAGTTTTGGTCATATATTTATCCCATTAATATTTACTGAGTATAATCTTTTTAAAAAAATCTTTTCAAGTTCCTCTTATTTTATTACAGTTAAAATTTTATTTATTTATTTTTTATTTATTTATTTTTTAATTTTATTTTTACTTTATTTTACTTTACAGTACTGTATTGGTTTTGCCATACATTGACATGAATCCACCATGGGTGTATACAAGCTCCCAGTCCTGAATCCCCCTCCCACCCCATATCATCTCTCTGGATCATCCCCTTTGGTTGCACTGGGTCTTTGATGCTTTTGCACAGACTTTCTCTAGTTGAAGTGAGTGGGGGCCGTTCTTCATTGTGGGGTGTGGGCTTCTCATTGTCATGGGTTTCTGTGTTTTTTTTTTTTTGGTTGTGGAGCACAGACTCTAGGCACTCCGGCTTTAATAGCTGCAGCATGCAGGCTCTGTAGTTGTGATACACAGGCTTACTCGCTTCACAGCATGTAGAATCTTCCTGGACCAGGAGTCAAACCAGTGTCTGCTGCATTGGCAGGTAGATTTTATCCATTGCACCACCAGGGGAATCCTAGCATTTACCAAGTATTTTCTAAGTACCAGAAAGTGGAGAAATTAAGTAGAAAATGGCATCATCTCTTCCATCAGGAAATTCAGCCTAGCAATGGAGACAGACATGAAATGAGTGTTAATCATATGTTCATATTAACTGAATATTTATTATACACCAGACCCTGTTCTTGGCAGTGAGATCGTGCCTTCAGGGAGCTTCTATTACAGAGTGATAAGTGACGGGTATCTGAAGAGAAATGATGCATGTAGGAAGAAGCAGGGACTTCTATAATGAGGTGACATTTTGGGTAACCTGCGTGGAAAAAAAATACAGTACTAACTTATAAGGATGAAAGCATGCTTATTTAATTATGGGACATCTAATGCAGACATGACTGTAGGAACAGGGTTCCTGGAATCCAGTGGTTGCTTGATAAACGTGCCTTTCTGGATTACTAAGCCAAGACCAAAAATGAGTAAAATGTGGCTCTTTCCATCAAGAATCATGCATTCTAGTGGAAAAGAGGGCGAGGTATGAGGTAGTAAAAGAGAGGAGAAGCTGAGAGAAGAGTTGGGCACATTCCTCTCCCCTACCCCCACCCTCCTTGGTCCTGTTTCTTCCTCTGAAAACCAACATTCTTCTTGGGAGTTCTAAGTTCTCTCGTGTATCTGTTTCTTTTGCTGGGTGCTCCACCTTGGCGTCCTCCCAAATACCTCCTGCAAATGTTTATTTTTATAAATGTTGCATACACAAGGGCAGGAGATAGGGAAAGGGGTGAGCCAGAGTCATTTACGAAAGCACTTTGGCACTCTGCTCCGGAAATCATTTCTGCAGGAGGCTGCCCTGGACAGAGTGCACTTATTCTCAGACCTTCTATCCCCATTTCCAAGCAGAATTGCAATTCTTATTTACAGTCAGAAGCTCCATAGGCTTCCGAGCCAAAAGCCTCCTTTCCTGAAAAGCCAGTGATGGACTCCAGCATTCCATCCTCACCTTTAACAAGAAAGCTTTCCTGTTTGATCCAAAGAAATAGCCAGGCTCTTGGGCCTGAAGGAGACCTGTAGACCTAACTCATCTCCATCAGTGAGCATTTAATGGGCACCTACTTGTGCAGCTCTTGTTCCAGCCACTGAGGGTACAAGACATAGGATCCTACAAGGGCAGGAAGGGACTATTTTTTAGGAAGGACATGCCACACCTTACCATGCTTTACGTACCAGACATCACAAAATGTTCATGAAATAGATATTATTATCCCTTTATAGATACAGATCCCTTTATAGACTTTATAGATCAAGGAAAGAAAGAAGGAAGGCAGGGCAGGAGAAAGAAAGGGAGGGAGAGAGGGAAGAAGCAAAGAGGGGAGTAAGGGAAGAAGACAGGGAGGGATGAAGAATTTGAAGCTCTGTAACTTGTACAACTCCTGACAGCTGGTGAGTAGGCCCACCACCTATTTTCCCCCATCACCTCTAATCAAGCTTTCATCTCTACCTCTCCATCAAAATTGCTCTTCTCAAGGTTATCACGGACATCCACGGGGCTACACCAAGGAGTCGGTTATCAGCCCTCACTTTGAGCTTCATCACCTATTAGCAACAAATATTTTATCATCCCCTCCTCCTAGAAACTGGAGAGGGAAATGGCAACCCACTCCAGTATTCTTGCCTGGAGAATCCCAGGGATGGCAGAGCCTGGTGGGCTGCCATCTATGGGGTCACACAGGGTCGGACACGACTGAAGCGACTTAGCAGCAGCAGCCGCCTCCTAGAAACACTTCCTTCACTTGACTTACAAGCCACCACACACACTGTCCTGGTTTTCCTGGCTCCTCACTGCCAGATCTCTCACTGTCAGCTGACATCTTCTCATTAACTTGATGTCTTGATGTTGGAGTTTCTCGAAACTCAGTCCTCGGACTACCACTTTTCACTGTCTGCATTCACTCCTCGGGTGATCTCATTCTCTCATTGCTTCCAATATTATCTGCATACCGACAGCTCTTTTTCCCTTTCATTCTGGATCATTTCTTCATATTGGTACCAATGAGTATTTGATTTATCTCCTTGCGTGTCTCAGACTTATTTTCAAAATTCAACTCCTTCCCTTTCCCCCATCAAACCAGTCCTGGAGTGGACTCCCCAGTCTCAGCTCTGGCGACTCCATCTTTCCCATCGCTCAGAACAAAACACCCTTCTGTTTCACTTATATCATGCACCCAGTCTTACAGGATACCTCGTTTGAGTTACCTTCAAAATCCATCCTGGATCCAGCTACTCCTCACCATCTCCATGGTCACAGTCTGATGCAAGCCTCCATCAACTCTTGCTAAAGTTATGTGGTCTCCTTCCCCATTCCCTTTGCCCTGAAAAGTTGGTCTCCATTTGGTGTCCAAGTTGATCCCCAAAAATGTATCAGTCGTCCCTCTATGACTCTCCAAAGTCTTCTCATCTCACTCAGAGTAAAATCCAGAGTTCTTAAAATAATTGACAGGGTCCTACTCCATCGGGTCTCATGTTCCCACCCTGAACTCAGCACCTACTCACCCCACTCCACCCCCACTTTCTCTCCTGTGGTCTCATTGGCTTCCCTGGAATTCTGTCCCCCAGACATCTGTGTGGCTGATTTCCCCACCTTCTTCAGATCTTCACCTCAAGGTAGCTTTTTCAAAAGGGATGTAGTTGACCACTCTACTGAAAATTATAACCCTGCCCCAGCAGCATTTTCTGCCCCCTCCCTTGTTGGTGCTTACCATAATCTTTTATTCCATATATTTTGCTTTGTTGTTTTCTTCTCTTTCTCTGTCTCCACACTAGAAACTAAGGCCCTTGAGGGCAGGGCTTTCTTCTGGTTTTCCACTGTTATATAAGAAGCACTTTAGAGAAGTGTGTATAATATACTGGACCTTCAATTAATATTAATTAAGTAAATAAATTCAAGTGAGTAAGGAAAAGGAAGGCGTCAGTGAGATTTAGCATGGGCAAGGAAGGCTTCATGGAGAAGGAAAAAACTCTGAGTTCTTACAATGTGCCAAGTACTAAGTTGATATCTTATATCCATTATCATTAAATTACCCTACAACCCTGAGAATTGTTATATTGTTTTTTCCATTTTACAGAATAGAACACTCTAGTGTCAAAGGCTAATTCACTTTCTCAGGGTCACTATAACAATTTTTATAGACACCCTGAAGTCAGTTGTTCTTCTCTCTGGTTCCTGACCATGAGATACAATTTTAGAAATCTGTCTTGGGGATGAGGCTATCCTATTTAAAGGAAGGGGGAACAAAAGAAAGGAAATTTTAAAAAAGAAAAAAGTTATTATATTAATGTATTTGTTTATTTTTAAATAGCTACTATGATTTAATTCTTATAACAACTCTATTGTACTACGCTGTGTCTTTAGGGGAGAAGGATGAACAGAGTATTTTCTGCCCTCGGTGAGATTACAATCTAGGAGAGCTGACACTAACACAAAAATAAAAATGCTTTGTGCTTTAGAAGTACAGGGGAGGGAGCAATTGATCTGATGAGGATGGAATCAAACAAGGAAGACCTCAGAGAAAGATGACATCTAAACTTAATCCTACAGGATACAGAGGACTTTGTATTCCAAGCAGGGCTGCATCAGGTGCAAAGTAATGTCAGTGTGGGAAAGAGCTTGTTTTTGTTGTCGTTTTGTTGAGTCCCTAAGTTGTGTCCAACTCTCTCATGACCACAGGGACTGTAGCCCACCAGGCTCCTCTGTCCATGGGATTTCCCAGGCAGGAATACTGAACTGGGTCGACATTTCCTCCTCCAGGGGATCTTCCTGACCCAAGGATCTAGCCCATGTCTCCTGCATTGGCAGGCCGGTTATTTACCACTGAGCCACCTGGCAAACCATTTGGGAAAGAGCTTAGCAGGTACAACAAAGAGAAGGTGGATCTGGAACTTTTCCCTAGGGCAATAGGAAACTACGGCCAGATTTAATCTGGAAAGTGGTCTTGTCAGATCTGTTCTTTGTTGAGATCACTCTGACACTCATCATGAAGAATGTCGGGCACAGGAAAAAAAAAAATAGGGACAGGCTGCTAGTCTAAGGGGCCTAGAAAAATATGGGAAGGCATGATGAAACCAATGCTGGAGCAGGAGAAGGGGCAATGCTGCTGCTGCTGCTGCTGCTGCTGCTGCTGCTGCTGCTGCTGCTAAGTCGCTTCAGTCGTGTCCGACTCTGTGCGACCCTATGGACAGCAGCTCTCCAGGCTCCCCTGTCCACGGGATTCTCTAGGCAAGAATACTGGAGTGGGTTGCCATTTCCTTCTCCAGTGGGAATGATAGGTGATGATGATTTAGGTATACATAAAATCAGCAGTTCACAATATCACCTGGGGCAATTAAACTCTTCTGATACCCCAGACACAGCTCAAATCAATTGAATCCGAATTTCTGGGATTTACAATAGGTTATAAAGCTCCCTGGATGATTTCAATGTGTACCCAAGTTGGAGAACCATTGGTTTACAAATTACAGGAATGGATAACGAATTGGATATGGCCAGGAAATAAGAAGGAAAACTGAAAGATAAGGTTTTCCAGCCCACATGACTTAAAGAAAGGCTGTTGTTTCAATGTCTTGTCTAAGAATCAGCCTGGCTATAACTGGTGCTTGATGAGTAGTCTTGAGCAAATGACCCACTTCTCAGCTGTAGAGAATGGTGAACTTACTTTATGAAACTATTGTGGAGATTAAACGAGATGATGCTTTTAAAATACATAGCATGGGGTCTTCCCTGGCTGTCCAGTGGTTAAGACTTTGCTTTTCAATGGAGGGGGTTCAGGTTTGATCCCTGGCTGGGGAACTAAGATCCCACCTGCCTTGGGTCCAAAATACCAAAACATAAGACAGAAGCAATATTGTAACGTGTTCTGTAAAGATTTTAAAAACAGTCCCCATTAAAAAAAAAAAAAAGCCTTAAAAAAGAAAAAAAAAAAAGTAAAACACACAGCATGGTGCCAGGGATGTGGTGGATGCTCAAATTTTTTATTTTATTTATTTATTTATTTAATTCTTATAGGCAAACAAGAGTCTCTGGGAAAAGGAATGGTTTCCAGAGGAGAGGTACTAAGTTTGGGTCTCAACTGATTGAATTTAGAGGGTTTGTAGAGTTATCGAACAGTCATTTGAAAGTAGTATTTTGGTTTTCAAAAGCGAGTTCAGAGCTAGAGGAACAAATCTGTTACTGTTGGCAGTTGATATTAATTCCTGTTGACATATAAGTGTATATTATTGTTGTCTAGTCGCTAATTCGTGTCCAGCTCTTTGGGACCCCATGGGCTGCAGAATGTCATGAAATGGTCATATGAAGAACATCATATGTGCAGAGAGAGTATAGAAACAGAATGGGAGAATGGCTAGTGTATCAGGTAAAGGCAAATCACTCGAAACTTGTTTCCTTCTCTATAAAGTGAAGATAAGAGTAAATCACGCTTCAGAACATTTCTTGGAGATTTAAATACGATGATACAGGACAAAACACATTGAAAATGTGGGCTATGGGAGGCATCAAAGTACAATAAGCCAGAAGAGAAGAAAGGGAACAGATTTTCAAAAGAGCAGTTTTTCAAGAAACAAAAGAGTCCCAAATTTGAGGAAAAGATCAATTGTGTCAAGTAAATAAAATAAATCATTTGGGGCCACAATGTTCTCCTTGGTATAATGAGCCCTTGAATAAAAGGATATTTACATAAATGGTAATTTATTGTCCTACTTTAAATATGAGCTTCCTACCACTGAAAACAGAAGTGCAATCTGTCGTAAGATTCAATACCGCTTCTCAAGAGAAAACAGTTATTTGCTGGTTTTAAGGCTGAAATCAGTTCTTTTCTGGGTTGTCACTGAAGAAATCATGTATAATATAATGGGAGGTGTCATCTTCAATATCTCTAAAGTACCTTTAAAAAAGTTTTATGGGCCTCCTCCTTGTAAAATCTCTGTTTCCACTACTCCATAAATGCATATTTGCTTGGGATCAGATGGTGATAATAGTGTCTAATGTTACCATAATCATGAAATCGGTCATCCCTGAGCAAGCGTTTCTTACATGTCAGTGTGCGAAGTGTTTTTATTTGCACTGTTTTCATCTCTCCCCAGAAGAAGGCAGAAGGCAAGTATTATCACCCACGTTTTCCATATTGCGAATCTGAGGTTCCAAGAGACTGGGTGGCCACCCAAGGTCAAACCAGCAATAAATGGTATGGCCGGGAAGTCTACTAACCCCCAAGATTTGTTTCTGTAGTGCTACTCAGCAAAGGAGTGCAACCTCCTCTTTTGGAAACATGGTTCGTGATGTGAGTGGTTAACGTAAGAATCAAGAGGGAAAAGAGGCTCTGAAAAGTGAAACGCTGTCCCTTAGGGCCCCACGAGTCTCTTGATATGAGGTGCCATAGGTTCAGAAGGTGCTCCTTCTGGCTAAAACTCTATCCTGTCATGCTCTATCAGATATAACACTGGTTGACATGAGCTGAGAACAGAGATTCTTATGTTCCTGCCTTCACCTGGGCAGAGAATATTTTCAGAAAAGTATTGAAAATGTCAGGCAGATTGGTTTAGTTGCAACTCCTGACTCTTAAGCAATCAAAAAAGGTATTGCTTTCTACTTATTTCTTCTGCACAAAGCACGAATCTTACTCTTCACATGAGTCAGTGGCCAATGGGAGAAGCCAAGTGGAGGAGTCTTCACCTAGATTGTCTGGTTCAGTAAAGCCCAGTAAGAGTGCACCCTCTCCAGGGGAGTGTTGTCAGCCATGCTCCTTGCTCTCACAATTTATGTTCTCTAGACTTCCTAGGTGACCCTAGTGGTAAAAGACCCGCCTGCCAATGCAGTAAACACACGGGACACAGGTTTGATCCCTGTGTCAGGAAGATCCGATGGAGAAGGATGTGGCAACTGACTCCAGTATTCTTGCCTGGAGAATCCCATGGACAGAGGAGCCTGGCAGGCTACAATCCACACAGTCATCCAGAGTCAGACATGACTGAAGCAACTTAGCACACAGGCACACATCCTCTCCTCAGCTACAAAGATAAACCCCTCAGTACCTCAAGCAACAGAGCCCTGCTAATACCCTGCCCTCATCAGTCTCCATTCAGATGCCAGCCAAACAGCCTCATGGATCAAGGTAGTGAGTGAATAAGTCAGCGTCCTCTAGAATGCTTCATTTAATTTGACACAGGGAATTGGAATGACTACCTTTGAGAAACAGGCAGTGATGTAATATAACATATGGTCTACACCTTTGGGACATGCTGACAGTCCTGTTTTCAAACCTGGCCCACTTGTTCATTTGCTATGTGACCTAGAGTAAGCCCCTTACTCCCTGACTCTCAGATTTCTCATTTGTAAAAAGGGAAAATTAATTGCACTTATTTCCTCTGATAGGCTTCCCAGGTGGCTCAGATGGTAAAGAATCTGCCTGTCAGTGCAGAAGATATGGGTTCAATCCCTGGGTTGAGAAGATCCTGGAGGAGGTCATGCAAATCCACTCCAGTATTCTTGTCTGGAGAATCCTGTGGACAGAGGAGCCTGGCAGGTTACCGTCCAAAGGGTTGCAAAGAGTCAGACGCAACTTAGTGACCAAAACAACAACAATAGCAATTACCTGTGATAGATGGGAATGTTGGGGAATGTTGTTAGGAGGAAGGGTGTGTGTTTCCATGTGGAAGCAGGTCCACAAGCAAACACTTGTAGGTTCTCACCACCGCTCACTTGTCTAACTGGGATGAAGAACTAGGAGGTCATACTTAACCATGTCCCTTTCCTCTTTGGAATCTTCCTATCTTCTGAGAACCAATGATCAGGTTTGCCTTCTGTCATGCAATAAACCAGGCTGTTATGGCCCTGCTCGTGCCCAAGAGGCCTGGGGATGTCCAGGGCCTCTCTGACCAGGTGGACACCTCTGTCTAATTCTGAAAGAATGCTACTGCCCCTTCTTAAACAGCTCTTTCAGTAATAAAGGCTACATTTTCCTCTCTATCTGCCTAATCCTTTGTGTAACTTGGTTACACAACTTGAGAACTTGGGAGACTCTCTAAACTCCCAAAAGACTTTAAATAAAACAATGTGAATCAAGTGATGAATATGGCCCTCTTGGTTCTGTTTAAGAGGCAGAGTCTCAAGTACACTTTCTTCTAAGGTGGACTTTGTGTGATCCAAGAGCTAGCATTCTAACTGATGCATCTATTTTCCATTATTAATAATCAGTAACTGATTATTGAGAATTTGCCAAATTGTGTTTAGCACTGTGTATAGGACAGTTGTGAGAAAGGGTGAATCTCATCTCCCAGAGATTCCTCAGGTTGTGTGTGTACTACGTTGCTTCAGTTGTGTCTGACTCTGTGATGCTATGGACCGTAGCTGGCCAGGCTCCTCTGTCCATGGGATTCTCCACGCAGGAATACTGGAGTGGGTTGCTGTGCCCTTCTCACCAGGCTACTGGTGTGAAAAATGTGTGCATATATACACAACCAAGCAGGAAAGAAACATACTACGACAGAAAGTCAGATGAATTGCTCTGCTGCTGTATAGCAGGTACTATTAATTGTATTTATTCAACAAGGAGGCACTTTATTTCATTTTTATTATCATGAAATTGATGAAAGGGTTAGAGCGAGCTCCTTTTGTAGGGGCTAGATCCCACATCTAAAAATAGAAGATCATTGAATGACATGTGCCTTAGAGCAGCAGTTCCCCACCTTTTTTGGCAC
The DNA here is from genome assembly GCF_014754425.2 of Oryx dammah. Classification (NCBI taxonomy): domain Eukaryota; kingdom Metazoa; phylum Chordata; class Mammalia; order Artiodactyla; family Bovidae; genus Oryx; species Oryx dammah. Next base: position 103,242,916 of record NW_024070185.1, read on the forward strand.
CAGGGACCATTTTCACAGAAGAAAAGTTTTTCCATGGTCCTGGGTGGTGGGGGATGATTTCAGGATGATTCAAGCACATTACATTTAATGTGCACTTTATTTCTATTATTATTACATCAGCTCCACCTCAGATTGTCAGGCATTAGATTCCAGAGGTTGGGGACCCCTGCCTTAGAGTCTTCCCAGGCAGAACATTAAAATGTTCCAATCCATTCTCCTCTATCCCAAGGCACTGCAAGGGTAGGAAGTCAGGGATGATCCTTCAATAAAGCTCGTGGTGCCTTGGGGGCTGGGCTACAAGGCACGCGGTGGAAGAGGCCTGCTTCCACGTGCCCACCTTGCCTCAGCACGGCTCCATTTTATCCAAGGTCATTCCCTAGAAGAGTGATACATATTTCACCTTGGTGACGGTGACACCACCCCCATCCTGGGTACTGTCTTCACTCTGTCTAAAGGCAAAACTAAAACCAGCTTCGAAGAGAAACAGATGTGTCTGTCATCTTGCCCAGGCAAACCATAAGGAGGCAACACCAGATTTTGTCCCCATCTGCACGCAAGCAAAAAGTCACCAGAAACCCCAAGAGGAGCCCTACCTGTGGTGCAGAACTTGGCGCCTCCAGGCTTCTCACTGGAAGAGGCAGGAGCAGTGGGGTAAAAGGATCACACAGTGTTTCCAAAATAGCCCATCCACTTGGGTCAGCAATGGACTCCCTCGCGTCTGAGGCCAAGGTAGGTTGAGAGAAGGAAGAGATAGGATGATGATCATAGTGGTGATTTGCTGAATGCCTACTATGCACCATTGTTCTTTTGAATTCTTGAAACACTATGAAACGTCAATCGTGACATTATTATCTTAATTTTACACCTGAGGGAACTGGGGGCACACAGAGTTGCAGGAACTCATTCAAGGTCGCACGTCTAGCAAATGGCTGAGCTGAGATGGAACTCTTATCTGTCTCCAAACCCTCTGCTCTGTACCAAGGTTTCATATGACATCCCTCTTACGAGCTCTATGTGTGACAAGACAACTCTTCTCCACTGGCCTCAGTTTTGCTTATCAAAACAATGGCTCTTTCCCGCAGTAGAAATTTTCTAAATATCTGCTTTCTTCTTTCTATCCTGGCAACAGTGCCCGTGTCCAAGACACTTTTCTCTCTCATTGAAAGGAAATATTCTGAAGTTCATCTTCCACAATGAAGCATGTGAGATATTTCTTAAAAGTGAAAACAGCACCGATCTAACCCGTACCTGAACTCCCCAGTGGCGTAGCCCCTTTAAATGTAAAACAAATCTTTCACATTCCAGTCCTGTTTTCCCCTCCAGGCTCACCCCCTTGCTACTTTTTAAATATACTTTATTTACTTCTCAGAATAAGTCTCTTCTGCTTCTATTAAACGGCAAAAATTTCCCTTGACTTTGTAACTAAGCATGTGCTGACCCTTCATTCTGATCATGCTCCATCCCTGACGCAGTCCACCTTGATAATTCCAATAATTCTGCTAATTCCGTTACAGCGAGTACTATGCTTCCCATAATATCCTCTGTCCCTACTTCCATTATATTTGTTGAGTGAATGAAGTAATAAAGAAAGAAACAGACTAGAGAGATTCAGGGTTGTTATCATAGAAATCAGAATCAAGTCCCGTTGTTACCCTTGTGCTCCAAAGGTTCTTGAAAATTTGAAATTCAAAAATGGCTAACAAAGACGGAATTGCAGCTCATATTAAGGTCACCATTCTTCCCACCCCACTTATTGGACTCTCGCCTCCTGGAAACCGAAGTTGTATGCCTGGGTGCAGTGGGACACTGAGCAGGTGTGCTCTGAGCACGTCACACGGCTAGGTGGATTATTAATGCATTAATTAATAATGCATTAATAATCTACTTTAAAATACCATAAGTATTTTAGATAACAGAAAATAAGCCCTTTTACCCTTGAATGCACTTTGATGTGTACTGACAGAAGAAGAATCTCTCTCAAAAGCAAGTGGGGAAAAAAAAGAAAAACTTCAAAGTTTCTTATATCAGGAAAGATTAGAATTTTCAGACTTCATTTCATTAAAAATACTGTGCAGTTTCCAGTCCTCTAAAGACCCTCACTAAATATTAATTGAATGTGAATTGAGTTAAGTAGAAAACCTATTTATGACTCTTGTCCTTTTGTCCGTCAGAGGAATTTGGTGAGCAGTAATAACTGCCTATTGCCTTTTGATAATGAAAATTTCTAGATGTCAGATATAGAGAAGGAGGGAAAGACTTGAGATGAGAGATTAGAATTGATTAGATTTGGGTTCAAATCCCAGCTGTGCCTTGAAATGTCTACATGTCCTCAAAGGACTTATTCAAATGAGTCTTGACTTGATACTTACTTTTAGATATTATGATGTATTCTGAGAATAAAACAAACGAATATGTTAAGCTCTAAGTTAGAATCTATATTAAAGAAATCGTTCATCTATCCATGCAAGTCATGTCAACATACTGCCATGCCAACACATCAACATATTCAGACATTCTCGTCTCTCTCTCTTTCTGCATTTAAGTACCTTATTAAAGTCAGTGACCGTTCCAAGATTCTCTTTCTGGACTAATGTCAGGGAACCAGTGGTTCTATACCAATTTGAAAACTGTTTTTACCTTCTAAATCCTCCAGGTTTCTGAGATCATCAGTCAGTTACATGAGGGATATCATTCTACCTCTGGACTACAGGATTCCTGAGATTCAGGACTTTTAGTGATAAAATCAGGAAAGTCCCAGATAAACCAGGATAAGTTGGTCATGCTACTTCCTATCTTTGGCTCAACTGAAAAATAGATTCAAGGGTCCCATAGGAACAAAACCCAATTTGGAGCTCATCACATGGTAGCAAGAGCTGAGAAAAGCAAGCACATCTTAAGATTAAATGAATCCAAAAGAAAAGGAACTTCCAGACAAGAAGGAAACAGCAACTTTTAGTTGCTAATGTTGAACTCTAGTTGTCCAATAGAATAACAGGGCTCACAGAAGCCAGACTCTCACTGTCTTATTAATCAGGAAACAAGGGGTTAAGAGTTAAAGAAAACGGGAAAAACGAGTTAAAGGGGAAAACGAGTTCAAGAATGAAAGAGGGCCTGGCATTGTTCTCTCTTTGAGATATCCCTTCACCCATCTGTAAGGAGCTAGGAAGTAGAATTCTTGGTTAGGTCATTTATGATTCTTCCAAGTTCCTGCATAAGATGAATTGTGGTGTAAGCATGAATTGGAGACATTAGGAGACTGAGCTTGAATTCTGGCTTCCCATGATCCCCAGCTGTGGGATTTTGGACAAGTCATTTACTTTTTCAAAGTCTTAGATGTTGTAAGGAATTTAATATATAATCTATTTAAAAGAGCTTTGCAAAGTACTGCATGAACATGTTGGTTCATACTATTTATAGCAGTAGTTCTCACCTGGGGGTAATTTCACTTTCTTCCCAGTGGACTTTCAGCAACATCTGGAGGCATTTTGGGCTGTCATGCCTGCAGGAAGGGCAGTGTGCTACTGGCATCCAGGAGGCAGAGGGCAGGGATGCTACTCAGCTTTCTGCAATATACAAGGCAGCCCCTTCTCACCTCCCAGATTACTGTCCAGACCCAAGTTACATGAGTGGAGATGCCCTCATTTAAATGTCAATCTGTACCAATTGTCTTCTGCTTCAAAGTTTAAAGGTGGTATCAAATAAAAACATTTAAGGATATTTTTCTTCCTACATGACCAACTAGTAACAGCCATCAGCAATTAGATCCATCTCTTACTTTCTTTAGTGTCATCCATATCAGGGGTGAAGATATTTGATTCTTTGATCTAATGGCTTTTCAAAAGGAAACATTTGTTCACGTGCATATGTACGTGAGCATCCTTGGTGACTCAGCGGTAAAGAATCCACCTGCCAGGGTAGGACACTTGGGTTTGATCTCTGGGTCAGGAAGATGCCCTGGAGAAGGAAATGACACCAATGCCAGTATTCTTGCCTGGGAATCACGGACAAAGGAGCCTGCTGGTGCTAGCGTTGCTTGCTGCTGCTGCTGCTGCTAAGTCGCTTCAGTCGTGTCCAACTCTGTGCGACCACATAGATCGCAGCCCACCAGGCTGCCCCACCCCTGGGATTCTCCAGGCAAGAACACTGGAGTGGGTTGCCATTTCCTTCTCCAGTGCATGAAAGTGAAAAGTGAAAGGGAAGTCGCTCAGTCGTGTCCGACTCTTAGTGACCCCATGGACTGCGGCCCACCAGGCTCCCCTGTCCATGGGATTTTCCAGTAAGAATGCCAGAAGGAGCTGTCATTTCCTTCTCCAGGGGATCTTCTTGACTCAGGGATCAAACCCAGGTCTTCCTCATTGCAAGCAGATCCTTTATCGTCTAAGCTACAGGAAAGCCCCCACTTGCCTGGGAAATCCCGTGGACCAAGAAGCCTGGTGGGCTGCAGTCCACAGGGTCACGAAAGAGACACAACTTCGTGACTAAACAACAGCAATATGTGTATATACATGTACATGTGTGTTCATTCTCTTTGAGTATTTTCTGGGTTTAACTATAAAATAACAACTTGTAAGAGATCATTACAGGCCTACAATACAGAATAATGCTTTATGCTGGGGAAATGATACTGTCCATATTGCACATTTACCAGAACTCATAGAATTTTCACTTCTCTTTGATAATTTTCACTTGTCCTTATTATTAGATGATAATAAAATAGTATCCCCATTTAACAAGTAAACAAACTGGTATCCAGGGGTTCCATGACTTTCTTAGAATCACAAAGTTATTAGCTGGTGAAGATTTCTGTGTCTCAACACTAGAAAATTTGCAGGTATTTATATAAAGCCAATATAGATATGCATTTGTGCTAAGACTGATTATTTGTTTTGGCTCAGCATTTCAGTTGAAACCAGCAAATGTTTGTTAAGTACCAACACTAAGTTTGGAGAGACCCAAATGACACAATTCCTGCCATCAAATTTTCAGAAACAAGTAAAAAATTTTATTTAAATGTTGTCTGGATATGATAATGTTAAATAAAACTGTGTTGATTTCTAACTTACTAGAAGGAACAGATGTTCAAATGAGTTTGCTCGGAAAACTGTGTCATCACATGAAAAATAATTAAAAGTTAACATAAATAATTAACTCTTTCCAACATAGCATATGTTATATGCTCAAATATGCATATATACAAACATATTTTGTATTCTCAGTTGGATTTCAAAGCCCGTGAAAGTAGTGACCCTTGTCATATCATATGTAAGATGTTGCCTAACTTATGTTTGGGCTATAATTTAAAGAAAATGCTTGCAGGGAGGGAGAGGGGTGGGCAATGGCTGAATATATTGAAAAGATAGCTTAGAAAGCCAAGGAAGAACTACATGAATAAAGTAATAATTATATTTAAAGGGTGTGATGGATTATGATTTTAATGATTTTCTATGATTAAATGTCACTCTTCCAAATAGGTAGGATGCTCTTTACTGTACTGAATGTATATATTCTCATTTACAAATTAAATTATCTGTCAACATAGAATGGAGAAGAGCCAGACAAGACAGGCTTGGATTCCAACCCTGTACTTGGAACTTCCCTCACATTTCCCCTGGGACACTGGAGTAGATTCTTCTCTTTGCCTCACTTATAGGACAGAGTTGTTGTGAAAATCTAATAAGAACTCCTCTGTTCACACTTAGCCATTGAGCTGACCATGTAGTATCCTAAATTGACCTACGTCTCACCCAATTGCCAGTACATTAAGACTTCTCCAAGAACCGATGAACTCATCCATCAAGAGCATAACCAACTGAGCCGGAAAGCAATTTTAAACAAGCATCTCTTTAAGAAGGAGAGGTAGAAGGAGAAGGCTGGTGGGAAGAGGGGTAAGGGGAGATAAAAACAGACCAGGAAAGGGAGAGAAAACCCCTCCAGTTCTTTGACCCCTCTCCTTTCTCCCTTTCAGTCATGCCCAGGCTTTACTTCCTCTCTATAGCTTTGATTCTTGATGCCCACTTTAAAGGATTCCTTTGTCCATAAACTATTTTCATTTCCTTCACTGTGGAACATTCACTGGCCTCTCTGGGAAAACTCTCCTGAACACATCCAGAGATCTTCCTTATTAGTGTTGCCTCTGAATACAACTGCTAAACCCCGGAAGAAGGAATGATTGCCCAGTGCTGAGGGTTGAAGCTACAGTAAGTTTATAGTCCCAAACTCCGCTTGCACCCTCTACACTGAAAGCATTCTTTCATGTTTCCAATCTGCACTGCTACTCTCAGGCTTTCTCCTTTGCAACTGTCTCACCACCTCCTTTTGGGTCTGGAAGTTCCATCAGTTCTTTCTTGGCTCCCACAGATAAACCCCCCTTTATAATAGGAGCCAGCACAGGGGAATTCCTTCAACATTCTCACACAAGTCTTCAAGATAAGCTGCCTATTCATCCTCTGTTCCTCCTATCACACAAAACATTCATTTATGTCTCTCCCTTACTATCTAAAGATAATTCCTTAATCAGAGTTCTGGTGAACTCCAGAACTTTGTCCTTTGAGCAATCACCTCCCTATAATGCGTCAGCAACCTCAGCCCTCTTGCTCCCATGAACTGCTCCCATCAGCAGTAGAGTTTAGTTCACTCATGTTAAGATGTTTTAATTTCTCTCAGATTAACAAGTTACAAAGAAGCCTAAATCTATGTCTCTCTTCAAATACTAACATATTTTTTCTGTTCTTTGCAACCAAACTTCTATAAAAATTGTCTATACTTCTAATCTCTCTCTTTCTCTTCCTCCATTTTCAGTTCTACACACTATACCATCTACCTTCCTTCCCTTCATTCATTTCTCATCTGAATGACATATGCCAATGTGTAATTTGCAAGTCATGAATACTGGCTGATGAATCAAACTTGCTTTGCCCCATCTCTCCACTATGTAATTATCCAGTTCATCAACAAATTCACTGCTGATGAATCCTGTAAACGTTTCTCCTCCTCATATAAATGGTCATTCACAGCATATGATATTGCTGTCACTGTGTCTCCTGACATCCTCTTCTCTTTCTGTAATAGCTCTGTTGAGATACAATTCCTGCATCATAAAATTTACCTTTTAAAAGTACAATCAGTGATTTTTAAATATATTTACATGCTTGGGGCTGGTACACGGGGATGACCCAGAGAAATGTTTTGGGGAGGGGGGTGGGAGGGGGGTTCATGTTTGGGAACGCATGTACACCCGTGGTGGATTCATGTCAATGTATGGCAAAACCAATACAAAATTGTAAAGTAAAATAAAAAAAAATAATAATAAACTTCTTGAGACTTAAAAAAATAATAATAATAAATAAATAAATATATTTACAGAGTTATGTAACACTAGCCACTATGTCAGAAAAGGAAATGGCAACCCACTCCAGTACTCTTGCCTGGAAAATCCCATGGACAGAGGAGCCTGGTGGGCTGCAGTCCATGGGGTCGAGAAGAGTCAAACACGACTGAGCGACTTCACTTTCACTTTCCACTTTCATGCATTGGAGAAGGAAATGGCAACCCACTCCAGTGTTCCTGCCTGGAGAATCCCAGGGACGGGGGAACCCGGTGGGCTGCCGTCTATGGGGTCGCACAGAGTCAGACACGACTGAAGTGACTTAGCAGCAGCAGCAGCAGCAGCCACTATCTAATTACTGAACATTTACATCACTTCAAAGAAATTTCATATCCTGTAGCAGTCATTTCTAATTCCCTTCCCCTACCTAGTCCCAGGCAACCACTAAGCTACTTTATTTTACTTTTTTTTTTGGTCTATTCTGGACATTTTAAGTAAGTGTAACTATTCAATGTGATATTTGGTTACTGGCTCCTTCAACATAAAATAATACTTTCAAGGCTAATTCATGCTGTAGCATTTCAGTATATCATTCTTTTGTGGCTAAATAATGTTCTGTTATATGGATATACCACATTTTGCTTATTCATTTATCTGTTGATGGATATTTGTTTTGGCTACTTTTTTGGCTGCTATGTATAATTATGCTGTGAATATTTGTGTACAAGTTTTTATGTGGGAATATATTTTCATTTTTCTTGGGTATATTCCTAAGAGACAAATGTGCATTCAGATATTTTGCCTGTAAGTTATGTTAGCTGTCTTTTTAGTATCGAGCTGTAATAAATTTTTATTTATTTTGGATGTAAGTCTTTTATCATAAAAATAATTTTCAAATATTTTCTCCTATTATGTGGATTGTCTTTTCATTTTCTTGATGATGCCCTTGAAGCAAAAAGGTTTTAAACTAGATAAAGTCCAGTTTATCTACTTATTCTCTTTTCATTTATACTTTTGGTGTCATATCTAAGAAAGGCTTGTTTAATTCCAAGGTATGAATATTTAATACTATGTTTACCGACTAAGGTCCATCTAGTCAGAGAAGGCAATGGCACCCCACTCCAGTCCTCTTGCCTGGAAAATCCCATTGACGGAGGAGCCTGGAAGGGTGCAGTCCATGGGGTCGCTGAGGGTCGCACATGACTGAGCAACTTCACTTTCACTTTTCACTTTCATTCATTGGAGAAGGAAACGGCAACCCTCTCCAGTGTTCATGCCTGGAGAATCCCAGGGACTGGGGAGCCTGGTGGGCTGCCGTCTATGGGGTCTCACAGAGTCGGACACGACTGAAGTGACTTAGCAGCAGCAGCAGCAATCAGGGTTATGGGTTTTCCAGTGGTCACGTATGGATGTGAGAGTTGGACTGTGAAGAAGGCTGAGCGCCGAAGAATTGATGCTTTTGAACTGTGGTGTTGGAGGAGACTCTTGAGAGTCCCTTGGAGTGCAAGGAGATCCAACCAGTCCGTTCTGAAGATCAGCCCTGGGATTTCTTTGGAAGGAATGATGCTAAAGCTGAAACTCCAGTACTTTGGCCACCTCATGCGAAGAGTTGACTCATTAGAAAAGACTCTGATGCTGGGAGGGATTAGGGGCAGGAGGAGAAGGGGACGACCGAGGATGAGATGGCTGGATGGCATCCCGGACTCGATGGACGTGAGTCTGAGTGAACTCCGGGAGATGGTGATGGACAGGGAGGCCTGGCGTGCTGCGATTCATGGGGTGGCAAAGAGTCAGACATGACTGAGCCACTGAACTGAACTGAACTGAACTTACTTTTAAGAATTCTGTAGTTTAATTTCTGATATTCAAGTCTATGATCCAGTTGAGTTAATTTTTTCATATTGTGAGGGGTCCAGCTTCTTTCTTCTCCATGTGTATATCCATTTATCACAGCACTATTTGTTGAAAAGACTATTCTTTTCTTGTGGTTTGTCTGAGCAATCTTATCAAAAAATAATTAACTTCAAATATAAGGTTTTATTTCTAGGCATTCAATTGCTATAATAAATGAAATTATTTTCTTAATTTTCTTTTTGAAATGTTGATTGTTAGTGTATAGAATACAATTGATTTTTGCATATTGATTCTGTATCCTGTAGCTTTGCTGAACTTACTTATTAGTTTTAATACTTGTTTGTAGATTCCTTGTGTGTGTGTGTGTATGTGTGTGTGTGTGTGTGTGTGTGTGTGTGTGTGTTAGTCGTTCAGTCGTTCTGACGCTTTGCAACCCCATGGACTGTAGCCCACCAGGCTCCTCTGTCCACGTGATTCTCCAGGCAAGAATGCTGGAGTGGGTCACCATTTCCTTTTCCAGGATTCCTTAGAATTTTCTGTGTAAATAATCATGTCATCCACAAATAGAGATAGTTGCATTTTATTGTTTCTAGTTTGGATGACCTTTTTCTTTTTTTGACTAATTGTCCTAATTAGGACCTAGAGCAACAGATAGAAATAGTGAGAAGGCATGTCCTTGTTTTTGATCCTAAGATTTCAGTCTTTCACTATTAAGCACGATATTAGCCATGGGTTTTTCTGAAATGCATTTTAAAGTTGAAAAGTTTCTATCTATAGTTTTTGAGTTGTTTTATGATGGAAGAATATCGAATTTTGTCCAGTCATTTAAAAGTGTGTACTGAAATAATAATGTGGTTTTTGTCCTTTATTAATATGGTATGTTATCTTGATTGATTTTTTAGAAATTAAAACAACCTGTATTTCTGGAGCCTTTTGTTATTCAGTCACTAAGTCATGTCTCTTGTGACCCCGTGGACTGCAGCACCCCAGGCTTCCCTATCCTTCACTATCCCCCAGAGTTTGCTCAGATTCATGTCCATTGAGTCGAACCATCTCATTCTCTGCCACCCTCTTCTCCTTTTGCCTTCAGTCTTTCCCAGCATCAGGGTCTTTTCCAATGAGTCGGCTGTCTTTGGGTCAGATCACATAAAGACAAGCCCTGTGAACGGGTATTCCAGGGAGCTTCCAGACAAATCAAATAGTAATAATTCTCTGAGAATGGGGCTTTTGGGAGATTCCTAAACTCTGCCTTTTCTAGATTGTGCATTTCACAGCTACCTTGATTATGAATCTGTTGGTTTTCGTGGCTATGGTTTGGGAAGGAAAAAGATAGCTATGTGGCATGTTAAAATGCCACAAAGCTGCTTACTATTGTTACTGAGGTTCAGCTGTTTTCCTTCAACAAAAACTCTTCAGATTATTGCAAGCTTTTGGTTATCTAGCATCTGCAAAGGTTGATTTTGACAATTGTTTCAGTGTTCTTGCTTGGATGAAGGAGTGGATTTTCAGAGGTCTCTGCCTTGCCATTCTGGAAGTAATCCTTTTTATAATTTCCTCTTATCTCTCTGACTTCTCTTAGGAACTTTGAAGGCATTCTTCTTAATATGCCCGACCCATTACTATTTGTTTATTTTTTAGAGTTCTGTACTGGATTCTCCTTCCTGCTCTCACATCTTTCATCACTTCCTCAGATGTCCTGAGCCATTGCTCTGTTTTCACTTAGCATCTCCATGCTGGCAGCTTCACATTCTTAACCCCAACTTCAATACTTGTACTGAGCAGCACCCCCATGCCTCTAACTTTCCATCAATATATTTTGGAAGGCCTATAGACATCTCAAACCCAATCTGTCCCAAACTAAATGCATCGTTAACCATTTTCTCCCACCTCATCTCTGTTACTACTACAGACACAGCCAAGAAAATCAAGTCATCTTTGACACCTTCCTTTCTTTAACCCTTCCAGCAAATCAAATGATCTTTTTATCTGGTAATCCCATTTTCATGCTTATTGGTCATGTTACCTCCTTTCTGGCTCCTTATTGTCTTTAGAACTGAATCCAAGTGCCTTCCTGGTGTCTACAGAGAACTTCAGGATTTGGAATTTTGTCATCCTCTTTAGTATCATTTCTCCCTATTCTCCCAGGCAGCTTAAATTTTTTCTCCCATTGTATTTTACATAGGCTATTGCAAGAGAAACCCTGTGTGCTTTCACTAATTCTCACTTTTATTTTTGGCTTATGCTACCTTGAGTTGAATTCTGTTACTTGCAATCAGAGTATCTTAAATAATGTGCTAAGCTTCTCAGTGTAGCTACAGCATGTTACCTAGCTTTACTTATTCTTTGAACTTCACTCATCAATGTATCTACACTCTTACTCAGCTGATCAGATTGCTCTGACACCCAGTGTTGGCCATGCTTTTCTGGTCCATCTTCCTGACAGATTTTACCAGCAAAACTCTTTAATATCTGCTTATAGTATGCTGAGAGATCAGTACCACCCACTATTTCAACCCCTGAAGAGAGAGTTTCTGTTTCTTTTTTTTTCCTCTCCTCTCAAATAGAATTCCCCTTCTCATTGCTTATCTCAGGAGAAGGGGGAAAAATGAATATTTACTAGTTAAAATGTATATCTAGTAAATGAAATATATTGTCCTTGAGGCAAAACCCTTTTAGGTACTTTTATCCCTTCTGCGTCCAATAGATTATATAACCCCTTTGAACATTTTAGAATCAAGTAGAATGGTTATTCCTTATTCTACCTCTGGGGGAGTTTAGATCCTAGGTTCCTTCTTTGTTTAAATCCATGTGAAGCAGTAATGGGGGCATCTCAAGATGTAATACATGGTGGGTCTGGGTCTGGGTCTGACCAGCATGTGCTATAACCTTCTTTTCCTTTTACTTGCTGATTTCTGACCTTGATACAGTTCTCCAACCACTTAATCTCAGTTTCTTCTTTTTTTTTAATATATATAAAATGGGGGCAAATTCAGTCCAAATTCCAAATGACTGGTAGAGCTAATTGTGTGAATGGATGTGAAAAGTCCAGCCCTGGATCTTGTTAATGGTAGCCACTCAATAGATGGCTGCTCAGCTTACTAGCATTATCATGACTACCCAGCCTGCACCCTCTGTTCTGTTAACAGATTTCAGCACTCTAATCTTTTGTTTCTTCATCCTAATCCTTCATTTCCTCTGACTGTTCCTTTTTGGTTCCGAGCAAACAGGCCACTCGTATCTGGATCTGGCAGACTCTGAAATCTCTGCTTGGCTTTGTCAGGCAAGTTCAGGCATGTACAGACATGTCCACAAGTTTCTCAGAAGGTTGACTTTGCCAAAGCCAGAGCATCACTCCCCCTCCCTTCCCAACTGGGTTCGGTGCTCCAAGCCATTGGACACCATTTTGTGCTTTCGAAACTCCAATATTTACACAGAGTCTGTGTCTCTGATTTACCCGGTGTCCAGCTGCTGATACTTATCTTGAAATTTCTAAGTGCAAGACTGCAATCAAAGTGTCAGGGCACAGAAATGAACAAATAAAGATGTTTGGGGACTGCCTCCTTTTCTCATGCGATTTGCAAATTTTTCTTGGCTTGCATAATCGGAGGTGGCTGGGACCATGGGCCCCTTCATTCCTTGGCCCAGTGGTACAGCGCATGGCAATGTTACAAATACAGGAGCTGGATATGCAGGAGGGGGCCTCACCCCTGCTAGGAAAGCGTCCACCTCTGTGCCTCCCAGACAGCGTTGACGCATTCAGACAAGCTGGACAAAGAACGTACAGTCTACATTCCCTGGCCTTTGAAGGGAAGATGTTGCAATGTACAGGCAATTGGAGTGTTTGCCTAATTCATCAAAACATTCACATTTGCTAGTAATACAATGCATCTATGATGAGAAGGACCCAGGGGGAGCTCTGTGGATTAAGGGTAGAATGGCTCATGTCTCTCAATTTCTACCATTCGGCTCAGCTTTGAAGCAGCCTTCCCTTCATTCAAGAAAGTGTTGCAGTGTTGTTTAAAAGGCATGGGACTTTGGAACCAGATGGATCTGTGGCTCAGACGTGCTAGTTGTGGGATCTTGGGCAATATATGCTTCCTAAATTCTCTTCTCTATTAGAAAGTAAAGGCAGTAAAACTAAACTCAGAGCTTTTACGATGATGCTTTGAGATGATGTGTAGTGCTTTAGCAGGGGAGCGGACACAGTGAGTGCTATAAATGAGCTTTTATCATTCACTTGCTTTTTTAAGTACCTACCATGTACCAAGCACTCTGCTGGGCCCATAGCTTTCTTTTTCCACCTTAGAGATGATTGAAAATCTGAATGACAGTTGGGAAACAAGGAAGCATATTTCAAAAGAGAAAAAGAAGACTTGAGTTTCATGCCAGTATCACCTCTGACTAATCTCCATGGTCTTAGATGAAAGACTTCTCTCTAAACCTCAGTTGCCTCTGCTGTAAAGCAAATTGATTATTCCTATTCAGAAAGCCAATGGGACAATGTAATAACAACAACAACAACATTATTATTATTATAACTAGTGTTAATACAGAGCTTGTTATTTTCCTTCCTAAGCAATTTTAATTCACTGCTTTATTTCAACATTACAGCATCTCTGGGAAGACTTATTATACAGCTTTTACAAATGGAAGACCAAGGGACACGGGATTTAAATGGCTTGTCCACAGCTAGCAATCAGAAAGCAGCTGGTCTGGCTGCAAAGTCTTTTCTTTCAGTCATCATATTTTGTATTAGGTAGATTCTAAAACCCTTTATAAATTCGGAGATTTAGGAGAAGGAAATGGCAACCCACTCCAGTGTTCTTGCCTGGAGAATCCCAGGGATGGCGGAGCCTGGTGGGCTGCCGTCTATGGGGTCGCACAGAGTCAGACAGGACTGAGCGACTTCACTTTCACTTTTCACTTTCATGCATTGGAGAAGGAAATCGCAACCCACTCCAGTGTTCTTGCCTGGAGAATCCCAGGGACAGGGGAGCCTGGTGGGCTGCCGTCTATGGGGTCAGAGTTGGACACGACTGAAGCGGCTTGGCAGCAGCAATGAAACTACCTGATCTAGACGGTGAACACCTGTGGCTGCTGACACTCTAAAAAGAGAAAGAATCAGGCGTTATGGACCTCATCATGGAAGAGCACAGACTTCTCATGAAACAGTTTGCTAAGAAATCAAACTTGAATCTGGTCACTTCTCTAGATCAAGCCAGCAGTACAGGAAGTTCGAAGAACAAAGAAACACCTTTGATGACAACATGGAAGTGTAATTAGTGGAAGTCAGATTGTTGGAATTTGTACAAGACAAATGATTCAGTTTCCTTAACAAGTAATTTGCAAGATAAAAAGGAAGGAAGGAAGGAGGACTTCCTTGGTGGTCCAGTGGCTGAGACTCCATGCTGAGGGCCTGGATTCGATTCTTGGTCAGGGAACCAGATCCCACATGCTGCAACTAAGACCCAGAGCAGTCAAATAAATAAATAAATATTTAAGAAAGAAGAAAGCAAGGAAAGAAAGAAAGAAAGAAAGAAGAAAGACAGAAAGAAAGCAGGTGTTTATAAATTAAACAAGCCTGACAAGCCAAGATGTGCATCAGTTGGAAAGGCTGGGCTTTATCTGGAGCTTGATCCAAACAAGCAAACTGGAAGAGCCAATCAAAAGCATTAGCTTTGTTCTTGATGCTTAAAAGTATTTTCTTAAAAATAAGTTTATTCTCTGTAAACCTTAGTTTCCCCAACTATGTAATAAAGATAGTAAACATAGCCTCAAAAAAAAAATTTGGAGATTTATTACTACCACTCTGGAAAAGTCTATCTAGTGAACTACATTTTGCTTCTGTCATTGCAGGAACCAACATGCTTCTTTTCAAAGAAACTGAAACTGCTCTCCAGTGTATTTTCGCCAACATGTTTACATATAGAAACATTGAAATAGTTTACAGTCAACATATATATATACATCTACCATCTTGGTTCTACAGCAAGCGTTTCACTATACTTGCCTTATCACATACATATCTAGTCATCTGTAGACCTCTCTCCCTCTGTCAATCCATCTGGTTCCTGACACATTTTGAAATGATTTGTAGTCATCACTACAACTTTACTCAAATTCTCCAGTATGCATCAGTTCAGTTCAGTCGCTCAGTCGTGTCCGACTCTTTGTGACCCCATGAATCGCAGCACACCAGGCCTCCCTGTCTATCACCAACTCGCAGAGTTCACTCAGACTCACGTCCATCGAGTCAGTGATGCCATCCAGCCATCTCATCCTCTGTTGTCCCCTTCTCCTCCTGCTCCCAATCCCTCCCAGCACCAGAGTCTTTTCCAGTGAGTCAACTCTTTGCATGAGGTGGCCAAAGTACTGGAGTCTCAGCTTTAGCATCATTCCTTCCAAAGAAATCCCAGGGCTGATCGCCTTCAGAAAGGACTGGTTGGATCTCCTTGCAGTCCAAGGGACTCTCAAGAGTCTTCTCCAACTACCATTATTCAAAACTTAATATACTTTATGACTTTTCTTTTCCAAAATGTGTTTTAGATTCCATAGGTGGGAAGGCTATTTGGGAACCTGAGAAAATCATTAAACTAACATCAAACCATGGGATAGTTTCCTTTTCACAATATTATTGTATCACTGTTGTTGTTGTGACAGCTATTGCTGATTTTCACACCTGCATTTGTAACACTGAGGGCCAGTCTGCTCTGGGGCTGCTTTCTTCCCTGCTCAGACCTTCCACTTCATCCCAGACATAATGACTCCTGCTCAGTTTTTCCCGCTCCCACCCTCACCCTCTTGTGCCCAGATCCAACCACAGTTTGCTCTCTGCCAGACCTCCATATATCCAGTGGCATTCCAATGCTGCCACAGCATTCCACATGGTATCCAAGTATCTGTCTGACCCAGCCAATTATTACAATAACACCTTATATTTAGTTAGTGCTGGTTCATTATTTCATTCAGTAAGTATTTATCAAAAGCCGATTTAACCAGGTGACCAGGGGAGGGAGAGGCAGAGAGTGGGCCGCGGGCACAGAGGAACAAAGGAATTAAATCAATCAGCACACAGTTATTGCATGACTTCTGTGTACACAGAATCACCATCAAAGAGTTTATCGTCAAGTTGAAGGAAGAAAAAACAAAATCTCAAGAAATAATTGGAGACCAGCTATAGATGGAGAAGTAAGCAAAAGGTGTAAGCAGTCATGTAGGTCTGAGTGTGAATATCTGCCAAAGAGATGTAGAATGAGGATTTGACTGGGATTTCTGGAGAGAAATGAGGCTGTAAATACATACTGGGTACACCCTGGGCCATGCACTATTGGAGGGATAAAAGAAGGCTTTTTTGAATAGGGATAAGAAATGTGTTGGGCAATTGTTAAAATAGCTTAGAATGTGTAGAGGAGTTGAATGATAATGTCAAATACTTAGAGCTGGAGGGACTTGCCACAAGGATAGATTCTATGGAAGTAAAAGATTGCCATGTGGCAGCACTGAGACTGCTTCAAGAACTGTTAGGGCTGAAATTGTTCAGCAACATACTAGAAGTGCTGAAGACAAAGCTGAGGACTGATGTTGAACCTGGCCCTTGATTGGCACAGCCTTTAGCAAGCATGATTGCTCTGAGTGAATAATTTTTAAAAGAAAGAATAAAGCATCCTTTAGAGCAAATTAACTTTTTGAATTAATGTGTGCTTTCTTTCAGCAAGTTAAAAATGTACCTCATTTCACCAGTCCCAGACACACAACTTGGAGAGCAGAGTGCAGACTGGATTTTGTGTATGTATTAAAGTTGCTTAGTCATGTCCAACTCTTTACTACCCCATGGACTATAGAGTCCATGAATTCTCCTGGCAAGAATACTGGAGTGGGATCTCCAGGGGATCTTCCTAACTCAGGGATCAAACCTGGGTCTCCCACATTGTAGACGGATTCTTTCCCAGCTGAGCCACCAGGGAAACCCACTTAGATTTTGGCTCCCACTAATACTCACCTTCTCAGCCATGATAGACCTGTCCAGGTTTCCAAACAACATGGCTAGGAGAGAAGAGAGAGAAATTTATCCTGATACACCAAAAAAGTGGGCTTCCCTGGTGGCTCAGTGGTAAAGAATCCACCTGCCAAGCGGCAGATGAGGGCTCAATTCCTGGATCAGGAAGATCCCCTGGAGAAAGAAATAGCAACCCACTCCAGAATTCTTGCTCGGGAAATCCTATGGACAGAGGAGCCTGGTGGGCTATAGTCCATGGGGTTGTGAAGAGTCGGACATGACTGAGCACCTACACAAAAACAAAGTAATATCACCACCAAAAAAGGAGTCAGTCGGTCCCATCAGGGGTATTCAGGGAGTGAAAACATCTCTCTGGGTGGTTGTGGAGCTAGATGAAGATATTAGGAAACCTCCAGTGCCCTCTCCATCTCTAGGGTTTGGGAGCTGTATTCTATGGTAACCTCAGTTTCCCCCACATTACACTATCCTTTGCAAATAAACAGGGTCACATTAATCCCTCCATTCAGTTCAGTCACTCAGTCATGTCAGATTCTTTGCGACCCTATTGACTGCAGCACACCAGGCTTCCCTGTCCATCACCAGCTCCTGGAGCTTGCTGAAACTCATGTCCATTGAGTCAGAGATGCCATCCAAATATCTCATCCTGTCATCCCCTTTTCCTTCTGCCTTCAATCTTTCCCAGCATCAGGGTCTTTTCCAATGAGTTGGCTCTTTGCCTCAGGTGGCCAAAGTATTGGAGCTTCAGCTTCAACATCAGTCCTTCCAATGAATATTCAGCACTGATTTCCTTTAGGATGGACTGGTTGGATCTCCTTGTGTCCAAGAGACTCTTAAGAGTCTTCTCCAGCACCACAGTTCAAAAGCATCAATTCTTCGGGACTCAGCGTTCTTTTGGCCCAACTCTCACATCCATACATGACTACTAGCTTTGACTAGACAGACCTTTGTTGGTAAAGTGACATCATGCCCTTCCTGTAATTTCCCAGCACCCCCTCTTTTATGTTGGAAGTTGAGAAAACCACTTGGAGAGGGGATCTTAGCACTTCCAAAGGTTCTGTTGTATGAGCGTGGTCCCAGGACTGGAACTTCCAGATGCTCTGCATTTTCACACATCTTTAAAATGCCCAGATTTGACTATGATATCCCCCAGAGTGATGAAGAGCATATTTGCACCCATTCTGTGCCATGTTTCATCTCCTGGGCACTGCGGATGCCCTCTTTGTACTTTTGTGCCTCCCAGAATCTTTGAATAAATAGCTCCTTCAATTTTAGTCCCTGGACCATGCCAGACACATCATAGGCACCGAGTTGTTCTCACCATTCCTCTTTCCCTGCAGCCTTCTCCATTCCACCCCCTCTAACCAGTGCAAACTACACATATAAATAAACATGCACTGGGCCAGCTCTCCAGACATGTATGAATCCCAGTGTCAGTCTCAGCTTGGGCTCATATTGCTACATAGTAAATCTATCATGAGTATTTGTGAAATCCTCAGAGGATGTCCAACTGAACTGAGTTCTTGGGATACATTTTAGATGGAAAATCATTGGACCCTGCTGTGCAGAAATGCAGTCAAATAAGGACAAGTTTACTTTTGAAACATAACTTTGAGGGGTTTTTTGTTGTTGTTGTTGTTATACAAAATAAAACAGTCTCATTTTAAACATTTAAAAATACAAACATGAAAGAAAAATAATGACTGAAAAATCTCACTATCCAAGACAAGATATCTGCTAATTTTTTATTTGTATCATTCCAGAACTTTTCATAATTTTTTTAAACTAGGTTAGAAGTTTGAGAAGTACAAGTTATTTCTAACATTTTGCCATTGCCAATCATGAACATTCTTATAATGGTATCTTTGTGGAGATCCATGATTATTACCTTAGAATAAATTTCCAGAAGTGAAATTAGTGCCACAGACCTCCGTGGTAGGTCATCTGGCAAGTTATGCCAGCTCTGACATCAAATTTATCCCAAATCCCAGAACTGTTCACCAATTACACCTCTTCTATTTCACTCCATGTCCCCGTACAGCTGGTCCCCTTCCCCCAATCCATCTCCCAAGTCCATCACCCTAGAACAGCTCCCCTTAGTGAACCACTCTAGTCCACCTGCCCCTAATCCACCAGCCTAGTCTGTCTGCCCCGGTCCGTCTCCCTAGAACGGCTCTCCCGAGTCCATCAGTCTGGAACAGCTCCCCCTAGTGCATTGCTCTAGTTGACCTGCCCCCAAATCCATCACCCTAGTCTGTCTCTGCTTGGTCCATTACCCTAGAACATCTCCTCCTAGTCCATCCCCCTCAATTTTATTCCCCTCTGTCCCATCAACCTGGTCTATCTCCTCCTTAGTCCGTCACTCCAGAGAATCGCCCCCTACTTCATCCCCCCAGGTCCCCTGCCCCCTAATCCATCATCCTAGCCCATCTCCCTAGAACATCTCTTCTTGTCCATCACCCTAGTCTATCATTTTTCCTCTTCACTGCTATAGTTTGATACTTGGTTTCCCACTTTCTGCTTTGAGCACTTTAGATTTTTCCCCTCAGAATAAGAAATCTTATAAATGTAAAGGCAGATCATGTTAATCTCCTACACCTAAAGCACTTGGGATCAAGTCCCTGTCATGGCTTTCAAAGTTTCTAAGTTCTCTAAAGTCTGTGTCTTACCTATTTCTACAGGGTCCTACCTGTGTCTCCAGCCGCTCCTTGCTACCCTCTCCTCTCCAGCTTAGTTGGCCCTCCCACTGTTCCCTGAATGCAACATTCCTGCCTCAAGACTCTTTTCTCTTCCAGAAACTCTTTATCCAGATCTTTCTAGGAGCCTCTCCATTAATTCACTCCAAAATAGTTTACCACCCATCACTCTCTTCCTCCCGCACTTCCAGACTCACCCTGTCAACACCCTGCTTTATTTTCACTACAGCATAAGTCCTCTTATTATAGTATAAATGTACTTTCCTATCATCACACACTAGAATTTTTAGTTTCATAAATCCTTCGTCACTGTGCTCCAAAAAAACTAGAAATACTTGCCTTCCTAGATGCTCAATAAGCAAACATGAATTAACTGTAAAGATGAAAGAATGAATGTATTATTCTATTTAAGTGTATACAGAAAGTTAAAGCTTTGGATGCCCATTGCCAAATTGGCCTCCAAAAAAAAAAAGTATATCTTACCTCTGCTCTCACTAGCTGAAAATTAAAGGGGATAGTTTTAACTTGATGTACCTAGATTATTTTCATATTTATTTTCTTAACATCTCCACAAAATAATGTTCTTAAAAGTGTTATTGGTTAGGAAAGAAGTATGTCAGATATTTCATCTCACTATAACTTTCCCTAGAAAATGACTCAAAATAAGTGTAATATAAAACTTTCTGAAGAATAAGCAGATTTTCCCCCATAACTGATCTTCCTTCTTTATGCTTGTAAAGTATTTGTGCATAAAGCGGGCAAATGAAAAGTGAAAAGGGTCGAAGTGGGTAACGCTTAAGAGAGTCTGTTATATAAGAAAACTCTTGCTCTCTAGAATCAGACCTATCTGAATTCAAATTCTAGGGCCACCATTTACTCACTGAACAACCAGGAAAATTTCTTAATATCTCACTGAAATACAATATCCTAATCCTATAGCATGGAGATAATCATTACTCCCTTTCTGAGTTGCAATTAGATTGACTAGAACACCAGGCAGGGTTATTTCACTGAGCACGTCTGGAACAGGGTCTCCTGCGCTCCATACATGGAAGCTATTTTTAATCGACATCCTTGTCACATTGGTGACTTCAGCTGTTCATTATGAAACCTTGAGGGGAAAGGACATCGTGAAGTACAAGAACTGTCCTCCAGCATGCGAAGAGTCATTTTTACAAAGAAAGGATATTCCTTTAGGAAAGAACTAAAGTTGCAGTTTAACAGACCCTGGGCACTACAGGAACTAGATCTGTCCAGCGGATAATGAGATGTGTCATGAAGCAGCGCACCCCTGCAGTCCTCAAGAAAAGGCTCAGATGACACTCATGGGGAAACTTTGACTCTGGATAACGTCACCTCTGATCTGTCCTTGATCCTTGAAGTTCCTCTGTCAATGCATCTCTCTGTTTTGCTTGTCAATGCCATAGGCATTTTAAGGAAGAATTTTCCTATGGTTTCTAAGACTATGCCTCTCTGTTTCCTTCTCCACTGATACAGAAACTTGGCGTTGGTCACTCATGGGCAATTATGAGAGAAAATGTACCCCAACATTCTCAGTATCTTTGTTGACAAGGAGTGTGAACTTGCCAGTTTTCTGTAGAAAACTCTTGTTTACTAATTTGCAGCTCCAAAGTCTATGGCTGTCAGCAAATTACAGTAAGAATTAAATAACTTCTTTTATTATGACACTTGCTAAGGAGATCCAACCCATTGTCCACTCTTTCTTCTTCTTTAACACCTTCCCTTGTGTAGTACTTAAGTCAGAGAGCTAGACAGTTTACTGGTTGAACACTTAATAGAAATAGAGGACTTACTGGTATCTTCCCATTGAATTGTAGTTTTGTGCTTTCTCCAGAATGGCTTAGGTATATCTACACATAAGCCCTACATTAAAACATCACCAGAGTTTACCTAGCCTTCTCAACCGACATGTGCTATATAGCTCCAGCCCCTATAAAACTTTTGCTTACTGAGTGTCCTTGAGTAAGTTGACTCTCTCAATCTCCAAGAATCATGATTAAGAGTTTAGGCTTTTTTTTTTTTGGGGTGCTTTTTAAAAATATTTTAACTTTATTGGGTAGAGCTCATTTGCAATGTTACATCAGTTTCAGGTGTAGAGCAAAATGATTCATTTATACATACACATAGATTTATTCTTTTTTAGATTATTTTCTCGTGTAGGTTATCACAGAATATTGAATAGAGTTTGCCATGCTATACAGTAGATCCTTTTGGTTATCTATCTTATATATAGTAGCATATGTGTGTTCCTCTGAGCTCCTAATTTATCCCACCTCCCTCTCCCATGCTTTCCTTTTGGTAACCGTAAGTCTGTTTTCAATACCTGTAAGTCTATTTCTGTTTTGTAAATAAGTTCACTTGTATCTTTAAACATTTTTTAAATTAGATTCTACATACAAATGACATCACATGATATTTGTCTTTCTCTAAGAATGCAGACTTTGAATTCCACTGACCTGGGTCCAAATCCTGTCTCTACCACGCACTAGTATTGTGACCTCGAATGATTTTCTTAAGCTTTTAGAGTCTGAATTTCTTTCATCCCTAAAATGACTTTTTTGCAGTAAGTGTTTATTCTTCATAAAGGCATCATGACCATTAATTGCAATACCATTATATATATAATGCTTAACTAAGTGTTGATGACCACATTACAAGAGCTCAGTAAATGTTCCATTATTATAATAATTAGATAAATATGTCCTAGACCTAGAGAAGTCTTCGGTAAATAAGCTGCTGCTACTGCTTCAGTTGTGTCCAACTCTGTGCGACCCCACAGATGGCAGCCCACCAGGCTCGCACATCCCTGGGATTCTCCAGGCAAGAACACTGGAGTGGGTTGCCATTTCCTTCTCCAATGCATGAAAGTGAAAAGTGAAAGTGAAATCGCTCAGTTGTGCCCAACTCCTAGAGATCCCATGGACTGCAGCCCACCAGGCTCCTCCGTCCATGGGATTTGCCAGGCAAGAGTACTGGAGTGGGGTGCCATTGCCTTCTCTGTCTGTAAATAAGCCAGTATCCTCAATTCTACATCATTAGTTGAATCCTTGCTACAACATTGCTGTTTTCCCCGTCACCCTAGCCAGAAGTGTGTATTCATGAGCAAGGGGTCGTCAGAGTCCTCTCGGGAGTCGGGCCCCGTGCAGATTGTTCTGGGTGTGTCTCTTCCTCCCAGAGTTCTTACAATATGCAGAATCATCTTGGGGTTCTTTCTCTCTGAAACCCCTCTCCCAGCCAACAAGTGACTAAATTCAATTGATTCTGCTGCCTAAGTACCTCTTAGTTCCACCTGCTCCTCTCTCTCACTCCAAGTCTTCAGTTCTAGTTTCGGCACCTCTTGCCTGTATTACCGTGGCAGCAGCTTCCCTCCATTCCAGCCTCACCTTCCTGCCAGCTCCTCCCCACAGTCAGGCCCAGATGTGTCACTCACAAACAAATCTCAGCCTGCTCAGAACAAAAGTCCTTGACATCTCATATGAGGTCTTTCATCATTTGACTCTGTGTTGACCTCTAGCCTGACTTTTTGGCCACTTTCCTACATGGGCAGGCTTTGACCCAAGAAGCAACTTAAAATGACCCGAATATGCATTTGCTATTACACATTTTGGTGTTTCCAAACCTTTGTGTATGCAGTTTGCTCTTTTCAGAAGGCCCTTCCCCTGGCCTACTGGGAAAAGTCACTCTTCAATATTTATTTCAAATGTCACCTTTACTGTGACCTATTCTCAGAGAGCTAATCGCTTCCTCTTCAAAACTATCTTTGCACCCCAAGACTACTGCTCTTTTTTCCCTTAATTACTCATCAGTTTTCATATCAGATGTCACCTTCTCAGAGAAGGCTTTCTTGACCACTCTCTACCCCCAAAGAATCCCAAGGCCATGAATTTCTATACTAAATTATTTCTCCTATGACTTCCTCAGAGAAGGAAATGGCTCCATTACTCTTGCCTGGAGAATCCCATGGACAGAGGAGCCTGGCGGGCTGCTGTCCATAGGGTCACACAGAATTGGACACGACTGAAGCGACTTAGGAGCAGCAGCAGCAGCAGCATGGCTTCCCGGCTGTTTACAAATATCGTTCATTGCATCTTATGGCCAGACTTTTGTGAAACAAACACATAATTATAAAACTAAAAACAATAGCTTTTCTCTTGCTACAAATTGAGAAAAATTATGTATTTCTTTTTTCATACAAAAACAAAACAACATTTTCACCATCTCAAGGAAATGTTGGACTAAAAGCATGCTAACTATTCAAACCTTTAAATGTTCCACATTGTACTCCTATGTTAAGACAGATCCCTGGATGTATTCTTTGGGCCGCTTAAAGAGTTGCCATTTGGAGTCATGATTTAGCACGATTCTGCCAGCTTTCATCCATGCTGTTGCTATTATAAAAAAACAGATGTTTGCAGAACATCTTTTGGACTCTGGATCAAAGTGCTACTGAGAACATCTTCCAATGTATTGCTCAGTGTCTTTTGTGACAAGTTCATCTCAGAAGTAGAATCCAGGCCACCATATGTATCTAGGTTTTCTTCTGTTAGATGCCAAGAGATTGACACTCATCCTATTTCTTTCTTTGCTTAGGCTTCCAGGAAACTCAGTGCTCATTGTGACACTCAACTGCTGTGACTTAATCAAGATTTTTTAGAATATACTTTTATTTTTTATTTTCATTACTACCCTCCTCTGCCTCTTGTCCAGCTTTTTAAAATGTGACTTTTCCCACCTATGAGAAGAATTTATGGCAAAGAGAGCTGTGTGGTAGTAAAAGATGCATGCATTTTAAAGTCATATGGTACTGAGTTTCAAGGTTGGTTCTGTTGGTTATTAGATGTATACCTTTAATTTCCTCTATTCTTAGTCATCTAAACATGAAAACCAAAACATCATGCTATCTAAGTATGGTTATAAATATTATATATACACACCTACACACACACACACACACACACATACCACACACACACACGCACGTATGCATACTTACTGCAGTCCTTGAGATTCAAGAGTCTTTTTCAGTTATGTTTGTTCCTCCCAAAACCCTATTGGAAAATGGAGAATAAATGCATGATGGATGATGAAATGGGGAATAACAAGATTGCCCATGATCACATTTATAACAGATGAGAAGAACTTGATCTTGGATGACTTCAAAAAGGAAATAAAATGCTGGAGTTTAAATGATGCAAAGGATTTACACACATGAAGACTACAAAGAGGATTCTCTGGGTGGGTGAAACTTTAGTGGAAAAGAGTGAATCAGAAAAAAAAAAAAAAAAGAGGCCGACCTCACAGTAAATTTATTAACAAAAGCACCAGAGTAAAATTTCTGAAATTCAAAAAGTTCCTGTTTATATAATTGAGAGTCATTAAACATAGAATGAAGAGTTAACTTCTTAGAATATTAGAGGGAGAAACAAGGGTAATACTTGAAGCATTCCTCCCCCTCCTCAAAGTTTAAACAATTGATGATGTATAAACCATAAGCAGAAGTACTGTAGGAACCTCACAATCATCCATTCATTCTTCAGAAGCCAAGACACAGATTCAGAGAGTCAGAGAGCAGAGGAGCTGGATTGGGTTCTCAGCATGAACTTGGGCAGCACATCTGAAGAAGAGAAGAGAAGGCTCAAAAATCTCAAAAGAAGACAGAAGTAGAATAGGGACAAAGATTAGAGTTCTCTGACTCTCAGTCCACCCTGGGACTTCTGCTTTGTCTGTCCACCGGGTCCTCTCTATCTTCAGGTTACTGCAGTCTATCCTATGCCATCTGAGTGTGTGAAAAGGAAGCTTGTTTAAGAAAAGCATACTTTTATCTTCCACCTCTTGAATCTTGATCCATAGGAGTGGCGAATTTTGTGATGATCAATGAGACTGAAGAGGTCTGCATCGTGTTTAGAGCAGGCTTCTTGCTCTTGCATAGGACTAGCTCTGGAATACCACAGAAAGAGTGCCTTGAGAGACTCTTGTGAGGTTGCCAACTGAGTGTTTGCATTCAGATGAATCTCATGCAACACTTCAAATGGCCTTCAGATCAGTATCCAAACATTTGGTTTCTTATCTATGCTAATTCCCAATTCTCTACAGTTGCTGAAAGTTTATTGTGGATAAATGCATACATGGCTGGAAAAGTCACAGATGAAGTAGGTTTCACTTGTTGAGTGGGGCTGGGACTTGCCTTCCAAAATGTGTAAGAAAAAAATTGTTTAAGTAGAATGAAGAGAAACAATGACTGGAAATATATATTTTTTTAATGTCTGGGAAGGATATAAAGATACTCTGTTCTGGAGATGAATAATAAATAGGCAGAGTAGACAGCTGCTCTCTAGTGGAATGTGTTGAGGAATGAGTGAAGCTTCTGATGCTAAATTCTTACATACCATGAGAGAAGGTCACATAGATTGGTAATGTCTGCCAGGAGCATGGAAGATGCTGGTAGCAGCACATGTCAGACATAAACCATTGACAATCTGATCTAATGTAATCACACTCTCATGTCAGAAAGTAGTGGTGACTAGGCAGGTGTCATCCAGGTGCCAAGCCTAGATTTCTTGGCTTCTCTTACGTAACTTTTTATCATGCTAGGATGACTTCAGACCTGCTGTCTTCTAGTCTGATAGAGAAGAAGCTCTGCCCATCAATTTATCCCTGTGTGTGTGTTTTTTTTATTTGAAGGTAAAACAGAACTATTAGTGAAATAAGGTTTCTTCCCATTAAAAAAAAAAAATTCTCAGATGGGGCCCCTAGACCTCCATGTGGCCTTGTCACGGCATCTCAACACTAGCCACTCCACTGGGAGAACTTTTGGATTCCTCACTGATGTTCTCGAGTTAGAAGGAAAAGCCCAGCCTTGTCTGCAAAGAGAGTAAACAAGATCCAGATTTTTATTCATCTGTGGGGATGTGGGTAGCTGATTCTTTCCCTGAGCCTGCCAGGTTCTATATTACATCAAGGAGGACTTTAGAAGAACCCGCCTTAGTGCAGGGAAGAATCAGACATGCTTGCAGCATGTGGGAAAAGGCTGGAGCAGACGTGAGCAGTAGTGGACAGATGTGTTGAGGAGGGGTGGTTCAGAAACAAACTCTCTCCTCCATTTTCTAGTGCTTCCAGCTGATCCCACCCAAACAAACTCTGCTTAGTATGTCAGAGCCACAGAGGGACAGACAGCTCCCCATTCAGTCTCTCCCTCCCTATTTTTTCCTTAGTAGACTCTGGACCAAGTGGCTTTGAGCTTTCTCCCACTAATTCATAGCATATTTTAGGTTTCTGGGGAAACACACATCTCCACAAACATGTGTGGGCAGAAATAAACATCTAATACAAAAAGCAGAAATATTGAATAGCTGGGATTTTGACTCCAACTTCTAGGATCCATTGTGTTTTCCAAGGAGGGAAGCCTGGTGTCACTGGATCTGAATAGAAGCCTGTCCTAAAAGTTTAGAGCACAAAATTCAGACAGCCAGGAGTGAGCAGCCCAGGGATGTGCCAGACAGGTTGGACTTGACTTTAGAAGATCTGAACACTGACACTATCTAGCTGTCTGCTGTCCCTGTGTCTGTCTGTTTCTGTATGTCTCTGTCTTCTCCCTTATACACACAGATACATGGTGCATGTCCTTAGGAAAATTGTTGCCTTCTCTGGGTCTGAGTTCCTCCTCTGTAAATGTTTTCTCATCTCCAGACTCCTTGTCCCGTAATAGCAGTTTCTCCCACAGAACTTTGCACTCGGTTCAATTGTCCCATTGTTTCTGCTGCATGAGACTATGATTTTATGTTTGGTCTGCTAATGTGGGGTTAGAGAATCTGAGTTTTAAAGCCAGATTTGGATTAAAGTCCTGACTCCACTCCCTCAAGTGTATGACCTTGAGCAAGTCATCTGCCATGCAAAACATGGTGATGATATCTACTCATTAAGTTTCTTTTGAAGGCTAAAAATTAGATCACATTCAATGTCTTGTAATAACCTATAATTGAAAACAACTTGGAACAATTTATGTATATATATATATATATAGCTGAATCACTTTGTTCTATAGCTGAAAATAATACAATATTGTAATAAATTAACTATACTTCAATGTTTAAAAATTAGAGCAATATAAAAATGTATGGTCTTAAGATATAGTAAATTTTAGTTTCCCTTCAGTTTCCTTAATATCTAGTATAAGCCTGCTGCTGCTGCTGCTGCTAAGTTGCGTCAGACGTGTCCGACTCTGTGCAACCCCATAGACGGCAGCCCACTGGGCTTCCCCATCCCTTGGATTCTCCAGGAAAGAACACTGGAGTGGGTTGCCATTTCCTTCTCCAATGTGTGAAAGCATCAGTTGAAATGTTGAGTACGAGAGTATAATACTTTTAAATACAGTAAGGGTGCTGATGACACACCTTGGGTCTACTCTAGGGTGCCAAATTTCACTGCTTGTCTCAAGTCCCTGTATGTATAATCTCATAAATTGGAAATTGAGGAAACTATTTAGGGAAAGTAGATGCAGACACATCTGATGATACTGTGTGTGGAAGGATGAGCAGAGGAGGGACCCAAAAGTGGATTATATAATCCAGCTGGTTAGTGAGTTTGCTGAGAAAGAATGCACCATAAAAGGCAGAGGCTGGAATAACAAGAGGACTCTGGGAGCAAAAGTTGGGCAGAATGGGAACCTAGCAGCCCTGCTGTGGGACTTCCTCAACTAGGGGAAGAAGTAATCCGCTCCCTTTGCAGGAAGGTGCTGCCACATACCACATAGGATTGAGAATGTGGTATACCAGATAACTAAGTGGAGACATGTGCCAAAGAAGGGGCCAATGTAGACACCTTTTACAAACTCCACGGTGCAGAGGCTAGAGACAATGGTTTATCACATTTCTTTATGGTGGATACTAAGAGGTTCAAGGTAGGTAGCCAATACTGATTAATAGACATATAAGATCAAACCAGTCAATCCTAAAGAAAATCAGTCCTGAATATTCATTGGAAGGACTGATGCTGAAGCTAAAGCTCCAATATTTTGGCTACCTGATGCAAAGAACTGACTCATAGGACAAGACGCTGATGCTGGGAAAGATTGAAGGCAGGAGGAGAAGGAGATGACAGACGATGATATGGTTGGATGGAGTCACCAACTTGATGTGAATTTGAGCAAGCTCTGGGAGTTGGTGATGGACAGGGAAGTCTAGCGTGCTGTAGCCCATGGGGTTGCAAAGAGTTGGACATGACTGAGCAACTGAACTGAAGACAACCCTTGAAGAAGCCAAAAATTATTGTGGAAGGGAAGAGAGTACAGGGGGAAATGGCAGAAGAGACTGACACTGTTTTCTGATAAGCTTTGTGATATTGGAAGCCAGATTTAGCATAATTGTTTTCCCACGCTGAAGATGCTAAAGAATAGAGACAAAGAAGCATGATACATAAACAGCATTGCTGAACTAGATGGTGTAAGTTCACTGACCCATATATACTTCTCTGGGTATAGAAGCCATACATAACATTTCATATCTCAGCCAGGCCAGCTGTTTGCCTATTAGTGTGAGGAAAGAATTGTGGGTCGGGTCAGTTCAGTCGCTCAGTCATGTCCAGCTCTTTGTGACCCCATGGACTGCAGCACGCCAGACTTCCCAGCCCATCACCAACTCCCAGAGCTTCCTCTACCTCATGTCACTCAGTTACCCATGTTACATTCCAGTGGGGCTAAAGGATGATTCCCTTCCTAGGAAAGTAGTCTATTCTCTTTGGAAATATGGATCCCAGAACATTTTTCCATTTGTAGGTGGTATTTGTCCAAATCAAGAAATGTGTGTGTGTGTGTGTGTGTGTATGGTATATGTATATGTATACCTTTAATTTACAATTGTATAGGTTTTTCCCGTGGCATAGTACAGTGTATATTTCTCCAGCAGGGAATTAAAAAGAAGTTTCCTCTTCCTCACCTGCTCTTCCAGAACCAGGATGACCTCAGGAATTATTTCTCATAAGAGATAATGCCTTTCTAGGTGTTTCTTACACTTTGTGAAATCCAGCCAAAGGTTGGGGGTGTGGAGGGTCTGGGAGCTAATCTCCTAATGGTGAAGAATCCAAGTCCTGAACATACACACCTGGACTCAGGTCAACCATGTGTCAAGCATCAGATACTCTCTAAAATAAAAGTGGTCATACCTATCTCAACAAGGAAGCATTAAGGCTATGTGAAATAAAACATGCAAAATAATTAGACCAGTACCTAGCAAGAGTAAGTGATTGAGAAGTTGTTAACATCAATACATATTATTATTAGTATGGCTACTGCCAACAGACTTAGGATAGAAATTTGACAGGAGGACCTCAGGGATAATCCCACCCTATTGGAGGATGTGTGTGTGTTAGTTGCTCAGTCGTGTCCGACTCTCAGCAACCCCATGGACTGTAGCCCGTCAAAGCTCCTCTGCCCGTGGAATTCTCCAGGCAAGAATACTGGAGTGGGTTGCCATTTCCTTCTCCAGGGGATCTTCCCAACTCAGGGATTGAACCCGGGTATCCTGCATTACATACAGATGCTTTACCGTCTGAGCTACTAGGGAAGTCATCCATTCAATTCACAAAAATTTATGAGCTCTCAGTACTGACAAGGCATTCAGTTACATTCAATCACTCGGTTGTGTCCAACTCTTTGTGACCTCATGGACTGCAAAACACAAGGCTTCCTTGTTCATCACCAACTCCTGGAGTTTGCTCAAACTCCTGTCTATCGAGCTGGTGATGTCATCCAACTGTCTCATCCTCTGTCATCCCCTTCTTCTCCTCCTTCCTTCAATCTTTCCCAGCATCAGGGTCCTTTCCAATGATTCAGTTCTTCCCATCAGGTGGCCAAAGTATCGGAGGTTTATAAGGATTATAAAGAGTTATTATTGAGGCTTTCTTGTTTTTTGTTTCGGAAGCTCAACATCCATAAGACAAGAAGACAATGAACAAAACTGTCAGTGAGAGAGGGCTAAGAGTAATAACACACGTTTATGTTGAAAACTCTTTCGGCCCTTCAAATGAGGGGATTATTTTACCTAAGGAGGGAATTGGAACAGACTGCAGGAAAGGGAGTTTTTCAACAACCCTGAAAGAAAACATGGGGTTTGAACACACAGATGTGAGTGAAAGAGGATGGATCTTTTAATGTGAAGATGAAGGAAGAACAGAGATGCATAGACTGTGTGTGGCAGGAGAACTGAAGAATGAGGCTGAAAATGCAGGCTAGGGGCACACGGGTAAAGGTCTTCAGAAGCGCTTAACCTTTATAGGGGAAGCATCACATGCCTTTCCTTAAAAAAAAATAAAAATTATGTATCTGACCGTGCTGGGTCTTCGTGGTGGCACGGGGGCTCTTTTACGTTGCTGCATGCAGAATCTTGAGTTGCGGCATGCAGACTCTTCACTGCCATGGGTTAGTTCCCCAAGCAGGGACCAAGCCCAGGCCCCCAAACTAGACCCCCAGGAGATTCTCCTACATGCCTTTCTTGAGAGGACTGTAAATTCTCTGTAGATAAAATATTTAGCTTTGTGTTTGAATTTCTCATGACCTTAATATAATGACTGACAAATAACACTGGGTTATTGCTTTAGTAAATAGTGAGTGATTGGATGAACAGATGAATTAAGTAACAGCTTTGGAAAATGAATACCCATCTGCCTTATACTCATCTGCTTGCTCGTTCATTCATTCATTCAGTATTTAGTAGGTATTAAATAAATTGATATTTCAGAAATTTTGCTGCTTACTGTTTGTGCCTTGAACTTGAGAGCAACCGTCCTCTCTCCATGAGCCCAGAGAAGAACACCTTGCCTACCCTGTGGAAAGAGTATAACTTTCTATGTAGGACACTCTACCTAAGGAAGTCAGGTTTTTTAGGTTTTTTTCTTAGTCATTTCTGTTGAATCATTCAGTTGATTTTAATAAGGAGGACAATTCTTTAAAATTTTGGATCCCCCCAAAGCCAATTTTTATGTTTCCCCAAGCACTGAAATTGAGGCTGCTCTGCCTGGCTATTAATACTCTAATGGAACAGTGTGCCCTCTTACAGAGGGGAAGTCAGTCATTGTGCTGAGCTGATTAGAAGTGATGGCATGGAGCTTCTTCCTGAGAACGGAAGTCCTGTAACCTCAAATACCAAGGGCTATAAATCTCAGCAATATATAATGGTAATTGGTTTGAAAGGCCTAATCGACACAGAGAACCAAAGCCAAGAGCAGAATGCTCAAAACTGGAAGCTCCAGGCCTCCACCTCCTTCCAGAAGGAGAAGTGTCATTTTCTCCCTCAGTGCTGGGAATAGCAATAAAGAGTTTAAAAAGCTGAGCCTCACTAGAGGCCAGACTGGAGGCCCTGCCAGAGAGCCAGTAAGGTCTAAAATGGAAGTCTATCTGCAGCACATTAAGCCGGGAAGCTGGTAAAAATCCGGATTCCTAGCTGAGATTTTAACCATATTAAATCAGAATCTCTGAATTTGAGCCTAAAGATTAGTGTTTTTGACAAGTTCCTGAGAGAACTTGACTCTCAGCCCCGTTGCTTTTTAGCTACAAGAGGCGCAGACAAGTCACTTAGCCTCTCTCAGCCTCTCACCTGTTATCTGTAAAACAGGCACAAACCATCTGCCTCTCATAGCTACTGTATTAGAGATATTTTTGTGATGCATTTGGAACTTATGAATACTAAGATCATGTGAGATCAATAATCATACCCATAGCTGGCTTGAGGTAGAACTGTTAAAGCCTCTCATGACCTTCCTTAGTCATACCTCCATAATTCCTCAGTATTCTCTATCATGAATAATGTGTTATGCAAGCCTCAGGTTCCTAAGTTACCCCTTTCTAAACAGATAGTTACATAAGTGCCCCCACCCCATATGGAGTCCTCACTCCATAAATATTTATCCACTTATCATATCTGTAACGTGGAGGAGGTTGCTTAACCTATCTAAGCATCACTTTCCTCTTCTACATAGTCGTCATCCTAACTGTGCCTTTATTAATCAGGATGTGTGCTCTATGCTTAGTTGCTCAGGCATGTCTGACTTTTTTGCTACTCCATTGGACTGTAGACTGCCAGGCTCCTCTCTCCATGGAATTCTCTGGGAAAGAATACAGGAGTGGGTTGCCATTTCCTTCTCCAGGGGATCTTCCTGATCCAGGGATCGAACCCAAGGCTCCTGTATCTCTTGCATTGCAGGCAGATTCTTTACCTGCTGAGCCACTGGGAAAGTCAATGATTAGTTAGAATGAAAGTGAAAGTGAAAGTTGCTCAGTCTATACAGTCCACAGAATTCTCCAGGCCAGAAGAGTAGGGAGAAGGGAAAGTGGGTAGCCTTTCCCTTCTCCAGGGGATCTTCCCAATCCAGGGAATGAACTCAGGCCTCCCACATTGCAGG
This sequence comes from Oryx dammah, assembly GCF_014754425.2. NCBI lineage: Eukaryota > Metazoa > Chordata > Mammalia > Artiodactyla > Bovidae > Oryx > Oryx dammah. The sequence goes on from NW_024070185.1 coordinate 103,276,214, forward strand.
CAGATTCTTTACCAGCTGAGCCACAAAGGAAGTCCAAGTATACTGGAGTGGGTAGCCTATCCCTTCTCCAGCAGATCTTCCCTACCCAGGAATCGAACCGGGTTCTCCTGCATTGCAGGCAGATTCTGCACCAACTGAGTTATTGGGAAAGTCGATGGTTAGTTAGAATCAGTGATGCTAAATGCTTTAATAGATAAGCCTTGAAATTCCACTGCATCCTTATTAAAGTGAAGTCAAGTGAAGTCACTCAGTCATGTCCCACTCTTTGCGACCCCATGGACTGTAGCCTACCATGCTCCTCCGTCCGTAGGATTCTCCAGGCAAGAATACTGGAGTGGGTTGCCATTTCCTTCTCCAGGAGATCTTCTCAACCCAGGGATCGAACCCGGGTCTCCCGCATTGCAGGTAGTCGCTTTACCATCTGAGCCACCTCAGATAAGAATTAGCCAGATTTGGAAGATTTTTATCCATCCAAATTTTCAGGAATCCAGTCTCCTTCCACTTTGTGGTTCCCATCTTCAACACATTGTTGCCAAAGTCACTGCGGAAAAAGAAGGGACCCTGTGGAGACAGAATGCCAGATGCTCAAGCGCCTCAGTGCAGAAGTGACACATCTCTTCTGCTCACGCTTTGGCCAGAACTACTCACTGAGACCCCCCTAGATGCAAGGGCAGCCACTTCCCACCGTCAGCTTTACATTATGAAACTGAAAGTCACTCAGTCACAGCCCACTCTTTGTCACTCCATGGACTTTAGTCCACCTGGCACCACTGTCCATGGGCTTTTCCAGGCAAGAGTACTGGAGTAGGTTGCCATTCCCTTCTCCAGGGGATCTTCCCAACCCAGGGATCAACCCCAGGTTTCCTGTATTGCAGGCTAATTCTTTACTCTCTGAGCCACCAGAGAATCCCCAAGTGTGTGTGACAGCTGTGCAGTCATGTCCAACTCTTTGCAACCCCATGACTATCTGGTCTGCCAGCCTCATCTGTTCATGGAATTCTCCAGACAAGAATACTGGAGTGGATAGCCATTCCCTTCTCCAGGGTATCTTCCTGACCCAGGAATCGAACCCAGGTCTCCCTCATTGCAAGCAGACCTTCTTTACCTTCTGAGTGATCAGGAAAGCCCCTTACATTATGAAAGAAGAGTACAAACCTCTTCTTAGTAAGTAAGTCATGCATTTGCTGTGAAGATTGAATGAGAAAGTACACATCAAATTCTTAGTGCAGAGCCTGGTACAAAGTACCTAATCTATAAATGTTAACTGAAGCCATCATTCTTAATATCACAAGGTTAATTTCCTTGTTTGTAAACACTAGTGGGATCCTTTGGATACTAATGACTTATTTAAACACCAGATTGGCTACCTTGGTGATCTGTCCTGATTTTAGTCTGATTTTCATTAATTCTTTCAACTCATATTTGTTGAATGACTATTGAGTGCCAGCAGTGAACTACACTTTCCCTTTACCCAAGTATCACAAGGAATGGTGGAGAAAAAGGGCAAGAACACAATGCAAACACTTACATAAATGGTGGTTTACATTTTAATTATGATAAGTTACATGACAGAGAAGTACAGAGTCCTAAAAAAGTACAGACCTAAAGGTCTGGCCTAGGCTGTAGGTCAAACAAGACTTCTCTGAGACCTATGGAATGAATGGAAATTGGCCAAATGAGTAAACAGGGGAAAGATGTTAGGCACAGGGAAAGGACATGAGCCTCTTCTTTCAGATCTCCCTAACCCAGTCCTGGGGATCAGTCAGCTTGGACGGCGGGCCTCATGGAATGTTCCAAAGCATCACCAGCTTAAAAAAAAACACAAATAAATAGAAACATCCTGGTAAATATATCCACAAGGAACATTAGAAATTTACAAAGAACACACAACATCTAAACACTTTAGCAGCGCTGAGGAACTTACAAATGTTTCTATGCACTTACAAACTTCCTTTTCTTGTCTTTGAAATCTTCAAAAAGTCTTCTGTCTGTACATGACTTTTCTCAGATTGATTCCAGTCACTGAAAATGTTCAAAGCCTAAGTGAGAAGGAAAAACAAAAAAAGGGGGGGAAATATATATATATATATATACACACACACACTGCAGCAAAGTGAATCAGCTGTATAGCTGAAACTAACACAACATTGAAAATCAAATATACTCACATAAAAATTAATTTAAAAAATAAAAATACTTTTGTGATCTGTACTGCTGTTGGCTGAATAACCAATCTTCTCCAGTTCTCCCAACACCCCTAAAAATGCAGAATATGATCTCATATTAGATGTTCTTATCAGAAACTAATAATAATTATAAATAAATAAGAAGTGAGGAGGAAACTTTTGAAGGTGATATAGGTTTATGGTTTGATGGTTGTAATGGTTTCAGGGGTGTGTTCTTATCTCCAAACTTGTCAAGTTGTATACATCAACTATGTACAGATTTTTGTATGTGAAAAATCATAACTTCAAAAAGTGAAATAAAAATGGACATGTGGACTCCTGAGCACATGAGAACCTGGGGACTCCTAAGCACACATACATGCATGCATGCACAGTAAGGAATCACTACAGGGCTGGTAGAGAGTTCTATATTAAGTAGACCTAAGGGTTCAGGGCCCTGCTCTGCCATTTGCCAGTTGTATGATCGCAGCTCCATAGCACAGCATTCAAAGCTCCTTGTGGCACCAGAATCTGAGCATCTCCCAGCATTCTTCCCTGCAAGTACCCTCAGTTACAACCAGGGCAAGCAGCTCCAGGCCCTGGTGGGTATTGTGCATCCGCTGTTTTACGCAGAATACAAGCATATGCCCCTGAGATGCTCCCCATAAGCACGGCCTCTGTCTCCACCCTCTTCCACACACACTCCTGCTAAGTCTTAATATGGATCTCAATCTCTGTCGTTAAATTTTTCTTTATCTTGTATTGGTTTTGTTCTTTGTTCCCATTGTTGTACTTAACTACTGGTAGCAGCTGTGGTATTTTCTGATTATTTATGCGCTTTCTTCTCTCACTTTTCTTGTTTGTTGTTGTTCAGTTGCTCAGTCATGTCCCTCTCTTTGCAACCCTATGGACTGCAGCATGCCGGGCTTCCCTGTCCTTCACTATCTCCCAGAGTTTGCTCAAGCTCATGTCCATTGAGTCGATGATGCCATCCAACCATCTCACTAATCTGTGTAAATTTCCTGGCATGGGCAGATTTTGTGTGTGTGTGTGTTTTCCCAACATCTAATGCAACATCTGATACATAATGGATATTCAATGCACTTTTAATCAAATGTCTTTTCTAATCATTTTGTCCACACTGAGCCTCAGATTTTTCACCTGTAGAAATGAAAAATAATACCAACTTAGTTCATCCAGCCTCCTATTAAATGAGAATACATACCTACGGTGCTTAGCAAAGAATCTGCCATAAAGTAAGTGGGAGTGATTAACAAACATTTGAGTGCCTCCCATATCCTAGATCAGATGTATAAAAATTCTTTGCCAAACATTAAGCACTCTGTGAAACAAGGCATATATTTAATAATCATAATGAGATTATTAGAACATTAAGAGAAATACGTGCATGCATCGCTTCTTGTTTAATTATAATAATGATAGTAATATGGATAACCCTGTTCCTGCTTTTGAAGATTAATGAGAAGAGCCAAGAATATGAAGTTTGCAAACACTGGGGTTCTGAACAAGATGATAATACTTGATGCATAACCAGTTATGAATTCCAGGGTCAGTGAATTTAATACATTTTATATCATTGCAAATGTTTGCTCTACTCCCAGGGAAGATTAAAAAAAAAAAAAGTATTCCTGTGTTTGGCTCAGAAGCTTGCTTCTCTCCTGGCAGTGCGCATCAGACTAAATGTCACTAGAATATTTCAGCATATGTGGGTAAATATTTACACTCATTTTAAACAGATATTCCAAATTCCTTGTTGTTTTTCAGCAGAGGCCTAAACCTGGTGGTAAAAGTCATGAATAGAACTTTTTCATTCTCACTAAGTGAGAAGGGACTTTTCAAGGATCCTTTCCTCCAGGGTGCTCTATTTTTCTTCTCCATTCTCTTAGGGTTGCGTTGTTGGAAGGGAGGACTGGCCCTCTGCCATGGAACTCTCTACCAAGCCACTTCGAATTATTGCTCCATGGTCCCTCAGAGCCAGTAGAGATTCAGCTGTGATCTCAGGGGGAGAAAGAAATATAAAGGAAAGAAATATGAAAGCTGTAATATGAAGAAGTAAATCTTGGAAAAATGCAAAACGCATAGTGTTATGGCCTTGGGTTGCAAATGAGTGGACAAAGACTGAATTTTTGATTTTAAGAGGAATGAGAAATTATGGCTGGCACAAGTCAAAGATTACTTTCGTTCTTTGGAGATGCAGAGAGCCAAAAGGGTACATCAATGGGAGGCTATTGCTGGGCTGACAGGTTGATATCACACAGAGATTGAGTTGTAGACATTTTTGTTCATGTTTGAGTACACTGAAATGGTGTCTGTGTGTGTAAATATATGTGCATTCTCTTAGCAATTTCTCTTGTCTTCTGAAATTCCTCAGTAGCAGATGATCTCATCGTAGAAAAGGCAACAGGACCTCTGATAATAGGATAAAGGAAGAAGCTAGGCAAAATGTCAGCCTTGTCTAATGGGCGACTCGGAAGCATCATTGGTGCCAGAGTTGTCTTATTTGTGGGCAGGGGATCCAGCCTTATGATCCCATATCAGTTAATTCTTGTGTCCACAGGGATCCAAAGGGGTTGAAGATAAGGACTACCTCCTAGGCTGTCTGAATAGAGTAACTTACCCTTGGCCAAAAGAAGTTGTCTAGCTGTGAGTGCAATGATCTGTTTGTGACTCATAACTGCTGAGGGATAGAAAGGAGCTGTGTGGTCATCAACAGTGACAGCTACGTCAGTGTTGAAATCCAGAGAGGGACAAGTTAGAATCATAGGATGTTGTGAATTCAGACAGAGGAACCAATCCTTTCACTGTACAGTGATTAAGCATCCACCCATTCGGCTAGTAATACAGCTAGTTACCAGGAATTGCATCCTAGTATAATCGGGGTAAGAATTATGCCTTAGGATTTAATAAAGGGGGAAGGAAGGACACGGAAAGTCTTGATGACAAGATGGCACTTAAACATATTTGTGCACCTGTGATAAGTGAGCAGTCCTATGCTTAGTATTATGGAGGCAACAAGGATGCGTAAATGTGGATTTCACCTTAGGGAAGGTAATGAGTGAATAGGGCTTAATAAAATACCAGGCATGATGTACTCAGTATTTCATAAGAAGCAGGAAGTTTAAGTACAGAAGAATCCAGAGGAAAGAGAGATCATCAGCTGGAAATCTAAGAACTGACTTTGGAGCTGGCTCCAAAGGGGAGGCCAACTATTAGCATATGTCAGCAGGGTATTCCAAATAGAGGGAATGGTTTAAGTACAGGTAGGGAGAAAAAAGTAGTTTCACATAAATTGTGCTCATGACTGGCAAATGGTGAAGTTTTGCTAGAGTAGCAGGTTAAAAATAGGGAAACTATAGGAGATGAACATGGGGAAGTAGGCAGACCTTCAAATCTAGGCAGATAAGGATTTGAGACTGGTCTTGAGAACAACGGGCAGCCGTGAATGGATTCTGAAGAGCAAGAAATTCATAATGAGAGCAGTGGAAGGGTGAATCTGCTCTGATGCAGAAGGCATAGACTGAAGCAGGAAAAGCTAGAAGAGACTCAAGTAAACTACATCATAATTCTGCTTGACAGGCGGTTACCTGTCATGGGGTTGTTAGAACAGAACATTTTAATACACATAGTGAACCCTAATGTAAACTAGGGACCTTAATTAACAATACTTTACAAATATTGGTGTACCCATGACCACAAACATACCACAGGAATGCACGACGCTGATAACAAGGGGAAGGCCGGAGTCGGGGGTGGAGAAGAGGAGGAGGTATGTGGAAATTTTCTGTACTTTCTGTTCAAGTTTTATGTAACCTAATACTGCTCTTTAAAAAATTATCAATTTTAACGAAAAAAAATTTTTAACCCACCACTTTTATTCAGCCCTTTGGCATGGCCCATTCTTACTTCCCAGAATATCTGTATAAGCATCGAGTATTTTTCTCTGTTCCTCTCATAGCTGAGCTCCTTTCTATATGATTTCATATCACACTGAACTTATTCTTAATTCTATTATTATTGTTGTAAGGTTGATGACTGGGGATATTCTCATTACACTGTGATGTGAGTAAAAATGGTTTATTGTATTAATCCACGGAGATTAGTATTTATCATAGTAACTAGTATATGTGTTCAAAATATACTGAGCATCTTTGAATTAGGATTGTATGTGTTTTATTTACCATTAATTTCTAATGCCTGACAGAGTGCCTGGTTCATAGAAGATATTCAGTAGATATTTACTGATTGTATGTTTCATTACAAATGATTTTTGTAATAGATATGGGATATTGGTTAAGACTATTGTATTGGAAGTAAGACAGTCTTTGGTGTAAGTGTTAATGTGTTTTTTCTTTTTTGCTTTGTGATATTGGCCAATCCATTTTACATCTTTAGGTATTTCTCTGTAAATTGGGAATAAAAATATATCCTATGCCATAGAGTTGCTGTGAGAAGTAAATACAATATTGTATAGTCTTAGCCCAGGTTCCCCAGAAAACAGAGCTTGATGCAAGGACTAAGTGCAAATGCTTAATTTCAGCAGATAACATCCCAGGGTAGGGAGCATGTGAGAAAAGTAAACTGAGGCATGGAGGGATGGACATAAATGCAAGGTGATACACTACCGTGCTGTCTGCTGTTTTATGAGAAATCATGAAGAGACACGACTGTATTAAAAGAGGTGGGTCCACTTTGTCATGGGGGCCATCCCTAGGCAGTTGGTAGAGAGAATCCTTTCCCCAGAGGAGGAAGATGGGGCTTAACCTCCCCTCTGGCACCTTGTCTCTCACAGTTAATATGCAATGTTTTGGCACGACTGCATCTGGCTCTTTTGACAACTGCTCATAAAATCTGATCTCCCACCCTGTGCTGTGAATTTCATCCAAGTCCGGAAGTAGCAAAGGAAACTTGAAATTCAGGACATGTAGCTAGCTGGTCTTCCCCAGCGGCGCTAGTGGTAAAGAACCTGTCTGCCAACACAGGAGACATAAGAGATGCGGGTTCAATCCCTGGGTCAGGAAGATCCGCTGGAGTAGGAAGTGGCAAGCCACTGCAGTATTCTTGCTGGGAAAATTTCAGAGACAGAGGAGCCCGGCGGGCTACAGTCCGTGGAGTCGCAAAGAGTCAGACATGACTGAGTGTCTGAGTACATCTAGTTGATCAGCCTGGCTTTGCGGAGGCAAACAAGGGGTGGGAGGCTGACCTTCCTGGGGAAGCTGCTGATCAGATCCAAGAGGTAGGATCCATCCAGACCTAAACAGAGGTAGCTGGCCACAGAGGCAAGCTTCTGAACTACCCCTTGAAAAGGAGATATAAAAACTGAGATGATACCAGCAGTTTAGAGGCAGGAGAAGGCAACACAAAGAAAGCCCAAGGTGGTGCAGAAGAGTTTGATACAGTAAGCAAAGAATTGATTTCAGGGTCTGGCACATAGCAAACACTTCATAAATGTTAGCTTTTATTTTCTCCTCTGTTATGGAGATAAAAAGTTTATTTAAAATTAGCATTTCTATGCCAAAGAAGATTGATTAAATAGAGACTTAGACTCTCCGCAAACTTCAAATCAGAAAAAAAAATTTGAGGATTATAAATTATATTGTTATGAGGGCTATGGGTTTCCCAGGTGGCGCTAGTGGTAAGGAACCCACCTGCCAATGCAGGAGACATAAGGGCATGGGTTGGATCCCTGCTGATCGCCTGGAGTAGGAAATGGCAACCCACTCCAGTACTCTTGCCAGGAGAGTCCCATGGAGAGAGGAGCCTGGTGGGCTACAGTGTGTGGGGCCACAGAGAGGCATACATGGTGAGCAACCAGGCATACATGAAGACTGCATGAGGTCATCTGCGTCCATACGCTACATGCACACATGCTGTTTAGGGCCGACGGCAAGGGCTGAATAAAGACTGAATTTTATTTGAAATATTTGTTGAATGAATGGATAAATGAACAATGAAATCAATTTTTTTAGGTCTAGAATTCCGAGAGACTAAACCTAGGAAGGATCACAGAGATTGGCCCATTCCAAATTCTTCTTTTATAGAATACAACATTGAGATTCATGGGGGCAAATTACTTTTCTAAGGTCTAATGGCTACTGGGCAGGCAGGCAATTTGTAATTCCTTCATGCCTTACTCCAATAACTCTTTACTAATCACACTCCTGCAGTGCAAAGGAATCTGGTAATTATAATAAAGAGAGCTATCTTATTTTTTCTAGAACTCAGAATATGTCAAGCACTTATCATCTTCCTGAGATGCTTATTATTCCTATTAAATACATAAGAGAACCATGGTTTCAAACAATAAAATACCCTGTCCAGTTATTAAACAGTAAAAGTCAGAAACCAAACACAAGTCTTACTGTTCCCAGTGTTCTTACCTTCTGTCACTGCATTGCACAAACTGTGGGGCTTAATGAGGAATTTTTCTTCTTATGAGTCTTACAAGATTCATGGGTGGAGAGGAGGTGGAAGTTCCATAATACATAACAAGAAACCAGGACACAGAGGGAAAGAAAGGGGCGCCTTGGACCAGCAGAAAATTTAAAACTGAGATACCCGCCCCCCGCCTTCACTATCTGCGGTATTTGCCATTTTTTTTATAGGAAAAATCCCTTCTGGGAAAGACTCACTCAACTCCAGATCCTTTTCCAAGACATTCTTGGAGCGGAGACTAGCATTTCCAATTTGGCGGCGAGAAGTGTGATTTTAATTAGGCCATTTCCCTCTGGGGGCTGGGGGCTCTGTTGGCTGAACTTCATAAAGAAGCCTGTGGGTGGGCAGCGTGCAAGGAGCTCAGAGGTGAGGAGCCTTCAGAACAAGCCTCCCAAAGGGGCCTGGCTGTCGTGTTGTGGAATTTCCCCTATTCCTTCTTCCTGCTGGAGTAATTGGAAATTGCTACACCCTGGGGGAAGGTGGCCTCCTTCAGACAGGACACAGTTTGGGAGCTCTTGGATCAGAGCCAGCTAATATCCAGTCCATTTGCTTTTCAGCCACAGGGCCCCTGTGTGGATCAGTCACTCAACCCAAACAGGTGGCCACCTGCCTTGGTCCATGGCATCCCTTTGGGTCCCAGCGGGACGCTTGTGCCCTTCCCCAGGGGAAAAGTTCGTGTTCCTCCTGGTCATGAAATAATGTGGTCCCAACCTTCCCTCCTGGGGTGTGACCAGTGATTTACAGCTTTCTGACTTCTCCACTGGAGGACGGTACAGACATAAATTGTTGGCTGCAGACAATGTCTCTTCCAGGCTGGAGAAAGCCAGGGCAGTGCAGCTGGGTTTGTGGGTGGGCTGGGTCACTCAGGAGAGGCTGGCCAAAAGTCACCCAGAGGATGTAAACCAAAGAGCTCTCAGAAAAACCGAGACTCGAAGGAGGACCCAGAAGGCACCTCCTGCAAGTCTTCCGTGGTCCTTTAATCCTCCTTTGAGAACTGGATATTCACCTCTGGTTTCCAGAGAACCTGAGGGTTTTTTTCCTAAAATGCAAATCAAATCACATCAAGTTTCTGCTTTAAAACACCCCAATGGGTCCCTGCTTGTTAAAGTCTTGGAACTGCGTCAAACTTTCTCTATGTCAGGGTCACCATATAGTGGAAGCAGTGACAGATTTTATTTTCTTGGGCTCCAAAACCACTGTGGACAGTGATTGCAGCCATTAAATTAAAAGATGCTTGCTCTTTGGGAGGAAAGCTATGACAAACCTAGACTGTGTCTTAAAAAGCAGAGACAATGCTTTGCCGATAAAGATTTGCATAGTCAAAGCTAGGGCTTTTCCAGTAGTCTTCTATGGATCTGAGAGCTGGACTGAGAAGAAGTCTGGGCATCTAAGAACTGAGACTTTTGAATTGCTGTGCTGGAGAAGACTCTTGCGAGTCCCTTGAACAGCAAAGGAGATCAAACCAGTCAATCCTAAAGGAAATCAACCCTGAATATTCACTGGCAAGACTGATGCTGGAACTCCAGTACTTTGGCCACCTGATGCAGAGTGTTGGAAGAAGACCCAGATGCTGGGAAAGATGAAAGGCAAAAGGAAAATGACATGGCCGAGGATGAGGAGGTTAGATAGCGTTGCTGACAATGGACATGAATTTGAGCAAACTCTGGGATATAGTGAAGGACAGGGAGCCTGGCATGCTGCAGTCCGTGGTGTCTCCAAGAGTCAGACATGACTGAGCGACTAAACAGCCACAGCAACCCCACCGAGTTCTCCAGCTTCCTCTCCTCTTCCGCCATATGCCCGCACCCTGTAGTTCCCAAACTCAATCATGTCCTTCACATACTCATCTGAACCCTTCCCCTGAAGTGCAGTAACCTTTGTGGCTTCTCCCCAGTCAGTGGGCAGCCTTCCTTTCCATCCCAAAACCCTCTTCTCCTTGCTTGGCTATGTTTTGTTCGTTATTCAAATTTCCAATTAGAAAATTAGAGGAAGACTTCTCGGAAAAGCCTTCCCCAAATATTCCTTCCAGACTCATTGGCAAAATGGGAACACCTGTCTTGACATCTATTTTAAAACTTAACATGCTGTATTATAATTGCCTGCTCAATTTACCTTCCCTGTTCACTGTAAACTGTGAAACTAAAAAACAGGTTACTGCTGCTGCTGCTAAGTCGCCTCCATTGTGTCTGACTCTGTGTGACCCCAGAGACAGCAGCCCGCCAGGCCCTCCCGTCCCTGGGATTCTCCAGGCAAGAACACTGGAGTGGGTGCCATTGCCTTCTCTGAAAAAACAGGTTAGTGTTTTGCTTATCATTATAATCCTTGTTCGGTGTCAAGTATATTTTTTTGCACTCAACAAATAGTGGTTAAATTAATAAATTAAGCCCCAGAAGGCATCCTGTTAAACCAGTAATGATCCTCATCATATTTTGAGGATTAAGTACCTGTTAAATGCTTCTCTTGAAAAATGTATAGAACTGGAGGGATTGGTCCAGCTTTTCACCAATAATTTATAAGCGGCTAGGAAGGACTGCTGGTAGAAAACAGAGTTTTAAGTTTTCCATAAGCACTGAGTTTTGGTAATGTTTTAAAATATTGGTGTGAAGTATGGCAAGAACAAGTGAAGGCCTGCTGTGTGTTCTGTCTATACAGTTTCTCAAAGGGATACATGTGAACAAGCTAATTAACATGATTGGAGTCTTCATATTCATGATCCACAACTAAGGGCTTGGACCTAGGAATGTTGGTAGAGAAGATTATAAGCATATTCGGGAGGTCATGAGACTGCAAAGAGGGAGACAGCTGTCCTTCTGTGTTTTTCCAGGAGGGAGAGTGCTAAGTTGAGCCTTGAAAATGATTCAGCAAGCATAAGAACCAAGGAACAGTCAAAAGGAGAGAGAATCTGGCTAGAGGAAAGCTTATTTGTAGTTGAAACAAGGCAATAAGAAGAATAACTGGAAGAAAGGAATGTCTCAGACATAAATTTCATAAATGCCTTTCCACTCTGGGCAGCATGCTATGCTTTATGGGGCCCAGACAGACTCTGAAGGTCACAGAGAACCTCAAAGTTGGTTCCTGGCCAGATCATCAGTTTTAGCCAAAGGGATGGCAGAATACACCATGCCATGTTCACATGGAGATGGTTACAGAACTGAAGACTCGTGCAGGAATTTGTAACCATTTGACAGAGGGATAACAATGGGTTTCCAAGCTCAAATGATCGCCGTGACCTAGGCTATCTCTCTCACTTGCTTCTTTCCTGTTTCATGAGTTTTATATCAGGAAGAAAAGTACAACTGGCAGAAATCCCCCAGCACGTCTATTCTTAGGCTCCCCTCATGGCCCCTTAACCTAGCAAAACTGAACAATAGTTCCTCATAAAAATAATGGGCATAACCCTTTCTATTTTCTAATATAGAAATTCCCAAAGTGACTTCCATGGAACATCTGTTCTGAGAAATGTTCATAGAGGCTGAGGGAAAAGCGGTTCCAGGCCAGAAAGTTTGGGAAATTATACACGTTCTAGCCCTTGCATAGGTAATCACATTGGGTACATCAGCATATTTAGGACTTTGAGTCCTTTTGAAGAAAACAATCAGATATTCCACAATTATTAAACAATATTAGTTGTTTATATTCTACTATATATATTCTACTAGGGCGAGTCAGACATGACTAAAGTGACTTAGCAGCAGTAACAGGGAAAAAAAAAACTTTAGGGAAAGTCTACTACCTCACCTAAGGATTGTGACTATATATACTCAATAGTCTTTACTCACTATTTTGTTTATAAAATAGATACATAATTTGACTATTGATTTATCAAAGTTACATGCTAAACAGCCATCTATTATTATAAATGTGATATGGTATTGTCTTTGTTGTTTTGGATAAAATATAGTTTCTGTTTTATATTGGGAACTAAAATTTTTCACAAAAATTTATATAATTCTTTATAAGTACAAGATGTTAAGTTATACAGGCTACAGTAATAATGGTAATCCTGCATATAGTAATGGCTTTATTACAGGGAGCCCTTAAGTATGGATCAAAAACTATATTGGGTACTTTTACATCTATTTTCTCATTTAATACTCCAAATAGTCCTGTAAAAACAATGATATTATTTTCTCCATTTTACAGGTGGAGAAACTGAAAACCAGAAAGTTTAATTCCCCAAAGTGATACAGCTAGTAAATATATGGTCTCTCTGACTGCATAATTGGTGCTCTTAACCTTTGACAAACTAGTCTTCTAGATCACAGAAATGAAGAGTTTATGCACAGTTGGTCTAATTTTTGTTGCTTCTGGGGAACTAGTACTTTTTATTCCATCTAAGATCAGAGTGAATTCTCTGTTCACGCTAAACAGAACATTAGGGGGTCTCCCAGTATTCATTTAGGAAATAATTTGTAAAAGTGGGATGTAACCCAGACTGTCACTGGCTCCATAGATAAACATTCTCAGATAGCACTCAAGAGAAGAATTCATTGAATGTCTGAGAATATGCAAGCTCTAACCAAGTGGGTTCAGATTTCTAAAATATGAGGTTGGGCGTGGAGTATAGTAACGAGCCAGGGGTATGCACAGTTACAGTGAACATCCTAACATGCATCTGAGAAGATGTTTGTCATTCAAGTTCAGTTCAGTTCAGACACTCAGTCATGTCCAACTCTTTGTGACCCGATGGACTACTTCACATCAGGCCTCCCTGTCCATCACCAACTCCTGGCTTTCCTCAAACTCATGTCCATTGAGTTGGTGATGTCATGCAACCATCTCATCCTCTGTTGTCCCATTCTCCTCCCACCATCAATCTTTCCCAGCATCAGGGTATTTTCAAATGAGTCAGTTATTTGCATCAGGTGGCCAAAGTATTGGAGTTTCAGCTTCAACATCAGTCCTTCCAATGAATATTCAGGACTGATCTTTAGGATGGACTGGTTGGATCTCCTTGCAGTCCAAGGGACTCTCAAGAGTCTTCTCCAACACCACAGTTCAAAAGCATCAATTCTTTGGTACTCAGCTTTCTTTACGGTGCAAATTTCACATCCATACATGACCACTAGAAAAACCATAGGCTTGATTAGATGGACCTTTGTTGGCAAAGTAATGTCTCTGCTTTTTAATAAGCTGTCTAGGTTGGTCATAGCTTTTCTTCAAAGGAGCAAGCGTCTTTTAATATCCTGGCTGCAATCACCATCTGCAGCAATTTTGGAGCCCCCCCAAAATAAAGTTTGCCACTGTTTCCCCATCTGTTTGCTATAAAGTGATGAGACCAGATACCATAATCTTAGTTTTCTGAATGTTGAGCTTTAAGCCAACTTTTTCACTTTCCTCTTTCACTTTCATCAAGAGGCTCTTTGGTTCTTCTTCCCTTCCTGCCATAAAGATGGTGTCATCTGCATATCTGAGGTTATTGATATTTCTCCCAGCAATCTTGATTCCAGCTTGTGCTTCATCCAGTCCAGCATTTCTCATTATGTATTCTACATATAAGTTAAATAAGCAGAGTGACAATATACAGCCTTGACATAATCCTTTTCCTATTTGGAACCAGTCTGTTGTTCCATGTCCAGTTCTAACTGTTGCTTCCTGACCTACATACAGATTTCTCAAGAGGCAGATCAGGTGGTCTGGTATTCCCATCTCTTTCAGAATTTTCCACAGTTTATTGTGATCCACACAGTCAAAGGCTTTGGCATAGCCAATAAAGCAGAAATAGATGTTTTTCTGGAACTCTTGATTTTTTGATGATCCAACATATGTTGGCAATTTGATCTCTAGTTCCTCTGTCTTTTCTAAAACCAACTTGAACATCTGGAAGTTCATGGTTCACGTATTGCTGAAGCTTGGCTACTTTGCTAGCATGTGAGATGAGTGCAATTGTGCGATAGTTTGAGCATTCTTTGGTGTTGCCTTTCTTTGGGATTGGAATGAAAACGGACCTTTTCCAGTCCTGTGGCCACTGCTGAGTTTTCCAAATTTGCTGGGATATTGAGTGCAGCACGTTCACAGCATCATCTCTCAGGATTTGAAATAGCTCCACTGGAATTCCATCACTTCCCCTAGCTTTGCTCTTAGTGATGCTTTCTAAGGCCCACTTGACTTCCCATTCCAGGATGTCTGGCTCTAGGTGAGTGATCACACCATCGTGATTATCTGTCATGTCTGTCTTGTCGGTCTTCGTCTGTCGTGAAGCTCTTTTTTGTACAGTTCTCCTGTGTATTCTTGCCACCTCTTCTTAATATCTTCTGCTTCTGTTAGGCCCATACCATTTCTGTCTTTTATTGTGCCTATCTTTGCATGAAATGTTCCCTTGATATCTCTTATTTTCTTGAAAATATCTCTAGTCTTTCCCATTCTATTGTTTCCCTCTATTTCTTTGCATTGATCCCTGAGCAAGGCTTTCTTATCTCTCCTTGTTCTTCTTTGGAATTCTGCTTTCAAATGGGTATATCTTTCCTTTTCTCCTTTGCCTTTAGCTTCTCTTCTTTTCATAGCTGTTTGTAAGGCCTCTTCAGACAACCATTTGGCCTTTTTGCATTTCTTTTTCTGGGGGATGGTCTTAATCACTGCCTCCTGTACAATGTCACAAACCTCCATCCATAGGTCTTCAGGTGCTCAGTCTATCAGATCTAATCCCATCAATCTGTTTGTCACTTCCACTGTATAGTCGTAAAGGATTGATTTAGGTCATACCTAAATGGTCTAGTGGTTTTCCTACTTTCTTCAGTTTGGTTCAGTTCAGTCGCTCAGTTGTGTCTGACTCTTTGCGACCCCATGAATCGCAGCACGCCAGGCCTCCCTGTCTATCACGAACTCCCGGAGTTCACTCAGACTCGCTTTCATCGAGTCAGTGATGCCATCCAGCCATCTCATCCTCTGTCGTCCCCTTCTCCTCCTGCCCACAATCTTAAGTCTAAATTTGGCAATAAGTTCATGATCTGAGCCACAGTCAGCTCCTGGTCTTGTTTTTGCTGACTGTATAGAGCTTCTCCATCTTTGCCTGCAGAGAATATAATCAATCTGATTTCAGTGTTGACTGTCTGGTGATGTCCATGTGTAGAGTCTTCTCTTGTGTTGTTGGAAGAGGGTGTTTGCTATGACCAGTGTGTTCTCTTGGCAAAACTCTGTTAGCCTTTTCCATACTTCATTCTGTACTCCAAGGCCAAATTTTCCCATTACTCCAGGTATTTCTTGACTTCCTGCTTTCGCATTCCAGTCCCCTATGATGAAAAGGACATCTTTTGGGGGGGTGTTAGTTCTAGAAGGTCTTGTCGGTCTTTGTAGAACGTTCAACTTCAGCTTCTTCAACATTACTGGTCGGGGTATAGACTTGGGTTACTGTGATATTGCATGGTTTGCCTTGGAAACGAACAGAGATCATTCTGTCATTTTTGAGATTCCATCCAAATACTGCATTTCAGACTCTTTTGTTGACTATGATGGCTACTCATCATACTGTCATTCAAAGTCAAAGTAAAATAAGCAAATGAACCCTTGACCAGTTTGTAATTCTGAAAATGAAAGAGATCTTCTTGGATGCAATACTCTACAGGGCGTATAAGGAAAATTCCCTCCTTTTTTTGTTTTGGTTTTTTACTAATGGAAGTCCTTTGTGAAGACATTTCAGGACAAGTGAGCTGCTTTTAGATCAGAAATCCTATCTTGAATAGCTACTGTGTGTTTCATTCTAAGGTGGACAGAATCAGTAAGACATTATCTAAACTCCCTTCTCCCTCTGTACCCCAGCAGACGGACTTTCTGTTGTAGAAAACAAAGATGATCTTGCCATACTCTTTGTAGAACACTCAATGGCTTACCATCATACTCAGTGTAGTAAATCCCTGTTTAAACTTGAGGGCTTACATCATTGGACCTTTACTTCAGCTCTCCAACACTATCTACAGAGGTATAATAGTAAGAAATGTGTCAAGAAAGTCAGACTTTGGATCCTCCTGTAAGGTATGGGAAGCATTTTGAAGTGAAAAAAAAGGAGTGACATGTTTAGATATTTGACTTTATTTTTTTGTTTAATTTGTCCTGATGGCATTCTCAGTGACACCAATTATATGCATGTTTTATCTCTTTTGTATGTGTTCAGGAAATATTTTTTCCAATTGTTTTTTTCAATTGCTTTTACTTTTTTTTTAAGCTCGCTTTTCTCAAGTCTACAGGCTTCTATAGCTCTAGCATTACTTCTTCCATAGAGATGGTGCTTTTAATGCAGGTTTAAGTGATAGTTATTTTTTTTTTCACCTTTATTTCATTCCTGACCTTTTTGCCTAGTTCATTTATTTTATCGTTGTTGTTGCTATTCCTTGAGTTCCTAATATTTTTTGAGCTTTTATTTCATGAACACGTGTGTTTATATCTTATAAACACAGCAAAATATTTGGTAGCAAATATTTATCTGTGGTAAGATTTTTGAAGGTATTTGTCGGTCATTATTCCTTTGTAAATTTCCTTTTCCCCTTTCTTGTTGCTGGTATTATTTTAGATCCTATGATGACTTTTTTTGTATCAACATAATCAATGAATAAGGTTTGCTTTCCCTTTATTTTGTTTTTGTGGAAAATTAGTAGTGATGGAAGAGAAGTGCCATTAGTAAGACTCACCAACTCAGAGTGTAACTCCTTGCAATATATACTGTGTGTGTGTGTGTGTAGGGATTTAAAAATGAGAGAGAAGTATAAACTTTATTTCTTTTTGGTTTGTTTTTATTGAATTTTGTTGGTTTTAGAGAAAAGAATAAGATTAAGGTACATATGCCTGCATGCTCAGTCATGTCCAGCTCTGTGACCCCATGGACTGTAGCCTTCCAGACTCCTCTGTCCATGGGATTTTCCAGGCAAGAATCCTGGAGTGGACTCCCATGTCCTCCTCCAGGGGGTCTTTCCATCCCAGGGACTGAACCCAGGTCTCCTGGATCTCCTGCATTGCAGGCAGATTATTTACTGCTGAGCCACCAGGGAAGCCTGAGAGGAAGACTTGATTTTCCTTAAAAAGCAAAGTGAAGCTTGTGTTCTCAAAAGTCAGTTGAAGTGAAGGAGCTATAAGGAGATGATTATAAAATGTATCTCCTAAAGTATGCGATGGTTGGTGGTGTTGATGATAGACTGAACAGAATGAAGGTGAAATGGTGATAAGACTTCATGGTTGTGCCAGGCTCTGCCCTCAATCGCCTGTGATCATTTCAAAGGCTAGAGATATGCTTATTTCTCTATACACTCCCAAGGACCCAAACCAGACACCAGGTAAATAACAACAAGTACTTAGTACACCCAGCCAAGAATGCATATTTTAATTCCAATTAATTAAAATATTGTCCTGAATTAAACATTTTACATTTCTCCTTAGAAACCGCAGAGATCACAGCAAAGGAAATTTGTGTTAGACATTCTTCTGGGAGGTGTCTCTGAGATTATATAGCTTTTTTTTTTGAGCCTTTAATGCTTTGGAAGTAACTGATAAATAATTTATCTCCAAATATCTGTTTCCACATTTTTTAATGGGAATAATAATAATAATGCTACTATAATCTTGATGGGTTCTTCTTGGGATGAGTGAGAAATGTTCAACGTGCCTCTCACAGGCCTGATTTGTTCTAGGTAAGTTCCAACAGGAGCCCCCACTTACTCTTTCTCTCTCCTTTCTGAAAAGGGGTCTCAGGCTTGATTTGCTTCTCTTCTTAATCTTGCCAGTACTGCCTCTCTTTACTGCAGTCCTTTCCCCAAAGTTTTCAGGTATCTGTTTATGTGCTTGTACCCCTACTAGAACAAGGATGGGGCCATTTTCTCCTCATATCTACTGGCACCTGCATATAAAGCGTCTTCAGTGCATTTTTAATAAAATAATCGGTTCCTAAGGGCAGGTCATTCCTAACATGACTGAGGATGCAAATAGTCCTCCCTGCTTTCTTTCTTAGAAACACAAGGATTAAAGCAAGGCCACCCACAGCCTTTGATCCTTGGGTTTAATAGAGAGGATCAGCTGTAACAGAAACAACCCAAATGTGCCATATTAGGAAGACTATGTTTCTCAGACATATGGGCTTCAGTGAGCAAGAGTCACAAGCTATCATGTTTTGATGAGTCATAAATGGCTTTAGTGTCAACCAGTTCCAGAAGAAAAAAGAGAAAATGGCTTTAGTTCATGAAAGACTACATTCCATCAGAGAAGTTACATATTTCTGAAGCAGAATACAGCATCTTAGGAAAACACAGTCTCTCTCTGTAAACGTATAAAATAAAGCAAACTTATATTACCATCTAAAAGCTAGATTTTTTTTCTCCTTTGAAAGTGTAATTTGTTAGTTAGTAAGGCCTTTATTTTTATTTGGGAAATTGAATACTTGTAACTAACCCAATGGAATTGTGTTTTGTAAAAGTTGGCCTCGTACAAATCAATTTCACTTCCTTCTCTCTAGCGGTGCCATAGCTCATCCTAGCAAGACAGTCAGTTGGCAATTGTTTTCTGAACTCCTGCAGGGTTCTCAGCAGCGCACTAAATGATGGATGGCTAGAGAGCTGATGACTGAGGATGGGGAGGGGAGTGTCTACTGTTAGTTTAGTCACCATTTTATTGAAGCTGGCAGAAGAACTATTGCCCTTCCTAAAGTCTAGCAACGCTTTTATGAAAACAAGCATTTTTGTAAACTAATTTGTTTTTATAGCCAAACTAAATGCTATGAACCAAACTAAAATTCCAACTTGGAATTTTACCCCTTGTTTGTTATGATGAGGGAATAGCTGTATATTTGTGAAGGCTAACTATGTACTAGGTACTTCTTATGTTCTGCAATTTAACTTTTATTTAAAAAGGTTGAGGGAGGAGGAAAATTTAGCCTGGTCCATAAGAAGTCAGAATTATTTTATTGATTTATTCTATTCTCCTTTAATTAATTTAGAAATTACTGAAAGTATATATTACATATTTTACAAAGACCAAAAGATTTTAGAAGGAGATACATAGGCAATGATTCCCTTTTATACCCTAGATTATCATTGTTAAAAGGCCAGACACATTTAAACATTCTTATCTTTTTTTAATTTGGATTATTTTATGGTTACAAACATTTTAAAAAATCTTATCTTTCTTATCAAAGATAAAAATTTATATTTTTTATAATTCCATATACAAACACATTCACACACATACTCTAATCATGACCTTCCAAGTATATCACAATAATACCTAAAATACTCTACTAGGTCCCTGGTATACTTACATTCTAAAGATCTTGCCACTGCATCAAACTTCACTGTATAGGTTAAAATTGCATTCATACCTATATAGTTGTATCAGTCAGTCAGTCAGTTCATTTGCTCAGTCATGTCTGACTCTTTGAGACCCCATGAACCACAGCATTCCGGGCCTCCCTGTCCATCACCAACTCCTGGAGTTTATCCAAACCCATGTCCATTGAGTCGATGATGCCATCCAACCATCTCATCCTCTGCCGTCCCCTTCTCCTCCTGCCCTCAATCTTTCCCAGCATCAGGGTCTTTTCAAATGAGTCAGCTCTTTGCATCAGGTGGCCAAATTATTGGAGCTTCAGCTTCAGCATCAGTCTCTCCAATGAATATTCAGTACTGATTTCCTTTAGGATGGGCTGGTTGGATCTCCTTACAGTCCAGGGGACTCTCAAGAGTCATAGTTAGAGAATTATTGTCCCAGCTGAGCCACCGGTTTTTACATTGTGATTACATTTCTGCTTTTGGATAGTTTTTTTGTTTTTATTGGAGTTGATAATTTCCTCCATTTTTAATTTGCTTAATTTCTAATGTGTGTATGTTTCTAAAGTGTCTGTATTTTCAACAGAACTGCAAAGCTCTGTGAACAACAGCACTTAGTGCAATCAGTTCTAGTTTCTGTTCGGGAGGGGGGGGTTGTTTTTAACTTGAGTATGTCGCTTCTTGTGCTCTCTGTCCCTCAGCTCCTATGTGGAATGCCTGTCTCCCAGGTCTTCTATCTGTCCTCCTGAGACTTTTCATCTTCATTATTCTATCGCTTCCCTTTCCCTCTCTTCTCCTATTTTCTGTTCAAGTCTTCTTGAATTTTTGCCTTCTTCTTCCTTGCTTTACTCCTTCAGGTTTTTTGAGAGCATATCCTCTAACTCTTGAAAAAAAAAAGAATAGGAGGAGACCATGTATGTCTAATTTTTTTTCACAACAAATAGCATTTATGGATAATTTTCATATAGAAATTTAGGTTGCAAGAAAAAGCATAGTAGACCACAAAGCCACAATGGTGAGGAAAGACCAGATCATTTAGGACCTTCTAAGTCTTGGTAGAAAGTTTGAAAATTATCCCTGAATGAGATGGAAAGCCACTGGACAGTATCAAGTAGCAAAATGACAAGACGTAATTTTAATGTTAATTTTGAAAGTGTTCTTTTGCCATCATATAAAGAAAGACTATAAGGGGATCAGAAGTAAAGCTTAAAGGTCTGTTGAAAGTGACTGAAATTATCTAGGTGGAAGAAATTTGTGTCTTAAACTTGGTTGGCAATGAAAGAAGAGGCTAATGAGATGGCATGAGTATGTTGTGAAGAGCGATGCCATTTGATTATACAAAAAAGACTGGAAGAGAAATCAGTTGTAGGGGGATAAATGGGTAAAACAGAGATTTCTTTTAGTACACATTACTTTTTTTTCCATTTTCCTTTTTTTAAACCATTTATCATTTATTTATTATTATTATTTTACTTTACAATATTGTATTGGTTTTGCCATACATCAAAACGAATCTGCCACGGTTGTACACGTGTTCCCCATCCTGAACCCCCCTCCCTCCTCCCTCCCCATACCATCCCTCTGGATCATCCCAGCGCACCAGCCCCAAGCATCCTGTATCCTGCATCGAACCTGGACTGGCGATTCATTTCTTATATGATATTATACATGTTTCAATGCCATTCTCCCAAATCATCCCACCCTCTCCCTCTCCCACACCACATTACTTTTGAGAGGAGGTGTCAAGTGACAATTTAGATATGTGAATCTGAAACTTAGTTTAGACATGATATTGAAAGCTAGGGGACCAGAAGAGATTATCTAAAATAGGGGTTAGCAAACTATAGCCTGTGGGACAAACCTAGCCACTGCATATTTTTTGTAAAAAGATTTTTTGGAGACACAACCTTTAAACTTTTTCATGTAATGTCTGTGGCTACTTTCATGCTACAATGGCAGAGTTAAGCAGTAAGCAGAGGACACATGGCCCCCAAACCTAAAATATTTACAGTATGCCACTTTATAGAAAAACCTTGTTGACCCCCGACCTAGGGAATAAATATAGGTAAAAAGAAAAAGAAGGTCAAGGATGAGCTCTGGCATTTCCCAACATTTAAAAGTTGGGAGGATAAGGGTGATCCAGCAAAAGACACTGAAAAGAACGTGAAGAGAAGAAAACCAGGTAAATCTTAGGTCCTCGAAGCCAAGCAAAGACATTGTCATATGAAGGGAGTATTTAACGACGACACATTGCTGAGGGGTGAACTAAGATGAGGAGTGAAACCTGACCGCTGGATTTGGCAAGATGAACTAGAGTGTGCTTGACAAGAACCCTTTGTGTGGAGTACCAACAACCAAGTCTAATAGGAATCTGTCCAAGAGAGTAGGGCAGGTGAAGAAGTGAAACTAGTGACTGTGGGTAGTAAGAACACTTAAGATGAGACCTACTCGCTTTGCAGAATGCTGAGTGTATAATAAAGTGGTGTTCACTTATAGGCTTGACTTTGATGTAAAATGGTGCAGATGCTGCCTAAAACTATATGGGGGCCCTCCAAGAATTAAAGATAGAAATATTATATATTGTAATATAATAGAAATAACAACCCTATTCCCAGGTTTTTATATAAAATGACTGCAACCAGGATCTCAAAGACCTATTTACACTCCCTCTCCATTGCAGCACTGTTCACAATAGAGAAGATATGGAAACAATCTGAATGCCTATTGATGCATGGGTGAATAAAGAATATGAGTGGTATTTTAAGTTTTGCTGTGAAGATTAGCCAAAAATATGAGGTGATTCAGAAAGCAGGCAAAGGGTCAAAGAAAGTGGAGCATGTTGGTTTGTGAGGAAGTAGACTTGGAGATAGATTGGCATGCAGAAGGTTTACTAGGTCATACTTTCAGGTCATACCGTCTTTGGGAGGGAATGCAAAATTGAACAGAAGGTGAAGTGGGCTCAGATGAAGTCCACCAAAAGTGTCAATCAAATCCAGGGAGAGCTTTGAAGCTGAGATGGGCCTTCAGAGATGCCCTTTGACGAAAATAGAGGGTCAGGCCTATTCATTGACCAGTCATTGGATGAGGACTGCCCTAGGAAGGAGGGACACTCTTGGTCAAGGTAGTCTTGCTCTACTAAGACGGTTCCTAGAGGGGAATGCAAACTGAGAGCTCTTGGTCAAAATCATTCCCAATGGCTGAGAGAACAAGTTTCTCATTCCCCAAGAGGGATCTGAATGCCACATTCTAGAATTCACTTGAAAAGGGCTTTTAAAGTATGGGACCCCCTGCTATCTTTCTTTGATCTTGTCATTGCCTCTCCCAAATTTTCCATTACAGTTTTGAAAATTACAGACATTACCTCATGACTGAACACCAGTTGGCCCATACCTTATGCCTTATCTAAAGTCTCTTCCATTAAAAGACATTGACATGACATTCACATTTACTTGAAGAATTGAGGATTATTGTTTTGGTCCAGAGGAGCTTCTCAAAGACTGCTTGTCCCCTCCCTTTAAAAGTCTAGCATAAAAGAGATTAAGGGTAACATGAAATCAATAGCTCGTACCTTTGACCTTCGGAAATAGAGTTAGGTTTAAAACTAAATGAGAGAGGAAGGAATTTTCATATTGGATGTCTTTTCTTAAATAGTTCCTATTACATTCCTCACATCTAATAAATGTCTCTTATTTATTGGCCTCTTTGTCAAATTGAAATCATAGGTGGAAAGAAACTCAGTGAACCTCTGATCATCTGCCCCATGCAAAGACCCCTTCTATAATGATGTGGCTTGTGCTGTTCATCGCTGCTTGCAGGCATCAAGGCGTGGGCCTTGATACTGGACCTTTCATATGCTTGAGCCTTCAGCTTATGTTTTCTAGTATTAAGTGAAAAATGGTTCTCCTTAAAATTTCCATCCTCCAGTGGTAGCTCTATATTCTCAGGAGGGTTGGTATAATTTTTCCACTGAAGGAGAGCCTTTCAGAGATTTATAGGTAGCTTTCAGCCTTCTTTCTTGACCTACCTACCCTTAATACTTCTCTTCTGATGGCTAAAAGTGTCCTTCATACTCATTTAACTTAGTCAACAAAGCCACATTGAGTCACCTCCCCTAGGCTAGGAACAGGGCTAAATTATATGGATAAATATGCACCCTAAACACCAGGAAATAATTTCTACTATTTTTGTCATTCGAGTTGCTCTCTTGTGTCATTTCTAACCTAAAACAGGGTAATTCCTCTTGGTTAAGGATGTATTCCTTGCTCTTCTTTCTTTCTCATGCTAGATCCTCTCTGTAGAGAAGCTTAGCTTACAGATACCACTTACTCAACACTAACTCCATAACTTGTGCTCTTAACTACTAGGCTAATCTTATCTCTGATATCATGTCCTCAAGAAACATCCAGTGCTTCTTCCCCAAATGGACTTCTGCCCTCTTCAGGTTGAACTGCATCCCCAAGAAAGATATGTTGAAGCCTTAGCTCAAGCTTCACATTCTCAGAATGTGAATTCATTTGGAAATAGGATTTTGCATATGTAATTAGTTAAGATGAGGTCATACTGGAACGGAGTGGACCTTTAATCAAATATGACTGGTGTTCTTAAGAGAAGAGGAAATTTTGGACATAAGTAGAAGGTGCCTATGAAAAGAAAGAAGCTGAGACTGGAGTGATGCTGGCGCATACCATTGAATGCCTGGGGCCATCAGAAGCTGGAAGTGGCAGGATGGGTTCCCTCTTAGAGCCTTCTGATGGAACTCAACCATGCCAATTCCTTGCTTCCAGGATCCCAGCCCCTAGAACTGGGGGAGACAGGAAATTTCAGTTGTTTTAAGCTACCCAGGTTTTTGTACTTTGTTATGGCAGTGCTAGGATACTAAATACAACACCGCTAGGCTATGCCTTAGACTCATTTCCATCTGCTCCTCGACATCCTTCTCTGATGCTCTCTAAGGTAGGTAGCGTTGGGAATATTGAACATAAATGCAGCATCTTGCCTGTCCTCCTCACTGTGCTCACCTTACAGTGCTTTCTTTGCTCAATTCTCAGCACCCACCTTCACATGGTCACTCCCTAAAAGGTCCTCATTGGCTTTTCATCCCTTTTAAGATATCTATTGGGTATCTACTTAATACCAGACACTGGGAGAGGTGGCAAGGGCAATAAAGAGAACAGTCCAGGTTGCTGCAGCTGAGCTGGTGCCTATGTAAAGCTCTTCTCAAGGCTTTGCACATATAACCCCATAGATCCCGCTTGGCCATCCCAGGAAGTAGGACCAGTAGTCCACACATTTAACAGGTGAGGGAGCTGAGGCACAGAGAAGTTGAGTAACTTGCATAGAATCACACAGCTTGCCACTAGAGGGCTAGGACTTGAACCCAAGCAGTCTGGCTCCAGAGTCTGTGCACTTAATGACTTGGCTTTCCTGTCTCTTGGGAGGAAGCAGCTCCTGCTTTCAGGGATGATAGAGAATTTTAGAGGAGCTAAAATATTAAAGAGATAATTGTGTGAATGAATATAGTGTTATAAGCTGTGATAAGTGTTATGGAGGAAAATTAAACAGCATTAGGAGAGAGGCTGGAGGATCACATTTCCCTGGAGAAGAGACACAGACTGTAATCTGACGGGGGAGTAGCATTTTGCCAAGTAAAGAGCAGAGAAGAGGATTTCGTGGCACAAGAGACGGAATACGTAAGGCCTTGTGATGGAATCAGGCCAGACCCTGGGGTCCCCCACCTTCACATCCCGGGTTCAGTGGGTCACTGAGTGCTGTTGAATCCATTTCCTAAGCATTTCTCACCTCTCTACTTTTCCACAATCACTTCTGCCCAATGGCACTGGCCTCCTGACTCCTCTCTGTGTGTTGGCACCTGAGTGCCTTGTCAGAAGGACACAGGGCAGCCATTATGATCTTCTGAATGCTTATTTGATTGAACATTTCTCCTGCTGAAAACTTTTCAGTGGAGTCCTCTTGCTTTCAAATAAATTCCCAGATATTTGCCATGGTGCTCTGGGCATCTGAGATTTCAGTGTGTCCCTGAGATTTCTCTCTGTGCAGTGTCCTTCCTCAGCTCCAATAGTAGCAGTCTGCACTCCCTACCTTTGCCTTTGAAAAACACCTCCACACCAAACACTTCAAGAGGTTACGGTGGCTCTATCAAAATTCAGGACCTTGCCCTCCAGGCCAGCAGGGTGAGCATATGACTAAGAAGCGATCAGTCATTGTATCCATCTCCTTAGTCACAATGACTTGTCTGAGGCAGTGGTTTTCAAAATTGAGTGTGGATCAGAATTACCTGGAAGGCTTATAAAAACAGATTGCTGGGCTCATCTCAGAGTTTCCAATTCAGTTGGCTTGGGGTGAGGCCTGAGAATTCGGGTTCATAATAGGTTCTAAGGTGATACTGTTGCCGACATGGAGATGGAAGGTCAAGTACTAGCCAGAGAAAAGCCACAGAAGCTTATGTGCCCTCCATAAAGCTCTCTGTTTTCTTTGGAATCTATTGCTGCAGAGATGTCTGGTGTCTCCCTCTGAATGGCCAAACCTCTCAATCCCTAACACCTGGAAAGAGTCTGACTGCAGGGTGAGATAATGTGGATAAAATCGATTAAATAGAGAGGAAAACAGACCTGGGAGTTGAAGGAGAGTTTGTGCCACATGACTTTAGACTCTGCATCTAATTATCACCAAAGCTAGTGTTACTTCTATTTTTCTTTTTTAATAGGACCAAAAAACATCCCTTGAAAGCCCCAAGCCCCACCCCGCACTCCTGTCCCAAGCACATTTTCTTATTCAAATGAGAATTATGGCATTTTTTTCAAACGCTTGCAACAGATTGGCCCTGATTATAAATGCATGGCCTTCAACACCCTGTCTGGTCTGTTCCCAGCCTATTCTACTCTGCCTCATCCAGCTTTGGCAGCCTTTCCAATTTCTTTTGCCTCCCTGAGGACTTTCGCACATCTGTGTGTTTATTCCAGAAGGCTCTCCCCCAACAACGACTCCTGTTTATTCTTGCCTACCTAACTCCTGTTTATTCAGGTCTTCAGGAAGTCTTTTCTCACCAAATATGTTGGTTTGATAAGCTTGGCCTATGCAGTTGTAGAACTACCTTTAATGACCACACAGTATCTATGGACTCGTGTAATTAATTTTTGAATTTATGTCTTCTCCACTAGAATGCACATTTTATAAAGGCATAGACCTATGTTTTATTTAAAACTCAATCTGAAAAAAGATACATTGTACCTCATCAGATTTTTTTTTTTTAAGTGTGCTTCAAAAGACACTATGACAGAGTGAAAGACCATCCACAGAGTGGGAGAAAATATTTGCAGACCATATATCTTACAAGTGGAGTTCTCGCAACTGAACCAAAAAATAAACAACTTAGTTTAAAAACAGGCAAAGGTCTTGAGTAGACATTTGTCCAAGTGTGGTATACAAAGGGCCAGTGAGCACACAAAAAGAAGCTCAATTTCTAATCATCAAGGAAATGCAAATGAAAACCGCAATGAGATACGACAGCATACCCATTCCAGTAGCTCTTATATGTTGGAATTCGGGCACACTGCTGGCACAGCTACGGTAGAACACTGCGGTATTCTTCAAAAAATTAGACATAGAATTATGACCCAGCGACTCCACTTCCGGTTATGCCCCCAAAGAACTGAAAGCAGACTCAAGTAGATATTTGTACATTTGTGTACACAGCAGCATTATTCACCATAGCCAAAAGGGGGAAGCAACCCACATGTCCATCAGCAAATGAATGGATAAACACAAGGTAGTATATACATACAGTGAACTATCGTTCATCCTTCAAAAGGAAAGAAATTCTGATGCAGGCTACAACAGGAATGAACCTTGAAACCTCATGCTAAGTAAAATAAGCCAGACTCAGAAGGACAAATATTGTATGATTTCACTCACGAGAGTAGTCAAATTCATAGAGACAGAAAACAGAACAATGGTTGCCAGAGGCCAGGGAAAGGGAGAGGGAGGAGAAATTGTTCAACAGATACAGAGTTTTGGTTGAGGAAGATGAAAAAATTCTGGAGATGAATGGTGATGATGGTTACCCAACAATGCCTGTGTGCATCATGCCGCTGAACTGTACATGTACAAATGATTACAACAGAAATTTGATGTTATATATGTTTCACTACAATGAAAAGCAACATGGAGAAGTCAATGGCAACTCACTCCAGTATTCCTGCCTGGGAAATCCCACGGATAGAGGAGCCTGGCAGGCTATGTCCATGGGGTCGCAAAAGAATCAGACATGATACAGAGACTAAACAAGACCATGTTAAAAATATTTTCAAGGGTAAAGGATATATTCTTACCTCCATTGTTGCTTTAAAAACAGCATTAAAAAATATAAAATTAATATGCCCAAACATTGTTAATAAAAGACAAAGTAACTAAAAATTATATATCCAGTGCTTCTCTGGGAGACAGACAATTTATATTGGCTTCTATTTAAAATCGTTCATTTTATCAAACATGATTTGACTTTGGTTGGTCTTTTATAGTTTACATAAAACAAAGTTGATTTTCCTCAATTTTGTGATTTAAATATTTCCCACATTGAGCAAATAATGAAGTTTGAATTTATATATACAAAAAAAAAAGCAACAGCATCAATCAGTAGCCTACTCGAGTGTGTGGCACATAATAGGTTCTCAATAAACATTATTGAAAAATAAATAAGTAGTAAATGGGTAAAAAACAATAAACCAATGATTCTATTAAATAGATGAGAAAGTAAATTTATAAACATTGACATAGAAGGAAGAACACAACCTTTTTGAAAGCCAAAAATAGTTTATAATTCATTACATACACTAGTGTAATCTTATTTTCCTAAGAGGGGGAAAAATACTCTCAAACATACACATAGAAAAAAAAGTCTGTAAGTCCCATCCATTAATTGTGGTTGTTTCTGGAATAGAATTATGGGTGATGGACTTTTAGCTTCTACTTTATGTATTTTAGTACTCCTTGAAGGTTTTAAAATAAGCACAAATTACTTCTTATATTATGAAGTAATCAATACATATACTTTCATTTTGAAAAATAAATGCAGTGTTTGAAACGAAATGCCACACTTTCGATGTGGTCTGACCAGAGCAGGTTGAAGAGGAACATCACTGGCTGGAGTTTCGGAGGCTGGACTTCTAATTTAAGAGAGATGTATCATATGCCAGGCCCCCCACAAGGCGTTTTCTGGCCCTAGGTTAATTCTGGAAAGGTTAATTACTCCCACAACTTAGCAACCCCACTCTGGAGGTTTTTTCCGGACAGAGCATGGTTTTCAATACAAAAGAATGAGGAGATGCCTTACGTCAGAAGACCAAGCTCAGAAGTCACCTTTTGTGGCATGGTTATTTTAACCGCCTTCCCCCATCCCACACATTGCACACAGTTGGTCTAACCAGGAAACCCTACCCAGGAAAAGTCCAGGCCTCAGGTGGAAAGTAAGAGGTGGCACTCAGCGTGGCAGGAAGGATGTTATTGTTGGTGAGTCATGTCCGGTGGCAGCTTTGGGGAGCTGCTGAGGCACCTCCCTGTTCTTGACACCAGCGGCACTTGAAGTTCACACTGAAGTCATGGATGAGCACCCGGGAGCTGTTTTGGGGAAAATGAGCATGCAGAGAGAGAAGTAGATTCTTCGGCTATGCCTTGACTTTTAGTAAATGCAGAGAGATGACGGGTTGTTTTGGAGGGAACATGGAAGGAGGAGATGGTTTGGGATGGAAAGAGTCCTCATCTGTCAATCAGACACCCCAGATACAGGTTCCAGGTCTATCACTAGCTAGCTCTGGGATTTAGGACAAATCATGGGATCATTTAGAATGTCTCTTTCTTCTGTGCAGCCAAGAGTTTGAACCAGGTGATTATCAAGGTAGGACTTAGTGTAGAGGCCACAGCTTGTTGGGGTTTCATCTCCCAGCTGTGCCACCTACCAGCCCTGTGTCCTACAGTCAGCCCTCCTGCCTTGCAAGGTAGGCCAGGAGAGTAGCCTGGTTCACTGCACACGTGTAGGTGCTCACGACAGTGCCCTTCATGCCACCATGAATGAGATCATATCCCACGCAGCACATTGCATTTGTTAGTCGCAGTAATTAATATATGTCTTTGTATACGTGGCCCACCCAGATTGTGGTTGGTCACAGAGGTGGCGTGTGGACCCAGCGGAGTGTGCCACACCTGTTTAGGGATAGTTCTCACTTATCAACTAATGGAATGGTTAATGAACTTGTCCAAAGTCTTACAGCTAGTCAGTGCAGCCACTGAGACTGGAACCCAGGTTGTTTATTTCCAAACCTCTTGTTCTTCACTTCCGTATGACACAGCTCCTCCTGAGTGACATGTCTTAGGAAGCACCTCTTCTTTCCTGTGTGGCACAAATCAATGGTAATTTAACATCCGAAAACACCTTTCAGTTGCCTTGATATTTGCACTTCCCCGGGCCTTTCCGATAAATGCTCACATTCCAGCCACTTTTGAATAATCCTTGCCTGGAGTTTGCATTTAAGAAGGATCAGCTTGAGCCACAGCACACATTTAATGTGCACTTTTGAAAGTGTAGGAGTTTTTGAAATATTCTAAATCACTTCCCTAAGACAAAAGAGGAAATAAACGAGTCATGCTGATGAATATTTGAACACGAACAAATATTGGGAAAACCTACAGAGAATGTGGGCTGGGAAAATTCCTTTGCCCCAAACAATGTATTGATACTTGTAACCATAGGGATTTGCCTTCCTCTGTATTTCCTGTGTTCCCTCCACTCAGTTTCCCTGCTGTTGCCACCAGAAGCCTAGATCTGACCTCATCAACAACCCGCTGACTGGTTCCTGCCTTGCTTCTTAGATCAAAGGCATTGCTATTAATTTCTTACTTCTTGCCACTTATTCATTCCAGAATCAGCCATGGTTCTTCTTTCCCTACTGACGCTTAAACTGAGTACTCAAGAGCTTTGTTATCTGACCCCCAAGCCATGGGCCATACATCATGTCCACCTATTTCTCTCCCTTACCTGTCCTTTGCTCCAGCAATACTGACTGCTCCATGTTCACTGAATGTGTTCTCCATCCTTGATGCGTTTCTGACTGCCATCCCTTCTGCCTGGGATGTCTCTGTCTTCATCCTCTCTGCCTAATTCTCACCTTTCCTCCAAAACCTAAACCCAGTGTTACCTCTCGGACAGACCCTTGTACTGATTCCATGATGATTTCATCACTCAGTCCTCTGAACCCCAGTCCTCTTGGCTGGTTGCAATGTTATGGCTCTAAGAATGCAAAGTTTGGGTCTTTGAGTGTCCATCTAACTGCAACACCCTTACCTGCCCAGCACAAAGAAAGATCACACTGAATGTTGGGAACTGGATATAGAACCCAGGTACTTTGACTCCTATTCCTGCAACAAGAATATGATTCAGCATTTATTCAACACATATTTTGAGCTCCAGTAATAGTGCTGTGATGAAGGGATCTCATTCAAGCTAAAAGCCCATGGGGCTTCCCTTGCAGTCCAGTGGTTGAGACTCTGTGCTTCCACTGCAGAGGGCACGGGTTCAATCCCTTGTAGGGGAAGTTCCACACACTGCACAGTGTGGGGGAAAAAAAGTAAAAGCCCGTGGCTTTGAATGGCCTTTAAAGCCCCTCATAATATGAGCCTTCATCTCCGTTCTAACCCTCCCTCACTTGCATCTACCTCCTTAACCTCTTTCCTCTTCTTGAACATGTCCTCACGTCTATGTTTTGTCTTTGCTCCTCCTTCTGCCCAGGATGATCTTCCTCCTAAACAAACCCGGCTTTTCTTCTTCCTGCTTCAAGTTTTCGCTTAAACATGCCTTCCTCAGTCAGGACACATCCCACTATATAATGTAAAATTGCAATTACCTCCCACATTGACTCTTCTCATCCTTTGCTCACTCTACTTTCCTCCATAATGCCTATTGTCCTCAGACTCACTGTATATATTTTTTTTCTATTCATGTATCTTTTGGTTCTGTCACTGGAATATTAGGTTTTTTATTTATTGCTGAACATTTCATATGTAGGAAAGTACCTTATACATGCTAGGAGTTCTATCACTCTTTGTTGAATAAATGAATGAATACAAAATTGAACAGGACAGGGTGAGCTTTTGCCCACTTTGTATCTCATGGACCACCAGAAGAATAGGCTCGATTCATCACCCAGCTGAGAAGTGTTCTGGTAGGGAAGTTAGAGACAGACAACTCGGATGAGGACAGCGGAGGAAAATAAGTCATTATCCTTGCCCTAAAAGAGTTATAGATTTCCAGATGAATAAATAGATATATAAGTAGATATCAAACAATATGAAAATGACTTGGCCAAAGGACAAAATAAACACTCTCTCATGCACTTCTTATCCTTTCTGCTGTTATAAACCCGTTGAGGAGTTGGTTCAGGGCTAATTCATCCGTGCATCCTTTTCTTCTTCACACCCCTGGGAACACTGCATCCCAGCCTCGCAGGTACACCATCTGGAGGGAGGAAATATACAAGAAGATGACTGATGGATGAATGAATGGGCCCTGAAACAATATGCAAGCATGTGGTCCCTCTCTGCCTTAAGCAATATAAATGCCAGTGGTGATTTGGCTGAGAGACGATTATATTTTTCTGTTTATCCATTTGGCTGGCACAGTAAGGCGGGGATTTCACAGTCATTCACTGACTGATATATGGCGTAATAAAAGCAGGCATCTGCTTGTGAGGAGCAGTTCTCCATAAAGCTATTCTGAGAAAAACAGGTCCAGTAAAGTGAGCTCACGCCCATTACTGGAGATATCTCCAAATTTATTACTGGAAGCTGTATTAGGAGGAGAGTTGACATAGCTTTCTCCTGGTCAATTTCATCAATGGTGATTTGGAAGGCATGACATCAGCTAAGCCATGGAAGATTTGCTGCCCTCATCCATCCCCTGGAGGGCTAATGCAGGCCGCTGGGACACTTCAGTGTCTGAGGGGACACTGCCTCCCTTAGTGACTCCCTTGTCTTCAGATTATAGTCGAGAAAACTGGGGCCCAGAGTGGGAAGGGATTGGTTCAAATTCAAACAGCTACCTATTTCGGCAGAGCCTGTACTAGAACCCACCATGTAACGCGTGTTGGCCACCTAATCATTGCTTGCATACTTCCAGTGACAGAATTTAACAACGACTTGAATCTCTTAGATTTTTTTTATTTTGATATTTTATTTATCTACAGTTGATTTATAATGTTCTTAATTTCTGGTGTACAGCAAATTGGTTCAGTGTATATGTTTATAGGCTCCCCAGGTGGTGCTAGTGTAAAGAACCTGCCTGCCAGTGCAGGAGACTTAAGAAACTCGATTTCAGTCCCTGGGTTGGGGAGATCCCCTGGAAGAGGACACGGAAACCCACTCCAGTATTCTTGCCTGAAGAATTCCACGGACAGAGGAACTAGCAGTCTATAGTCCATAGGATCGCTCAGAGTCGGACATAACTGGAGTGACTTAGCATCCATATACATACATATGCATTCTTCTTCATTATAGTTTATTATAGGATTTTGAATATAGTCTCCTGTGCTCTCCAATAGGAACTCATTTATCTACTTTGTATATAGTAGTTTATATCTGCTAAGCCCAAACTCCTAATTCATCCCTCTCCCATCTCCTTTCCCATTATGGTAACCATAAAATCATTGCCTATGTCTGTGAGACTGTTTTTGTTTTGTAAATAAGTTCATTTCTATCCCATTTTAGATTTCACATGTAAGTGATATCATATTTACCTTTCTCTGATTTTTTGGTCTGGATTTTTTAAGGTATTTTAAAATATGTAGTTGCTTTATGCTGCTGTGTCAGTTTCTGCCATACTGCAAAGTGAATCAGCCACATATATACAAACATCCTCTCTTTTTCCCGATCTCTTTCCTAGATAGGTCACCCCAGAGCGCTGAGTAGAGCTCCCGGTGCTATGCAGTAGGTTCTCGTTAGTAATCTGTCTTATACATCAGTTCAGTCAGTTCAGTCGCTTAGTCGTGTCTGACTCTTTGCGACCCCATGAATTGCAGCATGCCAGGCCTCCCTGTCCATCACCAACTCCCAGAGTTCACTCAGATTCATGTCCATCGAGTCAGTGATGCCATCCAGCCATCTTATCCTCAGTTGTCCCCTTCTCCTCCTGCCCCCAATCCCTCCCAGCATCAGAGTCTTTTCCAATGAGTCAACTCTTCGCATGAGGTGGCCAAAGTACTGGAGTTTCAGCTTTAGCATCATTCCTTCCAAAGAAATCCCAGGGCTGATCTCCTTCAGAATGGACTGGTTGGATCTCCTTGCAGTCCAAGGGACTCTCAAGAGTCTTCTCCAGCACTACAGTTCAAAAGCATCAATTCTTTGGCACTCAGCTTTCTTCACAGTCCAACTCTCACATCCATACATGACTACTGGAAGAACCATAGCCTTGACTAGATGGACCTTTGTTGGCAAAGTAATATCTCGGCTTTTGAATATGCTATCTAGGTTGGTCATAACTTTCCTTCCAAGGAGTAAGCGTCTTTTAATATCCTGGCTGCAATCACCATCTGCCGTGATTTTGGAGTCCCCCAAAATAAAGTACAGTAGTCATGTATGGATGTGAGAGTTGGACTGTGAAGAAGGCTGAGTGCGAAGAATTGATGCTTTTGAACTGTGGTGTTGGAGAAGACTCTTGAGAGTCCCTTGGACTGCAAGGAGATCCAACCAGTCCATTCTGAAGGAGATCAGCCCTGGGATTTCTTTGGAAGGAATGATGCTAAAGCTGAAACTCCAGTACCTTGGCCACCTCATGCAAAGAGTTGACTCATTGGAAAAGACTCTGATGCTGGGAGGGATTGGGGGCAGGAGGAGAAGGGGACGACAGAGAATGAAATGGCTGGATATTATCACTGACTCAATGGATGTGAGTCTGATTGAACTCCGGGAGTTGGTGATGGACAGGGAGGCCTGGCATGCTGCGATTCATGGGGTCGCAAAGAGTCAGACGTGACTGAGCAACTGAACTGAACTGAAAATAAAGTCTGACACAGTTTCCACTGTTTCCCCACCTATTTCCCATGAAATGATGGGACCAGATACCATGATCTTTGTTTTCTGAATGTTGAGCTTTAAGCCAACTTTTTCACTCTCCTCTTTCACTTTCATCAAGAGGCTTTTTAGTTCCTCTTCACTTTCTGCCATAAGGGTGGTGTCATCTGCATATCTGAGGTTATTGAAATTCCTCCCAGCAATCTTGATTCCAGCTTGTGCTTCTTCCAGCCCAGTGTTTCTCATGATGTACTCTGCATAGAAGTTAAATAAGCAGGGTGACAATATACAGCTTTGATGTACTCCTTTTCCTATTTGGAACCAGCCTGTTGTACTATATCCAGTTCTAACTGTTGCTTCCTGACCTACGTATAGGTTTCTCAAGAGGCAGGTCGGGTGGTCTGGTGTTCCCAGCTCTTTCAGAATTTTCCACAGTTTCTTGTGATCCACACAGTCAAAGGCTTTGGCATAGTCAATAAAGCAGAAATAGATGTTTTTCTAGAACTCTCTTGCTTTTTTGATGATCAGCAGATGTTGGCAATTTGATCTCTCGTTCCTCTGCCTTTTCTAAAACCAGCTTGAACATCTGGAAGTTCACCTATTGCTGAAGCCTGGCTTGGAGAACTTTGAACACTACTTTACTAGCATGTGAGATGAGTCAATTGTGTGGTAGTTTGAGCATTCTTTGGCATTGCCTTTCTTTGGGATTGGAATGAAAACGGACCTTTTCCAGTCCTGTGGCCACTGCTGAGTTTTCCACATTTGCTGGCATATTGAGTGTAGCACTTTCACAGCATCATCTTTCAGGATTTGAAATAGCTCCCCTGGAATTCCATCACTTCCACTAGCTTTGTTCATAGTGATGCTTTCTAAGGCCCACTTGACTTCACATTCCAGGATGTCTGGGTCTAGGTGAGTGATCACACCATCGTGATTATCTTGGTCGTGAAGATCTTTTTTGTACAGTTCTTCTGTGTATTCTTGCCACCTCTTCTTAATATCTTCTGCTTCTGTTAGGTCCATACCATTTCTGTCCTTTATCGAGCCCATCTTTGCATAAAATGTTCCCTTGGTGTCTCTAAATGTCAATCCCAATCTCCTAATTCATCTCATCCCCCTTTCTCCCTTGGTATCCATAAATTGTTCTCTATGTATGTGTCTCTATTTCTGCTTTACAAACAAGATCTCCTCTACCATTTTTCTAGATTCTACCCATATGCATTAATACATGATATCTGCTTTTCTCTAACTTACTCCTCTGTATGACAGTGTCTTGGTTCATCCCCAGCTTTGTAAACAGCACAGATTTGTTCCTTTTTATGGCTGAATGATATTACATTATACAGCACGGCATCTTCCTTATCCATTCCCCTGTTGATGGATACTTAGGTTGCTTCCATGCCCTGGTTCTTGTAAATAGTGTTGCAGTGAACTTCCGGGAACATGTGTCTTTTTCGAACTATGGTTTCCACTGGGTGTATGCCCAGGAGTGGGATAGCTGGGTCATATGGTAGTTCTATTTTTAGTTTTTTAAGGAACCTCCACACTCTTCTCTGTAGTGGCTGTATTGAGTGTAAGGGGGGTCCTTTTCGACACATCCTGTCCAGCATTTATTGCATGCAGATTTTTTGATGACCGTTCTTACCATGTGAGGTGATACTTAATTGCAGTTTCGATCTGCATTTCTCTAATAATTAATGATGCTGAGACCTTTTCATGTGCCTCTTGGCCATCTGTGTGTGTTCTTTGAAGAAAGGGCTACTTAGATCTTCTGCCCAATTTTTATTAGATTGTTTGTGATTTTTTTAATTAAATTGTTTGTATATTTTGAAGATTAATCCATTGTCATTTGCTTCATTTGCAAATATTTTCTCCCATTCCGAGAGTTGTTGTCTGTTTGTCTCAGTTATGGTTTTCTTTGCTTTGCTACAGTTTTTAAGTTTAAAGTCTCACTAGTTTATTTTTGTTTTTATTTTCATTATTCTAGGAGGTGGGTCATAAAAGATCTTGCTGTGATTTATGTCAAAGAGTGTTCTTCCTATGTTTTCCTCTAAGTGTTTTATAGTGTCCAGTCTTACGTTTAGGTCTTTTTGAGCTTATTTTGGTGTGTGGTGTTAGGGAGCATTCTGTTAATAATTTCATTCTTTTACGTGTAGCTGTCCCGTTTTCCCAGCGTGACTTATTGAAGAAACTGTCTTTTCTTCATTGTATATTGTCACCTCCTCTGTTATAAATTAGGTGACCATAGGTGAGTGGCTTTGTCTCTGGGCTGTCTATTCTGTTCTATTGTACCATTCTGGCTTGATTAATGTGGCTTTGTAGTATAGTCTGAAGTCAGAGAGCCTGATTCCTCCAGCTCTGTTTTTCTTTCTGAATATTGCTTTGGCTATTCTGGGTCTTTTGGTTTCCATACATATTGTAAATCCTTTTCTTCTAATTCTATGAAAGAATACCATTGGTAATTTGAGAGGGATTACATTGAATCTGCATATTGCTTTGGATAGTATAGTCATTTTCATAATATTGCTTCTTCAGGTTCAAGAACATGGTACGTCTCTCCATCTGTTTGTGTGAGCTTTGATTTTTTTTCATCAGTATATCACAGTTTTATGCATACAGGTCTTTTGCCTCCTTAGTTAAGTTTATTCCTAGGTACTTTATTCTTTTTGTTGTAATAGTAAATGGGTTTGTTTCCTTAATTTCTCTTTCTGATCTTTCATTGTTAGTGTATAAGAATGCAAGAGATTTCTGTGTATTAATTTTGTAGCCTTCAACTTTACTAGAGTAATACATTAGCTCTTGTAGTTCTCTGGTGGCATCTGTGTAAAGTATCATGTCATCTGCAAACAGTGACAGTTTTATTTTTTTATTTTTTCCAGTTTGGATTCCTTTCTTTTTCTTTTCTGATTGCTGTGGCTAGGAATTACAAAACTGTATTGAATGACAGTGGCAAGATTGGGCACCTTTGTCTTGTTCCCTTTCTTAAAGGAAATGCTTGCAGTTTTTCACCGTTGAGAATGTTTGCTGTTTGTTTATCATCTATAGCCTTTATTATGTTGAAATAGGTTCCCTCTGTGCTCACTTTCTGGAGAGCTTTCATCATAAATCCGTGTTGAATTTTGTCAAAAATTTTTCTACATACATGAGATAATCATATAGTTTTTATTCTTCAATCTGTTAATGTGTTGTATCATATTTGATTGATTTGTGGATATTGAAAAATTCTTTCATCTCTGGAATAAATCCCACTTGATCATGACAGATGTCCTATTAATGTATTGCTAATAAACATATACCTATAGATTTTTTGGAATTATGTGAGTTTTTCCTAACATATTAATTTTAATATGTTGATAGACCTTAAAATGGTCTGTACAAAAAAATACTTTTAAAAATTAAGTTTTAAAAAAAGCTAACATAGGTTCACATACACTTTCAGGAATGTTCTTTTTAAAGATTCCGTGTATTGATTATCTGAAAAAAAGTAAACAATTTTTATCAGTAAGTATTTAGATAATATAGTGACCTTTGTAACAACTATATCTAATATGATATCACTAATATATTTGAAGCATATATTTTTGCTCTTAGTGTGATATTATTTTAATATTTTCTACAAATTGCTTATAATCTTTTCAATATTATGGGTTTTATTTTAATTGTTGACACCTTCAATTGACTCTATTTATAGACTATAATATTGAGAAAATTCTCAGCAGATACGAAGGTACCCAGGAAGCTCAGAATAAATGATCAGCTCTATTTTTCACATTAAATGAATAAATACATCAACTCAAATATTTCTAACAGGGAGTATCTTTTCCCTTCGACTTAGCCAAATGGCTTTTTCAACAAACTTTCTTTATAAAAAAACTTATCAAATGTGTTTATCTATGTATGATACTAAATTTAGATGCTGCAAAATTGTATACTTTCTCCATCTCATTCTACTATGGCACAGAATAGAAATCTACCCAATTAACAAAAGGAGCTTCTTTGAAGGAAAGCCACTAAAAATCTAGATGTTTCCAAATGACACTGAACCACTCCTGTCCCTGTTCATATCCAATCATCATCATCTAGCAATCATCTCAAAACAATCTTTAAAAACATTTTGAAATGGATTCAGAAACTCAGTACTTAATTTCTTTTTGAAATATATACTTTCATTTTGTAAAATTGTATTGATAATGAAAGGGTTATTGGAAATTTTTGAAGTATCAACAGAAAATTAAATCAATATATAGTTGTAAGTTTACACCATACAATAAATTATAAAAAAAACCCTGTAGCTGGATGAACTTAGGGTCTGTCATACAGAGTGAAGTAAGTCAGAGAAAGAAAAACAAATATTGTATATTAATATGGAATCTAGAAAAATGTACAGATACAGGGCAGGAATAAAGTAGACTGAGACATGGAGAACCAACAGCTGGACAAAGCAGGGGAAGGGGAGAGTGAGACAAATTGACAGAGTAGCATTGACATATGTGTGTCTGTCTGTCTGTCTGTCTGTCTGTCTGTCATGTGTAACATAGATAGCTAGTGGAAAGCTGCTGTATAGCACAGGGAATTCAGCTTGGTGCTCTGGGATGACCTAGCAGGTGGGATGGGGGAGCAAGGGAAGCCAAAGCTGCAAGAGGGAGGGGATATATGTATACGTAAAGCTGATTCATTTTGTTGTACAGCAGAAACTAACACAGCATGGTAAAGCAATTATACTGAAAAAAAAAAAAAAAAAAACCCTGTGGCAAGTACAATT
Source organism: Oryx dammah (assembly GCF_014754425.2). Classification (NCBI taxonomy): domain Eukaryota; kingdom Metazoa; phylum Chordata; class Mammalia; order Artiodactyla; family Bovidae; genus Oryx; species Oryx dammah. Next base: position 103,315,906 of record NW_024070185.1, read on the forward strand.
CAGACTACTTTCTATTGGAGGGCCACTCAGTCTTTATTTTCCTCAAATGTCTCATGCATACCTCACCTATTTAATTGCTCACTGACCTGCCTGACCATTTCCTTCATCTCATAATCTGCAACAAGGCTCATGGCCTTACTGCATGGTTCACCAAGTGGCCAACACTGTTGAATTGTTTCTCCAGCACCTCTGGATGTAGGAAAGATACAGCTTTTCCTAGTGAGTCCTCAAAGGGAAGTGTTGGTTTTATATTTAAGTGTAGAAAAAAGTCTGAAAAGAAAAGTGAGCCACAGATGATTGTCATTTAGCGTTAACTCTAAGTTACAGGAAGACCTCCGTGGGCAGTGTGTCTTACACTCTATTAGATGAGGCCACAATGAGATGGAGAAAAAAATATGGATATCTTCCACACCATCCCAAACAATTTAAATGCAGCTCTTAGGTGACTCAGATGGTCAAGAATCTGCCTGCAATGTGGGACATCCCAGTTCGATCCCTGCGTTGGGAAGATCCCCTGGAGAAGGGAACAGCTACCCACTCCAGTATTCTTGCCTGGAGAATTCCACAGACAGAGGAGCCTGGTGAGCTACAGTCCATGGCGTCACAGGGTCAAACACAAGTGAGGAACTAACACTTGCACATTAATAATAAATAACACTTTGCAAACAATGGGCAGATGGTAATCTCTAGGAACGTTTGTTCTCAGGTAAATTGAGTTCCCTGGTCACCTTGCTGTAAGGTGTTTCTGTCAGGGCCATATTTTTAAAAATGCTATTTGACTTAAAATCCTAGTTGAAAATGGTATTTTTGACTGGCCTTGAATAGGTAAGAGAAAATTTTAAATTAGTATAGATATCAAGAATTATAAAATATTTGCAATTCAAACCAAAATTAGACCATCTTGTATGTACATTCTACCTTTGTGAAATCTAGAAGGAAACGGTGACTTCGCTTTCATTGCATGAGTACATTTCAGAGGCTGAAAAACAGATCACATGGTTCCTTCCAGTGTCTTTTAGTTTGTTTATGTTTCATTTGGAGGTGGTACTATTATTTTAAGCTGTTTAAAACCCCACAGTGGATGCTCCATAGTTTTCAGGTCAGCATTTTAAATTCAACTATATCATCTAGTTGCTGTCTATTACTCTACAGTTATCACCCTCAAGCTTCTCCATTATGTTCTTTATTCCAGCCCAAGTACAATAATTTTAATTTCTTGGAACATGTTTCAAGACATGTGACCCTGCATACATTGTGGCCCCTGCCTAAAATTTCCTTTAGCCCTTATCTTTGATTCATTTAGCAAGGATAATAGAATGGGTTTCCATTTCTTCCTCCAGGGGATCTTCCAGACCCAGGGATCGGATTGAACCCATATCTTTTTCATCTACACTGGCAGACAGATTCTTTACCACTAGTGCCACCTGGGAAGCCTTCAAGCCTGTATCTAAATGTGAACTGCTCAGTGAGAATTTCCTAGACCACTGTATAGTTAGTACTTAAAGCATCCAAGTTCCTCATTTGCAGATTCAACCAACCTCAGATCAAAATATCCAAAGAAAAAAAAAATCCCAGAAGGGCCCCCAAAGGAAAACGTGACTTTGTCACACAGAGGTAACTATTTTATAGCATTTGCAGTTCATTTACAACTATTTACATAGTGTTTACATTGTATTAGGTATTATAGGTGACCAGGGCTTTCCTGGTGACTCAGACAGTAAAGAGTCTACCTGCCTACGTTCTCCTCTAGGAGTTTTATAGTTTCTGGTCTTACGTTTAGATCTTAAATCCATTTTGAGTTTATTTTTGTGTATGGTGTTAGAAAGTGTTCTAGTTTCATTCTTTTACAAGTGGTTGACCAGTTTTCCCAGCACCACTTGTTAAAGAGATTGTCTTTAATCCATTGTATATTTTTGCCTCCTTTGTTGAAGATAAGGTGTCCATAGGTGTGTGGGTTTATCTCTGGGCTTTCTATTTTGTTCCATTGATCTATATTTCTGGGATTGCTGGGTCATAAGGCAGTACCATACTGTCTTGATGACTGTGGCTTTGTAGTAGAGCCTGAAGTCAGGCAGGGTGATTCCTGCAGTTCCATTCTTCTTTCTCAAGATTGCTTTGGCTATTTGAGGTTTTTTTGTATTTCCATACAAATTGTGAAATTATTTGTTCTAGCTCTCTGAAAAATAGCGCTGGTAGCTTGATAGGGATTGCATTGAATCTGTAGATTGCTTTGGGTAGTATACTCATTTTCACTATATTGATTCTTTCAATCCATGAACATGGTATATTTCTCCATCTATTAGTGTCCTCTTTGATTTCTTTCACTAGTGTTTTATAGGCAAAACACTCTCCGACATAAATCACAGCAGGATCCTCTATGACCCACATCCCAGAATACTGGAAATAAAAGCAAAAATAAACAAATGGGATCTAATTAAAATTAAAAGCTTCCGCACAACAAAGGAAACTATAAGTAAGGTGAAAAGACAGCCTTCGGAATGGGAGAAAATAATAGCAAATGAAGCAACTGACAAACAACTAATCTCAAAAATATACAAGCAACTCCTGCAGCTCAATCCCAGAAAAATAAATGACCCAATCAAAAAATGGACCAAAGAACTAAATAGACATTTCTCCAAAGAAGACATACAGATGGCTAACAAACATGTGAAAAGATGTTCAACATCACTCATTATCAGAGAAATGCAAATCAAAACCACAGTGAGGTACCATTTCACACCAGTCAGAATGGCTGCTATCCAAAAGTCTACAAGCAATAAATGCTGGAGAGGGTGTGGAGAAAAGGGAACCATCTTACACTGTTGGTGGGAATGCAAACTAGTACAGCCACTATGGAGAACAGTGTGGAGATTCCTTAAAAAACTGGAAATAGAACTGCCTTATGACCCAGCAATCCCACTGCTGGGCATACACACCAAGGAAACCAGAATTGAAAGAGACACGTGTACCCCTATGTTCATTGCAGCACTGTTTATAATAGCCAGGACATGGAAGCAATCTAGATGTCCATCAGCAGATGAATGGATAAGAAAGCTGTGGTGCTTTCTTATGCACAATGGAGTATTACTCAGCCATTAAAAAGAATACATTTGAATCAGTTCTAATGAGGTGGATGAAACTGAGGCCTATTATACAGAGTGAAGTAAGCCAGAAAGAAAAACACCAATACAGTATACCAATGCATATATATGGAATTTAGAAAGATGATAATGATAACCCTGTATGCGAGACAGCAAAAGAGACACAGATGTATAGAACAGTCTTTTGGACTCTGTGGGAGAGGGAGAGGGTGGGATGATTTGGGAGAATGACATTGAAACATGTATAATATCATATAAGAAATGAATCGCCAGTCTAGGTTTGATGCAGGACACAGGATGCTTGGGGCTGGTGCACTGGGATGACCCAGAGAGATGGTATAGGGACGGAGGTGGGAGGGGGGTTCAGGATTGGGAACACGTGTACGCCCGTGGCAGATTCGTGTTAATGTATGGCAGAACCAATACAGTATTGTAAAGTAAAATAAAGAAAAAAAAAAGAATCTGCTTGCAAGGAAGAGACCCAGTTTTATCCCTGGGTTGGCAATATCCCCTGGAGAAGGGAATAGCTACCCATTCCAGTGTTGTTGCCTGGAGAATCCCATGGACAGAGGAGCCTGGCGGGCCACAGTCCATGGGTCCCTCAACTAAGCAACCAACACTTTCACTCCTTTCACTTTTCAAAGATGATATAAAGTATAAGGGGGGATGTGTGTAGATTATATACAAATATTGCACCGTTTCAAATAAGAGACTTGATCATCCTTGGATTTTGCTATCTGTGTGGGCCCTGGAACCAATCCCTATAGATACTAAGGAAGGACTCTGTTGACTCCCCTTTCCTCAGCGTACTTTGTCATACCATGATACTCCCAACCCCTCTTTTTAGAGCATTTTTCAGTTTGTAGCTATATACTTATTTGTATGCCTCCCTGTTTATCATCTGTCTTTCCAACTATACAGCTCCTAATGACCCATAAGCCTATTGTCATCACAACTGTATATCTGGTGCTTAGCATAGTATTCACCATATAGTTGATACTCAACATCTACCTGTGAAAAGTATGAGCTTCAAAGTGCTGTTACAAAACTTGCTACTTCTTCCAAGTCTTCCTACAATCTGGAAGTTGGAGACGGGTGATGGAAACATTGCTATTTCACAGAGAAGGGTGCTAACCCATAAAGGAATGATTAATACCCGGCGATGAATCTGTGAAGAAGCTGTTCTCATCTTCTAAGTTGTATCCCACTATCTGCAACCCCAGGCTGGCTCTCCTGCTCTTTCCAAATGGGAAATAAAGTTAACAAGTGCCTTTAGCCTGACTTTGACCAAGGACTTCTCAGGAGACACTTTGAGGGATCTCAAATGCCCACTTGGGCAAGCCGCCTTCAATCAGAAGCAGGCACGTGCTGTAGGCACTGAAAGGGGAAACCTTCTCTGTGTCACAGCTGAAAGCAGCACTCTGGATATTTAAAGCAATCCCTCTTTTAAAAAATTAATGACCTGAAAGGGGAGAGAAGAAGCTGCCTATGTAATGCGGAAAGAGGAGCTAGATGACCGCAGCCCTGGTCCCTCTCCAAATGATGTCATCATCAGTCTAGATAATAAATTTGTAACAACGTGGCTGAAAGAGACGGGACACCATTTTGATATAAGTCAAAGGAGCTGGTGGCAGCAGAATTTAAAGGAAGGAATCTTTAAAATCTGGCTGGCCTACAGTTTTCTCTTTCCTGGGTAATTAGATTATCCAGAGAGCAGAGCAGGAACCACCGTGCTCTGGCTCTGCGAGTCTGGACGTCCCCAGCCTATCAGAACAGGCAGAGTGGCCAGCGGGCCCTGCTCTGTTGGGAGTCTTCTGGGCACACCTTTCTACTTTCAAAGAGGAGAAATGGACGAACACTTGATTTATGGGTTATTATTTTTTTAATAGAAATCAGTCACTCACTTAACATGTATCCTAAGACATGATCTCAGAGAAGATTTTCCTCAACCATGTAAGACCGTACTATCTTTTGTGGTGCTACTTTGAGGATCTCTTCCTGGTGACTTGTCCCTGGATTTGGTCTACAGTCTGCCATCCTTTGCCATGTATACATTAACCTTTCTTTCCTTTCCCTTCCTTTCCCATTTCACATATGATCTAAATTACAGTGTCTTGTTTTAAAGTATTTTTCATTTCATCTATGGTGTTAGAATGGCACAAAGCTCAGTTATAGAGGCAAATCTGGTCCCAAGGTCTTATATTATCTATGGTCTAGCAATTTTCACAGATCCTCATAAATATAAATGCTTGATAAAAAAATAAATGAATGAATTGATGAATGTATAGGTTTGTAAGCATCACTGGGATGATTTAATTGTGAAGCACATGTTACCACCTCTTTCATTTCAACTTCAGTGCTTTCCCAGTCCCCAAAATAGACTGGCAGGTGATGGATTAAGGATTCGGCCATCTCACCTGGGCCCTTATAAAGGGTAAACTGGCAAGCCCACTTCTTTCTGTTCCCATCTTCATCCAAGTGGCTGTCACTTCTCTCTTACTGCAGTAATCTTATAATGTTTCCGCACATTCATACTTTTCCAACAGAATTTTAATTTATGCCTAATATATTCACATGAGATAGAAAAGTTGTCTTTTTTTTATTTTCTATTACTCATTTATTTATTTATTTAACTTAAATTTTTTTTTAATTGGAAGCTAATTACTTTACAATATTGTGGTGGTTTTATCATTCATTCACATGAATCACCCATGGGTGTACATGTGTTCCCCATCCTGACCCTCCCTCCCACCTCCCTCCCCATCCATCTCTCATTTGCTTAATTGGATAATGCCAAAAAGTTGTTCTACACAGCTCATCACAAAAGAGGTTTTGTTCTTATCAGGAACAAATATTTTATATTTATCTACGCCTTTGTTAGGGCTTCCCCAGTGGTTCAGGAGCAAGAAATCTGCTTGCAGTGCAGGAGTCACAAGGGAAGCAGGTTCAATTCCTGGGGCTGGCAGATCCGCAAGGAGGTCCTGGCAATCCACTCCAGTATTCTTGCCTGGAGAATCCCATGGATAGAGGAACCTAGTGAGCTACATACAGTCCATAGCATCTCAGAGTTGGACACAACTGAAGCGACTTAACATGTACACACATGCCTTTGTTAAATTAACAGACATTACTGATACCATCTAGTGAAGTGAAGTGAAGTCGCTTAGTCGTGTCCGACTCTTTTTGACCCTGTGGACTGTAGTCCACTAGGCTCCTCCATCCATGGGATTCTCCAGGCAAGAATACTGGAGTGGGTTGCCATTTCCTTCTCCAGGGGATCTTCCCGACCCAGGGATACCATCTAAACTAAAAGCAAAATCAGGATTTCAAGTGAATAGACCATCAGTTCAGTACAGTCACTCAACCGTGTCTGACTCTTTGCGACCCCAGCCTCCCTGTCTATCACCAACTTCCGGAGTTCACTCAAACTCATGTACATCGAGTTGGTGATGCCATCCAGCCATCTCATCCTCTGTCGTCCTCTTCTCTTCCTGCCCCCAATCCCTCCTAGCATCAGGGTCTTTTCCAATGAGTCAACTCTTTGCATAAGTTGGCCAGAGTATTGGAGTTTCAGCCTCAGCCTCAGTCCTTCCAATGAACACCCAGGACTGATCTCCTTTAGGATGGACTGGTTGGATCTCCTTGCAGTCCAAGGGACTCTCAAGAGTCTTCTCCAGCACCACAGTTCAAAAGCATCAGTTCTTTGGTGCTCAGCTGTCTTCATAGTCCAACTCTCACATTCATACATGACTACTGGAAAAACCATAGCCTTGACTAGATGGACCTTTGTTGGCAAAGTAATATCTCTGCTTTTTAATATGCTGTCTAGATTGGAAATAACTTTCCTTCTAAGGAGTAAGCATCTTTTAATTTCATGGCTGCAATCACCATCTGCAGTGATTTTGGAGCCACAAAAAATAAAGTCTGACACTGTTTCCACTGCTTCTCTATCTATTTCCCATGAAGTGATGGGACCAGATGCCATGATCTTTGTTTTCTGAATGTTGAACTTTAAGCCAACTTTTTCACTCTCCTCTTTCACTTTCATCAAGAGGCTTCTTAGTTCCTCTTCACTTTCTGTCATAAGGGTGGTATCATCTGCATATCTGAAGTCACTGATATTTTTCCCGGCAATCTTGATTCCAGCTTGTGCTTCTTCCAGCCCAGTGTTCCTCATGATGTGCTCTGCATATAAGTTAAATAAGCAGGGTGACAATAGACCATAAACACCATCTAAATAAAGCACCCATAATGAAAGCCCCACAGTCATACTCCATCCCCTCTACACGTGTCCATAGCCAGTTCGTCTTTAAAAATGCTTTTTGTTTTTGTTACTCTCTTTCCCACACAGTTAAATGGTTACCCATTCCTCCCTAGATAAGGACCAAAGTCCTTCACTGAATGGCCAACAAAACCCTGTGTAATCAGAGGCCCACCCACTTCTCCCATCTCCCCTTGAAGACTCATGTCTTCCTTGAGCACTTTCTCCAGCCACACTATATTTTCTTCATCATGCCTTGCTCCTTTTCATCTCTAAGTCTTCCTATGTACTGCCTCTTCTATTTGCATGCCCACCCATCCTCACTCACACCTGGTTAATTCTCATTCAAGCTTAGCTCTCTAGTTACTGCATCCCTGAAGTCTTAATCCATTCCCTCAACCAAAATCAATACACATACCCATATGAGAGCCTTTCTCACAATAACTGGGCAGAACCTTAGCAGCAGAACCTTAGCAGATGTTTTCCACTTAGGATAACATTTTCCGCTTATAACTGCTCGTTTCTATATGAGCCATTGCTTAACCGAGTGTAAGATGGGAAGGGCACTGTTCACTTTATGAAGTGAAAGTGAAGGTCGCTCAGTTGTGTCTGACTCTTTGCAACCCCATGGACAGTCCAGGGAATTCTCCAGGCCATAGTCTCACAAAGTATCGGACATGACTGAAGCGACTTACTTAGCACGCACATACATGCTTTTGTTATATTAACAAAGACATTATCGATAACTTTTAAACTAAAAGTGAAATCAAGAACTTGTACCTAAGTTCGTTTTATGTGCTTTGCTTATTCCCAGAGACTAGGGAGGAGCACATGGTTGATGTGATGGTGGTTTAGTTGCTAAATCATGTCTGACTCTCGCGACCCCATGGGCTATAATCTGCCATGCTCCTCTGTCCATGGGATTTCCCAGACAAGGACACTGGAATGGGTTGCCATTTCCTTCTTCAGGGGAACTTCCTGACCCAGACAGTCTCCTGCATTGAAGATGGATTTCTTACCACTGAACCACCAGGGAAACCCTCACAATCAGTAAAAACTTATAAAATGAATAAAAGAAAATTTATCTCACGTTTCATGACCCTGAGAAATCAAAGTCATAAATTCAATTCCAAGGAGCCCCAGGACACAGACCATATCCCTTAACAAAGATGATAATGATGGTTATGATGGCAGTGATCATGTACCACTATAGAGCCTTAATATGGGGCATTAAACTAAAAGCTTTCTATATATTCTTCATTCAACTCTCCCAAGAGTGCTGAGAAAACTCAGGTCAGAGAAGTTAAAGGCCTTGCCTGCAATCATATAGTTTGGATTTAAAGCCAAGTCTGCCCAACTCCATCATCTTTTTCTTTTATGCATCATGGTAGAACCTCTTCTGATAATGTAGAAGTAGTTTTCTTGTAGCCAGGTCATAAAGCAAGAGTTCAGAGGACATGTTCTGTGGATGTAGCACCAGGGTGTGATTTGTGGACAGAGTCATGGAGGAGAAATGTTTCACAGAAGAACAGGTGTCCTGTGTGATGGACTGCGGGAAAGCTTTTCCCTCCCTGGTCAAGGTGTAAAGATGTTTCCCACTGATATATTCCTGACAGTACAAGCTGAGTTATGATGGGATGTTAATATGTAGAAATAGTGGGACACCGAGTGTAAGCTGTAAGGAAAAGCGGGATATCTCTCTTTGGAGGATCTTGCCAAATGGCTAGTGGAGAAAAGTTTAACTGCAGTTAAACATCTGGTGAAACTTTCTTCACATCTGTAACTTTCTCCTATCCCCCCCCTCATTCCAGCCTCAATAAAGTTCTTTCTATGGAAATATCTAAAATTGGTAAGAAATCAAGTACTTAAAAAATCAAGTGACAGTCTTGCTTTTTTTTTTTTTACTTGCTTATGTTCTTCCAAAGCATCTTAAAGAGAACTATGTGAATTTAGTGTCTTAAAAGTTTGAATAATTGTACAATTGCATGAGTAAGACACACATGTCAATGAATTAAGCTTACCACTACACTCTTTTGAGAGAAAGGATTTGCTTAGCAAATAAATAACTTTGATATCGTTGGAAGGAATGTTTAAACACCATAAGAGAACAAGCCTTTCTCAAGCACTTTACATACCAACCCCTGATAAGCTTATTACAAATCACTTGTCTTCATTTACTAAGATATGTCCCTAGAGACACCTACTTGGCAACTCTAGTTTAAATTAATATATTTTCCTTAAAAGATAATCTGCCTTTACTTTAAAAACTGTGTGTAATTCAAAGCATTACAGATTCATACTGATAGATATGTATTAGTCAGAATTAGGAAAGCTTCAGAGTGTTTACATAATGACTTCTATTTAGAAGTCTGTTCAAAGACCACAGAATCTCAAAGTTCTCCCCCCCACCCCCGCCACCCGTCTCCGTTTCCTCTGTCTCATTTTCTAATGCCTGGCTCTGCTTACTGTAACTGAATGCTTGGATTCAGGAGAGAAAGTGTACAGGGCAAAAACTACATTAGCTGCAAGAACCACCATAAAAACGGAAGTTGCACATTGAATCACAGAGTCCAGTATTTGGAGTTCTAAAAAAACTGCACAGAGTTCTTTCTCTTCTTTTTTGCATCTATCACAAGGCAGTGTTAAAATGTCTATTATGTGTGTACCATTCTGTGGCACTGGAAAAATATAAGGATGTTCTAAGTCTTCCAGAGCTTTCTCTGGCTAGGGAAACAGAATCTTGCTATGTATATTGATACAGATCAGTGGTGGTTTCGCTCCCACCCCTCCAGTACATTTGGCGATGTCAAGAGATGTATTTTGGTCATCACACTTGAGAAGGGTATGACTGGCACCCAGTGCTACAGGCAGGGATGCTGCCCAGCATCCTAGAGCTGCCAGGACCATCCCCCAGAGCAGTCACCCAACCAGGAATGTCAGCAGCACCACAACTGAGAAACCCTGACTTGATATCAATTCCCTAAAATATGAGATCCTGAAGTGGAGGGCTCTTGTGGTCTTTATTTCTCTGTCTCCAGTGTCCAGCCAAGAGCCTTGAACATTTCAGCTGGCATTAGATGTTTGATTGTTACATGAATGAATGAGTAAATGATTAGCAGAACTGGGGCATAAGACTGAAAGACCACTAATCTCATAAAAAAAAAAAAAACCTACATGTGTTAGAGATTTTTTTTTTTCATGTAGAAGTTTATTTTCAGACCACTAGTAACACTGATACTTCCAACATGACTACCTTTTGTTGGGAGACAAATCTTTGCCTATATTTTTATCATGTGCCCAGAAATAAAGAAGCCCTGGATAGACAGCAATTCTCCAAATTCCCAGTGATAAAATTAAGACATGTATGGCCAACTTGAAAATGTTAGTGATTTAGATTAAATAACTAAATATCTACTTATATAGTTTATTCATTTAAATATATTCAAAATTATTAATATACTAATTTAGAAATGTGCTTTTTCCTATATTCTTTTATTTTATAAATCAATTTTATTCAAACTTTGGAAAAATATGTTTTCCAATATTGCTCAGTCGTTACATCACCTTTTTAAATTTCTTTCATCTAAGTTGTTTCAAGTATAGTAGTTTTTAGAATCATATATATTTCTGTTCCCTTGTATTTTTTCCCTCTAAGTCTTATGTATGATTATGAAAGGTTATGTTTTCTTCCTATAGATTATTACCCAAGACCTTTACAATACAACCACTCAGTGTATTGCTCTTAAAAGTGCTGTTTACAGGGCTTGTTGTTGGTGTTCAGTTGCTCAGTTCAGTTCAGTCACTCAGTTCTGTCTGACTCTTTGCGACCCCATGGATTGCTGCATGCCAGACCTCCCTGTCTATCACCAACTCCCGGAGTTTACTCAAACTCATGTCCATTGAGTCAGTGATGCCATCCAACTATCTCATCTTCTGTTGTCCCCTTCTCCTCCCCACCTTCAATCTTTCCCAGCATCAGGGTCTTTTCAAATAAATGAGTTCTTCCGGTCAGGTGGCCAAAGTATTGGAGTTTCAGCTTCAACATCAGTCCTTCCAATGAATATTCAGGACTGATGTCCTTTAGGATGGACTGGTTGGAACTCCTTGCTGTCCAAGGGATTCTCAAGAGTCCTCTCCAACACCACAGTTCAAAAGCATCAATTCTTTGGCGCTCAGCTTTCTTTATAGTCCAACTCTCACATCCATGCATGACTACTGGAAAAAACCATAGGTTTGACTAGATGGACCTTTGTTGGCAAACTGATGTCTCTGCTTTTTAATATGCTGTCTAGGTTGGTCATAACTTTTCTCCCAAGGAGTAGGCGTCTTTTAATTTCATGGCTGCAGTCACCATCTGCAGTGATGTTGGGGCCCAAAGAAAAGTAAAGTCAGCCACTGTTTTCACTGTTTTTCCACTGGAAAAACAGTGATGGGACCAGATGCCATGATCTTACTTTTCTGAATGTTGAGCTTTAAGCCAACTTCTTCACTCTCCTCTTTCACTTTCATCAAGAGGCCCTGTAATTCTTCCTCACTTTCTGCCATAAACGTGGCACCATCTGCTTATCTGAGGTTAAGGGTGGTGTCATCTGCATATCTGAGGTTATTGATGTTTCTCCCGGCAGTCTTGGATCCAGCTTGTGCTTCATCCCGCCCAGTGTTTCTCATGATGTGCTCTGCATAGAAGTTCAGTTGCTCAGTTGTTTCCAACTCTTTGTGACTCCATGGACTTCAATATTCCAGGCTTCCCTGCCCCACATTGTCTTTCTGAGCTTGCTCAGACTCACGTTCATTGAGTTGATGATGTCATCCAACCATCTCACTCTGTTGCCCCCTTCTCCTCCTGCCCTCAGTTGTTCCCAGCTTCAGGATCTTTTCCAATGAGTCAGCTCTTCGCATCAGGTGGCCAAAATATTGGAACTTCAGCTTCAGCATCAGTCCTTCCAATGAGTATTCAGGGTTGATTTCCTTTAGGATTGACTGGTTTGATTTTACAGGGCTTGTTCATAGGAAGATCTTGCCTAATAAGACCATCTTCCTTCTCAGCCCCCTCTCCACCCACACTTCACTTCCAGTATGGCACAATTACTAAATATTTGTTACATCTGATTGCTTTCTTTTGGTACTTGCTTTTGTCAGATGATTTCATAAGAATCCAACTCTAGGACTGATCAAAATAGATATAGAAAAAGGTGCCTTCCCCCTTCATGGATAACAACCTTGTCATGGCAAAGGGGCTTGTGTAACCCAGTGATGCTATGAGCCAGGCCATGCAGGGCCACCAAAACTGGATGGATCATAGAGGAGAGTTCTGACAAAACGCTGTCCACTGGAGGAGACAGTGGCAAACCACTCCAGGGTTTTTACTACAGGAACTCCATAAACAGTATGAAAAGGCAATAAAGATAAAATGAGCTCCCCCAGGTCAGAAAATGTCCAATATGCTACTGAGGAAGAGTGGAGAAATAGCTGCAGAAAGAATGAAGAGCCTGGACAAAAGCAGAAACAAGGCTCAGTTGTGGATGTATCTGGTGGTGAAAGTAAAAGTCCAATGCGGTAAAGAATAATATTGCATAGGAACCTAGAACATTAGGTCCATGAATCAAAGTAAATTGGATGTGGTCAAGCAGAAGATGGCAAGAGTGAACATTGATATTTTAGGAATCAGGGAACTAAAATGGATGTGTGCCAACTCTCTTCAGTCATATCCAGCTCTTTGCAACTGGATGGACTGTATCCTGCCAGATGCCTCTGTCCATGGGATTCTCTAGGCAACAATACTGGATTGGATTGCCATTTCCTCCTCCAGGGAATCTTCCTGTCCCAGAGATCAAACTTGAGTCTCCTACATCTCCTGAATTGGCAAGTGAGTTCTTTACCACTAGCACCACGTGGGGGAAATCCCTAAAATGGATGCGGATGGACAAATTTAATTCAGATGACCATTATATCTACCACTGTGGGCAAGAATTCCTTAGAAGGAATGCAGTAGCCCTCATAGCGAACAAAAGGGTCCAAAATGCAGTAGCTGGGTGCAATCTCAAAAATGACAGAATGATCTTGGTTCATTTCCAAGGTAAACCATTCAACATCACAGTAATTCAAATCTATACCCCAACCACTAATGCTGAAGAAGCTGAAATTGATTGGTTCTATGAAGACCTACAAGACCTTCTAGAACTAACACCAAAAAAAAAAAAAGGAAAAGATGCCCTTTTCATCATAGGGAACCAGAATGCAAAAGTAGGAAGTCAAGAGATACCTGGAGTAACAGGCAAGCTTGGCCTTGGTGTACAAAATGAAGCAAGGCAAAGGCTAATAAGATTTTGTCAAGAGAACACACTGGCTGTAGCAAACACCCTCTTCCAACCGCACAAAAAATGACTCTATACATGGACATCACCAGATGGTCAACACCAAAATCAGATTGATTATATTCTTTACAGCCAAAGATGGAGAAGCTCTAAAAAAGCTTTGAAAAATAAGACCTGGAGTTGACTGCAGCCCAGATCATGAGCTCTTTATTGCAAAATTCAGGCTTATATTGAAGAAAGTATGGAAAACCACTAGACCACTCAGGTATGACCTAAATCAAAACCTTTATGACTATACAGTGGAGATGATAAATGGATTCAAGGGATTAGATCTACTAGAGTGCCTGAAGAATTATGGGCTGAGGTCCATAATATTGTACATAAGCCAATGACCAAAACTATCTCAAAGAAAAATAAATGCAAGAAGGCAAAGTGGTTGTCTGAGGAGGTTTTACAAATAGCTGATAAAAGAGAAGCTAAAGGCAATGGAGAAAGGGAAAGATATACCCAACCAAACACAGAGTTTCAGAGAATAGCAAGGAGAGATAAGAAAGCCTTCTTAAGTGAACAATGCAAAGGAATAGAATAAAATAATAGAATGGGAAAGATTAGAGACCTCTTCAAGAAAATTGGTGACATCAGGGGAACACTTCATGCAAGAATGGGCACAATAAAGGACAGATATGGTAAGGACCTCACAGAAGTAGAAGAGATTAATAAGAGGTAGAAAGAATATACAGAAGAACTGTCCAAATAATGTCTCAATGACCCAGATAACAATAATGGTGTGGTCATTCACCTAGAACCAGACATCCTGGAGTGTGAAGTCAAGTGGGCCTTAGGAAACATTATTACAAGCAAAGTTAGTGGAGGTGATGGAATTCCAGCTGAGATAGTTAAACATCCTAAAAGATGATGCTGTTAAAGAACTGTACTCATTATGCCAGCAAATTTGGAAAATTCAGCAGTGGCCATGGGACTGGAAAAGGTCAGTTTTCATTCCAATCCCAAAGGAGGGTAATGCCAAAGAATGCTCAAACTACCGTAAAGTTGAGCTTTATTCACATGCTAACAGGGTAGTGCTCAAAATCCTTCCATCTAAAGTTCAACAGTACATGAATCAAGAACCTGCATATGTACAAGCTGGGTTTAGAAGAGTCAGAGGAACCAAAGAACAAATTGCCAATATCCACTGGATCATAGAGAAAGCAAAAGAATTCCAGAGAAAACATCAACTTCTGCTTCATTGACTACACTAAAGCCTTTGACAGTGTGGATCACAACAAACTGGAAAATTCTTAAAGAGATGGGAATACTAGGTGCCTGACCTGTCTCCTGAGAAAACTATATGCAGGTCAAGAAGCAACAGTTAGAACCAGACGTGGAGCAATGGACTGGTTCAAAATTGGGAAATGAGTGTGTCAAGGCTGTGTATTGTCACCGTGCTTATTGAACCTTATGGGGTGTACATCCTGGAAAATACCAGGCTGGACAAATCATAAGCTAGAATCAAGATTGCTGGGGGAAATATCAACAACCTCAGATATGCAGATGATATCAATCTAATGGCAGAAAGCCAAGAGGACTTAAAGAGTCTCTTGATGAGAGTGAAAGAGGAGAGTGAGAAAGCTGACTTAAAACTCAGCATTCAAAAATCTAAAAGATCATGGCATCTGGTCCCAGCACTTCATGGCAAGTGGAAGGGGGAAAGTGGAAAAGGTGACAGATTTTATTTTCTTGGGTTCCAAAACCACTGCTGCATCCATGAAATTAAAAGGTACTTGCTCCTTGGAAGAAAAGCTATGACAAATGTAGGCACTGTATTAAAAAACAGAGACATCACTTTGCTGACAAATGTCTATATAGTCAAAGTTAAGGTTTTCCAGTAGTCATGTATGGATGTGAGAGTTAGACCATAGAGAAGTCTAAGTTCCAAAGAACTGATGCTTTCAAACTGTGGTGCTGGAGAAGACTCTTGAGAGTCCCTTGGACTGCAAGGAGATCAAGCCAGTCAATCCTAAAGGAAATCAGTCCTGAATATTCATTGGAGGGACTGATGCTGAAGCTGAAGCTCCAGTACTTTGACCACCTGATGTGAAGAGCTGACTCATTGGAAAAGACCCTGATGCTGGAAAGATTGAGGGCAGGAGGAGAAGGGGATGACAGAGGATGAGATAGTTGGATGGCTTCACCGACTCAGTGGACATGAGTTTGAGCAAGCTCCAGGAGATAGTGAAGGACCTGGAAGTCTGGCCTGCTGCAGTCCATGAGGTTACAAAGAGTCAGAGAAGACTTTGGGACTAAACAACAACAATGTGCATTCCCCAAAGTCTGTTATTCAAAATATAGTAACTGAGATAACATTGTAAACTCTCAAATGAAAGGCAGTTCTCCTTTTTGGGGGTACAATTTTGAGGGAATGAAAACCTTACCTGCTTTTGAGACATTATCAGTGGAACAAACATTCCAAGACTCCAGTGGACGCCAGAAACCACAGATAGTATGGATCCCTGCATACACTGTTTTTCAGTCACTACTCTTGCACTGGGACCACTAAAAATTAGCATAAGGGTGACTTGAACACAACACCATGATACTGCAGTGGCCAAGCTGATAACCAAGTCAGCTACTAAGTGACAAACAGGAGGGAAAAGCTGAGCAAAGGATGATTCAGGTCCTAGGAAGGACAGCTCAATTTCAGTGTGCTCCTCAGAATGAGCATAATGTAAAACCTATAAATCATTTATTTCTGGGATTTTTCACTTATTATTTTCAGACTTCAGTTGACTGTGCATAACTGAAACTCTAGAAAACAAAACCTTGGCTAAGGGGGGATTCATTTTCTCATTAAATCCCAATGGCAACACTAACTTCCTGGTTATTTATATCCCAACCTTATGAAGCTCAGTGTTGTGGCAATGCAAGGCCCAGGCCACGTGGCTGATTGGAACATGAGCAGAACCCATTCCCAAGTCTCTTAGGCCTCAAAGATGAACCTACTTATCATTCATCAAAACAAATTTTCATGAATGAAACCAACTAAGAAGGTGTTGCAGGGGGAAGGTGGAAACATAAGCAA
The DNA here is from genome assembly GCF_014754425.2 of Oryx dammah. NCBI lineage: Eukaryota > Metazoa > Chordata > Mammalia > Artiodactyla > Bovidae > Oryx > Oryx dammah. The sequence continues at coordinate 103,332,661 of NW_024070185.1, forward strand.
GGGAAAGTAAAAATCCCCATGACACTACTCCTCCTATGTTCAGTTTCCTTCCCAGTTGATGTCTAAGGCATTAACTAAAATGAATAATATTTTATTTTGTACATTAGACTTGACTCATTTAACACTTCTTAGAAGTTAAGATTCCAAAGAAAGGCTAATTAAGATCTAGGTACTGAATGCATTCAACCTTTGCAGTCAAAATGTGGGGAAAACATTTGTTTTCATTTTAAAACTAAACACACAATACAATTTTAAAACAAATCCAAGAAACTAAGTTATCCTTTTCTTCAGAAGCCTTTGAGTAATTTTTTCCAATGATAAAACTATTTGTTATAGCCTTCCCGAGTGTGATTTGAGTTCTAGGTTTCTTCACCAGTAAAATTCCTAAACTGTCATGCTGGTGTGAGGTTGAAAGGGAGAAACTGTTTGAAGCCCAGTGCACTGGTTCACAGAAAGCATTCAGCCGAAGTTAGTTCCTCTGTCTTTGTTCTATTCTTTTCTTATCACTTCAGCTTTCTGATCAACAGTAATACTTGAAGGAGAGCAGCAGTAGATGTGGAGAAGGCAATGGCAACCCACACCAGTACTCTTGCCTGGAAAATCCCATGGATGGAGGAGCCTGGAAGGCTGCAGTCCATGGGGTCGCAAAGAGTTGGACATAACTGAGTGACTTCACTTTCACTTTTCACTTTCATGCATTGGAGAAGGAAATGGCAACCCACTCCAGTGTTCTTGCCTGGAGAATCCCAGGGATGGGAGAGCCTGGTGGGCTGCCGTCTATGGGGTTGCACAGAGTCGGACACGACTGAAGCAACTTAGCAGCAGCAGCAGCAGCAGCAGTAGATGAGGCTGAAGATGTGATGGTTATAAATGAGCAACAAGTTAATATGAATATCTTTGGGCACTACAGTTTTTGTATGGATGTTAATTATTTAAAGGAAATCTTAGGGGGTCAACCAAAAGCCACATTTTACATGCTGAGAAGTTGGAAAGAATGTTCCTGAGGCCTCCAGATATTAAGCTGTAAAGCGAAGGAAAGCTTATTTCAATGAGATCAGTGGTACTATGACTTTCTTTTAATTATCAAGAAATTCAAGGTCTGGAGTGTTCAAAAATTTGATTCCAGTCCAGGATCTGACACTCAGTTATGGAGCTTCACCATCTTTAAAACTCTGCTACACCCACCGGATGCGGATTCCCAACCCCATGCTGCTTAAACCTGGCTATAGTCAGCCAGCAGAAGGGAACACAGCTTCCTTTCCAAATCCCACTACAGACTGGCAAGAGTGTTACATCTGATGAATTTCATATCTGTTTGAGGCAATGATAATGAAAGACAAAACAAGACCATTGATTTGGTAGCAAAATGTCCTCAGAAGGATACATCAGTTCCTTAAATGCAATCATATAAATGTTGCCATTGGTCTCCAGAAATAAAGGAAACACAATGGTGGAAAAGGTCTTAGAGATTATCTTTCCAACATAGTTGTCATGCAGATGGAAAAACAGAGATCCAGGAAAGAGGAAAGATTTGTCCAAAGCTTCACAACAAATCAAGACAGAGCAAGAACCAGAATTCTTAACTCTCAGGTCTCTAGTAACTAACTAGATATCAATATATAGATACATACATGCGTAACCATTTCTTAAGAAAGCACTCTTAGGGTGCTCACAATTTCACTTCAATATCTTTGCACAAAGGCCACTGTAGAGTTATGACCTAAATAGGAAAAAAAGTGACATCACTTCTAGGACATCTGTCCCTGGTAGGTAGCATCAAAGACCCTTGCCAAGGACACCTCCAATCTCCTTGGACATGCTGGTTCAGCTCCTTGTTTGGCTGACATCAGCCTGACTCACAGCTTCAGAAATGGCAAGATGTGCACAGTGAGGAATGAAACAAACTCATGCTCAAAGCTAGGTCAAGTTTGCCAAAATCGTCCCCAAACCCCTTTAGCTAATTGGAAATTGCTGCAGAGGGCCTACCTCTCTATTCTACAGCTGAGCAACAAAAGTGCCTCCAGTGGAGACTTTACCTCCCAGAGGTGAGCTGAGATCACTTCTGGCAATGTAGCACTCCCTGTTTATTTTTAGACTGGTACAGTAGAACTCATCGGTTGATTGCTAAGCACACAGATAATTTGAAAAAAAGAAAAATCCTTCTAAATAAGTGTTCTTTAATCTGCTTCTGTCTGCATTAATAATTCAAAAATGTTGATTGATATGTCCACTAAGCTATCCTTTACTGTCTTGTACACATGGATGCGTATGTTTCTATGTGTTGAAGGACCACATGTAGGATAGAGATTGGCCCTGGAAGACATTTAATAATCATCACTTCTTTTCCATTCATAAATTTACTCAGGTTTGTTTAGTAAATAACTATTGTGTTTTACTATGAACATTATCATGAACTGTTAGCTCAAATATAATAATTAATAGAATCATTAAATCATTAAATGAGCAAGTGTTTACTGACTACTTTCTATTTAGTAGACACTGTACTAAATCCTTGGGTCATCATGCTAAATGAAATAGAGTCCCAGGAACAGAAGAAGAGATAGCCTAGAGAGAGAGGGAGGGAGCTGTGTAAAGGAAAAAGGATAATACAGTAGGGTTGGTGATGGAAGAAAGGCTGCCTAAAGTGCTAGTAAGCAGAGAGAGAAGTGAGCAATTAATTCTGCCCAGGAAAAGTTGAGGAGGATTCCTGGAGCAACTGACCTGGAGTTTCCCCAGGCTTAGGAGGAACAAAAGGATGACGAGTTTTTCAGCCATAGGAAACAGACCTTGCCTTCTTTCTTTGGAGGACTGAAGCTTCCTGGGAAAAGAGAGTCTTAAGAAAGCCCATGAAGATGCCCCAGTTGACCTGTGGCCAAGAAGAGAACCTCCATGTCTCTAGCCCTCTCGATCTGGGCATCTCTAATGAGTCTAGAAATGACTGCTGTCAGAAAAAAACTGAAGGGGCCCGTGTGGGTTTGGAAGGTGCTTTCCCTCTGAATCACTGCCCTACAGTACTCAAACAGGACTTCAGGCAGGGGCAGAGTGGGTTTCCCTAGGCCCAGCCAAAGTAAAGCTTATTCAAACCTAAGTTTTACAGGAGAAAAATGAAGACTGTATGTAAGATGCTGGAATAATCAACCTCACCTTTCTAAATTCAGTCTATAGACTCCAAAGGACTTGGAATGCTAACAAAGCTGTTGGGGTACCTAGAAGCAGGATTCTAGAATTAAGAAAGCTGTGAGTTGAGCCCCAGACTGAGATTTTAAAGGCCTTTGGTCTATCATCAACTCTACCGCTAAAAGTCTGCTGCTGCTAAGTCGCTTCAGTCGTGCCCGACTCTGTGCGACCCCATAGATGGCAGCCCACCGGGCTCCCCCATCCCTGGGATTCTCCAGGCAAGAACACTGGAGTGGGTTGCCATTTCCTTCTCCAACACATGAAAGGGAAAAGTGAAAGAGAAGTCGCTCTGTCCTGTCCGACTCTTAGCGACCCCATGGACTGCAGCCCACCAGGCTCCTCCATCCATTGGATTTTCCATAGTCTTGAGAAAATAACATTCCCTTCTCAAGACCTCCCTTTCCCCTAATAAGATGGCAATTGGATTATGCCTTCTTGTGTGATTCTCAAATTTAGGATTCTAAGAGTGTATTTAGACATGTGTGCAACCTAAGGGGTCTCTGTAGATTTGGACTGTTCATTGGAAAATCAGCCATTTGGGCCAGATCATGATGGAAACTGTCTATGCAAGAGACAGGTGAACACATACCTTCACAGATACTGACACCCCTCAGTGATTGCAGTAGGTTGCATTATTTATCTACATTTTTTCCTTCACTCCCTTCCTTTCTCTCCTTCTCCAGAAGTATCCTCCCTGAACCCACTGTCTTGGGCCAAATTTTATGACTTACTGGCAGCAATAGAATGTGGGCAGAATTAAAGTATGTCACCATCTACCTGTGACCTAAAGAGGCACAGCAAATTTATGCCAGCTTTTCAGAGTTCTTTCCCTTGGCCAGGAGATGCAATCTAATTGGCCCCAGAGACTCATTGCTTCTTCAGCCTGGTTATTGCAGTGAAAATCTTGGAGCTGAGCTGAGCCCATCCTGAAGCTTAGAGCCCAGTAAAGCCCAGCCTATGATGGTACACAGTTTTTTGCATATATTGAAGCTGAGTTATTTGCATCAACCTATCTACCTGTTAGCCTGGAATATATTTTCTTTGTTTTAATGTACAGAGTTTGGGGATTATTTGTCATGCAAGAGCGTTATTTCAGCCAAAAGCTTTCTAGTGTGCTGATCCTCTTTGATTAGATTCCATAGATTGCCCTGCATTCTGTGGAATAATGCACTGTATTAATTTCCTGTCACTGCTGTAACAAATGTTACTGGCTTAAGCAACACAGTACTTATCTTATAGTTTTAGAGGTCAGAAGTTTGAAATAAATCTCATGAGGCTAAAATCAAGGTGTGGAAATGGTTGCATTCCTTAGGGCAACTCTAGCTAAGACTCCATCTCCTTGTCTTTTCGAGACTCTAGAGGCTGGTGACCTTCCTTTGTTTGTGGCTCCTTTCTTCCATCTTCACGGCCAGCAATGTCCTTGACACATTGTCGCCTCTCTGATTCGCTTTTCCTACCTCCATTTTCAAGTTCTAGGGACCTTTATGATATATTCAGTTCAGTTCAGTTCATTTCAGTCACTCAGTCGTGTCTGACTCTTTGCAACCCCATGAATTGCAGCACGCCAGGCCTCCCTGTCCATCACCAATTCCTGGAGGTCACTCAAACTCACGTCCATCAAGTTGGTGATGCCATCCAGCCATCTCATCCTCTCTTGTCCCCTTCTCCTCCTGCCCCCAGTCCCTCTCAGCATCAGAGTCTTTTCCAATGAGTCAACTCTTCACATGAGGTGGCCAAAGTACTGGACTTCCAGCTTTAGCATCATTCCTGCCAAAGAACACCCAGGGCTGATCTCCTTTAGAATGGACTGGTTGGATCTCCTTGCAGTCTAGGGGACTCTCAAGAGTCTTCTCCAACACCACAGTTCAAAAGCATCAATTCTTCAGTGCTCAGCTTTCTTCACAGTCCAACTCTCACATCCATACATGACTACTGGAAAAACCATAGCCTTAGGAACATACAAATAATTCAGGATGATCTTGTCTCAAGGCCAGCTGACTAGCAATCAGAATCTCACCTATAGCATTATTTCCTATTTGCTACATAATCTAACATACACAAAATGCAAATGTTTGTCACTCAATTATGTTCGTCTCTTTGCGAACTCATGGACTGCAGCCTGCCAGGCTTCTCTGTCTATGGAATTCTCCAGGCAAGAATACTTGGGTTGGGTTGCCATTCCCTTCTCCAGGGGATCTTCCCAACCCAGAGATCAAACCTCAGTTGCCCACATTACTGGCAAATTCTTTACCATCTGAGCCATAAGGATTCCATGAATTAGGAGGTGAATGTCTTTGAGGGTTTAGGGGACCTTATTCTGCCTGACACAGGAACCATTGCTAATCCTGTACTCCTAAAAAGAAAAGAGTGTTAAAAAGAAATATACAAATGAGCTTATTTACAAAACAGAAACAGACTCACAAACTTAGAGAATGAATTTACAGTTACCATGGGGAAACGGTGAGCGGAGACGGGATAGTTAGGGAGTTTGGGATTGACATATATACACTGCAATATTTAAAATGGATAACAACAAGGACCTACCGTGTAGTATAGGGAACTCCACTTAATGTCATGTAAGTGGGAAAAGAATGTGAAAAAGAATAGATACACATATGTGTATTACTAATCATTTTGCTGACACCTGAAACTATCACAACATTATTAGTCAACTATATTCCAATATGAAATAAAAAGGTTAAAAAAACACCAGAGTAGAGGGAGCGTTTGCCTTGGGGGTTCCTGCTCGTTCCTCCAGTTCAGTTCAGTTCAGTTCAGTTCAGTTCAGTCGCTTAGTCGTGTCTGACTCTTTGCGACCCCATGAATCGCAGGACGACAGGCCTCCCTGTCCATCACCATCTCCCGAGTTCACTCAGACTCACGTCCATCGAGTCCATGATGCCATCCAGCCATCTCATCCTCTGTTGTCCCCTTCTCCTCCTGCCCCCAGTCCCTCCCAGCATCAGAGTCTTTTCCAATGAGTCAACTCTTCGCATGAGGTGGCCAAAGTATTGGAGCTTCAGCTTTAGCATCATTCCTTCCAAAGAAATTCCAGGGTTGATCTCCTTCAGAATGGACTGGTTGGATCTCCTTGCAGTCCAAGGGACTCTCAAGAGTCTTCTCCAACACCACAGTTCAAAAGCATCAATTCTTCAGCACTCAGCTTTCTTCACAGTCCAACTCTCACATCCATACATGACCACAGGAAAAACCATAGTCTTGATTAGATGGACCTTAGTCGGCAAAGTAATGTCTGCTTTTGAATATACTATCTAGGTTGGTCATAACTTTTCTTCCAAGGAATAAGCGTCTTTTAATTTCATGGCTGCAGTCAACATCTGCAGTGATTTTGGAGCCCCCCAAAAATAAAGTCTGACACTGTTTCTACTGTTTCCCCATCTATTTCCCATGAAGTGATGGGACCAGATGCCATGATCTTCGTTTTCTGAATGTTGAACTTTAAGCCAACTTTTTCACTCTCCTCTTTCACTTTCATCAAGAGGCTTTTTAGTTCCTCTTCACTTTCTGCCATAAGGGCGGTGTCATCTGCATATCTAAGGTGATTGATATTTCTCCTAGCAATCTTGATTCCAGCTTGTGCTTCTTCCAGCCCAGCGTTTCTCATGATGTACTCTGCTTATAAGTTAAATAAGCAGGGTAACAATATACAGCCTTGACGTACTCCTTTTCCTATTTGGAACCAGTCTGTTGTCCCATGTCCAGTTCTAACTGTTGCTTCCTGACCTGCATACAGGTTTGTCAAGAGTCAGGTGTCTGGTATTCCCATCTCTTTCAGAATTTTCCATAGTTTACTGTGATCCACACAGTCAAAGGCTTTGGCATAGTCAATCAAGCAGAAATAGATGTTTTTCTGGAACTCTCCTGCTTTTTCCATGATCCAGCGGATGTTGGCAATTTGATCTCTGGTTCCTCTGCCTTTTCTAAAACCAGCTTGAACATCAGGGAGTTCACAGTTCACGTATTGCTGAAGTCTGGCTTGGAGAATTTTGAGCATTACTTTACTAGCATGTGAGATGAGTGGAATTCCACAGCCTAGGTATAGGAAGTGTTTTTGATGCCCAACATATCCCTTCAGCCTCTTACCTTACTGTAGCTGTGATGGATAATTATGTGTATTTTTGTTTTAATCCATCTCAGGGGTACACTACCAACTTCTACATATTTCTCCCTACGCTGCTTTGGAACTACAGAAGCCTGCTCAGCTTCCTATGCAGACACAGTCAGCAGTGGTTGGGTGGAAGCTGATGAATAAATGTCCAGCCTTCTGGGAGAACATGGATGGAGGCTCAATTCACATGGTTTCTAGAAGGGTCTCAGCAGGACCATAACAATCCTCAACTCATTAACCCCACTGATTAGCTTTCCCTTCTCCCTCTCTCCCAACTCTTTATCCTGCCACCTGGATCACCTCTCAAATGAACTGCCTGACACACAGACCTTACCTCAGACTCTGCTTTTGGAGGAAACTAAGCTGAGACTTCATGTTTGGTGTTGGCTGAACAACCACGCCTCAAGGCTGAAAGAACCCTAACCATTACGCAATGCAACTTGTGTAGAAATGTGTAGAGCAGCTTGTATGATTCAAGAAAGGCCTCTAGTCTGTAACGCCTCTCACGAGAGGCTGTGCTGTCTCTGATTACACACCTCCAGGGATGCAGAGGTCACAGTTTGCTCACGTTGTCCCATGAGGCAAAGCCACCTAATGTAAGACAGCTGTCAGTAAAAATGTGCTTCCTTGAGAAAAGCTCTCATCACTCCTAGTTCAGTCTTTTGAGTCCTTTTGTAATGTCACATATTCTTATAAAAATGCTCAGAGACTTAGAGACCAAAACACTTTCCTTCTTTATATTAAGCCTAGGGCCTTCAACAATACCACACAAAGTCAAAATGTCCTTACAGCTGATGGAATCCTCTTTGCCAATATACTTAAATGTTTGTTCATAGTGAAGCAGAACATAGTATTTCATGAGTAAGCAAGGTGAATTTGTTTAAAAATCTGGGTTCAAAAGTCAGCGATGTTACTTGTTACCTCTGTGTGCGTGAGGAAATCAGCATCATTTGCCAAGCTTCAGTTTCTGCATCTGTAAAATGGGGATAATGAGATTCCCTGGAGGGTTGTCATGAGGAGAAAATCTATTAACACATAAATGACGTGGGGAAAGCTCTGAAACATTGTTGTTACTCATAGAAATGACTCAGTTGTTCAATTTCAGCTCTGCCTCCAATCAAGGAGTAGATCTTTACAATAAACATGGAAGCAGAGCCAAGATTATAATGAACCGTGTCTCCACTTTTAAATGACGAAGATATTCTATACTGAAATGACAGAGACCATGGTGAATTGCAGCACTAAACTTCTGCTGTGCCTTTGTTTGTTTGGTTACTGATACTGTGAATCAGCTTTATTATATGGGACCAAATATTGTTCCATGTCCTGACACTTTGCAGTCTACAAATCCTGGTCCTCACCACTTCCCTTTGAAATCTTCTCACAGCAGAGGGAAAATAGAGGTTCTGAGGAGGAAGGGAAAGTGAAAATGAAGTCACTCAGTCATGTCCGACTCTTTGCGACCCCGTGGACCGTAGCCCACCAGGCTCCTCCATCCATGGGATTCTCCAGGAAAGAATACTGGAGTGGGTTGCCATTTCCTTCTCCCTCTGAGGAGGAAAGGACTTACTGAATTGGTGAATTGGTGTCAGAAAGCCGGTTGAGAATCTGAGGCAGAACCATACTGGCCAGTGGCAAAGCAAGTACAAAGGCCCTGTGGTTAGCCTTGGCATGTTCAGAGTAGTACATACACTGGTGTGTCTCTGGGGAACTGAGTAAGGCAGCAGTGGTAATAGATGAGAGCTGAGAGGTAGGCAGGGGTCTGATTGTACGGGGCTTTTTAGGATATGGGGAAAAGTTCACAATTTATTTTTAGTAAGATGAGAAATCTTGGGAGGTTTTTGAAGGGGAGTAACATGATCTAGTTTCTGTTTTTTAAATCATGAAGTGTTGATAATTGACTGTGGAAAGGGAGCGTGTCCCAGGGAGACTGGTTAGAAGGCCATTAAGTATTCTATGTGAAAGACGATGATGGTTTGGAATAGTGTAGTAGTGGTAACAACCCTTGGATTCAGGACATATTTTAAAAGTAATGCAGTTAAGGCGTGGGCTGAATTGGACATAGATGGTTAGAGAATGAGAGGAGTCAAGAATGACGCCTACATTTTTGAGCCTGGACAGATGGGAGCATGACACCATTTGGTGAAAATGGAAAACTGTGTAGAAGCCGTGGGGATGGAGTGCAGAGGGAGCCAATGGGAAGCAGGAGTTTTGTTTTGAACATATGACATGGAAAATGTCCATTAGGTATTCAAGTGTTGATATCATTTGTATAAATAAAGTTTGAATCTGTAGATAATTGGTGAGATCATAGTATGAGAAAAAAAAAAAAAAAAAACTGTGTCATCGTTATACCCATGGCATTAAACACTCATAAAGTCAATAGAACCACCCAATGGTGTTGAGTGTTCCTCAAATAGGGGAGGGCCTGAGACTGAGGCCTAGTCTTCCCAGGTGTGGAAAAGGAAGAGGAACCTGTAAAGGAGGCTGAGAGAGGTCAATGCAATAGAAGGAAGCTAAGAGATAGTAGCTACCTGTATGCTAACTGGAGCAAGTATTTCAAGGAGAAAGTGAGGAACAGGGTCAAATGATGCTAATAGAATAAGAATAAAATAAGGTGACTGACAGCCCGCATAATACACATTAGCATATCAGTGTGCCCCCTAAAGACCTCTTTACCTTCATGGAATCCATTTCCCAAATTCATTTGCCCAAACCACAATTTTCTTGTTAATATCAGTTACCACGTGTGGAATACTCAGTTCATAAAATGTTGTTGTAAATACAAGGAAGGGAGAGGAGCTGACCACCTGTGATCCCCCCCATTCCCAACTCTGCTGCTTCTTCAGTGAGATCCATTAAAACTGTAAAGAAGGGCAAGATGGCATGCATTCTTGTAAGTGTGGGTAGCCTTTTGGTCTGATGTCAGCTGGGCAAGGCCTGGTTTCTTGGGTATGAGAAGACCTCACATATGAAAAGAAAGCCACAAGCAAAACCCAAACCACAGCCTTCAGAGGTTTGCTTGTCACAAGCCAGGTCTGAGCGTTGGCAGTGCCACTCTGGAGGACCTGATGCAGTGTGGGCAGGACCTTGCCTGGCCTCGGCACCACCCTCCCTTCCCCGAGTCCCACATTCCAGCCTTACTTAAAGAGAAGTGGCAGAAAAGATTTTTCTTTTCCAGATCATTGGCAAATGTTTGCTCAGATCTATTTTGGGGGCATTAGCTCAACACTGCTGTCTTTTCTTCACAAGAATTAGAAGAGTGTTTCAAAACCACATTTATTTTCCCTCTCTCTCTGTCCCTTTATCCTTCTGTTCTCCCTATTTTCTTTCCTTGCCCCTCTTTCTGTCCTTCTTTCTTCCTTGACGTACTTGAGTTCTGAATGGGTTTTCTCTGTCATGGCATGGAAAGGCTGTTGTGGCCCAGGGCTTGCTCCTCTGTATGGCTGACCCTTGGCTCTCTTAGCATTCATTTACATTGTAAACCAGAGCAGCTGCAAGGGATACAGAAACTTCCATCAACCAACTCAATGTAAAACTGATCTCATCCTACATGTTAGGATCGTTGTTGAAAAAAAGGAAAGAGAGATGGATAACTATGGGAAGTATGAGACACCTACTTTCCTCGCTGATGGCTGTGAAAACGTTCTCATTGAATCCTTCCAACTGCTCTGTAAGGGAAGCACCGTTGTACCCATTTTAGTTTATAGTTTGGGACACTAAGACATGCTGAGGGGAAGGGCCTTGCCCACCATCAGTCAGAAGTGGTCTATCAGTCCAGGCCTTCCTCTCTCTGTGGCCCAAGGTTTGCACTTGAACTGACTCAACAAGGGGCACAGAGAGAAACAGGAAAGCAATGATTATCTTCCATGAGGAAGGATAATTTATTTAAGAAAGGTAATTTATTTAAGAACACAAGATAAGATGCACTATCCCTACCCTTTTGGTAAAAATCAATTTTAAGCACATCTCTGTTCTTTGTTTTTACATGATTCCTATCTACCAGGCACTGAGCTGGATACTTTGCATGATCCCTGAAAGTCAAAACAAACTTTTAGGTAAAAAGAAAATGCACACGTTTTTCCTTTCTCCTTTCCTTTCTCCCTTTTGTTAAAACTCCCCTCTAACATACTTCTCAGCTCGCAGAATATTTTAATGATTATGCTGGCCGTGGAGACACATACCCTAGAAGAGTCATCAGCGTGTACTCCCAAGTTCTTTTCCCAGATTGGAAAAAAGTTATCATTTTTCCCATTTGACATCTTAAAAAACCATATATACTGAGAATGGCATAAAAAGAACCCATCTCATCATCTTAAAACATCTCCAATTTTTTTTTTTCCTATTTCTCAGCCAGAAGTTCTCCCTAATTTGGCATCACAAAATGAACAGGAATGTAGGAGGAAGCTTTTATTTCTCTTAGAAAATATGATCTACTCCTGTTTTTGAATCACCTTCAAAAAGCCAGCTATTTGGCCCTACACAGTCATGTTTCAGCTGCAAAATATGGGGACATTGACATCTTGGTGAACTGCAGTAAATATTAGCTTCTTTCAGCTGTCTTGTTTCTCAGCTCCTACCAGCAGCCTCAGTACTGGACCAGCCCATATTGTAATCCAAGGCATCTATCCACTGTTCCTTCCAGGAGCCCTCTTCGACCTACCCAGAGACAAACGGTGGTGATCATCTTCTGCCCACCCCACTTCATGAAGAGCAATGCCCATAGTAGACTGCCCTGGTGGCTCAGCTGGTAAAGAACCCGTGTGCAATGTGAGAGACCTGGGTTCCATCCATGGGTTGGGAAGATCCCCTGAAGAAGGGAAAGGCTACCCAATCCACTATTCTGGCCTGGAGAATTCCATGGACTCTATAGTCCATGGGGTCACAAAGAATCAGACATGACTGAGCAACTTTCGTTCATGCCCTTAGTGAATGTATGAAACCCTGGTCTTTCATGCATTTCCTTTTGGCTTCAAAAATGAGGCAAAGGGATCAAATACAACTGCAGCATGAACCTGAAGTGGCAAAAAATACTAATATATATGTACACACACATACTCACACATACATACATCAGCAGTCCAAGTTGTTTTGATAAGTTGCTTATACCATAGCCATTTATCAAGACATCTATTATGCATACAGCTGGAGAAGAATGAAAGTCATGGGTTTATTCCTTCAGGAGTCCAACTAATCCTTCTTTAATGGTTGGTACAAAGATTTGTTCCTCTCCCAGCAGTTTTGAGTTCTGAAGGGCGCTTACGTGTTCCACTGAATTATACCGGATATATCAAATTAATTCTATTAACCAGCTTATCCTCTAAATCTTTAACCAGACCCTGATACATATGCATTCACTGGTGTAAATGACTTCTAGCAATTTCAGAGCCTGCTCTTTGGAGCTGTAGCTACATTGAAAGGTGATCCAGGCTCTGACCTTACTGCATTCCTCAATATTAAATAATCGGCTAAATGGTTACAGCCCGTTTTCAGAAAGGGGTACTGCATTCTCTTCTTACCCCCTCCCACCCCCATTGCAAGCTTGGAATTTGCCTTCAAACCAATTGCAGGACCCATGAGCTGTAATGGGCAAAAACAAGAGCTATGAGCAACAAGGTCTCCATTGAAGATGGAAGGTAAAGGAAGTCCAGGAGTGTTTCTAAATCCAGACCTTGTCCTTGTTTTCCCCTAGCCCCTACCCATCTACTTGACATATACCCACTTTCACTCTGCTTTCTGGGAAGTTTTTCCTTCTCACCTACCCACCACAGCTCTACATAAGTACCTTTTTGTTTCCTTGCAATATCTTGTAGTTCCCACAATCAAAAATTATCACAATGATAATATAGTAGTGAACATTGAGTCTTTGCGGTTTCCATGGTGGCTCAGACTGTAAAGAATCTGCCTGCAGTGCAGGAGACCTGAGTTCAATCCCTGGGTCGGGAAGATCCCCTAGAGAAAGGGAATGGCTACCCACTCCAGTATTCTTGCCTGGAGAAGTCTATGGACAGAGGAGCCTAGAGGGCTACAGTCCAAGGGGTCGCAAAGAGTCAGACATGACTGAAAGACTAACACTTTCACTTTTCACGTCAACATTGAGTCTTTACTGTGTGCCAAACATTTTTCTAAGTTCTTTATAAATATTAACTTCCTTAATCCTTGTTATGACCCTGTGAGGCACGTATCAGTCTTAACCCAGCTTATGTATGGGACAACTGAGAGGCAGAATGGTTCAGTACTTTGCTCAGGGACACAAAGCTGGTAGGAGGTAGAACTCAGACTAGACCCAGGCAAGTGGTCTGATTCCAGTATAGAAACGAACACTGTTGAATGCTAGTTATGGGCATATAACACATAACGCTTGATGTGAAGAGATAGCTCTTGGAAAAGAGCTATCCCTGATGCTGGGAAAGATTGAAGGCAAAAGGAGAAGGAGGCAGCAGATGGTTAGACAGCATCACCAACTCAATGGACATGAATTTGAGCAAACTCCAGGAGATAGTGAAGGAAGGACAGAGGAGCCTGGCGTGTTGCAGTCCAGGGGGTCGCAAGGAGTCAAACGTGACTTAATGACTGAGCAACAGCAGCAACGTGTGCACATGCTAAGCTGTCCGTGTGCTGTATTCCATTTCATTCTTCACGCAGTCATGTGTAGTAGGGATGGTATGCCAGCCCCACTTTACAGATGCAAAGGCATGATGATTTGTTTGAGTCCATACAGTGAGTGAGTGTACATTCAGGATTCAAACACAGGTTCTCTCTATGAAAGCCCAAACTCTCCATCACTATGCCCTAAAAGACATTTTTGTAATTGCTCATTTATTTTCCCATGAGCTTTCCTTGTGTGCAAGCTCAATAAGTTCATTTTTCTGTGCTGACCACCCCCTGCAACAGAATACCTGTGATGTACCTCTTTTTATAAATGTTGGCTATGCTCACAGGACCTGAATATATTTTGAGGCTAGCCCTGTTGCTTTGCATCATCAAGGGACAGAGAACTTCATAAGACAGGAGACTGTATGTCTTAGCTTTGCCCATGTGTTTTTTTATCCTGCCTTCCTGAAAGCTGGTGAACATGTAGACATCTATAGCCCCTCCTTTCCCATGGAACCTCACAAGCTCCATGGAGTATAGCTCCAGTGTACATAATAGGACTATTCTGGTGTCATGTGACATAGCTACCTCCCAATAACAAGGGTGGTTCACTGTGTGTTATGTCAAAACGGTACCTAGCAGTCCAAGGGATTTACAGGTAATCAGAGTAGAGTTCTGGGCTTCCCTGGTTGCTTAGACAGTAAAGAACCTGCCTGCAATGCAGGAGACCTAAGTTTGATCCCTGGGTTGTGAACAGCCCCTGGAGAAGGAAACGACTACCCACTCCAGTATTCTTGCCTGGAGAATTCCATGGACAGAGGAGCCTGGCGGGCTCCAGTCTATGGGATCGCAAAGAGTCAGACATGACTGCGCAACTAACACTTTCACTTTCAGAGTATAGCAAAAGTTGTAGAGTCAGAAAGTTCTACATTTGAGTCTATCTTGAGGGTGTCTTACTTTAGATAAATAACTTTGTTTTGCTTTGATTGTCTGTACAGAAAATGAGTCAAACTTACTTTATAATATTCCATGGTGATTAAATGAGATTCTATTCATTAAGTACAAGACACAGTACCGGGTACTTCATAAGTTCTCAGTAAGAGGTGGGCTTCCCTGGTGGCTCAGAGGTTAAAGCTCTGAGGTCTGCCTCCAGTGCGGAAGACCCGGGTTCGATCCCTGGGTCGGGAAGATCCCCTGGAGAAGGAAATGGCAACCCACTCCAGTATTCTTGCCTGGAGAATCCCATGGACAGAGAAGCCTGGTAGGCTACAGTCCACGGGGTTGCAAAAAGTCAGACACGACTGAGCAACTTCACTTCACTTCACTTCAGTAAGAGGCAGCAATTATAACAATTATGCCAGAATATCTTTGCTTTTCTTCTCCTCACCTCCTGGCCATTTTCTTCACCGTCACATACCCAGGTGCATTCAGCATGTTGTTGTATTTGCAGGACATTTATCAATGTTATTGAGAAAGGCAAGAAACTTCGAGTAATAACCTTGTATTTATGGAGCCCTTGCTATGTGCCAGGCACTGTGCTGAGCATTTTAACATATGTATTCCTCACCACACCTTATGAGGTAGGCAAAACAGTTTTCCCCATTTTAAAGAAGAGGAAATAAAGGTTTTTAGAGGCTAAGTAGCTTACCCAAGGTCAGGCAGTCAATAAGTACCAGGAATGGGATCCCAACCGAGGCAGTCTTAACTCTACAGCCCGGTCTCATAACCAACCTGGCATGCTAAAATTTCCTCCACGTAATCCTGAGCTAGGCCTCTTGTTTTTAAAATGGGTGACAAGGAAGAGCAAACACTTGGAAGGTCAAATTTACCCAGCTGTAAGCAACATTTGGAACTTGGCTTGACAGCGTGGAAATCTGTTTGTTTGCAGGCTTTTATGAGTAGCGTTGCTGAGTCCCTTCACTAGCTGTCTTCTGTGTATTCCATACCAATGCTCCTTGGTGAACTTTTGGGTTCTGAGAAGCAGCTGGTTGGTTTGCATAACTGCCTTCACCCTCTTCTGGCCCAGATGTCAAGTGTTCTTAAATCTGACACAGATAAAACCCAGTGACTATTGATTAGACTCTTGACACAGTGTGCTCAGGTTTTCCTTCTGTCATATTTTACTGCATTCCATGGTGATGTTGGTGACCTTCTGAGCTTTCTTTGAAATGTTATTGATCATGCAATTAAATGGCCTCTCAGTGTGTGTCAGAAGTCCAATTCAGGTAAAGCTCCTGCTGCCTCGTTCTTGCAGATCCGATCCTTAATTCTAAATAGAGGCCCTTCTCAGACTGTCAGTCATTGTGTTTAAGGTGGATGCGGGTTTTGAGTGGATTGGAGTCTGCCTTACAGAAAGCACATGCCAGCATGCATCTTCTCATCTGTGTCTCCCACTTCCAGGAAAGCAGTATTCTGACTTTTAATTGTTCCATGTTCAGAAGGCAGTCCAACTGGAACAAGAAACACACATTCCAAAGCAGATCTTGCAACTTCTAAAAGGCATCGGTATTCACTCTACATTGCAGAATGACTCAGGGGGAGGCCGAGAGAGTTCATGAGCGAGTCGGAGTTTGAAAGACAGTGAATATACATTGTTCTCCCATTAAGTAGATGGGATCTGGGCCACATTTAGGAGATGATATGAGGAGTCAACATTGATGACCCACCATTTAGAGTGATATCAAAGGCTTTCAAACATGAGATGTGGCAGAGCAGACAAGGAAAACAGCAGTAGCCTAAGATTCAAGAAATTGGAATGGCGGTCTTCCATAATTCCTGCTATAACTTCTGCAAATCCTGCCTCCTCTCTGGGACTCAACTTTATCATCTGTAAATTCAGAACATGAGTCCTGAGATTCCCTACTGTAGCAACAAGTTTCTTGTTCTGTGTAAAGTCTGCTGGAGACAGTATGTACCAGCCTCCCCACCCCCCGGCCACCCCCACAACCAGAGCAGTTTTCAGGATGCAAAGTCTGTAAGAACTATGTGTGAGAAAGAAAGAAATGACTTTCAGCTCTGCTTTCAAGGAGAAAAAACTCACCACTCATTGGCCCAAGGAGGCAGCCAATATTTCCAGAAGTCTGATGTTAACTGATCTCAAATCTGAACCCTTGTGAATTATAAGGCCAATTTTCCAATCAATTCCGGCTGAAATTTAGAACGCTTGTTGAGATTTAGGGGCTGGTGAGAGGATAGAACTGCAGAATTGCCAGAGATAATTTCTATTGCCATGTTCTGGCACAAAACAAGTCCTTGTGATGATAATAATAATTTTTTTTAAAAAGACACTGGCAAGGTTGCAGAATGAAAGTAAGAGTAATCCAATCTGGATATAAGGAATGCATTCAAGCCCATTTCCAAATCAGTAACAGGCAGTCAGGATTTAATCCTCAATGTATTTTTAACATCTTACAAAAAGCTGTTGCTTTTGGTGTTTTATTTGTTGTCTTTAAAGAGTTGGGGGGGGAATACATGCAACAGCAATGGCAAAATTTTTCCTCCAAACTGGAAATAGGTTAGAGAGGGCTTTCTGATGTCAGTCAGCTAGAAGTTGGTGATTTTGCACTTATTACCACTGTTTAAGATTAGCATTTAGGAAGTAGGACTCACCCAAATGTTAACTCAGTGTAGGGCTATTCAGGGCTATTACCTGGAGGTAAGTACCGACTGAGTGCCTGGAACAGGACTGACCTTTCATTTAGAGTTCTGATGACTTGGGACCCCGCAAGGAGCTATCACTCTCCTGTTTTAGAGGAGGAAGCAGACCCTGAGCAGTTAAGAAATGTATCCAAGAGTCTCTGGTTGATCACTTTGAGATTTGAACTCAGTTCTGTCTGATTTTATAGCTCATACTGTTTCTGGAATCCTCTGTCAACGCTGTAGGATGCCTGTGACCTATTTTCTGTGACCATGAACTTGACCTCCTGTACTATTTGAGGCATCTCCCATGGAGCTCACCTTCCACCTAGTCACAGTGCAGAAATAGAATCATCAGCCAGTGGAATGATAAAGACAGCAGTTGAGTGAGGGAAATTATGTTTAATTTTGAACAATTTGAAATGTAGTGTACGAATAATAGTTTCTTTCCAGGTATAAAACCAGTTTATATATATCCATTGTTAAAATTTTGGAAAATCCAAAATGTCACAAAGATAAAAGTAAAAATTACTCCTCATCCTGCAAATGTGAGAAAACTATGGCTGACGTTCCTTTTTCTTAATTACATAATGGTTAAATGATCAAATTCTGTAGCCAGACAGGCTTTGGTTCAAATCTCAGTTCAAGCAATTATTAGCTGAATGAATTTGCATATATGTATATGGGCTTCCCTGGTGGCTCAGATGGTAAAGAATCTGCCTACAATGTGGAAGACCTGGGTTTGATCCCTGGGTCAGAAAGATACCCTGGAGAAAGTAATGGCTATCCATTCCAGTATTCTTACCTGGATACTGGAGGAGAGGAGACATAGGAGCCTGGTGGGCTACAATCCATGGAATCACAAAGATTAGGACACAACTCAGAGACTAACTCATATAAATATATATATATATATATATGATTCATCTTTTTGTTTATTTCAAATTTTGTTTTAAAATAGCTTATGAATTACATCACTAAAAAAATGAAACAAATAGCCAGCACTTCTATAACATTGACTTTGTGACAAGTACTGTTCTACAGCTTTACAGAATATTTTAATTGTCAGAAAAATCTCTATGAGATTGTCCCCATTTTACGGGAACTGAAGAGGAAACTGAGACAAATAGAGGTAAAGGATTTCCAAAATCCCATAGCAAGAAAGTGTCAGAGCTGGAATTTGAATCCAGGAGTTCTAACTCCGCAGACTGGGTTCTTAACCATTAATCATACTACTTCTGGTATTATTTAGTATTATTATTGTTTCCTTCATAATTTTTTACAAAATTGGAAACATACGGACATATTGTTTTGTTATCTGCTTTCTTCATTTAACAATATGCCTTGAACTTGCTTCCAAGTCATTAAATACTTTTAGAGAACACAATTTTTTGATGTCTGCGTGGTATTCAATTGAATGTCTGAAATGTAATTAACTTAGCCAAATCTCTATTGTCAGGCATTCCAGATGTTTCTAATTTTTCACTGTAATAAACAATGCTGAGATGAACATCATTGTACATGCATTCTCTAGTTATTTCCTTTGGATAAATTCCTAGAAATAGAATTGCACAGTCAAAAGAGTATGACGCGTTTTATGTGGATATCGGTGCTTTTTGTTTGATTTTTGAGAAATTGCAAATCTTTCTGTAGCCACACCACATAGGCATACTCCTGTGACAAGGGAACTATTAAAAGTCACAAAACTAGTTAGGACACACACATTACACATAACTCAATATTTATTGTATATAAAACCAATGGTTCATCAGAGCACAATTCTTGCTAATTCATGGTTGCAAAATGTAATCGCTACTTAACCCTACACACTGGACAACCCTACTCCATATTCTGAGTTCAGTGCAGACATGTACTAATTGCTCAATAAATCACGGTTCCCTTCACACCCTATGAACATGATTGTCTCCAGAATATGGAGTGGGGTTGTCCAGTGTGTAGGGTTAAGTAGCGATTACATTTTGCAACCATGAATTAGCAAGAATTGTGCTCTGATGAACCACATCCATACATGACCACTGGAAAAACCATAGCCTTGACTAGACAGACCTTAGTCGGCAAAGTCATGTCTCTGCTTTTGAATATGCTATCTAAGTTGATCATAACTTTTCTTCCAAGGAGTAAGCGTCTTTTAATTTCATGGCTGCAGTCACCATCTGCAGTGATTTTGGAGCCCCCAAAAATAAAGTCTGACACTGTTTCCACTGTTTCCCCATCTATTTCCCATGAAGTGATGGGACTGGATGCCATGATCTTCGTTTTCTGAATGTTGAGCTTTAAGCCAACTTTTTGACTCTCCTCTTTCACTTTCATCAAGAGGCTCTTTAGCTCCTCTTCACTTTCTGCCATAAGGGTGGTGTCGTCTTCTATTCCTTCATGTTCATTTATTCCCTCCATCCTCCATGCCTGGTCACTGTACAGCCGCCTGGTACTCATCTTCGTACAAGAGATGAGTATAGAAGAGATGAGATGGAGATAGAAGAAAAATTAACTTCCATTCTTCCCTTGGTTAGCTGTTTCCAAGAGGAAAACGACAGAAAATGTAATTCCATTGTGGGATGAATGCAACGATACAAACACAGAGCAGGCACTACAGGGGCACTGAGGTTGGTGCCATTTAGGAAGATGAGAAAAGGCTTCCCAGAAATGGGTTCTCTATACTCAGGGCCACAGGTTCTGCAGGACTTGTGCATGGTTAAGGATGGTCCAGGGAGAGGGAACAGATTTGGTGGGTTTGGGAAGCTATAAAGAATTGAGAAGGATGGGATGTATGTACAATTATGGCTGATTTGTGTTGTATAGCAGAAACCAACACAACATTGTTAAAACAAAAATTAATTGAATTTTAAAAATAGAAAAACAGAAAGAATTGCTAGAACATTGGATAAGGGCCCTAGTGTCAGGACTCTAGTCAGAGGCAGAGGGAAACAGAGGGGGGGATGTTCGCTGAACGAATTCCCATTCATTACAGAAAAAGCTGCATTTGGATAGAGGAGCAGAGATATAAGACCAGCGCTAATGCAGAAAATGGGCTTCCCTGGTGGCTCAGATGCTAAAGAATCTGCCTGCAGTGCAGGAGACCCAGGTTCGATCCCTGGGTCAGAGAGACCCCCTAGGGCATGACAACCCACTCCCAGTATTCTTGCCTGGGAAATTCCATGGACAGAGAAGCCTGGCAGGCCACAGTCCATGGGGTGGCAAAAAGTCGAACATTACAGAGTGACTAACGCACAATGCAGGAAAAAAAAAAAAGTCAAGACCTGGTGTTTAGGGATTTTATTTACAATGTGGCAGTCATGGATCATCTGTTCATTTATTCTCTAATCTGTTCACAAATTGGATATTTATTTAACATCTACTATTTGCCAGAAATTGTTTTAGATGCTGGAAATACAGCAGTGAATAAAAACGAGGTAAAGTTCCTGCCATCAGGAGTCTCACAAACAACGAATAAATATATAAGTAAAGCAGTCCACCTTGGCTAGGAACAAATATAGCACAACAATACATAGAGTAATGTGACAGCAAGGGGCTGAGTAGTCAGTGTAAACTGGGTTGTCAGAGGAGGCTTCTCTGAAGATATGTCACTTGAGATGCAACCAAAAAAAAAAATGAGAAAAATTGGCTGTGCTAAGATAGATTTGGACAAGGGGAACAGCAAGAGTAAGACAACAGCAACCTCAGAAGGCTGCAAACAAAGCTAGTAAAACTGGAAGCTGGGAAATGAAACGGAGAACAGATAGGATGAAGTTGGACCATGTAGAATAAGACCTTGCAGAAAGGAAAGTTACTAGAACTTTATCAATGAAAGAGAGATGCCATTCAAACTAGAGCTTTCTACACACACACACACACACACACACACACACATAC
The DNA here is from genome assembly GCF_014754425.2 of Oryx dammah. NCBI lineage: Eukaryota > Metazoa > Chordata > Mammalia > Artiodactyla > Bovidae > Oryx > Oryx dammah. Next base: position 103,354,088 of record NW_024070185.1, read on the forward strand.
ACACAGTATCATATACATCCCCACCAACCCTCATTCAGTGACTTATATAATTAACATTCCACTTCATGACCATGGGAAAGTCATTTAACATACACACCAGGCATACAGTGGTGAAGAAACAGACACAGTTCTTATCTCCATGGACCCTAGTCTCTCTAATGTTTGGGTTCCTGACCCAAAATAATTCTCAACCTGTAAAGATTATAATGTGTTGAACTCGCAGCAACCCCATGGACTGTAGCCTGCCAGGTTCCCCTGTCCATGGAATTCCTCAGGCAAGAATACTGGAGTGGGTAGCCATTCCCTTCTCCAGGGGGTCTTCCTGACCTAGAGGCTGAACCCAGGTCTTCTGCATTGCAGGAGTCCTTACCATCTGAGCCACCAGAGAAGCCCATCAAATAGGATTACAAGACAGAAACACCTCTCCTGGTACACAAAAAAAGACCAGTAAGCATTGAGCACTTTCCCTTCCGTTATGTAATCATTCATGAACCCAGCGCGAGGTCTCTTTCTAGATTTAGCTAGCGTTATCTTATCAAACCAGTTAAAATTTCAAGAATACACCACCCCCCACCATGAGAGAAGGGATGATCCACATTTTGGTATTCTCATTGCTTCTTTGAAGGGCAAGCCCTTTCAAGGGCCACTAATCCATTCCAAACTCCAGCCATGATAACCTTAATTCCTTTTTCTAAAGAATCAATGACAAAGTTAGAAAAACAGGATGACCAAAGGTCAGCACATCACCAGATGTCTCTGGGCTGATGGCCAAAACAGTGGAACACAGGTATGTTCGGGGTAGAAGGCTGTGACCGATGCCAGATGGAGAATCTTTTCAGCCAAGCAATTTTGTTGACGTGGCATCTACTCACTTCACTCACTGGAACCAGCATTATGCAGGGTCATGCACTATACACGAGCTATCAGGAATGGTTACTTATTACCAGCTCAGTAGGTGACCAGGGGCATGTCATTTCCGAAGGAAGCTGTTTGAAGGCTTTTCCTGCACTTACTTTCCCATGTTCAGAAACTCTTAGAAAAGTGAATGATTGTCAATAGGTTTCAAAATTTCTTTGACTTGAGCAAACTCCAAAGGCATGGGGAAGTTTCTTCAGCCATGCAGGTTCCCAGATCTGAAAGTCTAGTGTCGTCAAACAGTCACTTTCAACCCCTACTAAATGCCAGATGTTGCATGCCAGGAAGTGATTCACAAAAGTGATATGAACTAGAATTGTGTCCTCAAGTCATTTATATTCCAGGGAGCATGGCTTCCCACTGCCTCCAGGCTAACGCTGAAACTCTCAGCACGCCCCAGGAGGCCCTTGGCAGGCTGCCTCTGCTCCACCTTCACACGTCCTCTGGCCAAATAAAGGAGTTCTCTTTCCCTGGACATGCCTCACACTTCACAGTCACTGCAATAATGCCTCTCTTTAAATTTCTCCCAGATGATTCCCCAGGACAATTTGATGCCGTGAAAAGGACACAAATATCAAAGCCAGGTTCAGCCACTCAACTTACTGTGTGTTCTTCTGCAGGTCAGTTTCCCTCTCTGAGCCTCAGTTTCCCTAGCTGTTAAAGGGGTTCAGTTCAGTTCAGTTCAGTCACTCAGTCGTGTCTGACTCTTTGTGACCCCATGAACCACAGCACGCCAGTGGGGAGGTCTATATCACTTCTCCTCTTCCTTCCATCACTGATAAATCCTAGGATTCTAGAGCTAAGCGTAGAATGAACAGGACACCTCAAGAAATGTTAAAGCACGCCTTTTCAGAGCAAGAAAAAAGAAACAGCTTCCTTCGTGGATTCTATCTGCCCAGAATGGTGAAGATGAGGTCCGCTGAGCTAGTTCAGCATGCTATGCATACTGTTTATCAGCTTCCGTTTCCTGGGAGGCCCCTAATAACACTGATGGAGGGCCCACTTAATGTCATTCATCAGCTCTCACATCTTTATACCACTCCTGAGAAGTACGGGTTATTATTTCCATGCTGCATGTGGGTTAATATAGAGGCTCAGGGAGGATCCTTGTCTGAAGTTGTACAGAATCCTTGACTAGGTTAGGGAGTCCAGATGCAGATCAGAGCTCAGCCTCTTTCTGGGCCAAAGCCTCCCCTATCCAGCCCATGTCCTGTCTCTGATCCTCACGTCTGGATCTCCTTGCAGAAGCGGCGGTATTGGGAGACAAGCCTTTGAGACTGAGCGCTGTGCCAACACACGTGTATACTGACTGGCTTCCCCTCCACGGCAGGCAGAGGCGAGCTCTGTATGTGATATAGGGAAACCACAACAAGGCAATCCCTGCAACTATAAAATCAAATTAAATCAGGGATTCTGGCTGGGGCTTTAAACGTCTTAGCCGCTCTGATTTCTCTGGAGAAGCTGGGAGACGGAGCCAACTGCTGGAATGCACTCTCTCCCCAGTAAGAGTGTGTTTTTTTGCCTCAGGTTCTCAATCTGGTTTAAGTTGGCCGTTTGAAGAGGAGAGAACTTTCTGGGCTTGGGGAGAGCTTTCGTCTGCCAGTGTGTTCTGCTCACCATGCTAGGAAATCTGGGATGCTGGTGGGTAAATAAGGGTAAATAAAAAGAAGATGGGCTCCTGTTCACTGAGCATGGGCCGCCCTCCAGTTAACTCCACACCTGTTAATTCCCATAGCAGAGCCATCACAGCAATGCAGGTAGGTAAGGTCCTCATCTCCAATTTAAAGATGAGGGAACCTAGCCTCAGAAAGACAAAGCAACTAGTCCAAGTTTACGCAACTGGTAAAGATGGAGCTGTATTTCAAATTCTGGGACATAGGAACATCTCTTCTTTTAAGCCACATGACAATATCACCTCCACTCCCATCCTGAAGGGAAATTTTAAAAGAACAGTCCAACCTGCCCCATTTGTTGTTGTTCAATCACTCAGTCGTGTCCGACTCTTTGTGACCCCATGGACTGCAGCATGTCAGGCTTCCCTGTCCATCACCAACTCTCAGAGTTTGCTCAAACTCATGTCCACTGAGTCAGTGATGCCATCCAACCATCTCATCCTCTGTCATCCCCTTCTCCTCCTGCCTTCAATCTTTTCCAGCATCAGGGTCTTTTTTAATGAGTCAGGTCTTCGCATCAGATGGCTGAAGTATTGGAGCTTCAGCATCAGTGTTTCCAATGAATATTCAGGACTGATTTCCTTTAGGACTGACTGGTTTGATCTCCTTGCAGTCCAAGGAACTCTCAAGAGTCTCCTCCAACACGCAGTTCAAAAGCATCAATTCTTTGGCACTCAGCCTTCTTTATGGTCCAACTCTCACATTCATACATGACTACTGGAAAAGCCATAGCTTTGACTAGACAGACCTTTGTTGACAAAGTTGATGTCTCTGTTTTCTAAAATGCTATCTATGTTGGTCATGGCTTTTTTTTTTTTTTCAAGGAACAAGTGTCTTTTAATTTCATGGCTACAATCACCATGGTTATTATCTGGTTAGCAATTACAGCTAACCAGAATTTTTTTTTTTTGATGTGTGTAGGGGGGCAACATATATGGGTACTCATGACAAGATTTTACAATGACATTGGCTTTGAAATATATAAAAATCTCAGCACAAATTCTTTGGTAGGAAGAAATGTACAAAGTAGAATTGAAGAGAGGGGAAGAGGAGAAATACAGAGCTATAATGTGTAGTTTATGGGGCTTCCCAGGTGGTGCTAGTGGTAAAGAATCCATCTGCCAATGCAGGAGACTTATGAGACACAGGTTCAATTCCTGGGTCAGGAAGATCCTCTGGAGGAGGGCATGACAACCCACTCCAGTATTTTTCCCGAGAGAATCCCACGGTCTGAGGAGGTTGGCAGACTTCAGTCCATAGTCACACAGAGTCGGACATGACTGAAGTAACTTTGCATGCAGGCACTCACGTATGTGTAGTTTATAATTGATAATAATTGATACCACATAATAATTTAGCTTGTAGATTCTAGAGGAGTCTATCAAGATTGGAATCTCAAAAAATCTTAAGGAAATTATTTACTCTAATTTTTTCTCTTTGTTTAAAGGAAAATAATAATATTGCTACCTAACTAGGTTGTAGTGAAGTTTAAGCTACTATCTATAATGAGCTTATAGGAACTACTTAACAAAGTTAATGACATATATGCCTGATAGTATTATTTTTAACCAGCATGAAGTGAAGTGAAGTCGCTCAGTCGTGCCCAACTCTTTGCGATCCCATGGACAGTAGCCTGCACCAAGCTCCTCGGTCCATGGGATTTTCTAGGCAAGAGTACTGGAATGGTTTGCCGTTTCCTTCTTCAGGGAATCTTCCTGACCCAGGGATCAAACCCAGGTCTCCCGCATTGTAGACAAACACTTTATCATCTGAGCCACCGAGGAAGTCCTGATATATAATTCATATGCCAAGAAATTCACCCATTTAAAGTGTAAAAAAACCCAGTGGTTTCAAGTATTTTCACAGAGTTGTCAAACTAATATTGCAATCAATTTTAGAACATTTTCATCATCCTAAAAAGAAACCCTGGGTTCATCAGCCATCACTGCCTATTTCCCCAAACTCCTTCACCCTGGATGAAGGGTCCCCAACCTCCAGGATCTAATGCCAGATGAGCTGAGGGGGAGCAGATGTAATGTTAATAGAAATAAAGCGCACGAGAAGTACAAGGTGCTTGAGTCATCTGAAAACCACCTGCCTTCCCCCCGGTCCACGGAGAAATTGTCTTCCACCAACCCAATCCCTGGCGCCAAAACGATTGAGAACTGCTCTCCTAGACAACCATTAATTCAGTCTCTATTTCTACGTATTGGCCTGTGCTGGAGATTTCATTACAATTGAATCATACAAGGCATGGTCTTTTATGACTGGCTTCTTTCACTTAGTGTTTTCACAGTTCATCTTGTAGCAGGTATCAGTACTTTATTTCTTTTTATGGCTGAATAATGTTCCATAGATATATGCTATTTTCCGTTTCTCAGCTGAAGGATGAGTCGTTTCCACTTTGTAGCTACTATAAATAATACTGCTGTAAATACTTGTGTACAAGCCTTTTTGTGGTCAGATGTTTTCATCTTTCTCGCATATACAGCCAGAAGGGGAATTGCTGGGTTATTACAGTAACTCTATATTTGACTTCCTGTGGCGCTACTAGACTGCTGTTCAAAGAAGCTGCGCTGTTTTGTACTCTGACCAGCAATCTATGCAGGCTCCAGTTTTCACATCCTTGTCAACACTTGTTATTGTCTACTTATTTTATCCATTTTTGTGAGAGGGAAGTGGTAACTGTGCTTTTGATTTGCATTTCCTTAATGGGTAATGAGATTGAGGAACTTTTCACAGGTTGACTGGCTGTGTGTTTATCTTCTTTGGAGAATTACTTATTCAGATCAATCCCTTGTCCATTTTTCACTTGGGTTATTTGTCCTTTCACTACTGGCTTTTAAGAGCCCCTTATATATTTTAGATATAAATCTCTAATCAGATATATTATTTGCAAATATTTTATCTTACATCATAAGTTACTGAAAGGAAAGGGGTTCATATTCCTTTGGATCATGAGCTTTAGAGTCAGTTCTGGGTTTGAACACCTAAGATCACTGATTCCTAGCTGTTTAACTTTGGATTGGCTACTTAACTTTGCCTCTATAAACTGGGAACACTAATTCTGATGCTTCAGTTTGTGAGATTAAAATAGCTAATACATGTTCAAGAATGACACAGTGCTGAGCATATAGGAGGCATGCAATAACCAGGATTTGTTATTTTGTGTATTAGGCAGTTCATAGCATTATTGTGATAACTGGCTTCTTTTTAAGACAATTGGAATGTATAAAATATTGATTATTTTATTTTATAACCTATATCAGTTGCTTCAGGAGGTTAAGTAACAAGCCCAAGAGACATAGTAATTCCACAACAGATCTAAAGCTCAAACTGCTTTTTTTCAACTTGAAGTTTAATGCTGTATTCAAAGGACTTGGTGAGACACATGATGCCTTTGTGCATAGCCAGAGAATGGAAATTTCTGGGAATTGAAACAGCAATCTACATAGGCAGGTTGCAAGCAAGTAAATTAAAACATCATCAATTAATCAAATATCCTCTGGCTAAAACAGTGTCTTTCACCCCAAATTCCATCTTGAAATGTAAGCTTGCCATTTTCTCATTAGGAAATGTTTATTCCCCTTCATTTAAATCTGAATTGGCCCTTTGATTTGACTTGACCAATGAAATATAGCAGGATAGTATGACACAGTGTAGCTGCTATGAAGTCTAAGTGGTCTGTCAGCCTCTGGCCTCCCTGGTGGCTCAGATGGTAAAGAATCTGCCTGCAGTTCAAGAGACCTGGATTCGATTCCTGGGTTGGGAAGATCCCTGGAGAAGGGAATGGCTACCTACTCCAGTATTCCATGGACAGAGGAGCCTGGCAGCAAAAAGTAGGACACAAATGAGTAACTGATACTTTCATCTTGGACTTCCCTGATGTCTCAAACAGTAAAGAATCTGCCTGCAATACAAGAGACCCAAGTTCAACTTTGGGGTTGGGAAGATCCCTTAGAGATGGAAATGGCTACCCACTCTAGTATTCTTGCCTGGAGAATCCCATGGACAGAGGAGCCTGGCAGGCCCCAGTCAGTGGGGTAGCAAAGAGTCAGACATGACTGATCAACTAACACACACATATACACACTAAGTGGTCACATAGATAGCAACCCACAGGGAGGAGACCCTTGACCCCTGGCTGTTAGCCCCAAACTAGCTTCCAGCCAGCAGCCAGCACCAACTGCCAGCCATGTGAGTGAGGCCGTTTGGCCAACCCAGCCAATGCCGAGTGAAGCAGAGCAATCACTTAACCAAACCAAACCCAGAACTGTAAGCAAATACATTATTTCTGTAACAATCCATTAAATTTTAGGACAAACTATCACATAGTATAATTCAGTACAGTTCAGTTCAGTCGCTCAGTCGTGTCCGACTCTTTGTGACCCCATGAATTGCAGCACGCCAGGCCTCCCTGTCCATCACCATCTCCCAGAGTTCACTCAGACTCATGTCCATCGAGTCCATGATGCCATCCAGCCACCTCATCCTGGGTCATCCCCTTCTCCTCCTGCCCCCAATCCCTCCCAGCATCAGAGTCTTTTCCAATGAGTCAACTTTTTGCATGAGGTGGCCAAAGTAGTGGAGCTTCAGCTTTAGCATCATTCCTTCCAAAGAAATCCCAGGGTTGGTAGACAAAAACCACTTGAGATTCTCAGGTAAGGGGTATCAGAATACTGTTTATATAGTTTGACATAGCTAAAGAAATACATGCATTTTCTACCTTAGTCAACTGTAGGTAAAGTTTTGCTTTACTATATTCCCAGGAATGCCCTTCAAAAGATAAGCATATTCATTTAGCCATGCCTCTTTGTATCCATCCATCCAATAAACATTTAATGAATGTCTACTAATTTTCTGGCATTGGGTTAGACCCTGAGTTTATAGAAATGAATGAATGAGAAAACACAGTTTTCTGCTCTTGTATATGATTAGAGAGGAAACAGACATTGAACAAGCATCTGTAAGCTGACAGGCTGGAAAGAACCAGGTATCAGAAGTGCTTATAAGAGAAAGGACTAGGCTTTTCTGTAGCTCAGGGCTAGCTGTCTTATCAGGGGCCTCTTGCTTGGAGGACTGAGAAGCTGGCTACTTGTACTTCAGTACTAGTGCATCATAAAAACCTCCTCTGCCATATCTCCACACAAATTCGTGGTATAAAACAACAATTTATCATACTCATGAATTCTGTGGGATGGAGCAAAGAGAGGACCAGTTTCAGCTATATATCTATGGCATCCACAGAGCAGAGTCCTAAATCAGGGGTCCCTCGATAGCTGGAGGCTGGAGAAATCTCGGGACACCTCCATCTGCATGTCCTGCATTTGACTTTGGTGTGAGCCAGGATCGCAAATGGGCTGTCAGGCACAGCCTCTCAAATGTGGCCTTTTCACGTGCTGTCTCCACGTGCACCAGTTTGGACTTCCTCACAAATGGCAACCCGCTCCAGTGTTCTTGCCGGAGAATCCCAGGGACGGGGGAGCCTGGTGGTCTGTCGTCTGTGGGGTCACACAGAGTCAGACATGACTGAAGTGACTTAGCAGCAGCATAGCATGGCATCTGGGTGCCAGGAGTAAATACCTCAGAGGAGAGCTAGGTTCAAGCCAGGAAACTTGTCTTCCATGACCCTGCCTCAGGTGCTACAGGTATCGCTGTGTCACGGTGACAAGTCTGCTTAAATTCAAGGGGCCAGCACCTATAGGTCTGCTGCTTTGATCAGAGCAATGGCAAAGTTCCATTGTGAGAGGAATTTGTGGAATGGGAGAAATGATTGCAACCATCTTTGGAAAATACAATCTGCCTGAACACGTATCAGAATCAATGTTCTTTTAATATTTAAAGATGGGGGAAAACATTTATAGTCCTTAACTTTAATAGCTACTCATATGCAGAAGAAACACAAAGGTTGAGAGATCCAGAGTGTGTCAGTAACAAATTCCAGTCTGGGCATTCATGTAGTCCCTTGCTGAGAAAAGGACCAAAGAGCTATATCTCTTCATTCATGAGGACCTGATGGAAAGGTGTCGATTCTTCTAATTGATCACAGATCCTGAAAGAAACCAGCTGCTCAAAATTTTTTTAGAAAGGGGATTCATGAGTAAACATACTTTGAAAAAAATCTCAAAATACATTAGATCAGAGAGGCTAAATGAGTTATCAAGAATATGAATTATTCAATTCATTCATTAAATTTATCTCCAGGAAAATCACCTCAACCTGGGTTAGACGGACTCTCTTCTCTACTGCCCTCTAATCTTGGGATCACCTACCCACCCCCACCCCCCTCATAGTACTTGCTGGATGTATTGTGGTTACCTGCTTATTTATTTACCTTCTTCATTAGACTATGAACTCTCTGAGTCTGGAGACCAGGTCTCACAAACTGCTGAATCCTCAGCATCTAATTATCTCATAGTAACTGAAATCATAGTAATGTGTCCTATCTCTTGCCAACAGCTTTTCCTGGACCAAACTTCTACAACCCGTGACTACTGGAAACCCAGTGAGAACTTTCTCATTAGGACTACTGAAGTCATATTAGAATTCCAAGGGGAAAAAATGACTGATTCTAGGACAGGGGCAGGAAATATGAAAGATGATCCTGGAGCATTTTGTTTTGTTGTTCTTATTGTATTTTTTAGTTGGTGGAAAATTGTTTTACAACATTGTATTGGTTTCTGCCCTGCAACCATACACACACAAACACACACACACACAACAGCACACACACACACACACCATACACACACACACACACACACCATATTCACACACACAACACATACACACACACAACACACACATACACACATATGCAAATACACAACACACACACAATACATACACAACACACACACATACACAGCACATACACATACACAACACACACACATACACAACACACACATACACACACACACAACACACACACACATACACACCACACGCATATACACAACACAGACACACACACACATATACACAACACAGACACACACACACAATACAGACACACACACATACACAACACACAGAACACACACATACACACAACATGCACACATACACAGCACACACACATACACAACACAGACACACACATACACACATACGCAAATACACAACACATACACACACAATACATACACAACACACACATACACACAACACACACACATACACACAACACACACACATATACACAACACACACACATGCACAACACAGACACACACACACATATATAACAACACGCACATATATGCACCCCGTCCCTCCAGGGCCCCCTCCCTCCCCCTGCCCACCCTCTAGGTCATCCCAGAGCGCCAGGCCGGGCTCCCTGTGCTCCCAGCAAGCTCTCACTGATGGTCTGTTTTACCCATGATTGTGTCAGTGCTCCTTTCTCCATTTGTCCCGCCCTCACCTTCTCTGGCTGTGTTCATACATCCATTCTCTACTAGGTTCCTCAGCACCATTTTCCTATACTCTGTGTATATGCATTAATATATGGTGCTTATCTTTCTCTTTCTGACTTACTTCACTCTGTGTAAGAGGCTCTAGGCTCATCTACCTCGCTGCTTCTGACTCAAATTCATTCCCTTTTATGGTTAATATCCCATTGCATATACATACCACATCTCCTTTATCCATTCATCTGCCGTTGGATATCTAGATTGCTTCCATGTCCTGGCTATTGTAAATATTGCTGCAGTGAAATTGGGGTACATGTGTCTCTTAGAATTGTGTTTTTTTCGGGGTATATGCTCAGTCATGGGATTTCTGGGTCATATGGTAGATTTATTCCTAGTTTTTAAGGAATCTCTGTGCTGTTTTCCATTTTGGCTGTATTGCATGAGGGTTCCCTTTTCTCCCCATTCTCTCCAGCGTTTATGGTTTGTACAATCTTTAGAGCATGTTGTAGTGCCAGACAGTAAGGAAGTGTGCAAGAAATAAGCAAACAAATGCTACAATGATGAGAGTATGTCAAAAGGAGCCAATTGAGAGAGACGTGGATGGCCAAACCAAGAACATTCTGAGCAACAAAATAAATCAGGTGGCAATAGATTATAACCCCAAATATAAAATGAATATTCATGAGTCCATACGAATGTTGAATGAATAAATAAATTAGGGAGAAGAGACAAATCCTCCACCGAGAACGATATCAAGTGATTTATGTAGATCACCTCTACCCTCAAGGAAGTTGAACCTGCTTCCCTCTCCTTAAGTGTGGGCTGTACAGAGGGTGTCATTTCCAAAGAGCACAACAGAGAAAGTGGGTAAACAGAGGGTAACTGGACAGCTGAGAAGCATGACAAGCGCTACCTCAGCGGGCCAACCAAGGTCAACACCCTCAGCGAGAAGTTCCGTTGTTAATATCCACCCTTAACACGGGGCTCCTCTTGTGGCTCAGAAGGGAAAGAATCCACCTGCACTGCAGGAGGGCTGGGTTTCATCTCTGGGCTGGGAAGAGCTCCTGAAGAAGGGAATGGCTACACACTCCGATATTCTTGCCTAGAGAATCCCATGGACAGAGGAACCTGGCGGGTTACAGTCTGTGAGGTCACTAAGAGTCAGACGTGTCAGACTCAGACATGACTGCACAGCTAAGCATGTATGCATGCACCCTTGACATGATGGGGCAAACACGGGTCTTCACATCTGTCATTTTTCTCCTTAAAACACACAACCTCAGTCTAATCACACACACACACACACAAAAGCCTATCAGGCAAAGCCCAACTGAGCTCATTCCACAAAATACCTGACCAGTACTCCTCAAAACTGTCAAGCTCATAAAAAACAAGGAAAGTCTGAGAAACTGTCATAGCCAAGAAGAACCTAAAGAGATGTGATACAATATAGCAGCCTGGATGGGATCCTGGAACAGAGGAAAGGACATTAGGTAAGAAGTGAGGAAACTGGAATCAAGTATGGGCTGTCATTAGTAATAGTGTATCAATATTGGTTTATTGATTACAGACATCATACCATCCTAGTATAAGATGTTAACAAAACTTGTGAAAAAAACTTGAGATGCAGTATATGGCAATTCTGTACTATCTCCATAATTTTTCTCAAAGTCTAGACCTGTTCCAAAGTTAAAATTTTTACTTTTAAAAAGTTTCAAGGAAACATGTATAGCTTAAAACCCTGCCTTGCCCAGTTGAAAACAGAACTGATAAAAACCACCAAAACAGCAAATTTAATAAGTAAAGGACTCAATCTTTCAATGCACTTAACACCAGCAGACTTCACATTCTGATTCTCGTCTTGTTCACAGAACGAGTTGCAGCAGGGGCATTTAGAAGGTGGGCAAGAAAAGGGCTGAAAGCTTTTGCCTCAAGGCCTGGTGCAGAAGATCATCTGAAGTCTGGAGCAGAAACACTTTCAATCTATGTAAATATCAGGAAATTAAATTCCATATGTTGTGTGCCAGATGCTTTCAGCTGCCACAGCTGTGTGCAAAACAGTGAGCAGACAGTTTGGATTGTCAAGCAGGAGGAGTGTCATTCTTCACAAAGGAGAAGACTGGCTGCCAGTTGGAGGTCAAGGGGTAATATGTACGAGTGACTTGATTCCAGCAATCTGACAAGTTGAATCACTGGACAGTTGGGAATTCCTTGGGAGGCTTAAAAAGTTGGAAGAACTTGTTAAGGGTGTCATAGTCTTTGGAACCAGAGATTGCCTTTGAAATAGAGTTTATTTTAGAAGCCACATGAAAAAGGCATATGTATGATAGGGCGAGGATGGCAGGGAGGTTCCCATTATGATTAAATATGAATGGTCATTGTAGCAAAAAAAAAAAAAGATCATCAAATATAAAAAAAGACAAAGATAATAAAATGTGGTTGTTACAACTAGAATGATACATGTGGGATAGCTTTTAAGCTTTCAGCAGGTGTCCCAACCCTCTCTAATGCCTGTCCGTTTGGTTTAAATACTTTTTAAATATGAAGATAGCAAAAAGGCTGGGAGTGACTAAGATTTCAGAAATGAGCGGTAGAGCATAAACATTTAGGGATTAGACATAAGTGATGTACAAACGTTCCAGGTCTAGCCATCTGTGAGAGAATGGGAGGAGAGGAGACCTACGGAAAGGCACATGTCCAGGAAGAACTCTCCGATTCAGGAGATCTGGATTCTGCTTTGAGCTCTTTTGCTAGACTTCTTCCCACACTGTCTCTTGGCTGTGAAACACGAAGCAGAGCTGAAGCGTTGGAGTTTAAATCCCTGAATTTGAATTCCCATTCTGTACCTTATTACCTCTTTGATGTTTGAAAAATAACTCCATCTCTCAGTACCTCTGTTTCTTAACCTGTAAAATGGTAGCATGTCTCTCTAGGGTGGTGTAGAGAATTCAGTTAGCTCAATGCCTTTTAAAGACCTTGCATTTCCTGGTGGCTCTAGTGGTAAAGAACCCACCTGCCACTACGAGATGCAAGAGACGTGGGCTGAATCCCTGGGTCGGGAAGACCCCCTGGAGAAGGGCATGGCAACCCATTCCAGCATTCGTGCCTGGAGAATCCCATGCACAGAGATGCCTGTCAGGCTGTAGTCCGTAGGGTCGCAAAGAGTTGGGCAAAACTGAAATGACTGAGCATGCAAAGACTTTACCCCAACCTTTGGTTCTTGCTTAATAAACAGTACCTGTTTTTCTTCCAAGGACTTAAACAGCATTCAGAGTGATCTTGAAAGTCTAGAATGCTAATCTGAAACTAACAGAGAAGGATCTTAAAGGAGTTAGTGTGTGATTGAATTTAATCCAAAATGAATCAGTGGCACAAGGTTGGGATAGTTCTTGGGATTCAGGTATGGATTTGTGGAATGAGACCTGAGTCAAAGTCTCATTTTCAAAGCTCATGCTGTCTGGTTAGTCTTAATAGGGTGTCCAATCATTTATTTAGACAGAACACACCAAAAGCTTTGGCTTTAATTCTGAACATCCCATTTTAAGAGGGATTTTGACAATCTAGAATCCCAAAGTAGGCTGCATAAGATCACAAAAAATTCTCAAAATGTTGTTACATGGCACAGTTGCTAGAGAAGTTTTTGTTGTTTTTTTTTTTTAACCATTGCTGTTTTTCAGTTGCTAAGTCGTGTCCAATTCTTTGCGACCCCAAAGAACCACAGCACGTCAGACTTCCCTGTCCTTCACTGTCTCCTGGAGTTTGCTTGGATTCATGTCCATCGAGTCAGTGATGCGCCATCCAACCATCTCATCCTCTGTCACCCTCTTCTGCTGCCCTCAGTCTTTCCCAACATCAGGGTCTTTTCCAGTGAGTCAGCTCTTCACGTAAGGTGGCCAAATTATTGGAGCGTCAGCATCAGTCCTTCCAGTGAATATTCGGGTTGATCTCGAAGTCCAAGGGACTGTTTAACCATAGAGAACAGACGATTCTCAAGGTACATGATAGCCCCCTCCAAATGTTTGGAAAATACCTGTATAGATAGCCATGGGAACCACTTAGCAGCACTTTGAATGACAGGTTTTGAGTCAGCACAAATTTTCCGTGTATTATTTTCTCTTGTCTTCTGAAATACCCATAGCCTCTTCCTCCATCCTCACTCTCAGCTGGCAGCCTTGTTTGATGTTTCACCAAGAAAATGCAGCCATTCAGATCATGTTCACAAACTCCTCCCCTCACATCCATACCAACCATCTGTATTCTAATCTACTGCAGACTAGATGTTTGCATATTTCTTAGCCACAACTGAGATTTCTACCTCTTGAATAGACCTATCCTCTCTTCTCTCTCTCCCTCTCATTTAGTCAAAAACAGTCTCCCTTCCTTTCTCCTGCATCATCAATCCACTTTATCTTCAGGATCTTTCCTTTGTGCATGTAAAATTGGTATTATTTCTCCCATTAACTCCTTCAGAAGCTGTTTGACCCTATTTTTTATCCCTTTTATGCAAAAACTTGAGTTTCTATTTCCTCTCTTTCCATTCTCCCTTTAATTCACTTCAGTCAGACTCTTATCCACAGGACTTCACCAAACCACCATCCCCAAAGCGATGAGCAATTACTATGTTGCTAATGCCAATATTCCATTCTTGCTTGACTTAGCAGCAGTATTTGATCCTATCTATTTCTCTTTCCTCTTTGAAGCTCTTAATTGTCTACCAGGAAATTCCTCTCACAATCTTCTTCCTTCCTCTCTGATCGATCCTTAGTCTCCTTTAAAGATTCTTCCTAATCTATTCATTTCTAAACATTGAATGTCTAGGACTCAAATCTGGGATGGTGTCTATCTATACATACTCACTGGTTAAGCATTTCCTACTCCAGCCTTTTAAACTGCCATGCCTGTGATAACTCCCACATTTTACCTGCATCATGGTGTTATAGCCCCTAAACCCTAGATTTTTATAACCAACTGTCAACCCAACATCTTCATACAGATGTATTGTATGGTTTTAAAATGTACTGTCCAGAATTGAACTTGTAATATTTTCCCATCATACCTGTACTAAACCTACCCTACCCATAACATCACTTTCTACATTGTACATTATGAATCATGGAAAGGCCATCTTTTTCTTTTCTAAGGCCAAACACATAACCTTATTCTCTCTCTCCCTCTCTCCCTTATCCTCTCCCTCCCTCCCTCCCTTTCTCTCTTTCTCTCCGATCCATCCATCTTTGGCTTTACCTTCTTACCCTTCCGCTGCTCTCTCCTTGGTCCAAATTTCCATATCCTTTGACATGGCTTATTTTAATAGCCCATGATCTGTTTAACCTGTCTCCACTTCTATTCCCTCCAAAATGTTCTCAATGTAGCAGCTGAAGTAGTCTTTTTAAACTTATATCCATGACATCCCTTATTTAGTTTCCTCCAAAAGTGACCTCTCTCATTCAGAGTGAAAGCCAGTGTCCAAAGCATGGCCAGCTGGGCCCCTCATGCTCTGCCCATCTTGTTGTTTCTGTGACCAACTATCCTAATCCTCTTTTTTTTTTCTCTCCACTTCAGTCGCATCTGCCTCCTCAACACATCAAGTGTCCTATCACCTTTGAGACTTTGTGTTTGTTGTGCCATCTGCTCTGAACATTCTTCCTCCAAGTGGTTTCACGACTCGCTTTCTTCCAGGATTAACACAGAGGCATTGTCTAGGTTTGACCCTCTCTGGCCATTTACTTCTCACACCTCCAACAATTCCTGTCCTCCTTTCTTATTTTATTTTGTTCTCCTTAATCTTGTTTGACAGTAACATAGTATTTTGCATGGGTTTTCCCCTAGACTATGAGTGTCAATGATCTTTATTGTTCACTGACCCATTCTCAGCCCAAGAACATCCCCTGACCCATAGTACATATTCAACAAATGCTTAATGAATAAATGATTGGTTGGAAGGATGGATAGATAAGCAGGACTTCTTAGGAAGGTGAAAAGCTCCCTGAATATAAGACTTGTGCGTAGGCTTGGTTATTTCCAACTCCATGATTATATGAATGTTACAACTTAAGTGGTTTGGAGATTTGGATGTAATTCTGTGGTACTGACAATTATAGAGGAAAAAGCAGCATGACATAAGGTTTATACCTTAAATATTCAAGAAATTATACATGGCCTAACTCCATCTTATGGATGAACCACTTGTGTCCCAGAGGTTGCAAATAATCTGTTCTATGTTACATAACTAGTAAGTGGTAGCAGAGAGATCTAATGAAAGTAGCTGTCTCCAATAAACCACACTTAACCCTGGTTTGAAGTCTGGATCTATGCAAAATCTTGTGGGCAATAATCATTCTTCTTTACTTCTGTTACCATAGTTGAAATTTATTTTAAAGAAGACTCACTTTATCTTGATTCTGAGAAAGTTCTTCCTGCATTAGGCACATGTGCTTTTTTACCTATGTAAATTATTTTTTAAAATATTCTTTTACAGCAGCATTTCTTGAGAAAGAAAAACAACATGGGTCCAAGAGAGTGTCATTCTTCCAGTTATTTATGAAAGCAAGTAGAGCATTTGGAAAGCATTCTGCCTTGCTGTCCTCAGCTAAGACCTGAGAACGAGGCCTCATGCTGTTCCTTTTGCCGAGGGTTGTACATTTGATCCCAGGAAGGTGAGGTAATGAGGCCCAAGGAGGTGATGACTCAGCAGCTGAACCACAAACAGACCCTTAAAAACTCCTGAATTGGAGACCAGAGTACCCACTTTCTTCTGTGGTGACAAGGGAGTGACCTGGGCTTTGCCTTATAAACCCCTCGTCCCCTGGGGCCTTATGGACACTGCACACAGCAGAGGTCTTTGGGTAGCTGAACCTGAGAACACCAAGAAGGACAGTTCAGTCTTCAGGGGATGGCTCTTCCCCTTAGGTACAAAACACATTTGCCATAACTTTGAAGTGGAAAGAAAAACCACATCGTCAGCTCCCAAGGGAAATCCATGTTCAGCATCACCAAGGGTCATATCCTGGGTGTTACCCCTTAAGTCTTTTTCGGATTCAACCCAGCCACCTGGCCTCAACTCCAGCCTGCACTTCTCTCTGGCAACATTACTGGTGAAGCTGGCTTGAACTTCTAGTGATAATGTAAAACCCACACCTCCACTCTGCCACCCATGCAGAGAGACTGAGTGGCCTCATCTTGCCCTGCTCTGCTTCCTTTCTTGTTTTCAACCCACATGGAAAACTCTCTCTTCAAAAGGGGAAAATCATGGGCTCCTGACATCATTACCAAGAGCGTGTGGATCAGAGGGTACGGGTTGTGATACATTTGCTTACAGAAGGTTGGCAGGAATGAGGGGCGTGTTATGTGAATCACTCAACACAAGGTGAAAATATTGGTGGAAAAATCCAGCCACCTGATGACTCTGAAATTTATTTAAATATAGTATCCATGACCCATGTTTCCAGGGAATTTAAAACAGTGGTTTCCATTGACCACACAATCCAAATTCCAAAGAATCACATACTTAAGTTTCTTTTATGGACTTGACACCAGAGGAGGAGGAGAAAGGAGAAAAAAGGGATCAAAATAGTTCACAGTGATATGTAAATAGCTTAGCCATGCGCTCTGTGTGTGTGTGGTGTGTCTGTCTGTCTGTCTGTGTGTGTGTTTGCTTAAGCTTGTTGGCCTAAAGGAGAATACAAAGTATTTGGGGCCTGCCAAGGTATATGGTTTCTTTTACATTACTCTATCATATTAGGAAATCTTTCAGCCTCCCTCGGCATCCAAGACACAAAGAACTCAAGACACACATTTGCCAACAAAAACTACCACTTCCAGTCTCACTCCTGTGGGGCCCAGCTCAACACCACTTGTCAAAGTAGCTTCCTGCAAAACCATTGTTCACCAAATGCCCTTTGTCTCTTTAACACACCGGCCTCACAGTTTTAGAAGCTAGCATTTTCTAATTGAGGACTTTCTGTTCATGCTGCAGGAGAAAAGGGCAATACAACAAAGTAGGTTTCCTAAACAATTCTGAACTTTCAGAGTGTAGTGGTCACAAAATCTGGGATGCTCCAGTGATTTTGTGCAACTTTGGAATCTTACAGAAACCTCTCTTGGCCCTCCTCCAGTTTTCTCTCCGTTTTGTGGGTGTGGTTGATCTGTTAGGACACATGTTCCCAATTTCCTCTTCTCCCCCTTCTTTGACGAACATCCTTACACTATTTACCTTTGGTATTCACCCCTTGTACGCCATATTGGATCTATGAGACCTTTGATTCTATGGGTTCAACTTCTCAGAATGCATTTCTGTTTTCAGTCAGACTCTATACTGCCAACTGTGCCTGGCATTTGAAGAACAATTGAGGTGGGGAAGGTACAAGTGATCTCTCAGAAGAAAAATTCGTACTACCCTGATCTACCACTCTCCATTTGACACCTTTCTTCTGCTCTGTCCACATTTTTCTAGGAAAGTTGATTCCTGATATCCTAAAAAGTATCGTAAATAGCCTTTCCTATAAAGTGGGCTTCCCTCATGGCTCAGACAGTAAGGGCATGGCGACCCACTCCAGTATTCTTGCTTGAAGAATTCCATGGACAGAGGAGCCTGGTGGGCTACAGTCCGTGGTGTCGCAAAGAGTCAGACACGACTGAACGACTGACACTTTCACTTCCCTAGAAGATAAATTAACTATACATAAAGCTTTATTCATTTATTCATTCAGTGCCTATTATGAGTTAATTATTTTTTTCCTCCTGGATGGTCCTTCTGCCTTGAACAATTTTATCTCTCAAACTTTCTGCATTTAATAAGTATAAACCATCCCTCCCACCCTGAAGATGGTGCATATTGCTAATGAATCAAAATGAGGCTGGTCTCTTCAGTTCAGTTCAGTTGCTCAGTCATGTCAGATTCTTTGCGACCCCATGAACCACAGCACGCCAGGCCTCCCTGTCCATCACCAACTCCCACAGTTTACCCAAACTCATGTCCATTGAGTCGATGATGCCATCCAACCATCTCATCCTCTGTCATCCTCTTCTCCTCCTGCCCTCAATTTTTCCCAGCATCAGGGTCTTTTCAAATGAGTCAACTCTTCACATCAGGTGGCCAAAGTATTGGAGTTTCAGCTTCAGCATCAGTCCCTCCAATGAAAACCCAGGACTGATCTGCTTTAGGATGGACTGGTTGGGTCTCCTTGCAGTTCAGGGGACTCTCAAGAGCCTTCTCTCAGACCACAGTTCAAAAGCATTAATTCTTTGGCGCTCAGCTTTCTTTATAGTCCAACTTTCACATCCATACATGACTCCTGGAAATACCATAGCCTTGACTAGGCGGACCTTTGTTGGCAAAGTAATGTCTCTGCTTTTCAATATGCTGTCTAGGTTGGTCATAACTTTCCTTCCAAGGAGTAAGAGTCTTTTAATTTCATGGCTGCAGTCACCATCTGCAGTGATTTTGGAACCCAGAAAAATAAAGTCAGCCACTGTTTCTACTATTTCCCCATCTATTTGCCATGAAGTAATGGGACTAGATGCCATGATCTTAGTTTTCTGAATGTTGAGCTTTAAGCCAACTTTTTCACTCTCTTCTTTCACTTTCATCAAGAGGCTTTTTAGTTCTTCTCCACTTTCTGCCGTAAGGGTGGTGTCGTCTGCATATCTGAGGTTATTGATATTTCTCCCAGCAATCTTGATTCCAGCTTGTGCTTCCTCCAGCCCCAGCATTTCTCATGATGTACTCTGCATATAAGTTAAGTAAGCAGAGTGACAATATACAGCCTTGACATACTCCTTTTCCTATTTGGAACCAGTCTGTTGTTCCATGTCCAGTTCTAACTGTTGCTTCCTGACCTGCATACAGGTTTCTTAAGAGGCAGGTCAGGTGGTCTGGTATTCCCATCTCTTTCAGAATTTTCCACAGTTTATTGTCATCCATACAGTCAAAGGCTTTGGCATAGTCAGTAAAGCAGAAGTAGATGTTTCCCTGAAGCTCTCCTGCTTTTCCATGACCCAGAGGGTGCTGGCGATTAACACATAGTAGGTGCACAATAAACCATGGTGTCCTACACTGTGTGATGCTCTCTCCTTCATAAAATACCTCTGAAGGCTTCACCCTTGCACAGCATTTCTGCTTTTATATGTGGCTAGTAGCTATAAAGTTTGCCATCTTGCTTATTAAATTTAACTAACACCCCCCTAGAGATGCATAATCAAGTGATTTTGGCATGTGAAATAAAATACAGCAAATGTTATTGCTATGATTATTCAGCTGCCAGAATATTTTACAGTAGTACTCAGATGATGGGTTACATAGGAAACTAGGGTAAATAAAATGGGTTTTTGCAAACTTGTAAATGGTTCATTTAACCTTATTCTTTAGGGAGAGAGAAGAAAGACTTTACCTACCCCCCTTTGGAAAGAATGAATGTTAAAATTTTACACTAGGCAACTCAGGAAGTTTTGTTTATATGTATATATATTAAAGTTCTCAGCCTCTGGACACATTTACAGACATCAGAAAAAATAAAAATACTGGAATATTTTTATTGTCTTTTACAAATCTTACCCCTACTAGAATGTTAGCTTTGGAAAGATAACTATTGTATGTATATTCTTCAATGTACTAACACTAGCAAACTGAACAGAACTTGACCCTGAATAATTAAATAAAATAATTCTTGTTAAATATGCTGATGTTCTTATGCCAAGTAGGTACTTTAATAAAGCAGTCTTCATTCTAAAAATGTTTTACATGGAATGGGGGGTTGAAATGGGAGGAAAGGACACATGGGTATGAGGCTTTCAGCATCTTGTAGAAAAAGACCCAAAAAAATTGAAAAGCAAAGTAAAAACTGAATCCCCCAATAGGAGCTCATATTTAACCTATGAAATAGTTGTCAGCTTTCTAACATGAGTATACAGATAGAATTGCTGACATGAAAGAATGCTAAAAATACACTTTGATTGAGGAAAAGTATTTACATAATGCCATAACACGTTTGTATCTTGAGATGGTGGAAGGTGGATAGTTTTATTCCTTTCCTTTCATTATTCCGTGTAAACTTTATATTTAAAAAAAATCTTTTTACATGTTATTGATTACAGAAGTCTTTTCCCTCAGGAGAAGAATTCTCTATCTTTTTTTAAAGTGAAGTCACTCAGTCGTGTCCAACTCTTTGCGACCCCATGGACTGTAGCCTACCAGGCTCCTCGGTCCGTGGAATTTTCCAGGCAAGAGTACTGGAGTGGGTTGCCATTTCCTTCTCCAGGGGATCTTCCCAACCCAGGGATCAAACCCGGGTCTCCTGCATTACAGGCAGACGCTTTACCATCTGAGCCACCAGGGAAGACCCTCTATCTTTTTAGTTTGTTATAAATGTAGTTTTTGCTGTTGGCATTGTCCCACACCAATTACTTCCAAAATGTTTTATTGACAAATACTGTGTTTGACTATCTTACTTGGGCAAGATCTTAGCAAAGACTTCTGAATGTTTTTGTATTAATGATTAGTTATTAGCAATTAGTAATAGAAATTAGGTATTAGTAATCAGTTACATTGAATTTATTTAATATATGTTATTCTCTTTGGAAAACTCAGTTTGAACACAGGTTAGGAAATGACCTTAAATTTCTGTCTAAAAAAATTCTCTAACTCTTGCTGTCTTCCCACCACAAACCACCCCCATTCTTTAGAATGCTTCTTTAAACAAAAGAGGAAATTAGCTATTCTTTGGCAGAAAAAAAAAACTATCAGAAGATAAAGAAAAATAAATATAGGCAATATTTTTGGTAGCAGAAATAAAATGTACCCTTTATTTATTTTACCTTTTTTATGGTAATATAGTTTATTTATATATGTTTCAGGTGTACAACATACTGATTAGACGTTTTTATAGATTGCATCCATTATAAAGTCATTATAAAATATTGGCTATATGCCCTGTGCTATACATTATATCTTTGTATCTTCTTTGTTTCATACCTAGTAGTTTATATCTCTTGATCCCTTTGCTGTTAATGATGCTAATAAAAAGTCAATTCTGCGTTGAATGTGGGGACTGTGAGGGTGCACGTCTCATCATCTTTGTGTTGGTGTACTCTTGCACGCCCCGTCCTCCCCCGAAACCACCATTCTACTGTTTCTTTGATTTGCCTGTTTTAGATATCTCATAAGTGAAGATGTTTGTCCTTCTGTGACTGGCCTGTTTCATTCACCATAAGGGTTCCAGGTTCATTCATGATTGTCACATGTGGCAGGATTTTCTTAGCACTGAATGATATCACATTGCACACATAAGCCACATTTTCTTTATCCATCCATCAAAGGACATGGACTGGCTATTTTGGATAAAGCTGCAATGACTCTGAGAGTAGATACCTCTTTGATATCCTGATTTCAGTTCTTCTGGCTATATGCCCATCAATGGTAATTGTATGCTAATTCTATTTTTAATGTTTTGAGGAATTGCTGTACTATTTTTTATTGAAGCTACACCATTTTACATTCCCACCAGCCAACAGTGTGCCAGGATTTCAGTTTCTCCATATCCTTGTTGACACTTGTTACCTTTTGTTTTTGTTTTGATATTATCTGTCTTAACACAAGTGAAGTGATATTTCATTGTGGTTTTTATTTGCATTTTCCTCATCATTAGTGATATTGAGCATCTTTTCACATACTCATTGGTGATTTGCATGTCTGCTTTAGAGAAATATCTATTCAACTCCTTGGCCCATTAAAAAAATTTTTTTCTATTGAGTTGTTGAAATTTATTATATATTTTGAATATTAACCCCTTATCACAGATATGATTAGCAAATATTTTCTCCCACTTCATAGCTTGTGTTTTTACTGTGTTGGTTCCTCCTATGCAGAAGCTTTTTAGTTTGATACAATCTCACTTGTCTATTTTGCTTTTGATGCTTGCGCCTTTGGTGTCATCTCCAAGAAATCATTACCTGGACTAATGTTATGAAATTCCGCTTCCCATGTTTCCCTCTAGGATATTCATGCTGTTAAAGTGAAGTCGTTCAGTCGTGTCCGACTCTTTGCGGCCCCACGGACTGTAGCCTACCAGGCTCCTCTGTCCATGGGATTTTCCAGGCAAGAACACTGGAGTGGGTTGCCATTTCCTTCTCCAGGGGATCTTCATGTTGTTAGCAAGTGTTAAGTGAATCATTTGATCCCAGTTCTGTCTTTGGATCATTGATGAGCAGCTGCTGCTGCTGCTGCTAAGTCACTTCAGTCATGTCCGACTCTGTGTGACCCCATAGACGGCAGCCCACCAGGCTCCCCTGTCCCTGGGATTCTCCAGGCAAGGACACTGGAGTGGGTTGCCATGAGCAGCAAGAGAGTTAAACCCGGTAGGCCTCCATTTGCACACCTAGGAAATGGGAAATGCTATCTGACACACAATTCTCAGGGTTGTAGATAGGATTTAATGAGATGCTGTCTGAAAAACTGCACTGTAAGCTGTGAGACATTACCACAGCAGTGAGACAGTGTGCCCACATAAAACTAAGCTGTTAGCTTTGTTGAAAGAAACACAGCTTGATCTGAGGATGCTGTTAATTGTGTTAATGGGGATATCATTTCTGACAGTTTTGGGTAGCAAATTAAATCAGTCACTAGCCTCAAGGAGTCCCTCGCCCACAGCCACACTCCATCACCCCACTCGGTTTTCATGCCCACACTTCTCACTGCTTGACTCTTCTTGTCTGTTCTTTTGCTGAGTCTCTTCCCCTGCATTATAACGTGGCTGCCACGTGACTGGTGACCCTGTCTATCATATTCAGTAACATATCCTCGGTGCCTGAAATAGCCATGGTCATAGACACCTCATGTGTGATTACGGAATAAATAAACAGATACATGAATAAACAGACTTGAATTTTCTGAGCACTAAGAGAACTTGAACAAAAACATGTTTATTTCTATTTTCCAGTTAAGATTTAGGGTGAGTAATTGGCACAAGTGGTTATAAAACAAATCCTGCGTTTCCTTATTTGTCCTTCCACCTACTTCTGCTTCTACCCAGGTATGTATTAAACTGGAAGATGGAATCTTCTGGAATTTAAGAAGATGACAGGTAGAAATCTGCATGTGAACAGGCCCTGCTGGGACCAGATTTTTATTTTTCAATGGCTCTTGAGAGCCAGCACAGTTCCCTCTCCATTTGTAGTCCTTTGCTGGGTTCCTGAGCCATGGGGGGGCAGGAATGTAAAGCTCCCCATCACTGGCTTGAAGGAGTTCAGAGTCCAACCAGGCAGACAATCAGGGAGGAGATAATTGTAACAATAAGGCAAAAACATGGCACTGAGGAGCAATAGTGAAGGAGCAGGAGAAATCCAAGAAAGCTTCCCAGTGGAGGTGACCTCTGAAAATAGAGACTGTGTGAGCAAAGGCACAGAAGCTTGAAGCAGCATCATGAGTTACAACATTCAAGGCAGGGAGACAGAGGCACAGGTGGCATGTGGTGAGACAGAGAAAGGGGATGGGTTTCTCACGGCTATGCTGGCCGTTTTGAAACTTTCTGCCAACTTCCGCTGCCTTGGTCTGGCTCTAGGATTTCTGAGACACCTAAATCTATCGGCTCTAATCAGTCCTACCCATCCTCCTATCTTTTTTCATGTAGAACTCACTACACAACCACAGACTCTCCTTACGCAATTCTCAGGTCAGCCCTCCTACACCATTAATGAGGACACTCTTTGTTCCCAGGGAAAGAAAACCACCTTGAATTAGTTTATGCCAAAGGAAGGTGATGTTTGTTTGCTTGTTTTTGTCTGACGTAACTGAGAAGGACAAGAGTTGAACTGGAAAAACTAGAATGGTTTCTCCATGAAGCCACTAGCAGCTTTCAGGATCAAATTTTTCCAAGAAAAGAGAGAGTTTTTCCCTCCTGGTTTCAGCTGGAAAACAAAGATCACAGTCAAGAACCCTTGTTGGCTCAGTGTCAGCCAGTCTTCGGGCTGAGCGGTGCTTGCTCTGGAGTGCACGTTACTGAGAGGAGAAAAGGTGGGAGCTGGGAGGAAGGATGAATGCCTGGGTGATGGCTGGGAGGGGCGATGTGGAGGAGAACAGTGTAGACGTGGATCCTACGATGACTGTTAGCGGCCGCGCCACATGCTCAGTGGCGTCACTCTTTGTGACCCCATAGACTGTAGCCTGTCAGATTCCTCTGTCCATAGAATTTTCTAGGCAAGAATACTGGACTGGGTTGCCATTTCCTACTCCAGAGGATCTTCCCAACCCTGGGATCGAACCCACATCTCCTGTGTCTCCTGCAACAGCAGGTGGGTTCTTTAGCTCCTGAGCCATCGAGGAATCCTGTCATGGGCTGTGAAGCCATCCAGATTTGTCTCACTGCATCATCCCTTCCTTTTAATTTGTTGTTCAGTCCTAAGTCATGTCCAACTCTTTGCAACCCCAGGAACTGCAGCACATCAGGCTTCCCTGTCCTTCACCACCTCCCAGAGCTTCCTCAAACTCATGTCCATTGTGTCAGTGATGCCATCTATCCATCTTGCCCTCTGCTGTCTCCTTCTCCTCCTGCCTGCAATCTTTCCTAGCATCAGGGGCTTTTCCAGTGAGTCGACTTTTCACATCAGGCACCTTTGAATACCATGGTTTCTCATGCAATGCCTATTGCTAAGTACCAGAATCCTTCTTGAAGCACAATTATAATGAGAATGAAGGCTGACTATGTAACTCACATGAAATAAGAGAAGACACCAGACTGGATGAGGGAGCTGAAGGGAGCATTAGTTGGAGGCAAAGATGGATGAGGGAAGCAAGGAAGACACCATCACAAAAACAGGACCGTCAGATCCCCTTCATGGAAGGAGGACTAGATCTGCATTCCTCAGGGGGATGCTGAGAACGTCCATGTGGGACCAGAAGATTTCTAATGTCCCTGCAGGGCAGACTACTCAGTGAGGCTGAGTAGTCTTTCTCTGCAGCTGCAAGCAAGCACAGCTGGGCAGTCTTTCACCAAGTGTAGGATATTCAGTGGTTCCAATGGTACCCGCTGTCCCCACACACCTACATGGCAAGTAATGAAAGTCAGAGATGCCTTCTCCAGAGGGCAACATAAGGTCGTCCTGGCCCAAGCTTGAGTTCAGACCAGGTTTTTGGAGTCAGGTGGGTGTGTGCAGATATTTTTAAGCTACAAGACTCAGTGCCACTAAAAGAGCCAAACAGCTGAGCCTTTCTTCCAGGCTTCTGAAGACACACGTCAGTGTGCAGGTTTGAGTGAGGAGTATGTTCCCTTGGCGCTCCGCCCAGGCCCCTCTACGTTTCTGCCAGAGGTGGGGGTGAGTGGGAGGACACAGCTCATTGTGGCCAACCTCAGCTCCCCGGCATGTCTGGCTCCAGCAACCACCAAAGGTTAAAATAATTTTAATAAAGTCTTAATGAACAGCTCAAAGCCTCAGAGTTATTCCTAGGTCAGTGGAGTTGAAGTCAGAGTTCTGAGATCAGTCCATTTTGTTAGAACCATTTTACAGTCATTGGTTCATGTCAACTGCTCACCCATTAAACATTGGAAGGGCATTAACATTTCTATTTATAGTAAGGATAAGAGTTTTGTGCTAAGCACTTTGCAGGCATGATCTCATTTAGTTCTCAAAACAATGCTGGAAGAGCACTCTTAGGATTATCCCTGTTTTACGGATAAGTACACTGAGGCTTAGCAAAGTTAAGTAACTTTCCACGGGGACTGGAAAGTAAATGGCAGTGAGTGGACTCAAAGCCAAGTCTATCCAGCCAAGAGCAAGCTCGTGTGCTTTGTATGCTCACTTGGTCTTTGCTATGTCATATGTAGTCCTTGGGCTTCCCAGGTGGCTCAGGGGTAAAGAATCTGTCTGCCAGCGCAGGAGATACAGGAGGCGTGGGTTTGAGCCTTGGGTTGGGAAGATGCTCTGGAGAGGGAAACGGCAACCCACTCCAGTGTTCTTTGCTGGAAAATCCCAAGGACAGAGGAGCCTGATGGGCTATAGTCCGTGGGGTCACAAAGAGCTGGACATGACTGAGCAGCTAACACATCCACAGATGGGGTCCTTACCTGTGTGTCAGGCCTCATATTAATTATAGGGCTACAGAGATCAATACAATCATATTTCTGTCCTCAAATTGCTCGTAGCCTAACAGAATAGATTTTAAAAATCAATCATTATATTACAGTAGCATGTTAAAAATAAATAAACAAAATGTCTTAAGGCAACCCTAGAGAGTCTGTCAGAATGCCCCGGGAAGGCAGTTAACCCATTCTAGATCATTAGAGATTTCCTGGTCGGGGTGCTTCTAAGCCAGGTTCTGAAGGATGAGTCAGGCTTGGTCATTTGAACAAAGCAAGGATGGAGCAATCAAGTCATAAGAAACCAAGAGTTTGGCGTATTTAGGGAGCTTCCAAGGAGTGCAGTGAAGCTTGCATTTACATTAAGCACACAGAGCCGGTGAAGGAGTTTATTTGGGGAGAACTCAGAGCTGCATTAGAGAAGACAGTGGAGTACTGTACTCCAGTACAGTACTCTTGCCTGGAAAATCCCATGGATGGAGGAGCCTGGTAGGCTGCAGTCCATGGGGTCGCTAAGAGTCGGGCACGACTGAGCGACTTCTCTTTCACTTTTCCCTTTCATGCACTGGAGAAGGAAATGGCAACCCACTCCAGTGTTCTTGCCTGGAGAATCCCAGGGACAGAGGAGCCTAGTGGGCTGCTGTCTATGGGGTTGCACAGAGTCGGACACGACTGAAGCGACTTAGCAGCAGCAGCAGAGCTGCGTACAGGGAAGCTCACACTGGCAGCACCTTGGCCCAAGGCTGCAGTAGCAAGCCCAGAGCGGGGACTCCGTTAAATGCCGGCCAGCCACGCATCCTGTATCTCCTTTGGCATCGGTGGGTGCACTGCCTGTGTGAACACTGATGCACGTGGCCAGCGCCTTGATCAAAACCCACCTGTTTTCCATCTGCTCGTTTTCACCTTCGAGGGTCCAGCTAGTCTCCTGTAGGTCCCTACAAAGTTATTCAGGCACGGAAATTGAAAAAAAAAAATCCTGAAGTTTGGTTTTTTGTGGTTACAGCTGATTAAAACCACATTTGACAGAGTGTAAGGAGGAAAATGCCCTGGTATTTGAAGGCAGCGTGTCAGAGGAGGTGAACGATTAGGTGCCTTCATCTGTACTATGATATCCTGTGCTGATCCAGGAATTGGCCTGCTGGAATTCTTCTCGAGACTGGGAATGTGCAGAAAGATCCTCGAGTCCTGGGACATCTCCCTTCAAAGCTCCTCGGATGGTACAGTTAAGCTGCCTGGCCCATGAGCCCATGGCTTTCCTCTACAATCCTGTGATTGTGGCAATGTTTCACATCCTGCTTTGCCTCCATTAGGGGAAGAAATACAGTAAATCACCCTCCGGAGGAAGAAGAGCTGGTATGATTTATCTATCAAAAAAAGAAAGTTAAAGGAACTGTGTAGTGCACAGTTGGATAAAGAATTAAGAAAAACAACAGGAAGGTTTGCAGGTTTGGGGAGCCACTTTTGGGAGATGTTAGAGGAAGGTGGTACAGATGACTGGAGACAGAATTCAGAGGAAAAAAGAGACATAAATAGGTGTTGCCTCTCTCCAGATGAGAAGTTGTGTGTACACTGATGCACTTAGTGTTCACAGTAATATTGGGAGGTGAGTATTATTAGCTGCCTTTATGGTGGCACTAGAGGTAAAGAATCCACCTGCCAAAGCAAGAGGCACAGGCAGTGCAGGTGTGACCCTGTGTCAAGAAGAACCTCTGAAGTAGGAAGTAGCAACCCATCCCAGTATTCTTGCCTGGAGTGTTCTGGGACAGAGGAGCCTGGTGGGCTTCAGTTCATGCAGCCGCAAAGAGCTGCACACAACTGAGCAACTGAGAACACACAGAGAGGACACTGGCGCTCAGAGCAGTGGAATTACTAACACAAAAGCAAGCGACACTTAGAACTGGACGTGGAGCAACAGACTGGCTCCAGATAGGGAAAGGCGCACGTCAAGGCTGTACAGTGTCACCCTGCTTATTTAACTTATATGCAGAGTACAGCATGAGAAACGCTGGGCTGAAAGAGACACAAGCTGGAATCAAGATTGCCGGGAGAAATATCAAGAACCTCAGATATGCAGACGACACCACCCTTATGGCAGAAAGTGGAGAAGAACTAAGCCTCTTGATGAAAGTGAAAGAGGAGAGTGAAAAAGTTGGCTTCAAGCTCAACATTCAGAAAACTAAGATCATGGCCTCTGGTCCCATCACTTCATGCCAAATAGATAGGGAAACGGTGGAAACACTGGCTGACTTTATTTTTTGGGCTCCAAAATCACTGCAGATGGTGATTGCAGCCATGAAATTAAAAGAAGCTTACTCCTTGGAAGGAAAGTTATGACCAACTTAGACAGCATATTATAAAGCAGAGATATTACTTTGTCAACAAAGGTCCGTCTAGTCAAGGCTATGGTTTTTCCAGTGGTCATATATGGATGTGAGAGTTGGACTATAAAGAAAGCTGAGTGCCGAAGAATTGATGCTTTTGAACTGTGCTGTTGGAGAAGACTCTTGAGAGTCCCTTGGACTGCAAGGAGATCCAACCAGTCCATCCTAAAGGAGATCAGTCCTGGGTGTTCATTGGTAGGACTGATGTTGAAGCTGAAACTCCAATACTTTGGCCGCTTGATGCAAAGAGCTGACTCGTTTGAAAAGACCCTGATGCTGGGAAAGAGTGAGGGCAGGAGGAGAAGGGGATGACAGAGGATGAGACGGTTGGATGGCATCATTGACTCAATGGACATGAGTTTGGGTGAACTCCAGGAGTTGGTGATGGACAGGGAGGCACAGTGTGTTGCAGTTCATGGGGTCGCAAAGAGTCAGACACGACTGTGTGACTGAACTGAACTGAACTGAACACAGTTAGCAAACTACGCAGGTGAGTTTTTTTTTTAACTCAAGTCTGTTAGACTACCAACCCCTTGTTCATGAGTTTACTACATAAGAAGGGAATCTGTATTTTTTTATAGAAATATAGTGGATTTGTGATACTATGTTAGTTTCAAGTATACAACCAAGTGATTTGGCTAAATGCATGTGTATAAATCTATATTAGCTTTTCAATTATTTTCCTTTATAGTTTATTATAAGATATTGAATATAGTTTCTTATGTTATACACTAAAACCTTGCTGTTTACTTTATATATAGTAGCACATTAGTTAATCTGCTGTTCCCAATTTATCCCTCCCCCACCTTCCCCTTTGGTAACTGTAAGTTTATTTTCTATGTATGTGAGTCTGTTTCTGGTTTGTAAATTCATTTGTACTAGTTGTTGGATATCACATATAAGTGACATCATACAATATTTGTCTCTTTCTGACTTAGGAGTTGGTGATGGACAGGGAGGCATGGTGTGCTGCAGTTCATGGGGTCACAAAGAGTGGGACACGACTGAGTGACTGAATGGAACTGAACCTCACTTAATATGATAATGCTAAGTGATAATCTCTAGGTCCATCCATGAGCCAAACAGCACTATTTCATTCCTTTCTATGGCGAGTATTATTCCATTGTGTACATGGACCACTTCTTATTTATCCATTCATCTGTTGATGGTTGCTCAGGTTGCTTCCATGTCGTGAGTATTATAAATAGTGGCACTATGAATATCGGGTTGCATGCACCATTTAGAATTAGAACTTTCATCTTTTCTGGATTTATGCCCAGGAGTAGGATTGTTGGGTCATATGGTAAATCTGTTTTTAGCTTTTTAAGGAATCTTCATAGTTTTCCAGACTTGCTGTACCAGTTTACTTTCCCACTGGCAGTGCAGGAGAGTTCTCTTTTTTCCATTCTCTCTCCAGTATTTATCACATGTATGCTTTTTGATGGTGGCCATTCTGACCAGTAGGAAGTGACACTTCATTGTAGTTTTTATTTTCATTTCTCTAATAATTAGTGATATTGAGCATCTTTTCATGTGCCTGTTGACCATCTATATGTCTTCTCTGGAGAAATGTCTATTTATGTTTTCTACTTTTTGATTAGGTTGTTTGGCTTTTTTGTTTCTGAGTTTTATGAGCTGCTTGTATATTTTGGAAATTAAACCTTTATCATTCACATCATTTGCAAATATTTTCTCCTACTCTGCAGGTTGTCTTTTCATTTTTTTTATGATTGCCTTTGCTGTGAAGGACTTCCCTGATAGCTCAGTTGGTAAAAAAAATCCACCTGCAATGCAGGAGATCCCAGTTTGATTCCTGGGTTGGGAATATTCACTGGAGAAGAGATGGGCTACCCACTCCCGTATTCTTGGGCTTTCCTTGTGGCTCAGCTGGTAAAGAATCCACCTGCAGTGTGGGAGACCTGGGTTCAATCCCTGGGTTGTGAAGATTCACTGGAGAAGGGAAAGGCTACCCACTCCAGTACCCTGGCCTGAAGAATTCCATGGACTGTATAGTCCATGGTGTTGCAAAGAGTTGGACACAACTGAGAAACTTTCACTCACTTGATGTGAAAAACCTTTTAAGTTTAATTAGATCCCATTTGCTAATTATTGTTTCCATTTCCATTACTCTAGAAGATAGATCCAAAAAAAGTATCCTGCAATTTATGTCAGCGTCCTGCTTATGTTCTCTTCTAGGAATTTTATAATGTCACATGTCAAATTTAAGTAGTGTAGTCATTTTGAGTTTATTTTTGTTTATGATGTAATGGAATATTCTAACTTTATGGATTCACAGGCCCCTGCCCAGGTTTCCCAGTACCACTTTCTGAAGAGACTGTCTTTTCTCTGTTGTATATTCTTACCTCCTTTGTCAAAGATTAATTGACTGTAGGTATGTGGGTTTATTTCTGGGCTCTCTTTTCTATTCCATTGATCCATATGCCTGTTTTTGTGCAATACCATGCTATTTTGTTTACCGTAGCTTTGTAATATTGTCTGAAATCTGGAAGGGTTATGTCTCCTGCTTTGCTCTTTTTCCTCAGGATTATTTTGGCAGTTCTGGGTCTGTTATGGTCCCATGCAAATTTTTGAAGAATTTGTTCTGTGAATAATGTCATGAGTATTTTGATAGGAATTGCTTTGAATTTGTAGATTGCTTTGGGTAG
This sequence comes from Oryx dammah, assembly GCF_014754425.2. Taxonomy (NCBI): domain Eukaryota; kingdom Metazoa; phylum Chordata; class Mammalia; order Artiodactyla; family Bovidae; genus Oryx; species Oryx dammah. The sequence goes on from NW_024070185.1 coordinate 103,386,201, forward strand.
TATAGCCACTTTAAGTACACTCTTTCAATCCAAGAGCATTGCCTATCTTTCTATTTCCTTGTGTCATCTTTGATTTTCTTTATCAATGTTTTATACAATGTTCTCAGTGTATAAGTTTTTACTTCCTTGGTTAGGTTTATCATTAGGTAGGTTTTATGCAATTTTAAGCAGGGTTGCTTTTTAAAATTTCTCTTTCTGATATTTCATTGTAAGTGTAAAGAAAGAGATTTCTGTATATTAACCTTATATCCTAACACCTTGCTGAATTCATTGATCAGTTCTCATGGTTTTTGTATGCAATCTTTGGGCTTTTCATTATAAAGTATCACATCATCGACATATAATGGCAGTTTTACCTCTTCCCTTCTGATTTGGATAACTTGTATTTCTTTTTCTTGTCTGATTGCTAGGACTGCCAATGCCACACTGAATACAAGGGTCTTGTTCTAGACTTTAGCAGGAAGGCTTTCATTTCTTTATCATTTCATATTATGTTGACTGTGAATTTGTCATAAATGTGATATGTTCCCTCTATACCCAGTTTGGCAAGACTTTTTATTATCAGCAGATACTGAGTTTCATTGTGCTTTCCTGCCTCTATTGAGATAATCCATGTGGGTTTTGTCTTTTCTTTTGTTGATACTGTGTATCATATTGACTGATTTGCAAGTATTGAACCATCCTTGTGACCCTGGAATGACTCTAACCTGATTATGGGGTAGGGTCCTCTATGTATTGTTGGATTTGTTTTGCTAATATTATTTGCTAAGTATCATGAGCCTCTTTTATGATGGGTAAATTGACACTCAGATTAAATTATTAGTTTGCAAAATAATGCAACTAGTAAATGGTGCAAGGGAGTTTTGTTAGACTCTGAGCCTCTTGTATTTGAACTTACCACATAAGCAGAGAATCTGTATTTTTGAGGTTGGCTGATCAGATGCAGACCTGATAATTTGATCAAGTCTAACTTTAATACTTTAATACAATTCTACATGTGAAACCAGGATTTTAGTCTTTGCTGTATGGTTCAGTGAAATAAAATAAAACAAAACATATCATTGAGGAATCAAGTCAATAGGGAAATCACATCATCTTTCTCAAAGGTTCTAACCCAAAACAATGAAAAATAGTCTAAAAATGGTCATCTCATCTTTCAGAAGAGGAAGTGTGATATAGGGGTTCACAGGTCATACTGGCCTGAGTTTCAATTATTTATCTTCCTGTTTTCAAGCTGGATGATCTCAATCATGTTCAATCATGCTGTATATATATTTCTCTCTCTCAGCTTAATTATTTCATCTGTAGAATGGAGATGGCCTTTCCTACCTCACAAGTTGGTCGCCAGAATTAAATGGGGCAGTTTTGTTTAAAAAAAAAAAAAGAAAGAAAGAAACAGCTAATATAGAGCCCAGCAAACAGCAGGCACTCAGTATATGCCTGGTGGCTTTAAATTGTCAATAGGATGAAATGGTGATGATACTTTTGCTATGAGTGTTATCACTGTTTCCACGGCTACTGTTATTGTTGCTGCTCTGAAGTCTTCCTGCCTCTAAGAAAGAAATTCCCTTGATTACTCCTGATGGAAATTGAGTGTCTAGCTCTTTCTTTGATTCTCCCCTCCCCCATACCCCTTTGGCTTTCTTCCACAGAAACAGAAGGAGACTGTCAGGGAAGAAACGCACACACAGGCACACCAATGCTCGACAGCCAGGATGGCAGAGTGCATCTGCCAAAAATCTACAACTTTATGCCAGGGGCAAACATATGACTTTATTTTCCCCCACTAGGAGGGACTTGTGCTGTCACAGCAAAAACTGATCTTCTGTTTGTGGCAAATTATGCAGAGCTCCCTCTCGTCTGTGCTGGGGAAAATTCAAGTCCAAATCCTTGCTCACAGGTTCTGGCAAGTGGCTCTCACTTTATATCTGTTGATTTTTTTCCCCACAAATATTTACTGAGCACCTATTATGTGCCAGGCACAGGGCTAGTCATGAGGAATATAATGCTGAGCAAAAGTAGGCTTAACCCCCCGCCTTCATGGAGTTTTAGTCCAGGGTGTGGAGAGAAGGGGAAGGTAAGCAGGAATTACATACTCATAAAAATGTGATGGCAGCTAAGACGAGAAAGGTAAGTAGGACTTGAACAGGTGAAGAGAGAGGGAAAGTGTTCCTAGTCACGGGGAAGTTATCTATTATTTCCCCAGTTATATGCAATATCATAACCCTTAGAGCATAGCAGATTGACGGACTGAGAAGTGTGTGTGTGATCTGAGTGTGAAGGGGTCTGGGACTTCGATGTCGGACTTGGGGTCCAATCCCAACATTGCTGCTTATGGCTTAACTGAATAATTCTGAACTTTCGGTTCTAATCTGTTAAATGGGAATAATCCTTGTAAGGCCTAAGATAAATAATGCATAGAAGCCTGTTCTCTGTCTTCACAACTCTCCTCACCTCTGCTCTCTGGTTGACTCCTACATACATGTAAGGCTTAATTTTAAACCTTTTTTTCCTCAGGAACATCTTCTTTGACCCTCCTAGACTAGGCTAGATCCCTCAATTATATAGCACATATATAGCACCATGGACTTGCACTTGCTACACTGATCATGAAATATATTTTCATGCATGTAACTGTCTTCCCCACTTAACTTTTTGATTGCAGGGGCCATGCATCATCCCCAGGTCTAGGCATATGGCTGAGTCATAGTACATGTTTGGAATAAAGCTGAGTAGTTGTATGTGCTGAGGAGTACATGCCTGGCAGAGAGTAGGGCTTTAGTAAGTGGAGTTTGTAATGGTTATCTTGTTTGATGTCAGTGGTACAGAATACTTCTGCATAATGAAAATCACTGACAATAATAATAAAAGTTAACCATGACTTAGTTTTATGACGATGGTGCCCCTGTTATTTTACAGCTCAAGAGTTTCTACCTTCACCACCTTCTCAGAGACAAACATTATCTGAACTTCTATCACTTCTACTTTCTTATCCTGTCTATCCTTACTTCCCAACTATATTGTACTTAGTATATGCTAAAGTCCCTGAATACAGAATCATCCTACTTATTCTATTATCTGAAGTCCCTGGCTCAGTAAACTTGTGATCCCAAAGCACCATTGATTACAAATTCCTCTAACTTTGCACTGGTTCAGCACTTGCAGCTTCCAAAATACTCATGCTGATCTCTTTACTTAATCCTCCTTATACCCGTTTTGTTGATAAGAGAACTGAGACTCACTGATGAAAGTAGAGTCCCCATATCCAAGTCTCACTGCAAAAGATTTAAATTAGAAATCTCAAACTAAATGCTCTCCAGGTAGCTGAAAGAAATATAAGCTGGGGGAGGGGCCGGGAGGGGGAGGACCCACATTGAAAGAGGAGTAGTTCCCATCAATTGTTGGCAGACAATGTTGCCAGATACTCCATTAAAAAAAAAAACAAAACAAAGAGAAATCTGGATTTTTATATGAACTTCACCACTTTTCAATGCTGGCATCTGAACCAAATTCTTTTAAAACACATTGCAGTCCAAATAAAACAGCCACGGGTCAAATTCAGCCCATGGACCACCAATTTACAAGGTATAATTTAAACTTTAGAATCTTCCAAAATAGTTTGGGTTGCCCTTCCCAGAGGGTAGAGTCTCAGAGCTGGGCAGCCCTTGGACCCAGTAGATCCAACTGGGTGGCTCCCAGGTTAGTCCACTGGCTAGGAAAATTAGGATAGAACATAGTGGGTAATTTAATGTCCTGACTTGGCAAAAGTGGAAACATGTTGTACTCTGCTCCATTTGTGTACTGGTTTGTGAAATCCAGAAATCTGGAAACAAGTGGCTTAGCACAACCCCCACTTTTTATGGAAGAGAAGACAAAGATTCATGGATGTTAATGATATGAGCCCAAACATCAGGTTCAGGAGGACTCTACTCCTATGCAAGACATCTCACTTTGCACAGCTCCCAAAGTGCTCTGGACTCTGTGCCAACAAAACCGCCACCTTCTTACAGTCAAGAGTCCTATCCTCCTTACCACATGTTAGTTATCACAAGGGATGTGCATAGAGTAGGTGCTTTTTCAGTACTTGTGGCTCAGATGTCTGCCCCATCTTCTCCTGTGAAGTTCTGCTTAAATGTTCACTGTTTTTCTGAAAACCCACATCTTCTATAATACAAAAACCTTCTCAAATCCTGTTGGTTAAAGTATTTTCCTTTCCCTGTGTACCTATGAAATATGACTGCCTCTCTATCATAATCCCCACTTGTGCTAGAGTTACTTTTGATTTATCCATTTCTGCAGAAAGATTGTGAGCCAGTGGTGGGCAGAGCCCATGTCTTACTCAACTCCACATCCCTCCCACAAAGAAGAGCTCAGCATCTTGTTCATAGAAGGTATTTAACAAGCATCTATTGAAGTGCCTTCCTTTTAATGTCTGAGTGTAGTGCTGGCACATAGCGGGTGCTTAATAAATGTCTTTTGATTGCTGTTCCCTTTTAAAAGTTAACCCAGTGCCCAGAATGTAGTAGGCACTCAAAAAAAAAAAATTTTTTTTTTTTAATGAATGAAAGGAAAAACGCCCTGTTAAGTTAAATACAGAGACCTTTCTTGAAAAAGTCCAGGGAATTTTCAGAAAATACCACCTCAGTCCAAATACCCCTATTGAGAGGTTTAAGGGGAGTTTGGTGCTGGACTGTCTCTCGATAGTTGTTGGAGGCAGGGCATGGCCTAGAGCAAATTTCCTGTGACAGAAACTGAAGAAGGTATTTGCTTGTGGGGCTGTGCAAGTCCGTGTGGTGTCCTTGTGATGGTGGAGTGCGTGCTTGATTTGTCTTGGACTCCCTGCTCCAGCCTGTCTGAGGGGTGTTATTGGCTCCACTATTAGTACACAGACTGTGACAAAGTGGATGATTTAAGCAATAGGAATGTGTCTTCTAATAGTTCTGCAGGCTCGACGTCCCAGGCCACAGGGTCAGCAGGTTTGGGGTCTCCCGAGGCCTCTCTCCTGGGCTTGCAGGCGGTTGCCTTCTTGCTGGGTCTTCACACATTGCGTCTGTGCCCTAATCTCCTTTGCTTACAAGAACACGGGTCATATTGAATAAAGCCCACCCGTATGACCTCATTTTACCTTAATTACCTCTTTACAGGTGCTATCCAAAATACAGTCACATGCTACAAACTAAGGGATTAGGACTTAAATGTATGAATTTGGAGGGGGACATAATTCAGCCAATAACAGCCCCCCACCAGACACCACAGCTAACAACTGGTTTGACCTCTTTAAGTTTTGTTTTTTTTTTTTACCTTAGGAAATTGAAAATTGTACCAAAGCCATCAATAATGTCCATTAAAAGGTTATGTGGATTTTTATATAACTTAACAGTTCTTGCTCCTGTGAGAGATAACAAAACCCCTTCTTTCCGCCATCCATCTCTGGGCCATGCCAGCACCTTCTCAGACATCTGTCCTCCACCTATAGTGTCAGGCAAAGAAAATTTACTATGTGCTAGACGTCTCTGTGTATGATATATGATTTTTTGTGATGTGAACAGGCAGGGAAAGAAGAAAAAGGCCCAGAATCATTTATGTTGCCCATAAAGCACAGTTACAGACAGCACCTAAGTTTAAGTGCCCATAAATTCTTATAAAAAATGATTTAAATTATAACCACTCCAGAAATAACTTTCACTGAGGGATGACAAAATGTTTAATTCACCAGTGGAAGTTGTCTGTGGATCCTGGCAGGTTGAAAGGGACAGAACTATTTGCTTGGATCAACTTTAACTAGGGTAGCTGCTAACTATGCTAAAAATATTTAGGTACACGGACAGAACTGGGAACACTTTGAAGTTAAAGATTTATATAGTTCTATGTAGCTCAGAATATTTCAGAAATATGCTTCCTTAGGACAGGCATTATCCCTTGAGTCATTCAAGTAGCTCTTGGAATCTCCCCCTGTCTTTCTTTTGGAAACATTGGAATCTGTGCCTCAGCTCCTGTGGACCGGCCACTTTGAGGCAGAAGGATAGATTAGGAGGGCCACAGGGGCAAAAGAAGGGCAAAAAGAGAAAGATATTATTTGGGTAAAGAAGGTTTCTTCATAATGAAGCTGACCAGGCCCTGTCAAACCATCCACCTTCAGAGTTAAGCCTCATGATGTGAACATCATGAAGACGTGCTTTCTGAATGACCAAACCACGCAGCCCCCTGACTCAGCTTTGGTGTACTGTTTTCTAAATCTTGGAATCTCTGTGTCACATTCTGAGCAATACTCCTAAATTTATTTTCTGTTCCATCAATTCAGTTTTCAGTTGTGTCTAAACTGCTGTTTGAAACTCTCTGGCTTTATACGGTTCGGATTCTCAGTTTAGTTTTCAGACTCTAAGGTCTCTTTTGAAAAATCATTTTGCTTATATAGTGAGGGGTGTGTGTGTGTGTGTGTGTGTGTGTGTGTATTGTGTTGGCAAAAAGTTCATTCCAGTTTTTCCGTAAGATGCTATGGAAAAATCCAAATGAACTATTGGCCAATCCAGTATAATTAAGGTAGTTGTATTAACAGTATCTCACATACCTGGAGTTGCTCCTCTTGCATCTGCTGTCCTTTGTGCTGGGCCATTTCTACACATACTTGTTGATATTCCTTTTTAAAAATCTCATCCTTTGTGGGGGCTTTGTTTGTGTATCCAGGGGGAGAATTCTAATGGTGGTGCTCAGGGCATAGAGGTCAAGCCTAGCCCTGCTCAAGATTTCCAGCAACAATTTAAAGAAAGTTATCAGGTTTCTAAAATGGAGATTGGATTAGAAGAATAGTTAGCACACTGGACTAGAGTCAGTGTCCCAAGGAGATCCACTGGGTAAAGTTCAGCAAAATATAGGAAGACAACACAGATCCCACGTTCTGCCTACAAAAAGCTGTCTGCAGTTTACTAAATTTATCAAATGCTTTTTTCCCTTTGAAGTCTGTCACATACTCTTCTGCCCAAACTTCACCTTTCCCTGGCTAACTGTCTGCTACTAATCCTTCAAGTCTAACTCTTAGCCTTCGTCCTTCCGTTCTAAATCTCAATCTCTTCCATCATAACTAAATTGTGGAATTTCCCAAGACTGCAATACAAGCCCTTTCCTTCTACCAGAGTACAATAGTGTCCTATGCTTTCCTCCATTACGGTTCATCCTTGCTCTCTCTCCCATCATTCAGTAATTTTACCATTCACTAAAATTCTTAATGGTAACAATTATATTTTAAGATAATGATTAAAAAATAGCTGCTCTATTGAGCACTTACCACCTGCCAGAAAGCTAAAATAAGCTTTTCACATATATTTTTATCTTTTACTCTTTACCACAAAGTTATAAATTTAGGCATTTTTATCTCCACATTAAAGATGATGAAAAGGAAGCTCAGAGAAGTCAGGAAACTTTAAGATGATTCAACACCTGAATGGCAGGTATAGGATCCAAATTAAGATCTGTCTCCCCAGGCTTGTATCCTTAACAATGTTCTGTATTATTCTCCCATATCTGTATCCCCATAATCTATAAAGTAGGTATAAAATGCATATTTAGTGAATAAATCCATGTGATTTCCTGGATACTGAAATAACAGAACTTTCCAAAGGAGAAGGGGAAATGCAATGTTCTGGTGATGTATTCTGCATATGAAACTTCCCCCCAACCTCAAAAATCAGCTCATCTATATATCTCATGATATTGTGGCTTAGAAACTCTGTGCTAACCAGTCTGGCTGAGCAGTGCTCCCACTCCATGGGGCATCACCCAGGGTCACTGGTGGTACTCAGCTGATGGCTCTTCTGGTCTGGAGGACAAATTGATGGAAGAATCTGGAAGGCTGGGCTTAGCTAGGTCCCTGTCTCTCTTCACGAAGTTTCAAGGCATCTCTATGTGGTCTCTCTAATAAAGCACTTAAACGTCTTACAAGGCAGCTCAGGGCTCTAGGAGACCACGGTGGAACCTGCCAGTCCTCTCGGGGCAAGGCTGAGAACTGGCACAGCACGACTTCCCCCACATTCCATTGGTCAGAGCAGTCAGAGGCCAGTCTAGATTCCACAAAAAGTGGAAACAGACACCATATCTCAGGGAGGAGTGACAAAGAATTGGGGGCCATCTTTATTTCATTACATACAGCGAATTTAATGATAAAAATAGTACAGCAAAGAAACAAAACAAAACTTTGATTTAAGGGTACGTAGTGTTCACCTCTGGGCTAGAGCAGGTCCCTTAGTATCCTCTCCCATAGCACCGTTTTCTCTTGACTGCAAGGCTTGTGGGATCTTAGTTCCCTGGGACTCTCCAATGAAAGCACTGAGTCCCAACCAGTGATGTGGACGGCGCTCAGTCGTGTCCAACTTTACAACCCCACGGACTATACAATCTATGGAACTCTCCAGGCCAGAACGCTGCAGTGGGCAGCCTTTCCCTTCTCCAGGAGATCTTCCCAACCCAGGGATCAAACCCAGGTCTTCCACATTACAGGCAGATTCTCTACCAGAGAATCTCTTCCCCACAAGGGAAGCCCAGTGGGCTGCCAGGGAATTCCTCACACTAATCTTTTCTTTACACTGTCCTCATCTCAGAGTAATATACATAGATTTTAATCAAAATTGCTTGGCTGAGGTCTGGGTCCTGATCTAGACTGTTAGTTCCCGGGAACATGTTTGTTCTGCAGAGCACTGTCACGCAGCCATCAACAGACACATGGTGAGCACTCAAGAAATACTTGTTAGATGGATGGGTTAGGTGAGAAGAAGGCTGTGGACATGGTTCTTCTACCCACTGGAGGAGGTGATTAGACCTCAATTCTTCTTTTATCAAGAATGATCTTTGAGATTCCTTCTTACCCTATTTTCCTGTGATTCATCAGCTGAGGCATATAAAATGACTGCAAGGAAAGCAGGGGCCAATAAAATGATAAAGGCTGCCAAGAAAGCTTGGGAGATCTCAGACTCTTATGAATGAAAATTCTGAATCCAAAACAGAGTCTACTGTGCAGTGTTCTGGCCTCTAACTGGAAACCACCTCTGCTTCTGGGCATAGTGCTTTCAGAAAGATTTAACAAATTGAAAACTCCCCTGAGGTCACTCTACTGGTGAGCAAAGGGCCTAGATGTCCTAGAGAAGTTGAAGAAACAGGAACACTTTTTTTCCCAGAGAAGAAGAGTCTTCTGCTGCTAAGTCACTTCAGTCGTGTCTGACTCTGTGCGACCCCATGGACTGCAGCCCACCAGGCTCCTCTGTCCATGGGGTTTTCCAGGCAAGAGTACTGGAGTGGGGTGCCATTGACTTCAGGCTTATCATAAAACTATTTAAACATTCGAGTTGTATCTTTAAGGTGGAAGAAGTAGACCTGAACTCCTGTGTCCCCAGAGGTGGAACTAGGACCCATGAATGAAGATTACATGAAAAGAAATTTCAGTTCAGCTGAAATACATTTCTAGCCCTAAAGCTACCTGACACGTGCCATAAAGTTTGCCCTAAAGTGTAGGGGCTTTGCCGACAGTGCTAGTGGTGAAGAACCCACCTACCAACACAGAAGACTTAAGAAATGCAAGTGTGATCCCTGGGTTGGAATTCCCTGAAGAAGCGTATGGCAACCCACTCCAGTATTCTTGCCTGAGAGAATTGCATAGAGGAGTTTGGTGGGCTACAGTCTGTAGGGTCACAAAGAGTCAGACATGACTCTAGTTGACTTAGCACATGGCAGTTGCCTGATAAATGCCATCAAGTTTGCTATAAACTGTGATGGCACCCGCTCCAGTACTCTTGCCTGGAAAATCCCATAGACGGAGGAGCCTGGTAGGCTGCAGTCCATGGGGTCGCTAAGAGTCGGACACGACTGAGCGACTTCACTTTCACTTTTCCCTTTCCTGCATTGGAGAAGGAAATGGCAACCCACTCCAGTGTTCTTGCCTGGAGAATCCCAGGGACGGGGGGCTCCTGGTGGGCTGCCGTCTATGGGGTCGCACAGAGTCGGACACGACTGAAGCGACTTAGCAGCAGCAGCAGTGAGTTTTCTAGTACCGGAAGTATTCAAGAAAAGATTCCCAATGCCTAAATATACATCTCAAAAAGAGAGTCAAAGCACAACTAATGATTGGACCCAATGACCTAAACTGCCAAAGAATGCTGGGAGGTATGGGTGGACTTGGGTCCAGAGGACCAGGGTTCTGATGTCAGCTGTTATCTCTTTGATGTGATGTCAGACATGTGACTGTCTCTTCCAGGAGAGGCTAGTGAGAATTAAATAGGATAATACACCTAAGTACCTAGCATGTCAAATGGGGCACAGAACACTTCTAACAAATGGCAGTATTTTTTATTATTTCTCTACTATTACTTCATGAGGGGAAGAAGACAATGAATATTTTGTGAACATCTGCCTTTAAAAAAAAATACATATATGATACTCTTTTTTTAATTAATTAATTTATTTTTAATTTTTACTTTACAATTCTGTATTGGTTTTGGCATAGATTGACATGAATCCACCACAGGTGTACATGCGTTCTTTATACAGGCATATTTTCTTTCTCATGACCCTATGATATAATTAGTTGCTAAAACTTCCCTCCTACAAATGAGGAGACCATTCACCCAAAGTCACACATCTGAGTAGAGTTCAAATCCAGATATTCTTATTCCAGAGCTTCATCTTTTAAAATTTATCTCATGTAGCCTTTCTGCAAGTATGTACTCTTATCCTAATGATGTCATTTTTAAGTATTATGTGAAAAGGGGCTTCCCAGGTGACTCAGTAGTAAAGAATTCACCTGCCAATGCAGGAGACCTAGGTTCTGTCCCTGGGTTGGGAAGATCCCTGGAAGAGAAAACAGCAAGCCATTCCAGTATTCTTGCCAGGATAATCCTATGGACAGAAGAGCCTGGCAGGTTATAGTCCATGGAGTTGCAAAGAGTAAGACATGACTGAGTAAGCATGTGTGTGCATTATGCAAAAAAAAAAATTGCAGTTTTTCCTCCACTAAGCCAAAACTTTTGGAGGCTAGGAATTATACTCATGTACTGTTTATACTGTATATTTCTAGCTCAATTCTTGGCACATAAAGGATCTCAGTTTTTCTCATGCACTGTAATTTTGCTGCAAATGTATTTCTGGAGAATATTATTTCTTATAGTATTTATTTGGGACTGTTGGAAGCTCAACACTGAATGCACATAGTTCATGGCCATTAATATTTGAATATTTCTTTTGGATGATCTGACCAGGCAAATGGACCTCCCTCCAAGTTCTTCTGCCTGTGCTTCCAGCTCAAGACTTTTGAAATTGCAGGTGATTTAAGGGCCACTTGCTTGTCTGTTGATACTTCTGTGGCATTTCATAAGTTATTTAATAGCTCAAAACCTCTGTTATTTTATTTGCAAATTATGTATAATAAGCCCTCTCTTGCAACAATTTTGCAGACCTTATATGAGGTAATATAGCAGAAGCAAAACTATGTGTTCAGAAAAATGTTTCATTTTCTGTCTGGAAACATGGTAGCCTCCCCAGCCCCTTTACAGCTAAGTGAGGGTGGTTAGTGCTGAAATGTAGGCCAAAGAATGGAGCAGTTGTGTTACGGGCCATATCCAGATATAGAGCTTAGAACTTTCTAGTCATGTGTTGAAGGCTGGATGTAAAGAAAAATCTCACGGGAAACTGAGGTCCTGGAAGAGAACTGAGATTAAAGGTACCATCAAAGACAGGAATGCTGCTCCAGCCACATTGGAACTGTGATACAAACAGTATAAAAGTGCTTTCCTAGGGATTATTTGTTACAGCAACTAGTACCACTTGCCCTGACTTATACAACTAATAAATGCACCAAGCATGGACTTTACACATAATAGCACTCCATAATAAGCATCAGTTGTTTGCATCTTATTTTCCTTCCCATTTATTTAACAGTATGCCTAAGTAAGGCATAGTTCCCTGATGGCTCAGCCAGTAAAGAATCCACCAGCAGTGCAGGAACCACAGGAGGCTTGGGTTCAGTCCCTAGGTCAGGAAGATCCCCCAGGAGAAGGAACTGGCAACCCACTCCAGTATTCTTGCCTGGGAAATCCAATGGACAGAGGATCCTGGTGGGCTAGAGTCCACAGGGTTGCAAAGAGTCAGACATGGCTGAGCACACGAGCAGAAGGACATTTTCAAATATTAATTTCATTATGATTTATAAAGCTTCTCATCTATGTACAAAAATATGCATTTATTTTGAATTTTGCTACTCTACAACTGGCAGGTAATTACTGCCTTATTTTACAGTTAATGATTCCAAAAAATTAGGAATATTCTTCTCATGAGAATTGTCTGAGAGCCTCATTGCTGAGTAAGTACTTCATTTAAAGTCCTCATTCTTGCTAATGCATATTGCTAATACTATTTAAACATTTCAGATGAGGACACTGATACTCAGAGCAGGACCCACAATTGCACAGCATAGTTAGTGATAAAGTTAGAAGTTTAACCTGAGCCAGTGTGTCTTCAGAATCTATGCCCTTTGAACATTCAGACAGTCTAGCTAATCCAAGATCTACAACAAGCCTACCAGCAGAGCTTATAAGAAACTACAGAAGTGTTGGCTCCTAACCCATCTCCTCTTTCACAACCCCATGCTGTCTTCCTGTGCAAAGAATCTACCCAGTCATAAGTAGTTGCCATCATTGTTGTTCAGTTGCTAAGTTGTGTCTGACTCTTTGTGACCTCATGGAGTGCAGCACACCAGGCTTCCTTGTCCTTCACTATCTCTTAGAGTTTGCTCAGACTCATGCCCATTGAGTCAGTGATACCATCCAGCTATCTCATCCTCTATCATCCCCATCTCTTGCCCTCAGTTTTTCCCAGCATCAAGGTCTTTCCCAATGAGTCAGTGCTTCAGCTTCAGCATCAGTCCTTCCAATGAATATACAGGGTTGATTTCCTTTAGGATTGACTGGTTTGATCTCCTTGCAGTCCAAGGGATTCTCAAGAGTCTTCTCCAGGACCACAATTTGAAAGCATCAATTCTTCGGCTCTCAGCCATCTTCATGGTCCAACTTTCACATCCGTGCATGACTGATGGAAAAGCCGTAGCTCTGTGGTTGCCATAGCCATCTGAAAGATAGGAATCTTTTCCAGCTGTATCTCTTCTCAGTGAAAACATTCGTAGCAGTGGTTGAGTGAATCACTCAGATTTCAAATATTTAGAATTAACTGTGATGACCCCTTTATAAAATCAAATCGACCAAAAGAAATATGCTTTTTACACTCCAATAAATAAATATATCTTCCACAAAGAAAAATATGGGTGCCATTTGCCATTGAGTAATATGGCAACAGATGGAACTCAGCATGAGACACAGAAATCCATGGATGTTTCCTGGTGGAGATGCTGTTTGCCAAAAAAAAAAAAAAAAAAAAAAAAAAACTGAATTGTGAGACTGTTTTATAGCAATAAAAATAAACAACGTTATTCAAACATAATTAATCTTCCCCAAAATATTCTTCCTTCCTTGGTGTTTTTGTTCTCACCAGTGTCTGGGGAATCTCTACCTAGGTTTGAGTCACCAAACACCTATTTTGATTTTTTTTTTTAACATTTTATGTTTAGAATCAGTTGTGTCATTACCCACTGAGAGCTTAGTCATCCTTTCATGGGGTCACATCAGCGCCTCCACCCATGCCCAGGTTTAGCATTTCAGTCTCAGTTACCTCTGCCTCCTTCTGCCCACTTTGACTGCAGCTCTTCCAGTTGCCAACCGACCCCTGTATATGCCCTGTATCATCCCATCTTTTTATCTGTGCCAGTCTTCCCTCCCTTCTAGTTTTCTCCCCTTCAGAGCATCCTTAGAAAGTTTCTCCATCTTTCCACATCCCCCCTTCTTTCTAAAACAAAAATGAAAACTTTTATTTATGTGTGTGTGTGTGTTTTTTTTTAAATAACCTTTAACTTGCAGTACTGCTGTAGATGTTCATTTAACTTAAGTCTCCAATTCCGTTCGATGTTAACATGAGAAAAAAAAAAAAAAAAACATAAGGGTGTTTTTTAAGATTTGCTGAGAGAAAAATGGCAAGAATGCAGGAAACCCACATGTTCGGTACACTTGAACCGTGCCTGGCATTATGCCATATACTTTACAGATCTTACCTTATTGAAGGCTCATGATGACCCTGGGAAGGAGACTAGCATGTTCCTATTTAACAATTAAGGAGCACAAGGAGTTAAAGGAACTTCCCCAAAATTACCCAGCCATGAAATAAGTGGTAGTGTGTCGGATTTAGACACAAAGGAGTCTTGACCCAAATTCAAGGACACAATTATATTCAACTTTTTTTTTTTTACCTCAGTAAACCAAAAACATAAAGATCAATAGGGTCATTAAAGAAAAGAGAAACATCTTTAATGCATCTTTAACTCTCTAAATCTCAGAAGAAACAACATTAGCTATCCTTAGTTTCATGGAGACTTGGATTCTAGTCAGAATTCTAATTCTGATCCATCAGTCCTGGCTTGACAAGCCAAGCTTTCTTTTTTTGTCTCTCTCAATCTGAACCCCTCAAAAATGCAAAGGTGGGCTAATTTGATGCCCCTGTAGGAAACCTGACCAATTGCTCCTTCTGTCTATCACTTTGGAGTCAAAAAAGATTAAATCTCAAATAAATTCTCAATAATCAAGAAGGAAAAGGAGGAGGAGGAGGGGGAGAAAGAGGAGGATGAGAAGGAAAATTGAAAACGACTGCTCATGTCCTACAAAACACTTTTTAATTCTATTTTTTGTTCCCTGAAATCCTTCACCTGTCAGGAGTGTGGCAGTATCCTCCTTTGGGAAGTAGGAATATTTCTGAAGAAAAGAATATTTCATATATTGATTAGGTGTATTTGCTAAGGGGAGAACTCATCACCACTTACCCTTTACCAGAGGGGTTGAGCTGAGGCTGAGCAGGCACTGACATCCAGCCGCCAGCTTGCAGGAAGTACAGAGGACAAGGGAACAGGTTCTTCTATGCCATGAGCGTGCAGCAAACAAAATCCAGGCTATGAGACACTCCTTGAAGGCCATGGGTTTTCCCACAGATGAAATGGAAGGGAAATCAAGAGGTAGAAGGTGAACCTATAGATTAAAAGTCTCATCAGTCTTAAAAAAAAAAAAATTAGTGAGCAGGGCTAAACTATAATCTCTAAGGATACACACTTGGGAGACAAAACTATAAAGAAACAGAAGGAAGTTACTAGAAGGAAGTCAAATTATTTTGTAGAAGAGAAAGTGAGGGTTGATCTGGTCAGAACATGAAGTAGGGGCTTCTGAAGCAGTAGGCAAAGTTGATGTTCTTGACCTGGGTAGCAGTCACAAAGGTGTTGACTTTATAATGATTAATTAAGCCATACATTTGTTCTCTGTGGTTTTCCTGTATCTGCACTAATAGTTTTCAATTCAAAGAGTAAAATACCTAATTAAGTAGTACCCGAGGCTCTAACTAGAAAATTGAATATTCATCTTAACTAAGTATTGAATTCAATAATGAGGAGATTTCCTCAATCTATAGAACATTAACAGAAATAAACAAAGCAAGAAAACATTTCCTCTCAGGAAATTTGGAGTCGTGCATGCCTGGATTCAAAGCATTCATTAGATCTTTGATTTTGGTTACCTTTTCACCCTTTTCCTCTCTCAGACACGTAGTTTCTTCATATTAAAATGATGGTAACTATATCATTTGCAAGGACTTTTTATCAGGATTAAATACAATTGCATGTAAAATTAAGTTTTAAAAATGCCTAAAGTAGTGCCCCCCATGCAGGAAAGCCTCAAATAGCACTTCTGTTTATTGACAGTAGTTTTAAAATATTGATCTTTTGACTATGAGATGGTTCAGACAGGATGTCAGTTATACATTAGAGCTAGAGATCAGATTGAAATAGTTCAGCTCAGGAAGCAGGTGATGGTCAAGTGGGCTGGTACAGATGCACAGGACAAGCAATAGAAACCCCAAAGAGTTATCATCAAATGAAAGACAGCCACGGTATGAGAAAGCCTTACCCGGTGAAAATGATACAGACCTTGTAGAATAAAGCCTAGTTTTCTCTTCTGAAGTAGATGTTTGCATTTTTATCTGGGGGTGCAGAGGGTGAAGGGAGTGTTAAAAGTGCTGCAAGAGGCTGCTTAGCAAGGTTTCAAGTTTGATGCCCCTAGAGTTCATGAGCTAGTCAACTCCTCATCAGGCCTGATGTCCCGAGTCTTTCTAACTCTGATAGAGATACATGTCACAGATATGTCAGCTCTTACTCAGTTCAGTTCAGTTCAGTCACCCAGTTGTGTCCGACTCTTTGTCACCCCATGAACCGCAGCACGCCAGGCCTCCCTGTCCATCACCAACTCCCAGGGTCCACCCAAACCCATGTCCATTGAGTCGGTGATGCCATCCAACCATCTCATCCTCTGTCGTCCCCTTCTCCTCCTGCCCTCAATCTTTCCCAGCATCAGTGTCTTTTCAAATGAGTCAGTTTGTCGCATCAGGTGGCCAAAGTATTGGAGTTTCAGCTTCAACATCAGTCCTTCCAGTGAATACCCAGGACTGATCTCCTTCAGAATGGACTGGCTGGATGTCCTTGCAGTCCAAGGGACTCTCAAGAGACTTCTCCAACACCACAGTTCAAAAGCCTCTAGTTCTCGGTGCTCAGCTTTCTTTGTAGTTCTTACTCAGTATCCGCTAAATGCTAGATGTTGTGCTATATGTTAAATATGCATTATCTGTCTTTCACACACATAGACACAAATTAAGAATCAGATATCATGATGCCATGGAAAAAAAAAAAAAAAAACGAGGCTCAAGAAGTTTAGACTACTTGTCCAGAATTTTAGCACTGGCAAACAGGAACTTGAAACCAGATGTTTATGATGATAATTTCTATTCTAGGTTATACTGCTTAATTTTAAATCTCAAAAAATACATACATAAATACCTATATATATATATATAATAAAATGTATTCAACATTGAAATATGTTTAACACACACACATATATATATATATAGTAGCCCAAGGCCACCCAACAGCTAGCTACCCAGATGACGGAAACAAAGCTTTGACCCAGGCAGTGTGATTGAAGAGACCTAACCTATATTCACACTACTGTGATGCCTCGAAATAGAACACCCTCTCTTTCCTTGGGAAATCAGAAAAGCCTAACTCCAAACTAGAATAGAGATGACTAAGTAGTGAAAAGAATATCCGGGAGTTCGGCAACCTCAGCTGTTCTTCTGGTTCAGAAACTAAATTTTTGCGTAACTGGGGCAAATCATTCATTCTCTTTATATATATATATATATATATAATTATTTTATTCCAAGTCATCCTTTCTTGACTCTCAGTGTTGTCAGAGATTTTTCCAAGTGTTGGGAGAATTCTAGGGAACTCTGCGCATCTGTAGGGTCTCTAAAGGGGTAGGGGTGGAACCTGTAAGATCATGCCAGGAGAGAAAAGGAGAGAAACTAAAACCTCTTAGTAGAGCCCCCCTCCCAATGCTTAGTATTACATTTCACATATATTATCTCTTCACCTTTTCAACAGCTCAGTGAGGTAGGTATCACTTCCCCATTCTGTAGATTAGATAAGCAAGAATTATGGAAACTGAATAAAAGGATTTGAGATTCAACTCTTGATGACTCTAAAGTCAATTGTTGACCTCCATTCCCCACCACCACCCCACTACCCCCGCCCCGCCACTCACACACAAACATACTCTGGAAGAGGATAATTTCTTTCCAAAGTCCCAGGTGATACAAAACTGAGCGCTGACGCTGCATCAGGGTGATCCAGGCCCTAGATTAACAGAACAGTTCCTGGGTCCCACCACAGACCAACCTACCTACAGTAGCCTGGGCTGTATACCAGTGACATGTGCTTTAATGAGCTTTGGGGATGATATCCCTGGAGAAGGCGAAGGATACCAACTCCACTATTCTGGCCTGGAGAATTCCATGGACTGTATAGTCCATGGGGTCATAAAGAGTTGAACACGGCTAAGAGACTTTCACTTCACTTGGATGATGCTTATGAATACTGATCTTGCCAGAGCACTTTGGAAACGAATAGTGAATGGAGAATGGGTAGCCTGATGCTGTGAACACAAAAGTACCCAAGATGAATGGCTGAGACCATGGAGTAAGGTAGGATGTCAACATACGCCTAAGCATGTGTCTGTGTGAGGGGATAGGAATGTGTGTAATATATGCGTGTAATATATGTGTAATATTCCATGAATAGAATAGAACCTTTCTATTCAAAAGCTCGTCTATCGTTACTCTCCATCCCTCTATTCTGCTTTATTCCTCTCCCTAGTCCTTACCTTATTTTACATTACTTGTACTACTTCCTGATGTATTTACTTTTTATCTCTCCTCTGTAGAATGTGAACTGTATGAGGGCAGGGACATGGCTTTTGTTCACTGCTCTCCATCATCTTAGCAGGGCTCGGTGCATTGTAGAATCTCAATAAATGTTTTCTGAGTGAGTGAATAATAGACGGCCTTCCAAGGAAGCTTGAGGCAGTAAGTTTGGAAAATCATCTGGAACTGGCAGGGTTAGACAGGCTTCCAGCCAGATCAGTAAGAGCAAGAGGATTCCAGTGGAAGCAGCTCAGTGAAAGAACCAGAATTTCCCAAGATGAAAATAGGGTAGGTAGAGTATCCCAGGGTTTATTCATTATAAAATCCTTTAAACAGACACCCTCTCAGAACTAATATTCCATAGAACATACTTTAAGAAATGCTGAGCTAGACCAGCAGAGAGAAGGGGGCTTTAATGATACAGACAAATATAGGCTTTGCTCTAGTAAAGGCAAGAGTATACTAGAGTACTGGAGTGGGTTGCCAGTCCCTTCTCCAGGGGATCTTCCCAACCTGGGGATCAAACCCAGGTCTCTCGCATTGCAGGCAAACGCTTTACCCTCTGAGACACGAGGGAAGCCATCTTTAATGTTGTTGGTCTCTGCATTAAAGGGGGACTAAAGACCGCTGGCTGGTCTCAAGTTCACCCATTAAATCCCCTGGCATGGGAGAGGCATATATTACTTAACAGTTACAATTCATTGGTCAGGACTAGCCTCATGTCCCATGCGATGACAAGAAGCCTGGAAGTGTAATCCTTCTATGTGCTCAGAAGGTTTCCTGTACAATATGGTCAGAATTCTTTAGTGAGCAGCAGTAACATCAATCTCAAGGGAAAAGTTTTGAGGGATTTCTCTACCTATTGACCAAGAGCAAGAATCTTGGACAAAGGGATAATGAGAGAGATGGAGTGAAGGATTTCTGAGTACAGTTCAAGAAGCAGATTGCCTTGGGCTCTGATGTTGAAACACTCTTTTCAGGCTTTTCTTTTAAATTTCCTTCTTGGAAAGGACAACAGGGATTACTGGAAATTCTGGGTGGGTCTGAGTTTGGCTTTGATATTCTAATTTTTCACCATTTCTCCTCCTTCTCACCTAAGGTCACATCTTTTTGAGGGGGGTGGGAGTTGATTTCCCGTGTCCTGAGTCCTCACCTGTGCCACCCTGAGTATTGGAGTGGGTTAAGACCCCTTCTATTTCATGACCTGTTTCCAGTTGATGATCATCTTTTCCTTTTTCTCGTGGCTTAAGAAGGTTAGACAAGGATCATCCCATGTGACCTTTGTAGCTTTCACTCCTGGTGTTCTCTTGCTCAGACTTTGGTGCAGGCCTTCCAGGAACCCCACCCCTGACTAGCGAATGGCCTGTCCTGCTGTCTTACTCCAAAACAATCATCCTGATCGACCCATAGACCTATTTTTTATTTTTTCACTTTTCTTAGGGTAACATGGCATAGTTATATACATGGAATGTGGAGTCAGATGTATTGAGTAAAATTCTGGATCTACCACTTCTATCCCTGTGATCTTGGGTGAGTTACTTCTCCCCTCATCAATCTTCCTTTCCTCGTCTGTAAAATGGGGTCAATGACATCATATACCAGTTGTGACATGTGACAATCTTTGGAAGAGATGGCAGTACCTGAAGATCAATTCCTAGACCAGTTGACTATTACTACATACCACACAACATAAAAACTTAGTGTCTGAAAATAAAAACAACCTATCATTGCCCCCACTGGGCAACTTATCTGTAGGTGAAGGTGAAGTCGCTCAGTCGTGTCCGACTCTTTGTGACCCCGTGGACTGTAACCTACCAGGCTCCTCCGTCCAGGGGATTCTCCAGGCAAGAATACTAGAGTGGGTTGCCAACACTGAGAATTTCCGATCTGGCTTGACTTGGAGAATCTCTGTGAGCTCACACATGTGTTTATATTCTGCAGTTAGGTTCACTGGGGTTGACTAATCTAAGATTATCACTTATCATTTATCAGTTGGCCAACTGCTGACTTGGACCACAAGGGAGACATGAACATATATCTTTCATCATCTATTTTGCTCTTGTTCTGCCCTTGTCCTCTCGGCAGCCAGCAAAGAACCAAGACAGAAAGCAGAAATGTGTAAGACCTGTCTGACGTAAGTTCAAAACTGGCACAAAGTTTCTTCTCCAACAAAGCATGTCCCAAGACTAGCCCAAATTCAAGGGCTGGCGAGGTAATCTCCACTCGCCTCGTGATGGGGGAAGCTGTCAGGTAGCATCTCTAAAGCTGTTGGCACAGGAATGCATGGAATATCAGAGCCGTTTTTGCAGGCAGTCTACCCAGTTCCATCAGATGGCTTCTTCCCCTCTCAAGTATTTCTTGTCCTGCTCTAGTTCTGGGCTTCCTGATTGTGAGCTTCTTGAAGTCAGGCATGACATGTTATGCATCTCTATGTCCCACATTTCCTGGGCATCAAATGAGCACTACAACCATTATCACTGAGGACTGCCCTCGTGGCTCAGCAGTAAAGAACCTGGCTGCCAATTCAGGAAGACACAAGTTCCATCCCTGGGTCAGAAAGATCCACTGGAGAAGGAACTGGCAACCCAATCCAGTATTCTTGCCTGGAAGATTTCATGGACAGAGGAGCCTGGCAGGCTACTGGCCATGGAGTCCTGAGAGTCGGACATGACCCAGGGACTGAACGTGCACATGTGCACTCTCATTCCTACCATTTAGCACATATCAAATTCATTCCAGACTCTGTCTGAATAGTTTTTCAACATATCACCTTATCCTTACAGCTATTCTCTTTATAACTGTTGCCCTTCCCTGTCTTCTCCTTCCCATACATGTAGTAGGCACCCAATATCAACTAAAGGAAGGTCTTTTTTCCTACTGTAAGTTTTCTCTGGGGTTAACACCTGCTCTGTGTTTCCAGGAGAGGGGCCAGAAGTGGGTTGCTGAGTCAGTCATTCCCATCTCTGACTTCCAGCACCCACTCTGGTGGCTCACCTGTCTCACCTCGAGTTCACCCCACAGACATGTTATCCTGGGGTGGATTCTGAACTCTTGTAATATTTCCCATGCTCTGAAATGCCCATATGACTCACCTCGCTTCACCCACATACCTCCTACTCCCCGCCATTCATGTCTTTGCCCACATTGCTCCTAGTCTTTTGCTTATGTGAGTTTATCACAGTTATTTTCCAGAGAGAGATACCATAAACCCTTACATTGAGTCATAAAGGGCAATAAAAATACCAATATCTTTTTATTGCCAAGTACTTGTCCAGACATCTCACTTGATTTCTGGACCCACCTGACTGGATATGAGGCAGGTACAATAGTCCCTATTTACAGGCATCAAAACTGAGACATAGACAGGTTCCATGGCTAGCTCTGGGTCACACAAATACAATGATGTTCAAGATGGAAAGAATTCCAAGCATTTATGATTTATGGACCAGCAATAGTTCAATCCTCTTATCATTTAACTTCACCTATTCTGCAGTTTCTATATTTCTCCAGCCTTTCGCACTGTTGTGTAGCAATGCTAATTGACTGTAAGCAAGGAAGACCTAATTTACAAATGAGATATAGCATCCCTTTAACACACACAGTTTCAAGAGAGCTAAGTAGAAGGAAGGAAACACAAACCTGCTTGTAAATAAAAAGCGTAGAACAAATACAAGAAAGACGTTGATTTATTTATTATTACATATTGTGGAGCGTGAAACACTAGAGGCAGAGTCTTATAATTTGTCTGGATTTTGACTATATGCCAAGCATAATTCAGAAATGGAAGGCACGGGAAGTCTGTTCACCTTAGGAGAAATCCTGTTGTTTTGTGCCCAAGTGTTCTGCATTTAGGCAGCACAGGTTTTTAATCAAGTTTCTGTCCCTTTCTCATTTTGTTATCCTGAACAAGTTGCATAATATGTTTGATCCTCAGTTTCTTCATCCCGTAAGAGTGGGTATTAACCTTCACACCAAAGGTTTATTAGGAAGATTAAATGAGATGATGCAAATAGAGCTCTGACACATAGGAGCCTTTCTGCAGGCTATTACTATTGTTGTTGTTGTTGTTGTTAACAAATATAAATGAGGTAAGAATGAGTCATGTTCGTCAATTGCTCAACTCTCTCCTGTTCAGTCTTCATCATATTTTTGTCACTATTATTCACTCCATGTTTGTTTTCCAGAGGTATGAGCCTTTTCTGTTTTATGTGCCTAATTCCAGGATGACTTTTAGCTCAGAGGGGTAATTTGGAACATAAGTGATGTATTTGGGTCCCTTTAGCATCTTTATTCTTTTGCAAAGGTGTATATAGTAAAGTCGCTCAGTCGTGTCCGACTCTTTGCGACCCCATGGACTGTAGTCTATCAGGCTCCTCCGTCCATGGGATTTTCCAGGCAAGAGTGCTGGAGTGGATTGCCATTTCCTTCTCCAAGCTAGAAGGAATCATAATTTAGAAAAATATTAATATCCAAAAAACCTAGGCAGACAAAAAAGCGAGTCTGTGATCTCTGGACTGAGTTTCTGAACAGTAAACAAATCAACCTTGGCCATCGTGTTAAGGAGGTCAGTTAGTTCAAACCTTCATGATCTAAAATCCTTTGAATCAATTTTACATCTATAGTAGCTTTCTTTTTTTTTTTTTTTTTTTTTGAGATGTATCACAACCCACAAAAGTTAAGGACAAAACCCAGCAAATCATAAGAATCTGCCTCTGGTGTTTCATGCTCCACAACACTGTAGTAACAGGTAAATCAACCTCTTTCTTGTATTCTGTGCCTTTTTTTGTTTACAAGCAGGTTGTATTTGCTTCTTTCTCCTTAGCCCTCACAATATGTGTGTGTTAGTGTAAGTGATGCTATAACTCACTTGTAAAACTAGAGGTGAAGAAGTTGGACTCAGAGGGGTAAAGCAGCATACCCAGTTTATCTAATTAAACATCAGAGAGCTGTTGATCACACCTCATGAAGGTCATTTAAAAACCACAACTAGATGTTGAATGCACTGACACCAGTGTGCTCACCACCCAGTCCAGCCACCTCTCTACCCAGTGGCAGTGCTGCAATAAGATAAAATGGCATCAAAGTTGGTCTAATCAAGGCATTTCCTTCTACACTCAGCTATGCAGGAACACTTTAAATCATGGCTTTCTTCCTGAGGATCAGATAGTTGGAAACAACTGAATGGAATTATAGAAGACAGATCACTCTGATGAAGAAGCAAGGAAGGGACTGAATAATTCAGTGAAATTTAATGGGCTTTCAGAACATGCCAGCAATCTGTTCCCATCCTCAAACCAGATGCCACCGAGCCAGCATTCTTTCTGTCTGCCTGATCCATTTGAACAGTCTCATTGGGGGGCAAATGATGGTTTTTCCTAAAAGGTAGAGAAAGGTTGTCTTCTGAGAAGCCCAGGCTTCCCAGCTGGCACTACTGGTCAAGAACCTGTCTGCCAGTTCAGGAGACGTAAAAGACACAGTTTTGATCCTTGGGTTGGGAAGATCCCCTGGAGGTGGGCATGGCAACCCACTCCAGTATTCTTGCCTGGAGAATCCCATGGACAGAGGAGCCTGGTGGGCTGCAGTCCATAGAGTCTTGAGGACTTCCCTCCTTTTGGACCCATAATTATGCACTAGAGAAGCAGAGATGTGCTAGATAGAGGTCCCTGAACTTGTCACAGCTCACTCACACCTGGGATGTCACAAAGGTCCGTTACTATTCTGCATGAGTCCCAGCAGTAGAACAAGGAGTTTGGGCCCTTGTCCCAGAACATCTTTTAAATCCCCAAATTCCATGGTTTTCAGTCACTTGGTCACATGAGCAGCTCCTGCCAGGGCTCCTTTGGGAGAGACAGTCGAGTCCTGTCACCAACCTTGAGCAGATTAGTCTAATTGAGCCTTTTCTTCATCTGTGAGAGAAGCATTGTGGTTTTCAGTCTGTCTGCCCTCTGATGGAGAAGGATGAGAGGCTTATGGAAGCTTTCTGATGGGAGAAACTGACTGAGGGGGAAATTGGGTCTTGTTCTGATGGGTGGGGCCATGTTCAGTAAATCTTTAATCCAATTTGCTGTTGATGAGTGGGGCTGTGTTCCCTCCCAGTTATTTACCTGGGGCCAAACTATGGCAGAAATGGCAACCCACTCCAGTATCCTTGCCTGGAGAATCCCATGGATGGAGGAGCCTGGTAGGCTACAGTCCACAGGGGTCACAAAGAGTTGGACACGACTGAGCTACTTCACTTTCAAACTATGGCAGAGGTAAGAAAGATAATGGCGACCTCCTTCAAAATATCCCATGCACGTACTGCTATACTCAGTGCCCCCAACCCTGCAGCAGGCCACCCCCAACCCACGACTCCACTGGAGACTCCTGGACACTCAGGCAACTCTGGGTCAGTCTCTTGTGGGGTGGGGTAGGGCTCCTTTCTCCTGGGTCCTGGTGCACAAAGTTCTGTTTGTGCCCTCCAAGAGTCTATTTCCCCGTCCTGTGTAAGTTCTGGCAGCTCTACGGTGGGGTTAATGATGACCTCCTCCAAGAGGGCTTATACCCTACCCAAGTCTGCTGCACCCAGAGCCCATGTCCCTGCAGCAGTCTACTGCTGACCTGTACCTCCATAGGAGATGCTCAAACTCAGTTTTTGCAAGTTTTGCCAAGAGAATACACTGATCATGGCAAACACCCTCTTCCAACAACACAAGAGAAGACTCTACACATGGGCATCACCAGGTGGTCAACACCAAAATCAGATTGATTATATTATTTGCAGCCAAATGTGGAGAAGCCCTATACAGTCAGCAAAAACAAGACTGGGAGCTGACTGTGGCTCAGATCATGGACTCCTTATTGCCAAATTCAGACTTAAATTGAAGAAACTAGGGAAACCCACTAGACCATTCAGATATGACCTAAATAAAATCCCTTATGATTATACAGTGGAAGTGAGAAATAGATTTAAGGGACTACATCTGATAGACAGAGTGCCTGATGAACTATGGATGGAGGTTCATGACATTGTACAGGAGGCAGTGATCAAGACCATCCCCAAGAAAAAGAAATGCAAAAAGGCAAAATGGTTGTCTGAGGAGGCCTTACCAACAGCTGTGAAAAGAAGAGAAGTGAGAGGCAAAGAAGAAAAAGCAAGATATACCCATCTGAATGCAGAGTTCCAAAGAATAGCAGGGAGAGATAAGAAAGCCTTCTTCAGTGATTAATGCAAATAAAGAGAGGAAAACAATCGAATGGGAAAGACTAGAGATCCTTTCAAGAAAATAAGTGATATCAAGGGAACATTTCATGCAAAGATGGGCACAATAAAGGATAGAAATGGTATGGACCTAACAGAAGCAGAAGATATTAAGAAGAGATGACAAGAATACACAGAAGAACTATACAAAAAAGATCTTCATGACCCAGATAATTACAATGGTGTGACCACAAACCTAGAGCCAGACTTCCTGGAATGTGAAGTCAAGTGGGCCTTAGGAAGCATCACTATGAACAAAGGTAGTGGAGGTGATGGAATTCCAGTTGAGTTATTTCAAATCCTAAAAGATGATGCTGTGAAAGTGTTGCACTCAATATGCCAGCAAATTTGGAAAACTCAGCAGTGGCCACAGGGCTGGAAAAGCTCAATTTTCATTCCAATCCCAAAGAAAGGCAATGCCAAAGAATGCTCAAACTACCACACAATTGCATTCATATCACACTTTAGCAAAGTAATGCTCTAAATTCTCCAAACCAGGCTTCAACAGTACATAAACTGTGAACTTCCAGAAGTTCAAGCTGGATTTAGAAAAGGCAGAGGAACCAGAGATCAAATTGCCAACATTTGTTGGATCAACAAAAAATCAATAGAGTTCCAGAAAATCATTTACTTCTGCTTTATTGACTGTGTCAAAGCCTTTGACTGTGTGGATCACTACAACGTGTAGAAAATTTTTAAAGAGATGGGAATACCAGACCACCTGACCTGCCTTCTGAGAAATCTGTATGCAGGTCAGGAAGCAACAGTTAGAACTGGACAATGGAACAACAGACTGGTTCCAAATAGGAAAAGGAGTACGTTAAGGCTGTATATTGTCACCCTGCTTATTTAACTTATATGCAGAGTACATCCGGAGAAGGCGATGGCACCCCACTCCAGTAGTCTTGCCTGGAAAATCCCATGGATGGAGGAGCCTGGTAGGCTGCAGTCCATGGGGTCGCTGAGTTGGACACGACTGAGCGACTTCACTTTCACGTTTCACTTTCATGCACTGGAGAAGGAAATGGCAACCCACTCCAGTGTTCTTGCCTGGAGAATCCCAGGGACGACGGAGCCTGGTGGGCTGCTGTCTATGGGGTCGCACAAAGTCAGACATGACTGAAGCGACTTAGCAGCAGCAGCAGCAGCAGCAGCAGCAGAGTACATCATGGGAAATGCTGAGCTGGATGAAGCAAAAGCTGAAATCAAGATTCCTGGGAGAAATATCAATAACCTCAGATGCATATGACACCACCCTTATGGCAGAAAGTGAAGAAGAACTAAAGACCCTCTTGATGAAAGTGAGAGAGGAGAGTGAAAAAGTTGGCTTGAAGCTCATCATTCAGAAAACTAAGATCATGGCATCCAGTCCCATCACTTCATGGGAAATAGATGGGGAAACAGTGGAAACAGTAACAGACTATTTTTCTGGGCTCCAAAATCAGTGCAGATGGTGATTGCAGCCATGAAATTAAAAGAAGCTTACTACTTGGAAGGAAAGTTATGACCAACCTAGACAGCATATTAAAAAGCAGAGACATTACTTTATCAACAAAGATCCGTCTAGTCAAGGCTATGGTTTTTCCATTGGTCACATATCCATGTGAGAGTTGGGCTGTAAAGAAAGCTGAGTGCCAAAGAATGGATGCTTTTGAACTGTGGTGTTGGAGAAGTCTCTTGAGAGTCCCTTGGACTGCAAGGAGATCCAACCAGTCCATCCTAAAGGAGATCAGTCCTGGGTGTTCATTGGAAAGACTGATGTTGAAGCTGAAACTCCAATACTGTGGCCACCTGATGTGAAAAGCTGACTCATTTGAAAAGACCCCGATGCAGTCCTGGTGTTCATTGGAAGGACTGATGTTGAAGCTGAAACTCCAATGCTGTGGTCACCTGATGTGAAAAGCTGACTCATTTGAAAAGACCCCGATGCTGGGAAAGATTGAGGGCAGGAGAAGGGGACAACAGAGGATGAGATGGTTGGATGGCATCACTGACTCAATGGACATGAGTTTGGGTAAACTCCTGGAGTTGCTGATGGACAGGGAGACCTGGTGTGCTACAGTCCATGGGGTTGCAAAGAGTCAGACACGACTGAGCGACTGAACTGAACTGAACTGAAGAGAAACATTGAATGATAACACTTATCTCATAGACTTTTGAAAGGATAGAGTCAGTTCTTGCATATAAAATTCTTCATTTCAGAACTTAGTAGCAAGCACTCAAATATTAACTTCCATTGTTATCATGATTAGCATCATCTTTCTCCTTTTTAAACTGATTTTATTGGCGTATAATCAATTTAAAATGTTGTGTTAGATTCCACTCTACAACAGTTAATCAATTATACTTACATCTACTCTTTTTAAGATTCTTTTCCAATATAGATCATTGCAGAGTATTGAGTAGAGTTCTCTGTGCTAGACAGTAGGTTCTTATTAGATATCTTTTTTTCAATACATGTATTGCAGTGTGTCTATATCAATTTACAATAGCCAGAACATGGAAGCAACCTCAATGTCCCTCAGTGGATGAATGGATAAAGAAGACATGGTACATACATACAATGGAACATTGTCTTTATTCTTATTAATTAAATCTTTTCTGCTGTCCCATGAGCCTCTGGAGCCAGAGAAAGATGTGAAGTGAAAGAGCATCCCTATGGACTTCTTGGGCTTCTCTTGTGGCTCAGGTGGTAAAGAATGTGCCTGCAATGTGGGAGACCTGGGTTCTATCCCTGGGTTGGGGAGATCCCCTGGAGAAGGGAAAGGCTATGCCCTCCAATATTCTGGCCTGGAGAATTCCATGGAGTATACAGTCCATGGGGTTGCAGAGAGTCAGACTTCTTGGACCTTCAAGGAAAATGAACACTTCCCACTGTCAGTGCTATCAATTTCCTATGGAAATCAACTCTCCCAAAGAGAGAGCAGTATTTCATTTCAAGCATAAGAAAAGAGCAGGAAACAAAGATTAGTCACAGCTTTAAAATGTTCAAATGCCTTTGGTGTTATTATCTCAGCAGCCAGGTACCCAGTGCTTCCACAGCTATTTAGCATAATGGATGTTGCTGACAGGCTTCTCCACAGAGCTCTCACTCACAGGTGTACAACTGGGGTATTAACCGGGACTTTATTTAAACAACATGCTCTTCTCATGCCTAAATGGAAGAGCTTTCACTTTCAGGGCTCAGTGGCTGCTTAATGTGGAAAGGCTGGTTTTCAGCTGCTCATAAGTCTCTGCTAGGAGATCCCCCAAGAAGATTTAAGCCCCCCTTCCCTAAGGCACTGGGGTGCTAAGTTCTATCAGTTGGAACAGAGTCAAGTCTCTTTCGGTTGGTTTCTCCTTTCATTTTGCAGCATTTTGTCACCAAACAGGCTCAGTTTCTCACTTGCCTCATATTCTTCTATTCAGATGGTAGAAATTGGGGACTGGGACTGTGTGTGTCTCCTTTTTTAATCTGATTATAAACAAAAATCATACTGTGTCAGAAACTACAAGCGACATAGAAATCTGCCCATGAAAGTGTAAAATTCCTTAGCCAACCATATACCCCAATCTCAACAAGCTCATAACCCCAAACATGGTGACAATTAATAGTATAATGTGTACCCTTCCACATTTTTGACTATGAATTGACTCTCACAATTAGATGGGGTGGGAGGAAGCTGCCCTATTCAGAGGGATTCATTGTATAAAGGACATTCTTTGGGAAATATGTAAGTAAGAAAATAGGAGCCTCTAAGCTGAGTGCCGAAGAATTGATGCTTTTGAACTGTGGTGTTGGAGAAGACTCTTGAGAGTCCCTTGGACTGCAACCAGTCCATTCTAAAGGAGATCAACCCTGGGTGTTCTTTGGAAGGAATGATGCTAAAGCTGAAACTCCAGTACTTTGGCCACCTCATGCAAGAGTTGACTCATTGGAAAAGACTCTGATGCTGGGAGGGATTGGGGGCAGAAGGAGAAGGGGATGACAGAGGATGAGATGGCTGGATGGCATCACCGACTCGATGGATGTGAGTTTGAGTGAACTCTGGGAGATGGTGATGGACAGGGAGGCCTGGCGTGCTGAGGTTCATGGGGTCACAAAAAGTCGGACACGACTGAGTGAACTGAACTGAACTGAACTGAGTATGGCTACAAGAGTTTGGGAGGAAACATATAAATGGCTGCTCCCCTGAAGGTGGAGGATGGGCTGGAAGAGGGCGGCAGGAAGGAAAGGAGGTGATGCTGAAGCCAGGAAGCCAATCTTGTTTCAATTCTAAGCTCTCTGCTCAGTGAGACACTGTAACTGTTTAGCAACATGAACCCAACATAAGAGAAGACTTGGATGTGAGTTGATTCTTGGCTGCTGCTGCTGCTAAGTCACTTCAGTCGTGTCTGACTCTGTGTGACCCCATAGACGGCAGCCCACCAGGCTCAGACGGCCGCCCACCAGGCTCTGCCATCCCTGGAATTCTCCAGGCAAGAACACTGGAGTGGGTTGCCATTTTCTTCTGTAATGTGTGAAAGTGAAAAGTGAAAGTGAAGTCGCTCAGTCATGTCCGACCCTCAGCAACCCCATGGACTATAGCCTACCAGGCTCCTCCATCCATGGGATTTAGATAGAGACAAAAAGATTGAGTTTTGCACCCCAGGTTCAAATGGGGAAGGATGGAAGCAGCATGATACGTAGAAGCAGGTAGAAACATGAGGGGGAAAGTCCTGAAACTTGCAGAAACCATGAGAAAGATTTTTAAACATTAAGATATAAAATTTAGATTTGGGCCAAGAGTAACTGTGCTTCAAGAATTGAAGCTATGCAAATAAGATCATTATACCATTTTTCTAGATTCCATGTATATGTGTATTCAGTGGGATATTTGTTTTTCTTTTAATTAGAACCTACCTTGTAGCACAGGAAACTCTCCTCAGTGCTCTATGGTGACCTAAATGGAAAGGAAATCCAAGATGGGGGGATGTTTGTATACATAGAGCTGATTCACTTTGCTGTGGAGTTAGAAAATAACACTGAAAGCAAGTACACTCCAACAAAAATTAACTAAAATTAATAAATAAATCTAGGCTAAAAAAAGATGTCTGATGTTCTATATGATTATACATGTTTATATATATTATATATGCATATATATATATATACATATGCACATCTATGCATGTATCAGTTCAGTTCAGTCACTCAGTCGTGTCTGACTCTTTGCGACCCCATGAACCTCGGCACACCAGGCCTCCCTGTCCATCACCAGCTCCCAGAGTCTACCCAAACCCATGTCCATCGAGTCGGTGATGCCATCCAACCCTCTCATCCTCTGTCGTCCCCTTCTCCTCCTGCCCTCAATCTTTCCCAGCATAGGGGTCTTTTGAAATGAGTCAGTTCTTCACATCAGGTGGCCAAAGGATTGGAGTTTCAGCTTCAACATTAGTCCTTCCAACGAACACACAGGACTGATCTCCTTCAGGATGGACTGGTTGGATCTTCTTGCAGTCCAAGGGACTCTCAGGAGACTTCTCCAACACCACAGTTCAAAAGCATCAATTCTTCGGCGCTCAGCTTTCTTTATAG
The DNA here is from genome assembly GCF_014754425.2 of Oryx dammah. Taxonomy (NCBI): domain Eukaryota; kingdom Metazoa; phylum Chordata; class Mammalia; order Artiodactyla; family Bovidae; genus Oryx; species Oryx dammah. The sequence goes on from NW_024070185.1 coordinate 103,417,373, forward strand.
TACAACGCTCACATCCATACATGACCACTGGAAAAACCATAGCCTTGACTAGATGCACCTTTGTTGGCAAAGTAATGTCCCTGCTTTTTAATATGCTGTCTAGGTTGGTCAAAACTTTCCTTCCAAAGAGTAAGCATCTTTTAATTTCATGGCTGCAGTCACCATCTGCAGTGATTTTGGAGCCCAGAAAAATAAACCCTATGCCTGTGTATATATTATGTATATATACACATACATACACGGATACAAAGGTATATAGTGTTGGAACTTGCTTTTTCATTCAGAAATAAATTGTGACATTGATTCATTGTATTTCAAAAATATTTAGCGAACGCCTTCAAGGAATCAGGCCCTATGCTACAGACACTGGAAAACAGCCATGAAGACTCTTACCATGCCTATACCGTCAGATCTATATCCTTCTTTTTAATGACCACATCAAATTCCTCAGTGAAAAGCTCTGTTTTGTTTTGTTCTATTTCCTTTTGATAACATGTCCTCTAGTGATAGATACGGAGGTTATTTTTAATCTGAGATATTATACACAGTGATCCAATGTACTGATATATTTGTGAAAGTATTTATATGCAAATATTTTTGTAGGTGTCTTTCTTAAGGATGATTGGAGAAGTCAAGGCACACGCATATTTTAAAATTAAATCAGTACTGCCTGATTCACTCCAAAAGCGAATGTTATAAAAATTTAGCCTTTAGAATCTCAAAGAACCAAAGACTATTGTAGAAGTAAAATCCTTGTTAGATCCTGTCAAGAATACTGATGATGGTTTAACTGATCATCTTCCTACCGTGTACCAGCTTTGGGGCTTCTCAGTCGGCACAGCAGTATAGAATCTGCCTGCCAGTTCAGGAAACACGAGAGACATGAGTTCAATCCATGGGTCAGGAAGATCCCCTGAAGAAGGAAATGGCAACTCGCTCCAGTATTCTTGCCTGGAAAATCCCACGGACAGAGGGAGCTAGAGGGCTACAGCCCATGGGGTCGCAAAGAGTCAGACACGACTGACTGGCTGAGCACACAGGCATGAGGTCTTTGGGTGTTTCAAACCTTGGGGCTATTACACGTGAAATAAGGAGGCTCAGAGAAGTAAAAGTAACATGGCTCCTGAATGGCATAGGCGAGAGTTGAGCTCTTTCCTCTCATTCTCCAAAGCCCGCTCTTCTTCCAACTGTTTGTAAGGGTTTGCCAGACCTGAGTATCATGTGAGGCGTTCCACTAGGAAAAACTGCTTAATAAATGAAAGGGTTCAGTGGCCAAACAATTTTGGGAAATATTTTGTAGAGTCTGTATGTTTTTCAAAAATTTACAGTATTTGTGATCTGGCTTACAGCATCTTCTATATTCCCAGAAAGTGAAAGAAAATGAAAGTGAAGTTGCTCAGTCATGTCCGACTCTTTGTGACCCCGTGGACTGTAGCCTACCAGGTTCCTCCATTCCCAGAGAAGTCAACAAGTTAAGGAGCACGTGTAGGATGGATGGTCTGGGGGGAGGATATAATGAAGAGTAAAGGATAAACTATAGAAATTATTGTGGTGAATTTTGCAGGAAAGATAAATATCAAGTACACACCAAAAGAAAAGAATTAGAAATGAGAGTAAGAATAGGGTGCTACTAATGTTTCATATGTGTCTCCTCTTCTAAACATAAAAGATAATATGGTTCTTAATTTAAATGTACAGAAACTAAGGATTTGAAAAGTCAAAAGACTTGTCCAGTTCTAATTAGCTGGTAGGTTACAGAGTCAAGATTTCTGCCTAGGTATACTTGACCCTACAGCCCTGTCATTGTTCAGTCACTAAGTCATGCCTCGTTCTTTGTGACCCCATAGATTGCAGCATGCCAGGCTTTCCTGCCTTTCACCATCTCCCTGAGTTTGGTCAAACTTATGTTCATTGAGTCGGTAATACCATCCAACAATCTCATCCTCTGTCACCCACTTCTCCTCTTGCTCTCAATCTTTCCCATCATCAGGGTCTTTTCCAATGAATTGGCTCTTTGCATCAGGTGGCCAAAGTATTGGAGTTTCAGCGTCAGTCCTTCCAGTGAATATTCAGGTGATATCTCTTAAGATTGACTGGTTTGATCTCCTTGCAGTCCAAGGGAGTCTCAAGAGTCTTCTCCAGTATTACAGTTTGAAAGCAGCAATTCTTTGGCACTCAGCCTTTTTTATCCAACTGTCACATCCATACATGACTACTGGAAAAACCATCACTTTGACTATACAGACCCTTGTCAGCAAAGTGATGTCTCTGCTTTTTAATACATTGTCTAGGTTTGTGATGTGCTTCCCTGGTGCTCAGATGGTAAAGAATCTGCCTGCAGTGCAGGAGACCTGGGTTCAGTCCCTGGATTGATGGCAGCAGTTACCATCCACAGTGATTTTGGAGCCCAAGAAAATAAAATCTGCCACTGTTTCCATCTTTTCCTCATCTACTCACCTGAAATACTTAGGTATATTTTACCTTACAGCTACAGAATTCTATAATTCTAGGACTTTTTCCTCAAAACTCCTAGGGGAATCCCAATGGTGCTAGGATAGAGTACCGAAACTCAGTGAGCCAAGGGTGGGATGGAGGTGGGGCTGGGCCACAAGACTAACTTACAGAGAGATGAAGTAGCCACGACTAATCCTCCAGTAAATCAGCCCTCTTCACAATCTGCCAGAGAGAAACTCTCTCTTCCCCCAGGATGAGTTAATTCTGAAAATCAAAAGCCTTATAGAGAACATGTTGGAGACTTCCAATTAGGCTTCCTTGAACTATGCCTTTGAAATTCCCTTCTTTTATGTCCCTTTTATTTATTATTTTACTTTTTAAATTTTAATTGCAGGATGATTGCCTTATAACGTTGCATTCATTTCTGCCATCAGTTCAGTTCAGTTCAGTTCAGTCGCTCAGTCGTGTCTGACTATTTGTGACCCCATGAATCGCAGCACGCCAGGCCTCCCTGTCCATCACCAACTCCCGGAGTTCACTCAGACTCATATCCATCGAGTCCATGATGCCATCCAGCCATCTCATCCTCGGTCGTCCCCTTCTCCTCCTGCCCCCAATCCCTCCCAGCATCAGAGTCTTTTCCAATGAGTCAACTCTTCACATGAGGTGGCCAAAGTACTGGAGTTTCAGCTTTAGCATCATTCCTTCCAAAGAAATCCCAGGGCTGATCTCCTTCAGAATGGACTGGTTGGATCTCCTTGCAGTCCAAGGGACTCTCAAGAGTCTTCTCCAACACCACAGTTCAAAAGCATCAATTCTTCAGCGCTCAGCCTTCTTCACAGTCCAACTCTCACATCCATACATGACCACAGGAAAAACCATAGCCTTGACTAGATGGACCTTAGTCGGCAAAGTAATGTCTCTGCTTTTGAATATACTATCTAGGTTGCTCATAAGTTTTCTTCCAAGGAGTAAGCGTCGTAAATCAGCCATGAGTATACACATCTCCCCTCCCTCCTGAGCCCTCTCCCACACCCCATTTCTCACCCCTCAAGGTCATCACAGAGCACTGGGCTGAGCTCCCTGTGTTATACAGCAACTTCCCACTCACTGTCTATTTTACACATGAGTAGTGTATATATGCCCATGCTTCCATTTCAGTTCATCTTACTCTCTCCTTCCCCCACTGTGTCCATATGTTCATTCTCTACATCTCTATTCCTGCCCTGCAAATAGGTTCATCAGAACCATTTTTCCTAGATTACATATATATGCATTAGCATATGAAACTTTTCTCTTTCTGACTTACTTCACTCCGTATAACAGGCTCTAAATTCATCCACCTCAGTTCAACTGACTCAAATCCATTCCTTTTTAATTGCTGAGTAATATTCCATTTCATATATATACCAAAACTTCCATATCCATCATCTGCCTATGGATGTTTAGGTTGCTTCCATGTTCTAGCTATTGCAAATAATGCTGCAATAAACATTGGGTACATGTGTCTTTTTGAATTACAATTTTCTCAGGGTAAATGCCCATAGTGGGATTGCTGTATCATATGGTAGTTTTATTCCTAGGTTTTTAAGAAATCCCCATACTGTTCTCCATAGTGGCTGTATCAATTTACATAACCAGCAACAGTGCAAGAGGATTTCCTTTTCCCCACACCCTCTCCAGCATTTATTGTCTGTACATTTTTTGAAGATGGTCATTCTGACTGACGTGAGGTGATACCTCACAGTAGTTTTGATTTGCGTTTCCCTAGTGATGAGCCGTGTTGAGCATCTTTTCATGTGCCATCTGTGCATCTTCTTTGGAGAAATGTCTGTTTAGGTCTTCCACCTGTTTTTTGATTGGGTTGTTTCTTTTTCTCATATTGAGTTCCATGAGCTACTTGTACATTTTGGATATTTATCCTTTGTTAGTTGCTTCACTTGCAATTATTTTCTCCCATTCTGAGGGTTATCTTTTAGTCTTGTCTATAGTTTCCTGAAAATCCCCTGGAGAAGGGATAAGCTACCCACTTCATTCCTCTTGGGTTTCCCTTGTGGCTCAGCTGGTGAAGAATTTGCCTGCAGTACATTCGATCCCTGGGTTGGGAAGATCCCTGGGAAGAGGGAAAGGCTACCCACTCCAGTATTCTGGCCTGGAGAACTCCATGAACTGTGTAATCCATGGGGTCACAAAGAGTTGGACATGATAGAGTGACTTTCACTTTCACTTTGCTGTGCAGAAGATTAAGTTCCTCTGATCCTGGGGTTAACTTTGCAGTGATAAAGAAGGAGATTAACCAGACTTACTAGTACAATTTTCCTGTATACAGGTTGGGGTTGGCCAAGCTATTTTCATATGAATTTGATGCTATCCATAATATAAAGGTATCTTATTTATTGATTGTTTATGTGCAAGGCATACCACCCAATGATCAAAAATCATATTTTTCAAGCATTTTAAACATCTTTAAAACAACAACAATAATGACAGATCACGAAGGGGCAGAAGAAAGCTTTTGGAGGTGACAGTTAAGATTAGTGTCTTGATTGAGATCAGAATTATTATTCTCACTTTTATCTATAAGGAAACTACAAAAACAAATTGCCCAGATCCCCAGAGTAAATAAAGAGTGGAGCCAAAATTCTAAGCCCAATCTGTCTGAAGTCAAAGCCTCGTTAGCCCAATATTTAAGATGAGGCATCTCGGACTGAAACATATTGTAATCTCAGCTTTTAAAAACATAGCCAAAATAAAATTCTGATTTAGTAGGCCATGGAATCTGCATTTTGACAAGAGCCACCCGGTAATTCTGAGCACCATATTTGTGAAGAAAACTTTCTGAGACTACAAAGAGAGCCCGTTCTCTGTATGAATTGTTTCCTTTCCCCAAAATGTGAATGTGAATGGTGTGTCCTAAATAATAATAATGAAAGTGAAAGTGAAGTCGCTCAATCATGTCCCGACTGTAGCCTACCAGGCTCTTCCATCCATGGGATTTTCCAGGCAAGAACACTGGAGTGGGTTGCCATTTCCTTCTCCAGGAGATCTTCCCGACGCAGGGATTGAACCCGGGTCTCCCGCGTTGTAGACAGACGCTTTACCATCTGAGCCACCAGGGAAGTCAGATAATAATAATAGTAAAGCTGAAAAACTGAAACAGCAACAAAAAAGCTCCATTTCCAGAGAAAAAAAAAGTGAGTAAGTTCAGGATATTGAGGAAAGGATGAAATTATCTTTCCTGAAATATTTGGTTTCTAGTTTAGTGTAAACAATGTGCTTTTATCACAGCGATCTTACTTTTCTCTGTTCTGCTGGCTTCCTGAATTGCCAGTTGGTGCATTCCTTGGACCAGAGACGAGAGAGCATCAGCCCTGAGAAAGAGGAAAGGCAATGACTGGGCAGGGGTTTGGTGGACAGGTCATTTGCCTCTTCCCTCTTGCGCCCTTCCATACTCCCGCAACCAAGAGGAGTGCACAGAACTGAGCACGAGGGGCCAGCAGGCGAGCGGTTTCCTCTGGGATATGAAATGTACAGCTTACGCATTGCCTGGAAATGCCATAAGGATTTAATATTTGTTACAGAAACAGTGAGGCTGCATTAATATTTTAATGGTGAATGAATATTTAATCCAAAACTCTGAATGGAAAGCGGAGAAGATAACCATGGCAGGAACAGTCACACCACCCAGTTGAAGATGCTAATGATTCGCTGGCTTTGGCGGTGGTGATAATGCCACACAGCGTAGCCATTATACAATGCCTTTGCAATATTAGTAAGTCACGCCTCAGAATCAAAATTGAAAGAAGCGTTGTTTACTCTTTGAGAAGCAGTATGAAGCATTGGATGGAGCAAATCTTTGGAATGGGAGCCTGGAATTGAGTACCAAGTGTATGTTTTGCTGATCATGCAACTGGAAAGAAGACCATTCACCTCTTTGAGCTTTATCTTCAAGATGAGATCAGCGCCTCCTTGATGCGATTGTTGGCTGCATTCACTATTCACTCACTTGCTTTCTTTTTTGGTTCTCCTTAAGATGTGGGAGAAAAAAAATGAAGGTGGTTGCAGTGTCTCTTAATTTAGCCCCTTGTCTACTTCTTGCAGAAAACAATGAAGTTTTCATTTTCTTATTTCTCCTAGATACTTATATCTATCATCATTCTATTTCAGTGGAAATTTTTCTAAGTAGCTGGGGGAAGCTCTAATTAAAAACTCAATTCTATCTATTCAATTTGATCCTTAAGTTAAAACACATGGATAATAACTTGTTTAAATGCACTGAGGCAACTTTGTATTGTCCCACTGTTAATGGTCACATTTACAAGATAATTGCAATGTATCAGTAAGTTTCTCCTGGTAGGTAATTGTCCCTCCTGACAGGCTAAACTGTGGCCCTGTGGTGTGGGTTGCCCTCCTCTCCCCTCTGTGGCCCCACTAGACTCTGTTAGCTTCCTTATTTTGTCACTTGGAACTTTCGATAACTTAATAAACACATGGGCTTGAGAGTTCGAAGCTTTTAGATACAAGTCTCTACTTGATTCATTATCTGTAGTGTGATCTTGAGCAAGGTCATCAGTCAATCCTCTTGTCAAGGGACTTTCATTTGTAAAATTGTGATAGTGACATTTAATCTCATTGCTTCCCAACCATCTATGAAATATATATATATATATATATACACACACACACACACACACACATACACATATATATAAAATATGTGTGAATGTGGACTATATATATATATATACACATACACATAAAATGAAATAGTTTGCATACCATTCCAATTTTCCAAATGAAGAAACTGAGATGCAGAAACCAAGTAACTCACTCAAGGTCATTCAGTAAGGACTGGAACACAGCCTTCAGAACAGACTTGAATCTGTATTGTAATTTGCAATACATCTTTATAATATACTAAGACACATTTTTAAATCTAAGGTTGCAATCAAGCGTTAACAACAGTGCAGTACTAAATATTGCTTTAGGTTGTAATATTTAAATGCAGTGTCATAATTCCTTGCCTCATGACCCAACCTAAAAACCAGCACATTGAACATAATAAGCCCATCATAAAAGCTAGAATTTTCTTTTATTGCTTTTTACAATTTTTTAATGAATTGAGGTGTTATTGATCTTAATTCTTTTTCTCATATACACTCTAAATGGAAAGTATTCTAGTTTCTTATTATTTCTCCCAATCTTGATAGCTGTCTTTTTCTGCTATATGAACCCCAAGACCCTAAATCTTACTTTTCTGATCCTTTAAGGGGTTATGCATAGGGATGGCATCAGGCCCTATTCAATCCTCACTCTCCTAAGAAATGTAATAAATGAGGACATTTTTTAAAAAAACAAAATAATTGTCTATAAAGAAAATCCAATGACTCTACAAAAGAATTTCTAGAACTTAGATGAGTTTAGCAAGGTTGCAGAATACAAAGTCAACAGAAAAAAATCATATTTCTATAGTCTGGCGATGACTAATTAGAAACCCAAATTAAAAACATAATATTATTTTAATAGTTCTAAAAAATCTGAACTTTCAGGTATAAAGCTAACAAACCATGCACAGGATGTCTTCTAATACATAGCTGGAATCTATAAAACTCTTGTAAAATAATTTTTTTAAATGCCTTCAATGGAGAAACATATTATATTCATAGACTGGAAAATTCCACAAAGTAAAAATGTCAGTACATCCCAAATTGATCTATGTTGAATGCAATTCCTATCAAATCTTGTGAAGATTTTTGTAGATACAGACAAGCTGATTCCAAAATTTATGTGAAAAGCCAAGTAACTAGAATAGCTAGAATGATTTCTAAAAAAAAAAAAAAAAAGAATCAAGTTGGAGAAATTACATTACTTGATTTTGAAACTTCATTTATGATTACATTATGAACTGTAGTGCTGATGGAGGGATACCTGTACTGATCAATAGAACACAATAGAGAAACTAGAAATTGATCAAAGCAAAAATGCTCAACTTCTTTTGGAAACAAGTGGAACAGAAATTTCAGAGAAAAAAATATCCTTTTCAACAAATGATTCTGGAACAATTTGGTCTAGGAAGGAAAGGAGGAAGGGAGGGAAGGAGGAGTCTTGAAGCAAACCTCACATCTTACACAAAAATTAACTCGGATCATAGATCTAAATACAAGTATAAATCTCTGCAAAGAATATATAAATCTCTGTTACCTAAGTCAAGGGAGGAATTCTAAAGTGTGATTCCAAAAGCATAATCCATACAAGAAAAAAATAAGTTAAATTTAGACTTCATAAAAATTAAAAATGTTAAAGGCACTGTTAAGAGGTAGAAAGACAAGCCATAAACTAGGAGACAATATTTGCAAGTCAATCATCTAACAAGGAATTTGTGCCCAGAATGTATAAAAAATACTTTAAACATGAAGATAAGAAAACAAGCCATTCTATTAGAAGATGACAAAAAGTTCACTCAGTTGCCCCACCAAATTCAATATATAGAGGCAGATAAGCACATAAAAAGATGTTCGGCATCATTCACCTTTAGAGAAATAAATAAAAACACTTATTTCCTGCTTCTGTCAGACCACAAACTACTGTCTTCCTTTAATCTCAGCAGTTCCCTAGCCCCTGTACCCAGCTGTCATAAAGCTTTGTGCTCTTTGGATTAAAATGTACTGGTAACTAAACTAACGGTAAGAGCACTGCTCCCTGTCAATAGTGGACCTTTGCCTTTGATAAATCTTCACTGAATGCCAACTAGGTATTATATATAACGTTACAGCACTGTGCAGTTACGCTCATCTCACACACGAGCAGGAGAAGGCAATGGCACCCCACACCACTACTCTTGCCTGAAAATCCCATGGATGGAGGAGCCTGGTAGGCTACTGTCCACGAGATTGCGAAGAGTCGGACATGACTGAGCGACTTCACTTTCACTTTTCACTTTCATGCATTGGAGAAGGAAATGGCAACCCACTCCAGTGTTCTTGCCTGGAGAATCCCAGGTATGGGGGAGCCTGGTGGGCTGCTGTCTATGGGGTCCCACAGAATTGGACATGGCTGAAGCTACTTAGCAGCAGCAGCACCACATGCTAGCAAAGTAATGCTCAAAATTCTCCAAGCCAGGCTTCAGCAGTATGTGAATCATGAAATTCCAGATGTTCAAGCTGGATTTAGAAAAGGCAGAGGAACCGGAGATCAAATTGCCAACATCTGTTGGATCATTGAAAAATCAAGAGAGTTCCAGAAAAACATCTATTTCTGCTTTATTGACTATGCCAAAGCCTTCACTGTGTGGATCACAACAAATTGTGGAGAATTCTTAAAGAAATGGGAATATCAGACCACCTGACCTGCCTCTTGAGAAATCTGTGTGCAGGTCAGGAAGCAACCGTTAGAACTGGACATGGAACAACAGACTGATTCCAAATTGGGAAAGGAGTATGTCAAGGCTGTATATTGTCACCCTGCTTATTTAACTTATATGCAGAGTAGTACATCATGAGAAATGCTGGACTGGAGGAAGCACAAGCTGGAATCAAGATTGCTGGGAGAAATATCAATAATCTCAGATATGCAGATGATATCACCCTGATGGCAGAAAGCGAAGAACTAAAGAGCCTCTTGATGAGAGTGAAAAAGTTGGCTTAAAGCTCAACATTCAGAAAACTAAGATCATGGCATCCGGTCCCATCACTTCAGTGGAAACAATGGAAACAATGACAGACTATTTTGGGGGGCTCCCAAATCACTGCAGATGGTGACTGCAGCCATGAAATTAAAAATGCTTGCTCTTTGGAAGAAAAGTTATGACCAACCTAGACAGAATACTAAAAGCAGAGACATTACTTTGCTGACAAATGTCTGTCTAGTCAAAGCTATGTTTTTTCTAGTAGTCAGGTACAGATGTGAGAGTTGGGCTGTAAAGAGAGCTGAGCCCTGAAGAATTGATGCTTTTGAAGTATGGCGTTGGAGAAGACTCTTGAGAGTCTCTCGGACTGCAAGGAGATCCAACTAGTCCATCCTAAAGGAAATCAGTCCTGAATATTCATTGGAAGGACTGATACTGAAGCTTAAACTCCAATACTTTGGCCACCTGATGTGAAGAACTGACATTTGAAAAGACTTTGATGCTGGGAAAGATTGAAGGCAGGAGGAGAAGGGGATGACAGAGGATGAGATGGTTGGATGGAATCATTGACTCAATGGCCATGAGTTTGAGTAAACTCTGGGAGATGGTGATGGACAGGGAGGCCTGGCATGCTGCAGTCCATGGGGTCACAAAGAGTCAGACACGACTGAGTGATGGAACTGAACTGAAATGTGAAGATGAGAATAGTGATATAGATGTGTTTATCTAGATGAAGAACCAAGGAAGTGGGGTAAGACAGGTCACTAATTATTATTATGCAAAACAGAAAGTCGTTCTTGGCAAGGGGAAAATATACTGCGAAGCATATTCAAAGTAGCAAGAAATTTTAATTCATATATTGGAGTTCTATACAGAATTTCACTGGGGAAAAAAAAAAAGAAAGAAAAGATGTATCTACTGGCAAGAAACTAAAGGGAAAAAGAGCAAAGTCTCTTGTGATAGATGATGTCATTAAGCTACAACCAAACTAAACAGTCATTGTTCTGTGCCTCCTTCTGAATAGAATCAAATCTGTGAGCATTCACCTTTTTGTTTTCCTGGGAGAGTACGTGAAGTATACATGAGAAAGAAGGCAAGATGGATAGACGCAAGATGGAGAAAAAGTCAGCAGCCTGAACTCAGCAATCAGAGTGTGCAGTTCTGAAGAGTTTCTGCTTGGTCAAGGAGGGAAAGGAACCATATGAGTCCCTGCCAGAAGCTATACAGAATGCCTTACATAACTAATTTCATTTGATCCCCACAAGAACTCTAGGATGCAGGACTTGGATCAGCAACAAGTCCCCTCTGCTTGTCTCAAGCATCAGACAATTTCTGAGCAGCAGCCATACAGTCCTCTGCGAGCCTGTACCACCTATGGATGCAGACTCTCTCCTAGACATCTCTGCCTCACCTGAGCATCCTTTCTCTCTCATTTCTTCATACCTGAGCCATTCACTCAACCTCCAAACTTCAAGGCAGGAGCATCCAATCAGCCAGAACCAGGTGAAGCCCTCCACACCAGGACATCTAAGAGGATGCACATTCCCATATCGGCTTCCCTACTTCCCTCTAGACTCACAGTGAAGTCCCTAAGATTGGGAACAAGTTTATATCAACAGCAGACCACATGACATGTACCTACTGTAGGTACTATCATCCAATTTTATAGACAAAAGCACCAAGGCTCAGAGAAGTACAAAGTTGGTCCTAAGACTACATAGTGAAGTGAAAGTCGCTCATTCATGCCTGACTCTTTGTGACCCCATATACTATACAGTCTGTAGAATTCTCCAGGCCAGAACACTGGAGTGGGTAGCCTTTCCCTTCTCCAGTGGATCTTCCCAACCCAGGAATCGAACTGTGGTCTCCTGCATTGCAGGCAGATTCTTTACCAGCTGAGCTACCAGGGGAGACTACATAGCTAGTTTTTTAAAAAACAGTTTATTGAGGGATGATTGACATGTAAAAGTTGTACAAATTTAGTGTATACAACTCATTGAGTTTGGGGATAAATATACAGCCATGAAATCATCACAGCCATCAAAACCATAAACATAAGCATCACAATTATGTGACTTTTGCCACAAGAAAAAAATAAATAAAAGAAACACAACCATCTCCCCCCAGTTTCCTTCCATATGATTATTATTATTATATTATTATTGTTCTTATGTTGATAACATGTAACATAAAATCTACCCTCTTAGAAATGTTAGTACACACTGTATTGTTAACCATAGGATCTAGGTAGATCTCCAGAACTTATTACTTATATAACTGAAATTTTGTACCTTTTGACCATCACTTCTCCATTTTCCCCTCCCCCTAGCCCCTGGTAACCAGCATTCTACTCTTTGCTTCTGTGCCTTTTGACCATTTAAACCCCATATATAAACGAGATCATTACAGACGTGTCTTTCTATGTCTGGCGTATTTCACTTAGCTTAATGTCCTCCGGGTTCATCCATGTTGTCCTAAATGGCAGGGTTCCCTTCATTTTTAAAGGCTGAATTATACCTCATCATATGTGTGCCCTGTTTTCTTTATCTGTAGGTGGACATTTGGATTGCTTCCACTTGTAGACAATTGTGAGTGATGCTGTTATGACCGTGAAGGTACAGATAACAATCTGGGTTCCTGTTTTCCATTCTTTTGGATATAAATAAAGAAGTACAATTTCTGAATCAGATGGTAATTCCATTTTTAATGTTTTAAGGAATCACCATAGTACTTTCCACTCTTTACACTCCCTCAACAGTGAGCAAAGTGTCCAATTTCTCAGCATTCTTAACATGTATTTCTGTTTTGATTTTGAAAGTAGCCATCCTAATGACTGAGGTAGATACCACTGGATAATTTTTGGTTCAAAAAATATCAAAACTGACTCCCAGAGTCCCCTGGTGGTATAAAAATTAATCCCAGTTGCCCAAGCACAGTGGCAACTTGCTTAATGGATTCTTTCCTTTCCTTGACATACACATCAACTAGTATTTCCTCAAATTGCCTCCAAATAAACTCCTTACACTCAGAGTCTTACCTCAGGGTCTGAGGATCCTGGACATAATTGAGATTATGTTTTGTTTGTTGGTCTGGCTGCAACACGTCTTAGTTGCAGCATGCTGGACCTTTGTTGTGGCTTGTGAGATCTTTAGTGATAGCATGCGGGATCTAGTTCCCCGACCAGGGATCGAACCCCGGCCCCCGGCATTGGGAGTCCTGAGTCTTAGCCCCCGGACCACCAGGGAAGCGCCTGAGGTTCTGTTTTATCTCCGATAGTGCATATTGACAACAGCACCTACCTTCATCAGTTATGTTAGACTAATTTGCTTCTCAGCCTTAGTTTTACAAAAGATTACCTGTCCCCACAAGCAGTTGGGAGGGAGTAATTTCCTAAATATGACTTAGCTCCATGAACATAATCTCCTGCACACTCTTAAAAATATATAGGATTCATTCAGTCCATCCCATAGATACGAAATCTTCTTCTTTGGTATTGTCAAAACTCCTAAGACGGCACAATTTCAGAGGTGAGTGAGAGCTCACAGATATAAAAAGCAGTTGTTTATAAAATGATGTGCCATGGAACTCCCATGGTTTTTGGACTCTACACATGTTTACTGCTTTTGGTTCAGCACTCTGTTTATAGTATGGCTAGTCATCTCAGCTAATTACAAAATATCCAGAATCCCTGAGGCAAGCTTTGTTTTTTTAACATTGTTACAAATATCTGCATATCTCTGTCAATCAGGACTTTATCAATACTGTGTCACCATAGCATAGCTCCAAATTTCTTGATTCTTCTATTAATCAGAAAATGTAAATATGAAATCATTTCCCTGAAAAAAAAAATCCATTGCTACTTTTTCTCTTAAGTATATGCTGGGGGTTCCAGTATAGTTTGATTAAACATCAATCAACAACCAATAAGGTTTCCAGAGCCATAAAAGTTTATAAACCAAAGATCTAGGTCAAGCCCTCATGCAGTTTATAATTTCCCTCCATGACTTCTTGACACATGTGCTTAAACATGACATGTTAAAGAAAGCTTCTACCTCCCAGAGAAGTCTGCTTTATTTTAAGATATTTCTAATTGCCGTGAAGGTTTCTGTTTTTCCCTCTTCTTGAAACCCACCTCCCTGCAACTTCCACTCTTCCATCTAGGAGAGATTTTGTTTGCTGGCTTTTTCGAGGCATTCTCAGGCCTTGCTGGAGTTATCCAGTGTTCTTACACAAGAACCCTTGCAAATATCTGAACTCCTGTACCTTTCGCATCCAGCAAGTCAAGGGTACCCCAGTCCTCTGCTTGCTGGCAGCAAACCTCTCCTCTCCAGTCCAACTGTAACATATAGGGAAGTGATGGCAAAGACATGGATTTCACCAAACTTAATCAGAGCCTTAAGTGAATCAGAGGGGTGGGGGTAGGATGGGAGTTAGCGGGTACAGAGAAGGGGGCGGCTAACTTTCCAGCCCCACAACATATGGCAATAGTTTCATTGAAAGCTCAAGGCAGTATTTATTTCATGCGGTGACATTGCCCCAAGAAGTTCACAGGCAAAATTTCTAATACATGAACCCTAAATCCAATGTTTCAAATCTCCTCTTCCTCTAATTCTCCTTCCCCCACCCCACCCTGCTCATTTTTTCTGAATACTCCGTGTTCTCTTTGAAACCTGGGGCAGAATGAATGGAATGTTTTGATTTACTGCAGCCCCCCTTGAATTATATTTTCCCAAATCAATTCATTTCCACACATGCTGACAACTGAAGGGTAGGAGCAGAGCTGAGGGGGGCAAGGGTTGGGTGGTGAGAGGTGAAGGTATAGCAGGGAGTGAGGCGAGTGGGAGATGGGAGCTCCCTGGAGGGGTGGGGCCGGGAGAAGATAAATTACCCCTGTGCTTGGTGTTGAGAGAGAAGGACTCGGGAGAGCTTAGTATCTGAGGTGAGCACACATGAGTCCTGGGGGCGGGGGTGAGGGTGGGGCCAGCTGTCAATCAGAGGGTTCAAATAAATAGAAGGAAAAGAGGCAACTTCATTCTGAGAAGAGAGAGAACTGGAGACTTGGACAGTCTCCCCTACCTCCCCTCCTTTCCCAGGGCCATGATTATGGCTTCTTGCTTGCCCATTGACCCCTGTAGCTGCATCCCCATCAGAAGTGGGCAGTGGTACTTCTCTAGACCAAGTGTTCAAGAATTCTGGTCAGAAACTTTTCTTTTTCCATTAGGAAACTTTTCTTTGCCATATCCCTTTGTTTCTTTTCAGTCTCTCTCTCTTTTAAAAAAATTTATTTATTTTTAATTGAAGGATAATTTCTTCACAATATTGTGCTGGCTTCTGCCATACATCAGCATGACCTCTTCAGTCTCTCATATTTTTCCTCCTTTCTTTCCTCCCTTCCTCCTGCTTCCATCCCCCGCCCCCGCTTCTTTCCTTTCTTCTTCCTTTCCCCACCCCTGTTCTTTCCCTTGATCACTCTCCCAGACTGTATTGAGCAGCTGATTTGTGGGACAGTCGATGTTACTTAGGCCTCCCCTGCTGGCTCAGCTGGTAAAGAATCCACCTGCAGTGTGGGAGACCTGGGTTTGATTCCTGGGTTGGGAAGATCCCCTGGAGAAGGGAAAGGCTACCCACTCCAGTGTTCTGGCATGGAGAGTTCCATGGACTATTCCGTGGGGTCACAAAGAGTCGGACACGACTAAGTGACTTTCACTTCACTATGTTAATTATGGTAAGACCATAGTTCTAAGTTATCAGACAATTCAGCTGAAAAGACATTCTTCAAGAAGCTCTGTGCTACATGCTGGAGATACAGGTCTAAAAGGAACGCAGCACCAGCTGTGGCCACAGAAACACACCGAAGCAGTCCAGTGGTTAAGATTGTGCCTTCAATGCAGGGGGCGCAGGTTCAATACAAGGTCGAGGAACTAAGATCCCACGTGCCACGTGGCACAGCCAGAAAGGAAATACATTGCTATGTAGGGGAAGACAGACATATCATTACTCATCTGTTTATTCTCTGAATCCCTATGTGAAGTGCTGGGACCTTTGACTGGTTTTGAATTTATAACATGTAAGACCATGCCTGGCCTCTAGCTGACATGCAATAAATATTCGATGATGAAAACAAGTACATTTATTGGTACACCTGTGATGTGTCAGATATTTTGTGTGCTTCATTGTTAATCCTTCCTCTAACCTCAAAACAAAGCTATGATTACCCCCATTTTACAGATGAGAAACAGAGGCGTAGAGAGATTAAGCAATTTGCCAATGTTAAACACCACTTAGAGGTGAAATCAAATTAAGATGCTAATTCAGGCCTGCCTGATGCCAGTGTAGAATATTTTCCTACTCTTCCATGCCTCTTTCTGCAAAAATTTATGAATAAAAAACTACTAGGTGTTCACATCAAGTTGATGAGATTAAAACCTTCCTAATTCCAAAAGAGAAATCGTATCATAATTGGTAGGAAATGTCGGTTATAATGTATTTTGCATTTCATGAACCTTTATAAATCACGTACACCCAAATTTTGCTCTTGCAAGCTTCCACCTGCATAATTGTAGGACCCTGTGGCATCTAGCTGAAGTCTCTTTCTAGTTATTTTTAGTATCAACATATGCTCAGTATATCTAATATCTGTATATATCTATATATACAGTATATATCTATATATCTACAGACTTCCCTGGTGGCTCAGATGGTAAAGCCTCTGTCTCCAATGCGGGAGACCTGGGTTCCATCCCTGGGAGGATCCACTGAAGAAGGAAATGGCAATCCACTCCAGTACTATTGCCTGGAAAATCCCATGGACAGAGGAGCCTGGTAGGCCACAGTCCCTGGGGTCGCAAAGTGTCAGACACAACTGAGCGACTTCACTTTCCTTTATGCTCAGTAGTGAGTTAACTCCTGTTCCTCTCTTCCAGTCCCTTCGTTGGTGTCTTCTGCACAAAGTCACTTGGGATGGTTGCTCACCATTAGAGTGCCATTCATGACCTCGAATGGGAACAGTGTCCTCCCACTGTGGATGGTGTATCCCAGGGTCCTTCAGAACACATCACCCAAGACTGAAGCACTCGTTTCACAAGATGCCCAAGGTGGGTCACCAGGGAGGTGCTGCTCCTGGAGTAACTGACTCATCACATGCTTTTACCACCTTCTCAGCAATAAGTAGGAGGAGCTCCTGGAGTTGCCAAACCCTGCTGTTTTGTCTACAGTACACCTTACATCAGAGCCAAGTGTATTCCAGCTAGAGATGAGGCAGACACGCCACTCTTCAACTCCCCACGCCTCCATCATTTGAGGCCTGAAGGGAGTTTGCTTGTATGCAATAGATTGACTGCCAAGCTTTCACTCCTCACTGCATCTGTGTCCTTTCATGGTAAACCCACTGACTCTGGGTTGGGCCATGTGACTGACTTCGACCCAGAAGATAACGACAGACTTGATGTAAGCAAGTGCCTGCAAGAACACGCCTGGAACGGACTGCTAGAGGAGGAGGCGTGAGAAGCAGAGGCAGTCGGCCCAGCTAAGACTATTGTAGCTTTGCAAACACTCAACTGATCGCTTGTGTCCCGTGAAGATTGTAAGAGCTTCCCAATCAACTCAGAGACTTGTGAAAAATAACATATGTTTATTTAAAACCACCACTCTTTTGAAGTGGTTTGTTAGATAGTTATAGCTAGTTTATTTACTGTGAGTTATGTCTCATGAATCGTTCATGGAAACGTTGTTTAAGCTCTTGCCACCAACAGTTCTCTCCAAAGGGTCAGAACCCATCTGAGAAAGATGTATCATGCGCTACTTTCCATCTTCTGTATTCCCCTCCCCTCTCCACCTTATCCCCAGAGATCTGTTTACAGAACTAGCCTGTGGTGCTATTAGGAAGCAGCTGACCTGTGGTCCATTCTGTTCTTCCATTCTCTGCTTTTCTCCCTTCTCCCTGTCTCCTTTTTCCAGGTCTCTCTCTTTCCCACATTCACCAGGGTACCAACCTGTTCACTCATCGAGAAAAAAAGATAAAACACAAAGCTCTCATATAAATTAATTAATGCAAATAGATGCCTATGTGTCTACCAAATCTATCACTTCATTAGGCATATACAGACAAGGCAAAATTCCCTTTAGGCTAAACCAAGAATTCACAACAGAAGAAAGAAATAAGTGTAAATATAATTGATATACATGAGTATAAGATGCCTCCGGTGGCTCACACAGTAAAGAAGATGCCTGCAACACAGGAGACCTGGGTTTGATCCCTGGGTTGGGAAGATCCCCTGGAGAAGGGAATGACAACCCACTCCAATATTCTTACCTGGAGAATCCATGGACAAAGGAGACTGGTGGGCTATAGTTCATGGGGTTTGCAAGAATCAGACACAGCTTAGTAGCTAAACCACCAGCACCACATGAATTTATCCTATACATACACACAGATATGACTTTTAAGGAATTACACAGACATAGTAAGATTAAATCGATTAAGAATTAGCAAAGGTGATTGTGAAGATTAAAGTCAGAGAAGGTTGCATTATGCAAAACCACATTGTTACCACTAAGAGCAGGTGTCATGACTATTTTTGGCCACTATCATATATTCACACATACTTTATCACATTTTCTTAATAATTCTACATTAGCAGGATAATACTAAACAGTGGTGTTGTGCCTGCATCTTGCCTTATAATTTTGCCAGCTATGTAGGAGAAGTTTTGACTTTCCAGGAGTCCATTCTTGGTACCTCATAAGGGACCAGTTCCCCATCGCCCAAGTTATTCTCTGGGCTTCCTTGGTGGCTCAGATGCAAAAAACTTCCTGCAATGCAGGAAAACCGGGTTCCATCTCTGGGTCGGGAAGATCCCCCCGAGAAGGACCTGGCAACCCACTCGAGGATTCTTGCTGGAGAATTCCATGGACAGGGGAGCCCGGCAAGCCAGAGTCCTTGGGGTCACAAAGAGTCGGACATGACTGGTGACTATCACTTTCACTTCCTTTCCCTAGTGGCATCAAAGTAAGTCAGTCGAGGTCATGTTTGCATGTTTCTAGGAAGCTTTGCTTAATTTCCCTGATACCTACAGACAGGTCCTCTTTCCCTTTAACCCATACTTTTGTTTTACCTGTCACAACCCTCAACATCAAGAACATCATGTCTTCCTTCTGTCAGCCAAGAAAAAAAAAGAGCCTCTGAATTTCATGAGCAATTTCATATCACAAGCAATGAACTTGTGAAATACAAGGAGCAAGTCTGAGCCTGTAAGGGCAGTAAAAGGGGCACTGGGCTAGGAATCCAGAGGCACAGGTTCTAAACACAGCTCTGCCCCAACTTCCTCACTGAACGTGGACAAGTTACTCCAACTTGGAGTTTAATTTTTTTTTTTTTTTTTGCCTACTTGGCTCTGAAATGCAAAGTTGTACTGACTGTTCTTTAGAGCTGTAACTTCAAAGACTAAATAAGTTGATCCTGAAGTTCTCAAATGGTGCCACAAAACTCGACCTGCCCTGCTTGAGAGATTAGCTGTTGGGAGTTAGACACCATGGACTGTTAGACACCATGATCTTTTGCCCGGACCACTGTAGTCAATCTTGAATTAATGTTCCTGCTTTAGCTCTTGTGTTCCTACAATTCATTCCCCAAATAGAGTCCAGAGTGATGTCTACAAACACAAATGAGGTTGTGTTTGCTTTTTTCCACTGAACTTAGAATAGAATCCAAATATCTGCAAGGCACAATCGGGCCCTTGCCTGAACCCTCAACTTCACCTCCCACCATCCTCTCAGACTGGGAGCCAACAAGGACTGTAGCTGCCCAAGCTCCACTGTCCATGGGATTCTCCAGGCAACAATGCTGGAGTGGCTAGCCATTCCCTTCTCCAGGGCATCTTCCTGACCCAGGGATCGAACCCAGGTCTGCCACATTGCAGGCAGATTCTTTTACCATCTGAGCCTCAAGGGAAGCCCAAGAAGGAAAGAGCAACTTCCATCTCTTCCCCCTCCCCCACCTTGGCCACACTGCTCAGAGCTTGTGGGATCCTAAGTCCCCAGCCAGGGATCAAACCTGCACCCCCTACAGTAGGAGCACAAAGTCCTAACCATTGGACCACCAGGGAAGTCCCAGCAACTTCTGTCTTATGACTACATGTCACGCCATTTTTTTGGAACTTAAATCAGGCTGGAAGTGGATTCTCAGCCTAGACACCTGAGAAAGAGCACAGCCATGCTGAGATCTGAATTTCCACATTGTGAGACCTTAAACAGGACCCACTGGACTTTCAGTGAGCCTCAGCCAAGCCAAACCGGACTTCAGACATAGAGAACTGGGAGATGATAGTGTGGTTTTGAAAGCCACTGATGGATTAGTTTGTTTGTTTGTTGTTTTTTTTTCACAGCAGTGATAGAAGACTAATACAAGACACAGAGCTCATCCAAGAAGACTCCATGAAGTGATCCCTGATGTTCCTCCATCTCTTATGCCAGGTTTTCCCCTCTCAGAACTTTGGATTCTTCTCTCAAGTAACACAAATCTTAAAATTCAGATTACTCTCAGCTTCTGGATGAAATCTCAGCAGATGTAACTGACCCGTCCTTCTGCACAAAGACAGCAAAATCAAGCTCTTAAATGTACCAGATTAATTTCTCCTGGAGTCTTGGGACCCACTCTTGGTACCACACTTTAAGATGGAAGGAACAGGTGGGGCATGTGCAGCCTAAGAAAGAGTCCAAGTATTATAAAAAAGAAGGAACGGATCATTTAGCCTAAAGAGATGGATGCTCAGAGGAAACAAATATCTGCAGACTCAGGGAGACAAAGAAATACACTTATTTGGGCATCAGGAAAGAACAATTAAACTGATGGGTACATATTCTAGAAAGCTTAGTGCCCAGGAAAAAAAAAAAAAAGCTAACCATAAAAGTTGTTCGAGACAGCCTTGGGAAGTACTTAGAGCGAAGATGTTGTGCTGGAGAGCTTGCCAAATTGGCTAGAAGCTGGAGTACTTCAGAGTCTTGGGCCAGCATCCTCATTTTATCAATGGGTGAACCAAAGCCCAGGGAGCATGACCGGTCACATGACCTTCAGTCTTCTGCCACGACAGAATTCTCCTTCAGTGATTCCTGTTTTATGGGATTATGAAAGGTCCACGGGAAAGACCATCTCAGAGAGCACGCTGCAGCTCTTCAGGAATTGCTACACCCTCTCATTCTCTTCAGTTTAGATTCGAGATCAGGGTACAGTTACTGTGACCTAATCCTACCGCTCATACATTAGAAAAACAAAAACTTACGGGATTTCCAGGTCTTATCTGACCCCGCAAATAAAAATCCCCAGGCTTCAGCTATGTCGAGGACTTCTATATCCTTTTGTACTGTGTCTTGAAAAGAGATTTGTACAGCAAATCAAGATGCTTCATCAAGTCCAATCAAGATGTTCAAATCCTGTTTTACCAACAGAATGAGATTCAAACTCATTTATTCACTCACTTGAAAACAGGAGTTCCTCTATGTTAAATGTAGGTATGATAGAAATGAACAAGATATGATACTCACCCTCTAGTAGCTCACAGAGAAATGCTATGGAAAGAGACCCCTGTACCATTCTGTGTCATAGTGCTATAGTGTGGGACTCTCGTAGGTGAAGGGAAGAGGAAGTGAGGAGCCCCGAGGCATCAAGAAAGGTCGCCCTCCATGTACAGTTCAGAGAAGGCAATGGCAACCCACCCCAGTACTCTTGCCTGGAAAATCCCATGGACGGAGGAGCCTGGTAGGCTGCAGTCTATGGGATTGTGAAGAGTCGGACATGACTGAGCGTCTTCACTTTCACTTTTCCCTTTCATGCACTGCAGAAGCAAATGGCAACCCACTCCAGTGTTCTTGCCTGGAAAATCCCAGGGACGGGGAGCCTGGTGGGCTGCCGTCTATGGGGTCGCACAGAGTCGGACACGACTGAAGCAACTTAGCAGCAGCAGCAGCATGTACAGTTTGTTTCATGGGGGCTGAAGGATGGATGGATTGAGAGCAAATGTGGATGGAAAGTTTGTCTGGGATCAGGCATGCCTACAAAGGTCCCTATAGTCAAAGCTATGATTTTTCCCAAGGTTGTGTACGGATATGAGAGCTGGACAATAAAAAAAGGCTGAGCGCTGAAGAATTGATGCCTTCAAACTGTGGTGTGAACTGGGGTGCTAGAGAAAACTCTTGAGAGTCCCTTAGAGAGCAAGGAGACTAACCACTCCATCCTAAAGGAAATCAGTCCTGAATATTCATTGGAAGGAATGATGCTGAAGCTGAAGCTCCAAAACTTTGGCCACCTGAAGCAAAGAACTGACTCATTGGAAAAGACCTTGACACTGAGAAAGACTGAAGGCAGGAGGAGAAGAGGACGACAGAGGACAAGATGGTTGATGGCATCACTGACTCGTTGGACATGAGTTTGAGTAAACTCTGGGAGATGGTGATGGACAGAGAGGCCTGGCGTGCTGCATTCCATGGGGTCACAAAGAGTCTGACAACGGCTGAGCATATTAACAACAAGGCATGCCATGTTAAGGAACTTGTATTTTATTCTGAAACTAACATGCAATTGGAAATATTTTTAAAAGAAGGAGAGGATATGTTTTTGTTTTTGTTTTTGTTTTTTGTAGAAAAAGACTTCTGCTACAATGGGGAAGACAAATTTCCCGAAATCCTCTTGGCAACATTCCATTTTATTTTATGCTAAAAATGAGTTCAGTCATTATAATAAGTTCAAGGGGCTGCTCTTTTGGCTGTATTCAAACAATATATATCAGGGATGATTAAACAATTTTATAATATTTGCATATTCATATTGTAAGCAGCGTTATCCACAAATGCCAAAACAACCCAAGTATCCATTGACAGACGAATGGATCAACAAAATGGGATATATATACACACACAAAGAGATAGTATTTAATCTTGAAAGGAAGGGCACTCTGATATATGTTACAGGAGAGACAAACCTTGAGGACATTATGCTGAGTGAAACAGGCCACTCACAAAAGGACAAATACAGAATGATTCCACCTAGATGAGGTACCTAGAGTCATCAAATTCATAAAGACCAAAAGGAGAATGGTGGTTGTCAGGGGCTGGAGGAGGAGAAGCTGAGAAGCTACTGTTTAATAGATACTGAGTGTCAGTTGCAAAAAATAAAAAGTCCTGGAGGTAGATGCTGGTGATGGCTATAGAGTAATGCCAATGTCCTTAATGCCACAGGACCATACATTTTAAAAATGGCTAAAACAGTAAATTTTGGGTTGTGCATATCTGATCACATTTTAAGGTTCTATGCTGTGTAAGCAAGAGGCAAAATTCAAATCCACTTCAGACAGAGTTCTAGGGTAAATTTCCAGCCTATCCAACCTGTCAGCCACCGTCATCACTCCCTCTTCCTCTGGATTACTTCTCAGCTACGTTTCTCCCCTTGGAAAATGATTTATCTGTCCTCTTCTGGCTCATATAGAAACAGAGACCAGTTCTATTCTTCATCAAACCCCAAATGGCAAAAGGTCTGTGAGATCATGTCATACATCCAGGAGACAAAAGTGGGCCAACTCTTGTTCATTTCATTCTGCTGCATCAGGGAAATTCCATCGCTCTCCTTGCCTGCGATCATACTCGAAGGGCCTCAGGTACACAGACACTCTGCCAGAAGTCTTCCTTATCCTTGTCAAGAGACCAGGAGCTCAGACATCTTCAAAGAGTGGGAGAAGGAACCAGCCCAGAGACCTGGCTGGACTACTCTTGGTTGGAAACCAGAGAGGATGTTTGCTGCAGAGTAGACTCCAGGAACCTTGTGCCTGCTGACATGGCACCAGAAGATGAGCCAAGGGAATAAATGGGAGGTTAGGTCAGAAACAAATGCCAGGAACAGAAATACAGGAAAGTAGAGCAACCCAAGTGCCGCAGAAAGAGCCCTGATCTAGAGCCCGGTGTCCTGGGTACAAACTGCTCTGTGATTTGAGGCAAATCACTTCACCTCTCTGAGCCTTACTTGGAGACTTACTTGGCAAATGAACACATTACAGAGTCATATGCATAGTCAATGAGGTGGCAAAACAGGAAGTGTGTGATACGCCATAGGTGGCCACAAATGTTAGCGCCCTTCCTTTGGGGATGCTTGGGAGAGGTGGTCCAGCTGTGTGTTATCTGCAGGCCTCTCCTTCAGACACATCTGTGTGTCTCTCCTACAGAGACTGGCATCCCGCCCTCTCCCCACATATGTCACCATCTTGCTGAACGCCTACTGTGTGCGAGGTGTCGTGCTGACCTCACATCTGAGATCTCATTCCTGCCTTTACTCTTAAATACATGAATTGCTTTGGGGATTTCCCTCTGATTTCTTCTTATAAGTCCATCTTGTCTTGCAATTCTTGGACCATATGTTGGAAGAAAAATTTCTTCCGGAGTCCTGATTGGGGTTAGCCCCAAAAGTGCTTATAGGTCTCCCAGAGGACTTCCTTTCCTTACTCATTCCTAAGTGGGCTTGCATGTCAGATATGCAACTCATTACATTTATTTATCTGCTGAGGGCATCATGTCAGACTGGGGACTAGCCAGGGCCTTAACAGTTAAACAAGATGATCTCTTCATTTCTCCAGGTGAATTCTGACTCTGTCTCAAAGATTTCTTTAAGTGATGCCTTCAAAGATAATTTTTATAATTTGTTTATTTTTGGCCATGCTGGGTCTTTGTTGCTGCGTGGACAATGAGCAGGCTTCTCCCTGCCATGGCTTCTCTTGTTGGGAGCATAGGCTCTATCAGTTCAGTTCAGTCTCTCGGTCGTGTCCGACTCTGACCCCATGGACTGCAGCATGCCAGGGCTCTGCGAAGCTTTGCGTGGGCTCTGTGGAGCACAGGTGTACTGAGCACATGCGCTCAGTAGTCGGAGCTCCTGGGCTTCAGAGCACAGGCTCAGTAGTTATGGTGCACAGACTCTGTTGCTCCTTGGCATCTTCCTGGACCAGGGACTGAACATGTGTCTTCTACATTGTCAAAAGGATTCTTTACCAATGAACCACCAGGGAAGCCACAAAGATAATTTTTAAATGTACGTTTAGAAAATGTTTATTCTTCGGGGGAAAAACTGTCAGTAGATAATATTTGCTCCTGATTTTGTACAATAACCAGGGCCTGGCTTTCCCACAGATTTTAAATGTGGAGAGGATCTTTGAGATCACTGGGTCCAGAGGCGGTGAACTTAGATGTGCCCCAAGACCGGGAAGGGAAAGTCAAGTATTCGGGCAGTTGTACAACAATGTGATAAGAAAATTAAAGGATTCATTAGAACACTGAGGTGGGGAACATAACCCAGCCTGGTGTTCACAAGAAACCATCCAAGCCTAAGGAAGAGAGTAACAAAGTGGGTGGTAGATCAATGGATGACACTGAGAACGGTGTTCCCTGGAGTCTGTAACCCAAACCACACATTCCCAAGGGGAAAAGGGACGTTATCATTCAACCGTCCCCATGGGGAGCATTTTAATAAATTCCAGCTTTGTGTTTTGGGAAGAGGAAAAACACAGTTTATGTCCAGCCTTCCTGTCATTAAATACACTGAAGAAACTGAAAGCCCATTGGTTGGGGATGGCATTGAAGGAACTCAGTCTCCAAGCGGGGTTCAGAACACTGTCCTGGTTGACAGCTCTTTGGGAGAACAGACCTCCAAACCAAACCACAGGTGTGTGATGCCCAGCTCTACTACTCACTGGTTGTGTGTTCTTGGCTGAGTTCTTCTTACCCTTTTCTGTGCTTCAGCTTTCTCCTTATAAAATGGGTATCATAATAGTATGTGATTGTAGGGTTGTTGTACAGATTTAACTGTAAAATTGCAGAAAGCACTTAGAACTATGCCTGATACCTGGTAGTCATTTAATACAATCACAATTAAAACTACTATTGAGGTGGGGTTCAGTGATCTTTAAAGTGCCTTCCAATTCTGGGATGATGAAAATCCCATGGATGGAGGAGCCTGGTCGGTTGCAGTCCATGGGGTTGCTAAGAATCGGACACAACTGAACGACTTCACTTTGACTTTTCACTTTCATGCACTGGGGAAGGAAATGGCAACCCACTCCAGTATTCTTGCCTGGAGAATCCCAGGGGTGGGGGAGCCTGGTGGGCTGCTGTCTAAGGGGTCGTACAGAGTCGGACACGACTGAAGTGACTTAGCAGCAGCAGTGATTTCACAAAGAGGTCATGAAATCAGGTCTGTATATGCATTTGCAGTGGAGATAAGGGAATGATGAAAACAAATTCCAAGTTAAAAATAAACCCACTTGGTGGGTGCAATGATGCTTTCTGATTCTTTTTTTTTTTTTCCAGAATTGTTCATAGAACAGGAGAGAGAAACAGGAAGGGGGATGGGAGGGAGGGAGAAGGGGAAGAGAGACGCACATGAAGAAACAGAGAAAGAGAAAGAAAAAGGAGAGAAATGATGAGAATTTCCAGTTTGGAAGCCCACAGCTAGTTTCTTTCATTCACCAACTGATTTGTGATCATCTTCTACGTGCCTGGAGTTGTCCTCCATGCAGTGATACAGGAAGGATTAAGAGGCAGAGAAAGCAGTAGCTCTAAAGGAAATTGGGAGAGACTGAGGTAGAATGGAAAAGGCATAATCAGTGCCACTTGGGAGGCACTCAGGTCTCTCGTCACTTTTCATCCGAATTCCTGCAGCAGCCTCCTGACTGACCCCCTTGCCTCCCACCTTGTCCTTCCTCAGCCAGTCCCGTCACTGCCCAGCACAAGCCTCTATGGGACGCAGATCCACGCCACTCCACGGCTCGCTGGGTGTCACCAGGACCCGCAGGCTCTGCCAGCATCCTCGTCCACTGCCCCTGCTTCACTTCTTCCACTCCACCCCCACCCTCACCACCCAGCTTCTTCTGTCTGGTGAGGTTCTCACGAGCTCACCTCCCTCGCCTCTAGGCTTCCACCATACTGTTCCTTAGATGGGAACAGTCTTCCCCCGACACGGTCTGGCTAAATCCTTCTCATCCGTCAAGCCTTGGCTTAGATTTCACTTCCTCCAGGAAGATTTCTGGGGGCCCTCTGATTCACACCTATCCACACACAGATCTGGAGTAGATGGATGACCTTCCTCTGAGAACCCTGCGTGTCCAGCACCTCCCTACTAAAACACGTATCCTAAGGCATTCGCATGTCCTTTCTCTCCCCTCAATGCTAAGCTACACGTGTGCCCCTACCACGACTGTCTCATCCGCCACTTGCTCCTAGCATGCCCCAGGGCCTCCAGCACAGAGTCGGTACTCAGATGTTTGTGCTGTGACTTTCCTTCTAAGAATGACAACCCAAGAGCACGTGAGCCCCCTAGTACCAACCACTCTGGTACATCCTGCACTGTCCCCCACCCCTGATCTCCGGAGAGCCTAATTCCCCTCCACTCTAACCCTCTCCTTCTGTGTTGGCCCCCATCCGTTCTGGAATCAGTCTTTGCTGTGCCGGCCTTGTGTTCATTTCAAAGCCATGGCTAAACATGGCCACACAAACTCTGGCATCGCAGCCTCCAGTCACCCGGATCCTTGGTGACCTGAGAACAGAACATCTGGGCAACTGACTCATCTCGGTCTTGTTTTCATGCACGTGGTTTGGCACCAGTGAGGACTGCCTGAAGGTCAGTCACCGGAGCCCTGCTTCCGTGACAATTTTCCTCTGGTCTCTTGAAATCATCAAGGGCTTGTATGCATGGGCAAGGCTTTTTTAATCAGGGAACAGCTGGTTGTGGTGGGGAATCTATTTGTTGCACCCACTATGAATTAGTAACATTTTAAAAAGGAGAACCAGCAAAGGGGAAAAGGAAAGTTTCTGACCGGGAGGGAGAATTGGAAACCATATGTAAAAGCTACGGGCTGGATTCACATGGCGTGATTGGAGAGTCTCAGGTGAAAGATAGATTTTTCTCCTTGAAGACTTTAGAGAGTAAAGTTGTGATCAAAAGTTTCAGGGAAGACCATTTTAGACTTTATCTTTTCAACAAAAATGATTGAATCATAAGATACTCTTTTGTTGTTTTTCAACAAATATTTACCATACATCTTTATATTCTGGGCCAATCCTTCAAAAAGGCATGCGAGGAACAGCTATAAAATAGAATTCTTGCCCTTAAGGAGGTTACAGTGAAGCAGAGGAAAATGGACACAAAGCCAGGAGATGCGATGTTTAAGCGCGATGACACACACATGCCTCACGGCAACAGAGGACCGAGGCATCTTTTTCGGGTTTCAGACCTGGTACCGCCACTGGCCTGGTGACGTGACCTTGAGTAAATCTCACAACCTGCCTGGTGTGTTGATAGTGGACCTAATAGGACTTATTATAGGCAACAGCATCTTATAAACTGACAAACGATTTATTGGGGTTAATATCCACCATTAAACTTTCCCAGATTTGCACGGGATGATCTTATTATAAGTTGTTGAGC
Source organism: Oryx dammah (assembly GCF_014754425.2). Classification (NCBI taxonomy): domain Eukaryota; kingdom Metazoa; phylum Chordata; class Mammalia; order Artiodactyla; family Bovidae; genus Oryx; species Oryx dammah. The sequence goes on from NW_024070185.1 coordinate 103,445,902, forward strand.
TTCTGGTCATTAGAAGTATTTAAGGAAGCCAGATGACTTCCTGGATAAGGAATGTTTTAAGGGAAATTCCTGAACTGGGGAAGCCTATAAATGCCTGAGGATCTCTTATTTACAGCACCTTGTTGTAAATAAAATTTGTGAATTTGATTCTGGTTCTAGACCATAGAAAGTGTGTCAAAGTTAGGCTAGCAGCCGCCTGACACTGGAGAACAATATCCACTCCTACTAATGGGATGAAGAGGGCCACCCCTGACCCTGGCCTGACCTTAGCTTCCCGATTAAGAATATTTCATTGTAGACCACCAGCAAGGATGAAAGCCAATTTCCTCTTCATTCTCCAGTGCACCTGATCTACTTCCAAAGTTTCTTTTTTTAAAAAAAAATTTTCTGCAATTCTTCCTTCTGTCTCATCCTTCTCCCATCACCAAGTCCTTTTCATTTTACTTCCTAAATAAATTTTGATCATCCTCCATCCAGGCGTTACCTGTGTTCAGACCTCATCATCTCTCACATCAGTCCTTTGATGTCTAGTCTTGTCTCTTCACCTCCAGCATCCACAATATTTTTCAAACAGTAGCCAGAGCTATCCTTTTAAAATGCAAATCTCATAATACCAGTCCCTTGTATGTAACCATTCATTATCTCCCATTGGCCGCAGGGTCAAGTTCAAGCTTGGTGAACATCCCATAAGGGCTTCTGATCAACTGGCCAACTGTGCCCTGGTCAGCCAAACCAATAGCGCATTGCTAATGCTTTGAGATCTTCCACAGGATCTTTGCACATGCTCTTCTCTGCCTGGAAATGCTAGCCCTCTCTGTACATGTTTAACCTTGTGTTTTCTTCCTCATTCAAACTTTTCCTAACCTTTGCCCTTTTCACTCCTCGTTTAAGTTAGAATTAACCATTTACCCCTTGAGGAGTTTCAGTACTCCACTTGCACCTCCACGGGTGCAGTTTTAATGTTTCATTACACTCCTTTCTTTACAAAACTCTCTCTCTCTACATTGTGAAGTCTTTGAGGGCAAAGACTGTGTTCCCGGTTGCCTGATGTACAGTGTTTTTAAATGAAGAACTGAAACTGCCCAAATTACCCCTTGACGTTAAAAAAATAATCAGCAAATGTATATATTCGTTCCTGGGCTTTTTTTCATTTTATAAGAAATTCCAGGCACTGAGCATTGATCCAAAGATAAAATTAAGCAAATTTTAAGATTTACTCTCTTTCTTCAAGTAGCTCACAATCTCCGGACAGGGAGCTGGCTAATTAGACTATCTAATTAGTGTCATCATGGAGACCTGAAGAATCATCGAGTGAGGTGAGATGTTTCATTTTCCCGCGCCACCTGTGGACATGGGCAGCCTGCCTAACAGGGGCCAGACCGTGAGCAGAACGTTTCTTCAACAAGAGACGTAGCCCTTTTGATATTTCTGTGGGATAAGGGCATACATGAAGGGTGAGATGCCTGTCTCTAACAAAATCTTAACTCGCCCCATCAGAGTTCAGGCGGTGGGCAGGTGGGCAATACCCAGCCCTTCCATCTTCCTCTGTGGAAGTTGCAAGCCTGTGGCACTTTGTTCCACCAGAGACCCTCTTGTCAGGAAGGAGAAGGATTCAAGGAACACATCCAGCTTTCAATGGATCACCATCTGGAGCTGTCAGTCTTCTGCCCCGCCAGGAAATAAAGGTGTTGTTAGGAGCTTATTAATCCCAAAAACGACAAGAGCAAAATACATAATAACCTCAGAATTTTAGCGGGATGGGGTGAGAGTTGGAGTACCCACACATAGTCTCTCTGAGCAGGTGACTGTTCATTGAGAAAAATGTGAAGGGCATAACAGCCATTCTGCAAGGACAAGGAATACTAATGAGCACTTCTTTAAATGGCGTGTTAATCTGTGTGGTGACCTTTCTTCTGTGTTGTCGAGATGCGTGACTCCTTGGATGGGAACCACACAATTTGCAAGAGTCGTGGACTTCCTCGTAGTGTCAATATTATGACCAGTTGGGCTTGTTCATGGTCCTGACAAAATTTCTAGGCTTTAAAAGTGCTTCATGAGCATACTCCAAAAAAAAAAAAAAAAACACAAAGATATAGCTGCCTGGCACTACCCACAGGAATTTCAGTAGAGTGGACTGGACACTTTTTGTAGGATCCTGTCTCAGTAAAACCAATGGTTTGTTGACATTTCCCTTCTTCCTTGACTTTTGATTATCTAAAATGGGCATGGGAGCTATTGGACAGGATAAGTTTCTTTCTAGTTCTGCCTTCCTAGACATCTGCTTCCATGGATTTTATTAACTCAGTTGTATCTCGCTCAACAATGATAGTACAGTAAAACAGCGTAAGGCAATGTTCAGAGGAATTTCATGAGAACAACCAAATTTTCATACTGGTGAGATCAGGAACATATAGCTCTGAGTCCTATGCATGCATGCATGCACGCAAGATCACTTCAATGCAAAGTGTCTGACTCTTTGCGATGCTATGGACTGTAACCCGCCCGGCTCCCTCCCAGGTGGCGCTAGTGGCAAAGAATCTGCCTGCCAATGCAGGAGACATAAAGAGAGGCAGGATGGATCCCTGGATCAGGAAGATTGCCTGGAGAAGGAAATGGCAACCCACTCCAGTATTCTTGCCTGGAGAATCCCTTGGACAGAGGAGCCTGGCAAGCTACAACCCATAGGGTTGCAAACAGTCGGACATGACTGAAGTGACTTAGCACGCATAGCATGTGGTACCTGGGCAGAGAGTTTGGGAGCCCTGTTAGTGGACAAATCAAGTTCACAACTCAAGTTCACTCACTAAGGGGGTGTCTTGGTTTCTTTTCTGTTTGCCCAGCATGGTAGACACACAAGATGTGGTACAGAGAAGAGAGCTGGAAATGCAGAAATTATATATTATTTGCATCAAATTCTAGGTTGCCTAGTCCCTCAGGAGTCTGACATCTAAAAAAAGAGAGAGAGAGAGAGAGAGGGAAAAGAGGAAAAAAACCCAAAAATTTCCAATGAAAAGAAAGGATGTCATTTCTCTTAATTCCCTTGTGAACTATAGACTTGAGAGTGAATGAGTCCATTTGGGATCCCTTGGAACACATATCTGTGGTTGGAATCGCTCCTTTACAAGTTGTGTAATGCTCCGTCCATCATTCCATGGTTCAGCGCGTTGGCAGCGGGCTGGCTGCGGTGTGAGATAGACACCTAAGGCCGACAGCCACATCACTGAGCACGTACTCCGGGCCGGGCGCTGGGCCAGGGGCTTTAGTGTCCTGTCTCATTCGTGCCTCGCAACCCTGCAAAGCAGGCAAATCTAAGCCTATTTCCAGATGAGGGAACGGAGACCCAGGGAGTGGTGAGGTCATTTGCCCAGGGGCATGCATCTTGTAAGGGACAGAGCCAGGAATTAAACCCATACTTGTCATGCTCCAGAGCCTGTTTCCAAGGCAGGAACCTTCTTCGGATCCTTGCATCCTGCTTGGCAAGAGAGGGCATTCATATGACTGCAAAGCTAGAAAGCTGCTTCTGCAGGAGACACTCCCTTGAGCAGGCACTGTGGCTTTATCGGATCTACTCGGTTTCATAAGCGCACTTTAAACTGAAGGAGGCATTGTTATTTCCACTTCCCAGAAGGTGCAACTGAGGGCCAGATGGTTAGAGTGACCGTCAGAAGAATAACGGTGGGACAGTCGCTCAGGCATTCCAAGCACTTTTCCTCGGGAGTTGGCCTTGGAGGTGAGGCGATGGAGGCCTACTTTCTCCTTCTCATGGCTAACAATGCAAGTGTTAGTGGAGAGAAATTACAGAGCAGCATCTTCAGATCAGTGACTTTGGCTAAAACCCCCACCCAGCCTCCAGTGAGTTGGTTATCCTCTCCTGGGAAGCCTCAGGCTCCCCATTCAGAAAGTATGACTAAAATGGGCATTGAGAAGATTTCAGGAGTTCAGACTCAGCAGAATGCAGTACCTTAGCAAACACTCTAGAAATCTTAGCTGTTTTGTCATCATCCTCGTCACACTCCCCCTCCTTGTGTTTGATTGTCTAACAGCAGTGGGTACTCACGTTGGCCAGCCATGGTGAAGGAAGCTCAAAGATCGAGGTGCACAGAGGAACCGCAGGCTCACCACCTCTTAGCTGTTTAAACCTGTTAGTCACCGGAACCCCTGACCGTCAAGCGCTTCATCTCTAAAGTGGGAATGGTAGAGATCCTGCTGTTCCACCCACCTTGCAGGGAGGCCCCAGACTCAGGAGGATAGAAGAGAAAACCGTTTTGCAAGGTCTAAAGTGGACGTGGTGCAGAGTGTACGTTGCTAATTCACCTTCACATATGTTTCTCTTCTTAATATGTAAAAATTCATGCACAGATGTATGTCTGTTGTAAAATTAGAAGCCAAACAATACAAAAATCCCTTTGACTCATTTCCTATTTGGCTTTTTTGTGTGTTTGTTGGTTTTCTGTTGTTTTCATTTTGGCTGCTTTAGGCCTTGGGTGCAGCATGTGGGATCTTCAACTTTCATTGCAGTATGGGGATCTTTAGTGTGGGGTCTAGTTCCTTGACCAGGGATCGAACCAGGGCCCCCTGTATTAGAGTGTGCATTTTTAGCCACTGGACCATCAGGGAAGTCCCTGACTCATTCTAATCTGCTTGCCCTAGGCTCTCCTGATCTCTTCCCCCAGGGGTCACCAACCCGACACACCTCTATCACACTTCTTTTTTTTTTTTTTCAGTTATTTAATATTTTGCCTTTCCAATGAGATATGTGGCCAAGTAGATGAAGACTAGGTTTTGGACCCAAGCTGCCTAAAAGTTTGAATTGTGACTTCATCATATTCTAATAAAGTGGATAATTGTTATCCTTTCTGGATCTCACTTTCTCCCTCTGTAAAGTGAAGACACCAACAGTACCTCCCTCAGGACATCATTGTGAGGACTGAGGAGGCTAACCAACAGACCAACAGGGCACAGCACCTGTGATTTCCAATGCGGGTTCCTTAGTGCTGTTATTGGACAGATAAGTTCACGAAGTCATGGGTCATAGCTGAATCCTTGGCACTTAGTCTGCTGCCTGTACCCAATGAGTGACTGATAAATAGTTCTTAAACTGGTAAGAGAAGGCCACATTCAATTTTATCTGGGATGCTGCCAAGGAGTAGGGAAGCTTCATAGAAATATTACAAAAATAAGAATAGCTTGCATTACTTAAGCTCTTAATCTGCACCAGACAAGCCCTGTCTGCTTAATACATATTGACTCCTTTAATCCTCACAGAAATCCTAAAGGATAGATCTTACTCTTACTGCCCTCATTTTACTGGCGAGAGAACCCAACAGGTTAAGTTGTAACACAGTCACACGGGCTTCCCTGATTCAGTGTTAAACTATTCACCTGTCAATGCAGGAGACACAGGTTCGATCCCTGGGTCGGAAAAGGAAATGACAAACCCACTCCAGTATTCTTGCCTGGGAAATCCCATAGACATAAGAGTCTGGCGGGCTATAGCCCATGGGGTCACAAAGAGTCAGACAGTACTTAGCTACTAAACAAAAATAACACACAGTTACACAGTCAAGATGTAAACCCAGCCAATGTGGGTCCAGTGTGGGCGCTCTTCACTTCTCTCTAACCTTGTTCCTCTCTCCTAAGAGATTGTTAACTGGTTTCACATGAAGACACTGAGTGACTTTACCAGCAACCATTCGCCTGGTGGTTTCTTGCTCATCCTTCTGGACTGAAAGTGCTTACTCATCACTCCTTAGAATGATAAGCGTGACAGTGCAGAACATAAAGATAAGTTAATACTGCCTTTGAGAACACATGTATAGAATGGTCCCAACAGTTTCAGAAAGATGCTGAGACCATTTGGTGGGTTCACACCTGGCTGTCTGGGTATGGCTGCTATTCAGAGACCCACTTCTCACCTTACAGCCCACTGGACTTCAAGAGATAGCCCACCACTCTGATCTGTGCCAACAGCAATGTGGAGTGACTCCACAGTGCCGATGAGAATGAGGGAAGAATTGAGTGGAAAGGATTCTTAAGGGGACCATCATCCAGAGGTGTTAGCGGGATTCCCATTGAGATCAGGATGATGAGAGTCAACCCTATAAGATCACATGTAAACTACCAACACAGAGTGGCAACGGTAAGTCACAGATATCAGCCAATCAGAATGAACATTGGCCCGAGAGAAGGAAATGGATAATGGTCCTAGAGCATGGCTGTGGCAGTGCATATCTGTGGGCTTTCAGCCTGAGGGCTAGGTAATTTTCTACCTCTAACGTTTTCACAGACTCTCAAAAGGAAAAGGAAAAGGATTTGTCTAAGGCAATACAGAAATTCAGTGGCAAAAATGAGAACACAGCCCACACTGAGGACTCCCGTAAGAACTCTTTGATCACTCTTGTCTACCCCATGGACCTTTTTGAGCACCAGAGAAACGGGTCCAAGCACAAACTGCTCATTTCTCAACAGGACACTGCACACTAACTTTATACGCACGTTTTCTCTGAAGAGCATAAAGCTCTTCACAAATACTGCTGCTGCTGCTGCTAAGTCGCTTCAGTCGTGTCCAACTCTGTGTGACCCCATAGACTGCAGCCCACCAGGCTCCCCCGTCCCTGGGATTCTCCAGGCAAGAACACTGGAGTGGGGTGCCATTTCCTTCTCCAGTGCGTGAAAGTGAGTGAGGTTTCTCAGTCGTGTCCGACTCTTAGTGACCCCATGGTCTGCAGCCCATCAGGCTCCCCCGTCCCTGGGGTTCTCCAGGCAAGAACACCGGAGTGGGGTGCCATCGCCTCCTCCGTCACGTATACTAGGGCCATTGTCTAAAACTATCACGTCATTAGTATCTATTAACTATTTAAAGTCTATGCTTTCATTTGTGGCCCAAGTCAGCCGATGGTCTCTTAGGATGGAGTGGTCTTCTCTCTCAGTGATCATTCCAGTAGTGCTTCCCATTGACTTCACTGTGGAAGACTGTCCATAGAGGGGTCTCTGTATCTGTGGATTTGAGGACAGACTTGGGGTGCTGCATGGTAAATCTCCAGTTGTCTGAAAGGAACTTTTAAATTTCTCCTTGAGGTCATTTCTCCTAAGTGCTGAGTTTTGGAGGCAAGCATACCTGGTTTTTGGCCATTGCAAATTCATGAGTGTTCTCTTTTTCTTTTCTGTAAAGTGGAAGTACTCATATTACCTGCTTATTGGAAGTGTTACAAAGATTAACTGATGCTATATGTAAACACTCACCACATATAAACAAACAATAAACTTTAGAGATAGACAAAAGTAATAGTTTGAGAATGAAAAATTGTGTTAGACAGCTAGCCACACCTTGGCACAGTGCCAGGCACATAATTGATAATAGATAAACAACTGTTGGATGAATAAGTAAATTATCATCATCATCTTACCTCCCCCCCCAAAAAAAGTGTTATAGTGGGAAAATATTGGTTTGGGGATGAGAAAACCAGAAAATTATTTCTTTGGGATGCTTTAGATGTGTGAGACTTTGGGAGAATCCCTTCCCTTCTGTATCTTCATCTGCAAAGTGACAGTGCTAGGTTTAACAGGCTGTAATGCGCTTTTGGGGATTTCCCTGATGACTCAGCTGGTACAGAATCCACCTGCAATTCGGGAGAAGCAGGAGACACAGGTTCAGTCCCTGGGTCGGGAAGATCCCCGGAAGAGTTCATAGCAACTCACTCCAGTATTCCTGCCTGGACAATCCTGTGGACAGAGGAGCCTGGTGGGCTACAGTCCGTAGGGTCACAAAGAATTGGACACAACTGAAGAAGGCTGAGTGCCGAAGAATTGATGCTTTTGAACTGTGGTGGTGGAGAAGACTCTTGAGAGTCCCTTGGACTGCAAGGAGATCCAACCAGTCCATTCTGAAGGAGATCAGCCCTGGGATTTCTTTGGAAGGAATGATGCTAAAGCTGAAACTCCAGTACCTTGGCCACCTCATGCAAAGAGTTGACTCATTGGAAAAGACTCTGATGCTGGGAGGGATTGGGGGCAGGAGGAGAAGGGGACGACAGAGGATGAGATGGCTGGATGGCATCACTGACTCGATGGACGTGAGTCTGAGTGAACTCTGGGAGTTGGTGATAGACAGGGAGGCCTGGCGTGCTGCGATTCATGGGGTCGCAAATAGTCAGACACGACTGAGTGACTGAACTGAACTGAAGCAATTGAGCAATGCACTTTTTAATTTAAACATATATGTATGTCAGTGGGCTGATGCAACACATAGCAACATCATTCCATATACCGTGGAGGTAGGGTTATGTCCACATGATGAGGTAGGTAGCAATGCAAGGTAATACGTGATAGTGCTGACTGAATGGCTTGAAATGAGACGGGAGAGTCTCAGAGGAGGAGGAGCTCAACTCTGATTGGTGGAGGGCACAAGGAAGGTTTCCTGAAAGAGCTACAGCTTTCTTCAACTGTGTTTTAAGAATTTGAAGGACTTCATATGTAAGCAGTATCACGTATTTGTCTCTCACAGACTTCACTCAATCAGTCTGTAAGTCTATCCATGTAAAGTGGTAGGTACAGATGAACTTATTTAAAAACAGAAAGAGTCATAGATTTAGAAAACAAACATGGTTACTGGGGGGAAGTAGGGAGCAGGATAAGTTGAAAGGATTGACATACACATTACTATATATGAAATAGATAATGAAAAAAAGACCCACTGTAGAGCACAGGGAAATCGACTCAATACTCTGTAATGGTGTATATGGGAAGAAAGTGGATACACACACACACACACACACGTACACACATCTATATACCTGAAACTAACACAACATTGTAAATCAAATACACTCCAATAAAAAAATAAATAAAAGGTACATGCAAACAAAAATAACAACAAAACCAACAAAGCACAGAATTTGAAGGACTCAAGCTGAGGTAAAATGAAAGAAGCAGGGCATTATTCTGGAAGCCACCCAGAGGCAGGAGTTACAGAGGTTTCCAGAGTACACCCAGTGCTCACTGATCTCCTACTCAGCGTAGACTAGAGTGTTAACCCCATGGAGGATCTCAAAAGGCAGAAAACTCAGGCTCATCTCCAATAAGCTTAAGATCTGTCACAGAAAGCAATACAAGGACATGCATCTAAGAATACAGGACAGGAAAAAAAAACTAAATAATTCTCTGGGAATGACTTATTTTAATGTTTAATAAAGAATAACGTCATGGAGAAGGTCACATTTCCACTAGGGGGAGAAAAACATGGAGACTGAGTTTGGGTTTGAACACGTACCTGCTAGCCACAGGTAGCAGGGTAAACTGATTTGGGGTAAACTGCTCCCATTTTCTGAACTTGGGTTTCCTCATCAATTAAAACAAGCAGAGCAAAACCAACCTAATTGAGTAGTCAGAATACATGTCCTCAGGTCCATGCATGGCATACAGAAAGCACTCAACAAGTAATGCTAATCTTAATTGATAGAGACTGATTTCATCAGAAAGCGTTTTTGGATTAGCTTCCCATGAAAAGGTCTTCTTCACTAAACAACAATTAATTGCATGCCTTCACCCTCAGCTGATATAAAAAGTGGCTGATTGAATGTGATTCTGCAATTTCTCAAAAAGAAACGGAATTGAAAGCATTGCCCATTATGTGACTCCAGGCCTCTTCTCAAATAAGCCACAAAATACATTTGTTCTGGAATTAAGAGGAAAGGTCATCACACATTTTATTTTCCATTCAACTACAACAACAATTTAAAAAAAGGTGAAACATACCAAATGAAGAAAATGCCCACAATTTCCTATTTATGGTTTTTCACAAAGCTTCCTTTTCCTTAAGATTATGAAGATATTCTGACTAAAGTTTAAAACATACAACGATTAACGTCAGCTTAGAGTAGACACCACCAAGCAGTTAAGAATATGGACTTTGAAGTGAGACAGACTTGGGTTCAAATGTCATAAAAGCCAACCAACTTTATCCAGCTTCATTTTTTTTTTTTAATTTGCAAAATGGGAATAAGAAAAACTACAGATTGTAGTTTTGAGGATGAAATGAAATAGTCTATATAACCACTCAAGATAGTAGTTTATCTCTCATAGTGAATTCTAGCTAATTATGATTTTACTGAAGAGAATAAAAGATAAAACAAAATTCATAAAATTAGATGTTTTTCCACAAATAAAAGCAGTGTCAAGCAGTGGTAAGTCAAAGTGAAGTCGCTCAGTCGTGTCCGTCTCTTTGCAACCCCATGAACTGTAGCCTACCAGGATCCTCTGTCCATGGGATTTTCCAGGCAAAAGTACTGGAGTGGGTGCCATTTCCTTCTTCAACCTTCAACTAAAAATCTCAGCTTAAGTAATGCTTTACACAGTGGAGGTGAATAAAATGAAATTCCTTGTCATGAGCCAGGGACAGGGGTTGGAGTTTAGAAGTTGCTATTTCAGCTTCCTAGTCATAAAACTGCAGGAAGACTAGAGGAGGACTCCACTTCATTCCAGGGCCTCCCACTTGGGGACACAAGTTTCAGAAAATACAGAGGAAAACATTTGGAGCTCGCCAGCTCCACCTCTAGCCAGAGTGGTCCCTAAGCCCCATCTACCCATCCTCATTTCAGGCATAACAGCGTGCTCCCTGGCTCTCTTTTCTTTGTGGCTTTGTAGAACAGGCAATTCTTTTTATTTACTTAAAAAAACTTTTTTGGCTTTGCTGGGTCTTCATTGCATTACACAGGCTTCTCTAGTTGCACTGAATGGGCTCAGTAGTTACAACTTGGCATGTGGGATCTTAGTTCCCCAAGCAGGGATCAAACCCATGTTCCCTGCATTGGAAGACTAATTCTTAACCAGTGGGCCACAAGAGAAGTCGCAAACAGGAATTATTAAAATATGAGATTCAATTTTTTTTTTCAGATGGAGCTTGGAGATGCTAAAAAAAAATACTCAGGGCTGAAAATAAAATTTATTTTTTAACATGATTTAAGAAGAGAGAAGGATAGGCAGAAAACTACTGAGCAATTCAGATAAATTAGGTTCAAACCTACCTCCTAGTTTTGTGAAAAGTTAAAAGCTGAGTACAATGCCTAACACATAGCTGGTGCTTAATGCAGATGAGTTATTATCACTGCTGGCATGAATCTTACGATTGTCAACCTGAGTACATGTGTTAAATTAATATAATTAAACTACTGTACGGGAGGAAGTAAAGAAGCTAATGTTTCTGCAACACCCACTGACATGTGTACTCATCACTATGCAACATGATACTCATCCCCACCGTCTCATTTCATCTCCCAGATAACCCCATGAAATGTCTGAAAATGAAAAATGAGATTCAAAAGGTTAAGTGATTCTTCCTGGCCCCCAGAGCTAGAACACAGAGTACAAGGTCCAGATTTAGTCTATGTGATTCAGGATTTGGTTTTTTTCTCCTGTAAAATGGGATGATTTTTAGACTTCCTCTGTAGGCTTGTTCCAAGGATTAGGTGGCATCATTCCTCTAAAAAGCATTTAAACATTGCTTGGAACACAGAACATAGTCACTAAATGTAAGGCATAATTAGAATTGTTCTTTAGCAAAGGTAGGATGTGGATTCACTTTCTTTCCCAAAGCCTGAATTCTTTCTCGTAAACCTCCCTTGGGCAGCCAGTGAACCTCAGTACCTCTGTCTGTGTATCCCTACATGCATCATCTGGGAAAGAGGAGACTGGAATCACGCATTTATTAAGAGCCTGATATATTCATAGCACCGACCAGATTAGCATCACAGCAAAAAGTAAACAAGCATAGAGAAGCAAAAATGCATACATACATCTATACGTGTATGTGAATTTATGGATTTACAAATCAATCTCTATAAATATGTGTGTGTGTGTTTGTGTGTGTGAGCACGAACATGTCCTAAGTTGCTCAGTTGTGTCCGACTCTTTGCCACCCTATGGACTATAGCCCACCAGGCTCCTCTGTCCATGGAATTTTCCAGGCAAGAATACTGGAGTGGTTTGCTATTTCCTTCTCCAGGGGATCTTTTCAACCCAGGGATCAAACTCGCATTTCTTATGTCTTCTGAATTGACAGGCAGATTCTTTATCACTAACACCACCTGGGAAGCCTGTACATACACACACACACACACATATGTTCTGAACGAGCAGCTATAATTTTATGCAAAGTGTTGAACCAGGCATTAGGGCAAACACAAATATGAAGGTAACAGACTCTGTCCCACATGAAAAGCAGGGACAAGCAGATATATAATTAAGCCTGATGGTTGGCTTTGGGAAAATACCCAGAGAAATTCAGAGGAAGTTTCATGAGAGCCCAGAGGAGGGAGCCCTTCCGGCTGAGAGGGAAGGGGTTGGGGACAGAACTGGCCCTTGAAGAGCCTGGCCTAGATGGGTTCCAGTCTTGTCAACAAACACACCAACAAAACGCATAAATAGGACCCCAGGAACAAAGCAGGATCCTATCTTATGAAGTTCTGTATTCTACCACGCAGGCAGTGCTTGCTTTGGAATTCTGAGATAAGAATAATCCTTCTGGTGTGGAGTAAGGAGGTAGAGCTCAGTATGTTGATGAAAGACGACCAAAGCTCAGAGAGCCATAAAAAGTAGATTCCCAGAAAGGAAGACGGAGCTGGTTGATTGAGCTTCCACACTGCATCAGATAGCACAGCATCCTCAGGACAGCTCCATGATAAGGTCACTGAGATCAGAGAAATGAAGTGACTTGCTGAAGGCTGCAGGAACCCATGAGGGTGTGACTCTGAGATGAGTCCTCTGAACCAGACACACTCCTTCAAGCCCTTCCCAAACTTCAGCACACCTCTCACAGGCTGCCCTCCTGACTTCCAGTAAAGAGATATTGAAGCTTACTGGCTGCCCAAGTGAGGTTTACTAGAATGTAAGCTTTGGGCAAGAAACTGGATTCACATCCTACCTTTGCTAAAGGACCACTCTAAACGTCGAGTCAATGAGTGTGAGCAAACTCCGGGAGATAGTGAAAGACTGGGGAGCCTAGCGTGGTGCAGTCCATGGGGTCACACAGATTTGGACACTACTTAACAACTAAACAACAACAACAATTCTAATAACACCTTACATTTATTGAGTATGCACCTTACAACTCCCTGGTAAAATACCCTGCTTCTAGTTATTACCAAATAAAATATTAAAGGAGTATATCCTAAGAGTGGAGGAACAGGCCTTTTTGTTCTATCAAAGTAGTTTTTAGAATAAAAATCCTCAGAAACAAAGGACTATTTCGAGGGTAGGGGGAAATTGACCAAATATGGGGTATTTAGATGGGAATTACTGCCATGTTCCAAAAATATGGGGACTCCATTACACTTCAGATTTGGAAGTGATCTTAGGACTCTCCTGACTTTTAATTTTACATAGGAGCAAACTTAGGTCAAAGAGTTGACACAGAGTCAGAACTCAAGTCTCCTAACTCTCAGATGATTGCTCTTTGACCATAAATGTTAAAAGGAGACGGGCCAAATCCATGAGTAATCAAGGGATGGAGTGAAAGAGGGATGGTAGTATTTGACATATTATTTGTTACATATAAATAAATAAGAATGGCATGCATAGGCCAATGATAAGGGTGGGTCATGAACCAAGGGTTAGAATTCATCCAGTTCTAATCACTCAGTTAAAAACGAACACATACATGTGTACATAGATATAGACATCCATAAAAGTATGTGTGGCTTCAAGACAGGTGGGATAGAATAATAAATGTATGTTCCATGAAAAGACCAATGAAAAGTCTTTTAAACACATTTTAAACACATTTAGGGGCTAAGTTCCAGAAGCTCAAAGAGCTATGAGACTCAGATCTCTTTATCCCTTCCCCTCATGCCTGTCACAGGACAGGAATGGTGACTTGGCCTCCCAGATGTTTGCTTATCTTTAAGAACCTAAAAAGTACTTGGTCCTTGACAATATCAGTAGAATAAATGGGTTTATATAGCATTTTTATAGCTTACAAAATATTATATACCCGAAAGCATCTTTTAACCTCAAAGCACATTTGTGAAATACATATCCCATTTTAAAGGCTCAGAAGTGCCGGGTTGGCAAAGCGCCTGGCTCAGGGCATGGCACTGATACGTGTTGGGGTGAGTGAGACTTAGAATTATAAGTCCCACATTTTGAGCTTTGGTGGGAGAGCTGACAAAGTCCCAAAAGTCTAGGAATATTCAAAACTATTGTATGCAATGACTTAGAAGCCCTTGGAAGGAATACAGTTTCCAAATGCCTAGTAGCCATAATCGAAATGAATTAGTAGTCAGGTTCCAATTTCTATTGAGAAAAGAGAGGGATTCTGTAGGATATAATATATGGAGTTCAACATAGGTCTTATTAGTATCATTATTAAATGCCAACTTCATGAGTTTTATACTTGACTCGGAGGTGCAGAAAGTGAAAGGTTTGCCTGGGCAAATTCCTTCTCCATGGCATTGTTTCTGGAAATACATTTATGATATAATGCCATTTCCATTTTATAACTGGAGAAGCTGATTTCATCCATTCTGAGCCTAAGACTATATGACAAGTTCTTCCCAAAGCAAGAAGATCTGAATCTGGGATCTCCCGTTTTCAGAACGGTGCCATAATCCCTGCACACCACATGCCGGCTTTTATGAGGGATGTCTGAGTCATTTGCTCATCCTACAAATCCGCATACTTCAACCAGCACACACTCTCCACTAGTGTTCACCCTCCCGAAGCAACCAGGAATGACCCCAGCTCTTAGGCAGGATCCACGGTAGCCCTGAGGACAGGAGACACGGGAGGAAAGTCAAGTTAATCCCCCCGCAGGCTTCCAGCTCACTATCCACATGCAAGCCTCACACAGCATATTTTTATCACTGTTCTATTTGAACAACCCAGTAACTAATAATTTGTAATCTACCACTGCTAACTCATTTTAACTTATTTAACAGTTGGAAGGGGGAAAAAAAAAAAACAACTGTTTTGCCATAAGGGGGAGCTTTTGAGTTCTACAAAGAGGGGGAAAAAAAAGAAAAAAAAAAAAAATTACATATATGTCCCAGTTCAAAACAGATCTACAAAGCAGCAAATGGTCAGATCCTTACCTGTGACTTTAACAGAGTCAGAAGGACCTGAATTTCTTAGATGGAAAAAAAAAAAGGCAAAATAATAGGTGTTTATTTTATTTTTTATATAAAACTGAAATAATTTCTAACAAATTTAAAAGTATTCAGGAGTATTCAGAGACCTAGTTGTGCTGAGTCTACAGCTTCGGGAAAGCAAATGCCTTTTCTAGTTGCTTCTGATGATTCCTTGAGGACTTTGGGACAACATTTGGACTCGCTGAAGCGAGCAGCACCGCGGCTCAGGAAAGAGGGGGAGACCTCCACCACTGCATAACTTTAAGGAGATTCCAAGAGGGAAAGGAGAGGGAAGGCAAGAGAAGGGAAAGAGGGAGAAGGAGAGAGATACGGAGTGGAAGGAGGGAGAGAAGAGAGTGAGGGAGAGAAGAGAGTGAGGGTGAGAAAGGAGAATGAAAGAGGGAGAAAGAGCATTACCAAAAAAAAAAAAAAAATCTGAGAATCAAGTTTCAAGACTCTTTATGTGCTATAGAGAAGGATGAGGTTGATCAGCAAAGTGCAAAGGGGATCCTGAGAGAAGAGAGATTTTTCTCCCCTCCAGGAGGAAAAAAAATAAAAATAAAAAGGTGGGAGGGGGGAGTGAAGGAGGCGAAAAAAAAAAAAAAGCAAGCAAAACAAAACAAAAACAGGAATGTGTGTTTTGAGCAGGAATGAGGAGAGCTGGGAGGACCATAAGGGGGTGTGTACAGAATTTCATTAAATTGTTACTTTAAGATTGTCTTCTTAAAAAAAAAAAAAAAAGGAGGGGGTGGAGAAGCAGAGAGAAGGAGGCAAACGGGAAGGTGGAGGACGGCTGAGTAGCTCGGCCTCTCCAAACTGATTGATTAGTCATGATCCCCGCAGTTTTAACTAGGACTCATTCAATTGGGGAGGTGGAGCGCTCGGGAGCAGATTAGCATACGCTTGTTTACTCATCTTCTGAGGGATTTTTCCCCCCTCTTTCCTTTCATTTTGTGAAGAAGGAGGGAGGGGAGGGGGACTGGGGTGGGGGGGGAGAAGGGGGCTGTGGCTTGTGTTATAAAGGACGCAAAAAATAAATAAATTAGAGCATCTTTTGGGGGGGAGGGAATTCAGCGGATCAGTGTCTTAGAGGAGCTTTTTTTTTTTTAAGAGCGAGAAATCATATAAAATAAAATGAAATAAAACAAGGAGGAAGGCAACCAGCTGTTAGAGGGGGGAATAAGGCAGATAAAGGAGCGGAGAGAGAAATTAATTGCCAACCAGGAGGAGTTGGGCTGTATTTTTTCAAAGGTGGGGGGAGTGGAGCACACACCTTGAGGAGGAAAGCGAGAAAGAAAAGAAAAAAGCAAGTGGAAGGGGGGGCTCGCCCAAGAAGGGTGAAGAAGCGAAGAAAGTCGAGGCGCCGAGGCTCCTAAAGCTGGCAGCTCCGGGCGGCGGTGCAGGGGCGAAGGGGGGGCGGGGGCCACCGTCGGACATGCGGCTCTGGAGTTGGGTGCTGCGCCTGGGGCTGCTGAGCGCCGCGCTGGGCTGCGGGCTGGCCGAGCGCCCCCGCCGGGCCCGGAGAGACCCGCGGGCCGGCCGCCCCCCGCGCCCCGCCGCC